>NC_053492.1:226926365-227573865 GCF_905171775.1 Rana temporaria
TGCGGGCGGCGCATGCGCAGGGGGGAATCCACGGCTGAAGGACCGGCATCGCCGGACCCTGCCGATTTTAAATCTCCCGCGCGCACGCGCGGGAGTGACGTCATCGCCGCTCCAGCCAATCACAGCGCTGGAGCGGCGATACCCGGAAGACACGCCGGAGCAAGATGACATCCTGCTCGGCGTGGACCAGGTAAGTGGTACACACCTCGTTCCGAGGTAAGTATTTCATAATAGGCTAGTATGCGGTGCATACTAGCCTATTATGCCTTTTGCATTGCAGGTTTGGGGGAAAAAAAAAAAAAGTTTATGCGGTTTACAACCGCTTTAAATGAATCGTGACCCCATGTAAATGAAGAGCCAAACGAACGGCGCATGCGCGCGCATGCTCAGTATCACGTCGAATTTATTCCCTAACATACGCCGGCTCAATGCCTGTGACGTGAATGTAACCTACGCCCAGCCCCATTCACGTACGACTCACGTAAACAACGTAAAAATCGACGGCTGTTCCGACGTCAATACCTTAACATGACTTACCCCTGCTTTATGAGGGGTAAACTTACGCCGGACGTACAGTAAGCCTTACATAAACGGAGTAGCTTAATACGACGGGCGCAAGTACGTTTGTGAATCGGCGTATCTAGGTCATTTGCATATTCAACGCGTAAATCGACGGAAGCGCCCCTTGCGGCCAGCGTAAATATGCACCCAAGATACGACGGCGTACTAAGACTTACGTTGGTCGGAAGAAGCCATATTTCAGGCGTATCTAGTATTGTGAATAAGGCGCATAGATACGACGGCGCATCTCTACACTTACGCTGCGCAGCTGTACAGTAGATACGCCAGCGTAAGTGTTTTTTGAATCTGGCCCATACTGTATATCTATATTGCTTCACCAGATTTGTGTTAAATTTACAGAGTCAACTGTCTAATTTGAATTCTCATGAATAATATTAATTTCTCTCGTTTAAATTATGATTTTTTCCTTGCAGATTATTTTCCAGCCTTCATACAAAGCCTTGCATCGCTGCTTACTTATTTTCTGCCTTTTACAAGACTATCATTTTAGCAAACCTTTTTCTGATTGACACAAGGGGGCTGCCATTACCAATCCCCTTCTTAAGATGCTAGTTATCTGGCTCAACCAACTGGGTTCACTAAGGTTTGAGTCTGTGACCTAGAGGAAGTATGCATATACTACTTATTCCACATAAGGGAAAATATACTGTATTTATTGGCGTATAACATGCACAGGCGTATAACACGCACCCTAACTTTAAGAGGGAAGTTTCAGGAAATAAATCTTTCCACAGCCCCCTGCGTATAACACGCAGGCACAGTTTACCCTCTATTTTCAGGGTAAAAAAGTGAGTGTTATATGCCAATAAATACAGTCATTTACTTTATAGAAGTAGCAATGGTAGCCTCCATGTGTCTCTCAGGCCCCGTACACACGGACGAACACGTCCGACGGACAGGTTTCCAGCGGACAGATTTCTTAGCATGCTAAGAAATTTGTATCCGCTGGAAACTGTCCGATCCGCCGGACAATTGTCCGCTCGGGCCTACACACGACCGGATCTGTCCGCTGGAACTGGTCCGGCGGACCAGTTTCAACGGATCGATCCGGTCGTGTGTACGGGGCCTCAGAAAGGGTTTCCTTTAACCATACCAGGTCGCCAATCTTTTAATTAACGGTCCCTGTTAATACATTCTCCTTTGGAAACCAGCAGCTGACATTTTGTTTCTGGGTCTTAATCCTGGCTGTAAATGACAGGCAGGATCCCCACTTGCACAAAACAAGAGTCAAACTAGTGCTCCTATTGCTTAAAGCCTAAAAAAAAAAGATCACAGATAATTCAGCACATTATAAAGGTCCATTAAAATATATTGCGTTGGCCCACCCTTTTCAGCTATAACAGCTTCAACTCTTCTGGTTAAGCTGTCCACACGGTTTAGGAGTGTGTCTATGAGAATGTTGGACCATTATTCCAGAAGCGCATTTTTGAGGTCAGGCACTGATGTTGGACGAGAAGGCTGAGCCAGTCTCCTCTCTAATTAATCCCAAAGGCTCGGATTCACAAAGCACTTACGCCGACGTATCTCCAGATACCACGTAAGTTTAAGTATGCGCTGTCGTATCTATGCGCCGTGCCCATAAACTGAGATACGCCTGAAAATACGCTTCATCCGACCGACGTAACTTTCCTATGCCGTCGTATCGTGGGCGCATATTTACGCTGGGCGCATTTGCCGCTCCCATAGATTTTCTATGCACATATGCAAATGAGGGAGATACGCCAATTCACGAACGTAGTTGCGCCCGGCGCATAATATACGCAGTTTGCGTAAGTCGTACATCCGACGTAAAGTTATTTCCCATATAGGAGGCGCAACGGTATGGACCAGGGAACACAAGCCGTTGTATCTTTTGTCGTTTACGTAGTACGTGAATAGGGCTGGGCGTAGGTTACGTTCACATCATAGGCAGTGATCCGTCGTATCTTAGGGGGTATTTCCGACGCGATTCTGCGCATTCGCACTGGGATGCGTCCACGGGACGGCGCATGCACCGTACGTTATTTGTATCTTTATGACGCTCAATCCATCATTTGCATGGGGTCACGCCTCATTAGCATGGCTCACGCCCACTTCCACCTACGCTGGCTTACGCCAAGGAAACCCAGCGTATCTTTAAGAGCGAGTGGGAGCGAGTACTTTGTGAATCCAGTGCTTGCATCTGTGCGCTGCGTCGGCGTAGCGTATATTAGATACGCTACGCCCGCATAAATATGCGCAGATGTATGTGAATCCGGGCCAAAGTGTTCAATTGGGTTGAGGTCAGGACAAACTATGCAGGCAAGTTAAGATCCTCAACCTCAAACTCGCTCATCCATGTTTTTTAGGACCTTGCATTGTGCACTGGTGCGCAGTCATGTTGAAACAGGAAGGGGCCATCCCCAAACTGTTCCCACACCGTAATCCCCCCCTCCAAATGATTTGGATCAGTGCACAAAGCAAGGTCCATTAAAAAGACATGGATGAGCGAGTCTTGATCTCAACCCAATAGAACACCTTTGGGACGAATTTTAGAGGAGACTGCGAGCCAGGCCTTCTTGTCCAAAATCAGGGCCTGACCTCACAAATGCAATTCTGGAAAAAAGGTCAAACATTCCCATAGATACACTCCTAAACCTGTTGGACAGCCTTCCTAGAAGAGTTGAAGCTGTTATAGCTACAAAGGGTGGGTCAACTCAATATTGAACGCCACAGACTAAGACTGGGATGCCATTAAAGTTCATGGGCGTGTAAAGGCAGGCGGCCCAATACTTTTGGTAAAATAGTGTATGAATGGATGTGTGTGTGTGTGTGTGTGTGTGTGTGTGTGTATATATGTATGTATGTGTGTGTGTGTGTGTATATATATATATATATATATATATATATATATATATGTGTGTATATATACTGTATATATAAAATCTTCCTCCACACAAGTGTTGAAGCCTCCATGTTTAACTGAGAATGATTTCTGTTATACACAATCAAACAATGCAGCTTACCAGAATATAAAAACTCACATATAAATGTCATATAGCGCTTGTGTTGTTTTGTACTCGGCAAAGGAACCCAGTGGTACCCCCCTGCAGCCATCCATCTTGTTCCAGTCTTCTTTCTATTAGCTTCCATCTGAAGGCAAAAGCAGCAATCTTCTGGTGGTTAATCACCCTCAGGGGAGAAAAAGAAAATAGCACTCCAGCTGTGCAGATTTTTACAACTTTTGTTGGCAACAACACATTAAAACATAATCTCTTAAAATCAAACCCTCCAGAACAAGCATAACTCCCACTAGAATAAATGCCTCACATTACCCATGACTCTGCCCAAATAATTTCAGCCAATCAGCTGTCTTCAGAGGAAAGTGAGTTTGTATGTCGGACCAGTTTACAAAGCACAACATATTTGCATAAACCAAATATATTGTAGGCTAATAAATGAACAAAAATTTTAAAATGTCATTGAGAGCCAAAATAGAGAGTTGACCACATATGAAGTGTCGGCTGCTGACTCACAGGGTTGATCTTTATTTTAGCATCATGCCGGGGAATGTTAATATATAGACAGCACATGGGAATAGTTTAAAAAAGGCCAACAATTCCAACAAGAATGTGTTGCACAGTCCCAACACCCGTAACTCCAGTCTTCGCTCTCTTTCTGAGTCACACCTGCCAAGAGAAACTGACACTTCAGGTTTGTCAGATGTCTGTGTTTCCCTGCTGTGTGCTATAGTGCCACCAGCTGGCTCTTACGTCTTTAGTGTGTCCTGTCAGCTGTGGCATAGTGATTGGCAATTGAAACCACAGTGAAAGTGTATCTTTGCAAAAGAGTGAAGAATAGAGACATTCGTTTTGGGATGGTATTATTTAATTATTTTACACTCTGTGTAGCTGTAATTTCCCCCATTGCATTCATCTTCTGCTCTTGTATCTCTGTTTAGTTTGTTTCTGTATTTTGCTTCCAGTGTGTTCCCTGGTTTACAGTCCCTGTGCCCGAAAACATCTGCAGTGGCAGCTGGTGCTAAAATTTTGGACACATGATGCACAAACTAACACCCCACTTGCGATTGTCGCCCCCTCCCTGGAGACAAAGGGCAGTGATCAGCTGGCAACCTTTTTCTCTAGCCCGAGCCCACCCTTTTTTGGGCTATTCAAACCTCTTGCTCTAATCACATGCTTCAAAAAAAATTAAAAATTTCCATTGGAATCCATGCATCCAGCGCCCCCCGCATGTAGATTAGGGCATGTATTGGAGGTGGGCAGTCCATCCCTAATGGATGGACTGCCACTGCTTCTCACGATGGAGATTACACAGCTAGAAAAAAAAATTGTTAGAGTCTTTAATTCTACCTAAAATCAGCACAGGAAGCCTACTTAGTCCAGCTTCATAGTTTTTTTTTATAAAACATAGAATAAAAATGAGCAGACTTTTGATTTTAGCATGGTGTTAATGTTACAGGATAGTGCTGTTTTTATTTTATGTGCAAGTCTTGTCTCACAGTGTAACTTTCCTCTCAGATTCTCATAGAGCTAGAGACTGCACTATTAGACGATGAACCTCACTGGTATAAACTGCAAACACATGATGAGTCTTCACTACCTCTGCCTCAGCCATCACCTTTTATGCCAAGGAGACATGTACATGTGGAGAATTCTAGCAAAAAATTACAAAGTAAGTGTGCAGCAGTGGAAAATGTCAATTTCATTCCAGGTGAAAAATGTCTGCTAATTGCTATGTGCATCATTCCTCTTCTTGAATTGACCACCTATACTGGTTTGCTGTTGTACAGGATCTCAGCGAATCATTGATAGTGACTTCTCAGATTTTGATGTTGATGATGGTATTGGAGTTGTGCCTCCAGGTGCGTTGGTAAAAGGCATGGTCCTATCTTCTTTGCTTTATTGCTTTTGTTTCACTAATTCAAAATTATGTAGGATGTTCATTTTGGTGATTCAGTGTATTGTGGAGACTACTAATAAAATACTGAATGTGATTAAGATTCCTATTCTACAGTTACATGGATTAAATGATTACCAACACTGTGTACTCAAATCTGCTTTGATTTATCATTAAAATGATAAAATATGGGGTTATTAAAGATTTTGCTTCACAATGCTCTGAGCTAATAAATGCAACATTGATTTTAGAGCGTGAACACCATGACATCAATTAATGTTCTGAAACGCATAGATTTGTCTTATTTGTTTATTTGTTCTGCTTGTGAAATTAACTAGTCTGTAGTTCCCATGAAACGCTGCTGCTGCACGGTAGTGTTAACAGTGCATGATGCATGGCTGTCAATTTATATTTTGCAAAAGTTCAGATACAAAATAGAAATTCTGATATGCCACCAATGACGCCTATAGCAATTGCTTTTCAAAGTCTTAGGCCTCGTACACACGACAGAGATTCTCGGCAGAATTCACCGAGAAACTCGGTCAAAACCCGGATTCTGCCGAGAATCTCTGTCGTCTGTACAGTTTTGGCTCGATGGAGCCGCCGAGGAACTCGACGAGAAAATAGAGAACATGTTCTCTATTTTCTCGTTGTCCTCGTTCTTCTATGGGAGAAGCCGGCCCGCCGAGCTCCTCGGCGGCTTCATCCCAAAACTCGACGAGGAACTCGACGTGCCAAGCACGTCGAGTTCCTCTGTCGTGTGTACGGGGCCTTATTGTTTCTGTAGGCGTAGGATATACTTTCTGCCGTGACGGTATGGCTTTTGGGAGTCTTAGTTGTCTGCATACTGTACCTTAAAACTATTACCAAGCATTGCCAGAACATCCATTACATTTTACTAACTCATGTATGACTCTAGTATATGTTACATTCTGTGTTTTACATTTTCTCTCACTCACTCATTCTTTCAGTCTCTAATGCCGCGTACTCACGATCATGTTTCGGCTTGAAAAAAACAATGTTTTTTAAAAATATCATTTAAAATGATCGTGTGTGGGCTTCACATCATTTTTCGGGTACTGAAAAACGACAATTATTTTTTTTTAACATGCTGCATTTTTAAACAACGTTTTAAACGATGTCGTTTTTCGGTTTGTTAAAAATGTATCGTGTGTGGGCTTAACCTCCCTGGCGGTAAACCCGAGCGTGACTCGGGGTTGGTTTTCAATGTTAGGATCGGTATCCCCGAGTCACGCTCGGGGTGGACGTGCAGCGGCGCGGCTTACCTTTTGCTGGATCCACAGGCAAGTTACTCACCTTGTCCCTGGATCCAGCGATGCCACCCCGCTGTGTGAGCGAGCGGGACCTCCTCGCTCGATTCACAGTCTCCCCGTGTGCCGCCGATCTCCGTTCCCTGCGACGTTACGACGCACGGGAGCGGAGAACGGCGCCAAATTAAAAAAAGTAAACAAACACTTTACATACAGTATACTGTAATCTTATAGATTACAGTACTGTATGTAAAAAATACACACCCCCCTTGTCCCTAGTGGTCTGCCCAGTGCCCTACATGTACTTTTATAAAAATAAAAAATGTCATTTCTGCCTAAAAACTGTAGATTGTCCAAAAGTGTCCCTTTATGTCAAAAATGGTTTTAGATCAGCTAGAAAACAGCGATAATTAATTATAATCACTTGCAGAAATGTGCGATAGCGATTTGTGGGGAAATTCGTCATAAAAAAAAAAAAATAATGACAGCGACAATTCTGCAACTTAGCACATTTCAGTGATTTTGAGTTGATTACATTATTGAATAATTTTTATTATAATTATATTATTATTTGTTATAATTATTTATAATTATTTATTATATTATAATTTATAATTTTGTTTTAAAAAAAAAATCATACCCGGGATGCCTACAAGACTCTTGCTTGGTCAGATTTAAGTGAGTTATTTCTAAAAATTACAGGCCTACAGTATAAAACGCCAAATTTCCTTGCAAAATAATTGTACCACTTTTGGTACGTAATTCCAGACAGAATCATACCGCCAGGGAGGTTAAACGACGTGAAAAACCAGCGCATGTTTAGAAGCAAGTTATGAGACGTGAGCGCGCGTTTGGAATGGAGTAAGCACATTCATCACGCTGTAACAGACAGAAAAGCGCAAATCATCTTTTACTAACACGGAATCAGCTAAATAGCCCAAAGGGTGGCGCCATCCGCATGGAACTTCCCCTTTATAGTGCCGGCGTACGTGTTGTACGTCACCGCGCTTTGCTAGAGCATTTTTTTAACGATCGTGTGTGGGTAATGTCGTTTTAATGATGAAGTTGGAAAAACTTTGTTTTTTTCGAGAGGCTGAAAAACATCATTTTTTACAAGCCGAAAAATGATCATGTGTACACGGTATTACTCTCGCACTCACTGACCTTTATGCCCTCACTTAACCATCAACGTTCATGTTTAAATTATTTTAGCAGGATGGAAGGTCCAGGGAAGTAAAGCTGACTCTTCAGCTTCACTGTATGTAAAGTCTTTGAACTGGAGAAATGTAGGAGGTGAAGTTGTATCTCCCAACCCTTTTTTCAAGTTTATCTAAAACCAAATCTCCTTACAGTTTAGTATAGAGAACAGAAGGTTGGGGCCTCTGTCATGTTTTTATTATTTTCTGTGTCTTTATATCAAAGGACTAAAACATAAAGAAAGATCCCAGGTTTTAGGTTAAGTACACTTCTGGTGGGGCATGATGGGGTATGTTAAGAGGCTGAGCCAGCTTCTAGTCAGGCGTCTGGGATCCCTGCAGAGGCTGGACCAGCTTTGTGACGTCTGCCAACAATGGGCTTTAGCTCGCTGTTGGCTGAATCTGGATCACAGAAGTGCACTTCTGTGACCCACAAGAGCAGTATAGCCAAATGGGCTTTGGCCATACTTCTCCTTTAAATTACTGTTAATATGAATATTTTTATGTGCAATTGGTAGATGCGTTTATGTAGAGGTAGGCCCCGTACACACGAGAGGATCCATCCGCTGGAATTGATCCGCGGACCGGCTCCAGCGGATAGATCCCCTGGTGTGTACAATCCAGCTGATCTGTTTCCGCGGATTTTTATCCCCTGGGATGGATTTCAAGCGGATAAAAATTTGAAGACATGCTTTAAAATCTATCCGCTTGAATCCATCCCAACGGATTGATCCGCTGGTCTGTACAGACTCACCGGATCAATCCGTCCGAATGGATCCCCCGCATGCGTCGTAATGATTCGACGCATGCGTGGAATTCCTTATATGACAGCGTCGCGCACGTCGCCGCGTCATCATCACGGCGACAGCGCGACACGTCATCGCGATGGGATTTCGGCGCGGATTTCAATCCGATGGTGAGTACACTCCATCGGATACAAATCCGCGGAAATCCTCGAGAGGATTTATCTGCGGAAACGGTCCGGTGGACCGTATCCGCAGATAAATTCTCTCGTGTGTTCTAGGCCGTAAACTGTTTCGCTGTAAAGTGCAGTAAGCTGTTTTTTTGGTTTTGTTTAAGTTGGAATGCACACAAATGGTACAAATGACCTGTTTTCAGTCTATAATGCTATTTAAAACATTGGCACTGCACACAAATTTTTATTCTTTACTTTTATTTGGATAAATAAACTCGTAATATATCCTTTTGTGTTCATTGTAGACAAAACCAATCCGTTTTTTTTTTTTGTTGGCAAACTCCAGGAGAATTGCAGAAATTGTCAGTGATTATACTTTCATGTTTTTGCTGTTACCAACTCAGTATATTTATACAGTGGGTATAGAAAAAAATCACCCCCTTTAAAATAATCACATTTTGTTGCTTTACAGCCTGAAATAAAGATAGAAACTTTTTTTTGATCCAGCTGTATTTACTAGTGCAACTTATAATATCCAAGTGAAGGCTATAACGCCAGCATGTCAGGGACTGGAGCACTTGCCAGGATAGAAGAAAAATGCATGGGGCAAGATACCATTAAATTCTTGAGGAAAATCTGATGCCATCTGCCAGAAAGTTGTCAATGTAAAGTAAGTTTACCTTCCAACATGTCAATGACTCAAAGCACACAGCAAAAATGACCACACAGTGGTTGAAGGTTAAAAAGGTGAATGTCGTTGCATAGCTTCATCAGAGCCCAGACTTAAATCATATTGAAAATCTGTGGAATGACTTAAAGACTACAGACTACAAACGGTCACAATCAAATTTAACTGAACTTGAGCAGGTCTGCAAAGAAGAGTGGGCAAATATTGCAAAGTCTAGGTATGCAATGTTAGTAGAGACATATCCCAGCAGACTAAAGGCTGTAATTAAAGCAAAATGTGGTCCAACAAAATACTGACACAAGTCGGTGATCCTTTTTCCAACTCTGTGATTCTGTTTTTGATTTTCTTTTTTTCTGACATGTTGATGTTTTATCTTTCACTTGGATCTTATAAGTTGCGCTAGTGAATACAGCTAGATAAAATAAAAACTGTGTCTGCCTTAATTTCAGGCTGCAAAGCAACAAAATCTGATTATTTTTAAGGGGGGGGGGGAATTATTTTCTATACCCACTGTATTTGTTTTACAAATATACATTTAATACACAGCACTTTAGGTTAGATATACAGGGGAAACTCGAAAAATTTGAATATCGTGCAAAAGTTCATTTATTTCACGAATGCAAATTAAAAGGTGAAACTAATATATGAGATAGACTCATTACATGCAAAGCAAGATAGTTCAAGCGATGATTTGTCATAATTGTGATGATGATGGCTTACAGCTCATGAAAACCCCAAATAGACAATCTCAGAAAATTTGAACATTACATGCAATCAATAAAACAAGGATTGTACATAGAACAATATCGGAACTCTGAAAAGTATAAGCATGCATATGTATTCAGTACTTGGTTTGCAACAATTATTGCCTCAATGCGGTGTGGCATGGAAGCTCTCAGCCTGTGGCACTGCTGAAGGTGTTATAGAAGACCAGGATGCTTCAATAGCGGCCTTCAGCTCTTCTGCATTGTTCGGTCTCATATCTCTCATCTTTCTCTTGGCAATGCCCCATAGATTCTCTATGGGGTTAAGGTCAGGTGAGTTTGCTGGACAATCAAGCACAGTAATCCCATGGTCATTGAACCAGGTTTTGATGTTGTTGGCAGTGTGGGCAGGTGCCAAGTCCTGCTGGAAAATGAAGTCAGCATCCCCATAGAGATCATCTGCAGAAGGAAGCACAAAGTGCTCCAAAGTCTCCAGGTAGATGGCTGCATTGACCCTGGACTTAATGAAGCACAGTGGACCAACACCAGCAGATGACGTGGCTCTCCAAATCATCAGACTGTGGAAACTTCACACTGGACTTCAAGCATCTTGCAGTGGTTGCCTTTCCATTCTTCCGCCATACTCTGGGTCCTTGGTTTCCAAATGAGATTCAAAATTAGCTCTCATCAGAAAAGAGGACTTTGGACCACTGAGAAACAGATCGGGTCTGTTTTTCTTTAGCCCAAGTAAGACGCTTCTGATGTTTTGTTGTTCAGGAGCGGCTTGACAAGAGGAATACGACATTTGAACTCCATCTCCAGGATCCATCTGTGTGTGGTGGCTCTTGATGCACTGACTCCAGCCTCAGTCCACTCCTTGTGAAAGTCCCCAACACTTTTGAATGGCCTTTTCCTGACAATCCTCTCCAGGCACCTTTTTCTTCCACACTTTTCCCTTCCACATAACTTTCTATTAATGTGCTTTGATACAGCACTTTGGGAACATCCAATTTCTTTTGCAATTACCTTTTGAGGTTTTTCCTCCTTATGGATGGTGTCAATGATGGTTTCAACCGATCGACTGGCGATAACTTTGAGGAAAGATGGGGAATTAATAGCATAAGCAAAGTTATTGCTATTGATTCCCCTTCTTTCCTCAACGTTATCGCCACTTGTCTGAGTCGATCGGTTGATTCCTTGGGATTAGAGCTTATCCTAGTCTACACTTAGCGGACACTCTGAGGGGGATACGAGTTTGGTGCTTGTGGATTGGCCCCCGCTTTGTTACTTTACATGTGAGTGCATCATCTCGAGACCCACTCCTACCTTTTTTTAGGTTCCCTCGCAGTGTTACGCTATATGTACTCTGTGTTTGTCCTTTTTTTCCATAGTACACATCGGCCATTGAAACCTGCCCCAGCAATTAAGGAGAGGGTGTCTTTCAACTTTTACATCCATTTAGATCTACGGCATTTCAGTTGTTTGGACTAAACAGCAGTGAGGTGAGCTGCTAGTACACTCAGAGGTGGTTATCACTGAAGATTACATTCAGCACGCTGCATCTTTGGTGGAGGTGTTTCATCCATAGCCTTCTGGACTATTAATTGGAACTTTATGTCACATAATTTTCATGCTTGAGACTTTTATCACATGTGTGATTGTGTTCTTCATTGCTTTAATTGTTTTTTCTATCCACAATATTCTTATTATTTTGTTTTTTATGCATCAGTTTATATGTACTGAGTTTTTACTGTTATATATTGCAGTATTGTAGGTGTTTTTCACTGGATTGTTTACATGCACTGAGTTTTTACTGTTTATTGCAGTATCGTAGGTGTTTTCCACTGTATTGTCTATTTCTATCCACGGTCCCACTTTCCTCCCACCCCACACACTTTCATCACACATCCAAATTTCTACAATAATGCCGCGTACACATGATCGTTTGTCTGATGAACCGTTTTCATCAGACGAACCGATCATGTGTGGGCCCCATCCATTTTTTATCCATCGGTTAAAAAACTAGGAACTTGTTTTAAAATTATCTGATGGTTAAAAAACCGATAGAAAAAAACGATCGTCTGTGGGCACGTCCATTGGTTAAAAATCCACGCATGCTCAGAATCAAGTCGACGCATGCTTGGAAGCATTGAACTTAATTTTTCTCAGTACGTCGTTGTGTTTTACGTCACCGCGTTCTGACACGATCGTTTTTTTAACCGATGGCGTGTAGGCACGACTGATGAAAGTCAGCTTCATCGGATATCTGATGAAAAAATCCATCAGTCCGTTTTCATCGGATGAACCGATCGTGTGTACAGGGCATAAGCCTTCTCTGTACACAAATGCGTAGGATTATCAGGTTTAAATGGTGGTCAGTTGAACTCCCCTGCAAGAAACACCTGTTTGGTCCCTCAAGGAGATTACCAGGGATAATATTACTCACTTCCTCGCAAATTAAAAAGGCTTGCACCTCTACCAGTAGGTCTACTACCTCTGAGGTTAAGAAGAGTTCCCATTTTCATTCCCAGTCATTCCATTGTTAAGTCTAGGATAGGCAAGAATCCATGTCCTTCCAAACCAACCAAGACTTGAGTTTTGTATTGAAATTGCCAAATCAGTCATTGCCTCCCTCTTCTGGGTAATTGTCAGGTCTCATCAGACATCTAGGATGCTTACCTGCACATTCTCACACTTCTGCCTTGCTAATGCTGTTAGCGTTTTGCAGTAGGTGACCAGCATTACCAGTTTGTTGACCTTTCCTATGACCTCTCCACAGCCCCTGGGTCTGGCTCTTCTTCGGTCTCAGGGGATCCACATCATGGGGTACCTGGACGATCTCCTTTTACAGGTTCACTGCTCCCTGTCCATATCAGCCAATATCCAGTGGATGGTACAGGTTCCGCATTGAGTGGTTCTGTTGAATCCTCAACCCTCACAGTCATTGCTTGAGTAACTGGGTCTGAGTCAGAAACCATGAATCGGACCGAGACAGAAGTAAAGTTAAATCACACTAGTTTAATAATAATAATAAAAGGTAAACAGAGTAATCATAGTCAAAACATAGCCAGAGTTCAGGAACCGGAACAGATAGTCAGACAAGCCAAATGTCAGGGAGCCTGAGAACAGCGTAGTGGAACGGCAAGCAGGATCTGGAGCCAGGAAGAGTTTCAGCCAAATAAGTCTTTAACAGGAACGCAGGGGATAGACTTGGTGATGTTGACCAAGGCGAAGGCAGAGATCATCTGAGCTGGATGGCTTAAGTAGGCAGGATTTACGAGCAGGATATCATCAACAGGTGAGTCACTGTGGATAGATAGGAGCTGGCAATTAGCCCACAGCTGAGCAGCCAGCTCAGAGAAGGAAGGGCGGAGCCCTGCCCTGACAGTACCCCCTCCTCAACAACCCTTCTCCCTCGAAGGACCACCAGACTTGAGGGGAAATTGTCTATGGAAATCATGGAGGAGGACAGGGGCATGTATGTCCAAGGATGAGACCCAAAAGCGTTCCTCCAGACCGTACCCTTTCCAATGCACCAGGTACTGTATGTGCTCACGGAACAAACGAGTCAGGCAACATGGAAGGTTGGAAACCATAGTTCACCATAAACAGGGAAAAACGTAAACGTAGGAATTGCTCCAAGGACTGGTTGGCTCGTTCTGCGGCCCCATTAAACTGTGGGTGATACGCAGAGGAGAAAGCAAGCTGAATTCCCAACTGTGCACAAAAAGCTCACAAGAACCAGGACACAAACTGACTACCCCTGTCCAAAACATTCACCTTGGGTAGCCCATGTAAGCGAAAGATCTCCCAAGCAAAAATGTAAGCCAGTTACTTAGAAGTGGGCAACTTCTTAAGTGGAATAAAGTGAGACATTTTCCAGAACCGGTCAACCACCATAAGGATAACTGTGTTGCCCTGGGAGTTGGGTAACTCCACAATGAAATCCATAGACAGGTGAGTACAGGGCCTCTCTCCATTGGGTATGGGTTGTAGGAGGCCCACTGGAAGGTGTCATGGAGTCTTACTCTGAGCACACATGGAACAGGCAGCTACAAAGGTGGTTACATCAGCACGTAGACTCGGTCACCAGAATTGTTGGGAAATGGCCCAAAAGAGTTGATTCTTTCCAGGGTGGCCAGCAGCCTTGGGAGAATGGTAAGTCCAGAGCACGGCAGTACGGATGCATTCTGCGACAAAGAAGCGGTCACAAGGTTTCTCAGGAGGAGAATCGACCTGAGCAGCAAGAATTTTGTCACCCCAAGGAGAAGTGAGACTGGTGCAAACTGTAGTCAGAATACGATCAGGATCACAGGAACCGAAACCGACTCCATCTTGGAAGTGAAGGAAAATTGTCTTGACAAAGCATCAGCTCTTGCATTCTTAGTACCGGGTAAGAAGGAGACAATGTAATTAAAATTTGACAAGAAAAGAGCCCATCACACCCTTTTGGGAGAGAGGCGTTTAGCCTCAGACAAGAATGTGAGATTCTTATGGTCAGTAAGAATGAGAACCAGCACAGTGGTACCTTCGAGGAGATGTCTCCATTCTTGCAGGGCTAAAATGATCGCTAACAGCTCTCTGTCACCAATCTCTTAATTGCACTCTGCAAGTGAAAATTTCTTGGAAAAGTAGCCACAAGGATACACAGCACTCTCAGAGCTAGAATGTTGAGACAGAAGGGCGCCAACTCCAGTCTCAGAAGCATCAACCTCAAGGATAAAAGGTAATGTATGATCAGGATGTGCCAACACAGGAGCAGAAACAAAGGCAGCCTTGAGACTCTCAAAGGCCTTAATGGACTCCAGAGACCAACTTAGTGGGTTACTGCCCTTTCTGGTCATATCAGTCAAGGGTTTGACCAGAGATGAGAAGTTACGAATAAACTTCCGATAATAGTTGGCAAAGCCAAGAAAATGCTGCAAAGGACATAAACCCACGGATCGGGTCCACTGTAGAACTGCTGAAAGTTTCTCTGGGTCCATCGAAAAACCTGCAGTGGAAATTACATAACCCAGGAATTTAACCTGTTCACGATGGAATTTGCACTTCTCCAATTTACAATAGAGATTGTTCTCCCTTAGACCCTATACTATACACACTGCTTTTCTGCAGATTTGTGTCTTCAGATTTAGCAAAACCATATAATATGAGATGTGACAGCAGGAGATTCTGTCACTGTAAAATTGGTAGTTTGGGGGACACAGGGTGTGCACGTTTGCTTGGTACAAGACTGCAGAGCATAGATGTGAACTGGAGAAGACTGCTTTTGAAGCTTTCTCCAGGTTTTGGTATTCTGTTATGGAGTTCTGTCGTTTGGAGATTCCACAGTGTCTTGGGTGGGACGAGGTCTCCAACCCTGTGTCCAGACTTTGTTGATTACCAGCAGGGTGTGTGCTCAGGTGAGCACAGCCCTTATAATGAGAGTATGGGAATACCTCATTGGTCCCAGCTGGAGACTGCTCCACACCAAGAGAGACAGGGGGTCTCCAGGAGTCAGAGGGGCTGTAGGAAGCAGCCAGAACATTTGTCACTGCACGAGGCAGAGCTGTGGACGCTAAAGGGAAGTCGTCTACATTGAGGAGTCCTGTGGTCTGGGTGACCAGGATCAAGTGCAAGTACTGCTACAGAGAGTCAAGTGGGCTAGCATTTTCTGTTCTGTGTATTTTGCTGGAGAAGAACCCCTGCGTGGGAAACCTTTGTTACAGACTTTTATTTGCCTTATTAATAAAAATGGGCTACCACGCCCTACAATATAATTTCTGACTGGCTTGGATCACTGACAAAAGCATCTACCATGAGAGCTAACAATCCCCCATGCCACAGGTCAAACCTTAAGAGTTTAAATGTGTATGCAACTGGGCAGGCCATTGCACTACATGGTTTTGGTAAATCTGAAGACAAAAATCTGCAGAAAATCTAATAGTGTGTATGAGGCCTTAGTTTCTGAAGCACACGACAGACATCTGTGTGGTGGCTCTCCAGGGACTTGGAAAATATAAGGATATCGTAAGATTAACCACCACACATAACTGCAACAAATCTTGGAGGACATTGTTAATAAATTCCTGGAAAACTGCTGGAGCATTACAAGGCCTATAAGGCATTACGAGCTACTCGTAATGGTCTGTTCTGGTATTAAACACAGTTTTCCACACATCGCCCTCCATAATGAGATTGTATGGCCCTTTCAATTCAAGCTTTGTGAAAACCGTTGCTCCCTTGAGGCGGTCAAATAACTCCATAATCAACAGAATCGTAAAGGCCTTCCTAATTGTGTATCGATTGAGACCCCTATAATCAATACAAGGGTCACCACTCTTCCTCTTCACAAAGATGAAACCAGCACCAGCAGGAGACGAGGATTTGCGGATAAAACCTTGAAAGTGCATCTGCAACATACTCCTCCATGGCCTTACCCTCCAAGACCGACAAAGGGTAAACCCGGCCACGAGGGGGTATGGCACCAGGTTGAAGGTCAATTCCGCAATCATACAACCGGTGTGGAGACAAAGTACCTTTGTCAAAAACATTGCTAAAATCGTGGTACTCCTCTGGCAGAGAGGAGAGTGAAGAGGTGCACAGGACCTTGGCTACCTTCTGGAAGCATGTCTTACTGCATTGTGGTGACCAGGAGAGAACCTCAGCACAGCCAATTTAAAGAAGTGTTTCGCCTCTGTAACCAAGAATAACTAATAACAAGCGGAAACTTAGGTGAGGAAATAGTTTGGAATTGGATTGTCTCATGATGAAGAGCCCCTATGGCCATGGACAACAGAACAGTCTTATGAGTCACATGGGCAGGCTGTAGAGGTCTCCCGTCAAGAGCCTCAATGGCAAGTGGAGTGTCACGAAGCTGCAGCAGAATCGAGTGCTTCAATACAAAGGCATCATCAATGAACAGGCCTGTAGCTCCAGAGTCGATTAGAGCCTGTATCTCGACGGACGACTCAGCCCAAGAAAGGGTAACCAAAAACCAGGGGCTTATCCTTCTGGATAACTGGAGACGAAACAACACCACCTAAGGTCTGTCCGTGATAGGACCTCAAGGTTTGGGTATTCCCTAGATGGGTAACATAAGTTTTACTTGTTTATGTACAGTCTTCTCTTATCTACAGCCATTCAAAAGTGCAGATTCAAAATCCTTCTCCATTTGTTATTATCACAGGGGGCGGAGAGCTGCAGTTATAGTGTGTGAGAGCTGATTGGATGAAAGAAAGGAACATACCCCCCTTCAGACACGGCACAGGACTTAAAAAAGGATACAGAGCTGTGTTCTGAATAGACAAGCTGTTTGCTGAGCTCCCTCCCTCATCACAAATGTATCTCATGTGTCAGAAGGGACTTGAGCTGATAACAGAAAAGTTGCATTTGAACTTTGTTCTTGGAAAGGAAATAAGAGAGACAAATTGATATCTGTGCCCGTTTATATTGGACAGACCTGACTATAAAGTGAGAACAAAGAGAAAAAAAAAGGAAAGAGAAGAGAACAAACCTTTTTTTTTCCTCTCTTCCCCCAAAATCTCACTTCAGACTGCAAATAAATCTTCACTACCCTGTCCCTTTGGTCGCTTCTGGGCGGTTGGGAGGAAGCCTTGTGTTTTTTTTTTCTCCCTCCTTCTTCCTCCTCCACTTTACCCGTGAAGAAAGAAGATAAATAAAGATAAGGGGAAGGCCAGTTAGGGGGGCAATAGCAAACCCTCCAAAAATAAGTGCCAGCCCGGGCTCTATTAAAAAATATATGACACAAGATACTGCTAAAGACAGCCCTGGAAAAATGGCGGCAACAAAAAAAAAAAGTCTCGGAGAGCCTGCAGAAAACTGGGCTGAGAAGACAATCAGAAAATATGGAAATGGCAATCCCCCTACGGAAGAGAAAGTAGACGAGATAGAGAATGGAATAGAAGAAGATCAACTTCCTACCAAAGGGGAAATAGCAAAGATGTTCGCAAGAATGGAAACAGTAATCTATAGAATGGAAACATCTCTTAAAGGAGAAATGGAAATAATGCATGAGGATATGAATCATATATTGAGGAGAGTTGAAGAAACAGAAGACAAACTGGATTCCCAAGCAGTAGAAGTAAAAACTAAAAGAGCAGATGAAAGAGATACAGAAATAGTAAAAGTATATGAAATATCGGCTCGAAGATCAGGAAAATCGTAACCGGAGGGAAAACCTGAGGATTCGAGGATTATCGGGTCAACAAGTGGAAGACCTACAGGAAAAAATGGATAAAGTATTTGGACAGATGCTTAGTAAAATGGCAATAGAGAAAAAAAATTCAAAAGAATCCATCGGATTAGAAAACCGGCAGGACTGGCGGGCGAATTACCGAGAGATGTAATTGCGCGATTTCACAATTTTCAAGACAAAGAACAGATTTGCCAATGTTTAAAATCTAAGGTCCCAGCCATGTTTGAAGAAACTACCTTACAGACATTCCCGGATCTGGCAGCCGAGACATTGAATAGGAAAATATTATTAAAACCTTTACTAAAGCAATTTAAGCTGCAGAATATTCAGTATTTCTGGGGTCTAGGAAGGAAAGATGGTCGATCAGCTACGAGATTTCCTATAGATATGGTGAACTTTTGCAATAGGCTGAACATACCAGAGATAGATATTCCAGGCTGGTGGGAAAAACAGGAAAGGAGGCCCAATATAGAACAGCAGTCATGGCAATTGATCCCCCCAAAAAATTATAATAATAATAATAAGGCGAAAATGAGAAGGGGAGAACGAGAGCTGGGATAAATTGGGGCTGGATGGGGGGGTGGGGGGGAAGGGTCACCAAATTAGGGAAATTTAGGAAAGAAGGGGTGGGTGGAGCGGGCGCAGGAGACCTCCCAATATGGGAGGACAACGGCTCTCGATTGAGGCTGATATTCAGAGTCCAACCTCTATGGGGGAGAACCATAGGGCCAGGGAGAGGGGGGCCACGGATCTATGGGCCACGGGGAGGCCACAAGCCCCCAGGTTGGGTTGAGTGGGAGGTGGGGGGTTGGGGGGGCATGGTGGGGTGGGCGACCTCTATGAAAATTTATGACGGAAATAATCCTTCTATCTTAATAAGCTACCTTATAATTAACGGATGCCCAAAATAAATATAATTTCATATAACATCCGTGGAATGAACGCCCCCATTAAAAATGCAAATATAATGCGGGAATTAACATCTTTAAAAGCTGATGTAATTTTTTTACAGGAGACTCGTTTGTCTTTGGACACAAACCGTAAATTTTTTTCAAATGAGTTCCCCCTCTGGAATTACGCAGATTCCCCTATCAATCGAGCTAAAGAAGAAGGTGGACCCAGAAGGGCGCTTCATATTTATAAGAGGGAATCTGAATGGAACCGGGATCTCATTAGCAAACGTATATGGACCAAATAAAAAGTCTATCCAAAACTTAGCGGAAATTATAGACATATAGACAAAAATAGATAGTACGTTGCATGCACAGGGGACTGGAATTGCTCAGAGGAATACATTAAAAAAGAAAATGCATCATCATCAGCTAGTGGATGCGTGGAGAACACAACATTTAAAAAAAAAAAAGAGATTATACATTCCACTCCCCAGTACATGGAACATATTCAATGATTTTTTTTTTTTTTTGGTAGAACACCATTTATTGGAAATAGTGGAAGACACAAATATTGGAATTACAACATACTCTGATCATGCACCAATTGCACTTCAATTGAAAATTGGAGTGATAGAAAATAGGAAAAATAACTGGAGGTTGAATGAAGAACTTTTACAAGACAATGAGAGAGTAAAGAGAATAAGGAAGGAATTAGAGCAGTTCTTCAGGGAGAATAGTTCAGTAGGAATGTCTAAGGCTATAGTATGGGAAACCCACAAGGGGTTTTCTGATTAGGGAGGGGGCAGAAAAAAAGAGAAGAAATATAAAGAAACAAATTACTTTAACTAAAGAAATATATGAATTAGAACAGCAACATATAAAAACTAGAGAAAAAGATCTCCTATTGAAACTCAGTATTAAAAGAGAGGAATTGAGAGGGGTAATTGAACAGGAAACCCGAACGGCTCTGAGTCAAATTAAAAAAGAAAGATATCAATGGGGCAATAAGGTGGGGAAATATTTAGCAGAACTATTAAAAAATAAAAAAAAACATTTAATTCCATAGCGATAATACAGACAAGTACAGGAGAAATGAGATATAAAACATCAGAGATAGCTAAAAATTTCCAAGAATTTTATGGGAAATTATATTCAATTAACATAATTGATACTAAAGATGAGGCAAGACAAAAAGAGGAGAAAATAAAAACTTATTTGAAGGAGAGTGAGTTAAATAAAATTTCAGAAGATAAACTTAAAAACCTGGAAACCACCATAACAGAAGAAGAAATATAAAAAATTATACAAGAACTACCAAATGGGAAAAGTCCCGGCCCAGATGGAATGACAATATTGTACTATAAAAAAAAATCAGATATACCAACGCCGAAAATGTGCTCCTATTTTAACGGGATTGGAGAGAAGTGGGAGATGAGGAAAGAAGCTTTAGAGGCTACAATAACTATAATCCCTAAAGACAGTAAAAATAATACATTATGCTCTAGCTATAGACCAATCTCTCTCCTTAATATTGATATTAAGCTATTTTCAAAAGTGCTCGCTAACAGGATGAAAAAAATAATGAAAGATATAGTCCACGCGGACCAAGTGGAATTTATCCCAGGAAGGGAAGGAAGGGATAATGGGATAATAACTCTCCTGGCTATAGAGAAAATAAAAGAAAGCGGAGGCCATAGATTTGGGACCCAGAATGACCTGTTGGATAAAATCATTATATAACAGACCAACAGCGAGAATTAAAGTAAATGGGACTGTCTCGGAACCATTTGAAATGAAAAATGGTACCCGGCAGGGGTGTCTTTTATGACCGTTGTTGTTCACCCTTGCGCTGGAACCCCTGTTAAGGGGGATAAGGCGAAATGTGGATATTAAGGGGATAATAGTTGCAGGTGAAGAGCATAAACTCGCTGCTTACGTGGACGATATCCTATTTTTTGTAACTAACCCCAGGATAACTCTAATTTAATAAAAACTATTAAAGAGTTTGTCAGGATGTCCAATTTTAAAATAAATCCAGCTAAGTCGAAAATACTGAGTATAAATATTCCTAAAACAGAAAGGAGAGCTCTCCGGGAAGATTCTCCATTTAGCTGGAAAAAAAAAACCTGAAATACCTTGGAATTAAGTAACTACTACGATACTAAGATATTGTATAAAGCCAATTTCATTCCATTGCTAAATGAGATTAAGGAAGAACTGCACCAGGGCAATTATCTTGGAGTGGTAGAATAAATATTTTCAAAATGGTAATATTACCTAAAATAGTATATAAAATGCAGATGCTCCCAATTCCATTACCTGAGCTCAGATACACATAGTATTACTAGGCATGCTTTTAAAATATGGCATAAGATACACAAGATGGAAAATTGGGATTACAATTCACCTTTTATACCACTCACCGACACAAAATATTTTATACCAGGAGTAGAAAGGGTATTTGGAAAATGGATTATACAAGAAAATGCACAATTAAAAGATGTATTGGAGCAAAATAAATTGTTAACTTTTCAGGAACTAAAAAATAAAAAGGAAGTGATTTTGATTGATGGATGGCGGTATTTCTAAAATATATAAAGAAGTGGGGGGAGGAATTGGGCTCATATGTAAATGAATTTGAGATTAATAAATTAATAAAGAGGGTGCACGCAACGTCTGTAAATTGTAATATAATGGAATTGAATTATAAATGCCTCGTTTGCTGGTATCTCAACCTGGACAAGGTACATAAATACTCAGGGATTACATCACAACTATGCTGGAGGGGCTGTAAGGATGTGGGAACTATGGCCCACATATGGTGGACATGTGTCAAAATTAGAAATTACTGGGGGGGGGGGAGATAAGACAAAAAAATCTGAGAAATAATAAATATTGAAGTCCCAAATGATCCGTGGGAATGCTTGTTACATGGGTCTTGAACTAAACACTATCTGAAAACATTACTCCCACAGCTCCTGGCAAGATAAGGAGAGTCCGACAATGAGGGGGTGGTGCAATAAAGTGGACGAAATTTACAATATGGAATATCTGAAGCATTGTTAGGGTAATAAAAGGGAGGAGCTAGAAGAAAAATGGAAGGATTGGATAGGGTATAAGTATACAATGTGATAGGCAGAAGCGATGGGAGTATAATGTAATATTTAACTGTATGATGTTGGGCACTATTTAAAGGGTACTGTATGGTATTTTATTTCCTGTACAATATAACATGACTTGGTACAGGATAATATAAAGGTAGAAGGGAGAGGAGGAGGAGGAGAGAAGTATTTAACAATGAGAGACTATGAAAGTTAGAGATATACTAGAGGGTTGAGGTCGGGGTGGGAGGAGGGGAGGGGGGATTGTGGGATATTTTAGAATTGATATGATATATTTATAACTGTTTTTTTGATATGTCATGTATTAAGGAATCAAGATATGTGTAAATGGAAAACGAATAAAGATAAAAAAAAAAAAAAAAAGAAAGTTGCAGAAGCCGAGAGCTGCACCAGGTGTCTTGCTGAAGGGAGCGAGGCATGGATCATACCCTGTGGCCGGCAAGGAGTGAGAGTCGGGAGCCAAGAGAAAATGAGCAGCAGGGGGCGGAAGCGCTTGTGACGTCACGCCTTACCTCGCCTGGATCCGCAAGATAGGCAGGAGGCAGTGCACACATGCAATGTCATTGGCTGCAGGGACGCCCACAGTCCCTGCAACCACTGGCGGCGGAGCGGAGGCATTTTACACTGGCGGCCTAACGGTGTGAACAGAAGAATCGCTTGGTCCGTGTTTGGACCGCGGGCTGCCATTTGATGACAGCTGGCATATAGCCTATCTTAGTGCTGGCTGGAGTTCTTCTCCATGTAATCTTGCAACTGTGTTTCTTTTTCACGTTTTTCCTTATTCAAACTATTCATGCATAGGTGTGAATTTTTCACACATAATGTGGTTTGATGTTGCCTGTGAGGACATTTACGGCCAATTGTGAAGCATGAGAAAACATTGCCTGGTGTTTTATTGTATGTAGATTGCAAGAATAAAAAATAGTCAGTTGTACTTATTTTTTCATGTATTGGCTTTTGTGCAGAGAATATTTGCATGCTAATTATAAAAATTACATTATTTATGGTATCATTTAAAAGACTATTAAACCCAAAAGCAAACTATTTTTTTTATATTGGAGCTTGAAAGGATCTTACATGTAATGGCTGCATTTATTTTATTTTTAGGCTTTCATCTAGTGATCTGTCCAGTCTGCTATTTTTTACAAGCTCAAGCTCTCTAGCTTTCAAGCAGAATGTTTACATGGCTAAGACAAACTACTAAACACTGACAGGGGTGATTAAAATGATCAGCTTTTATTTATCCATGCAAAACCTTTATCCCAAAAGCATTAAAAAAAAAAAAGTTTCCTGTAACTGATTATAGAGTGTTCCACACCAGTTCAGTGTTGGATGCTGAGACGAACGGCCACAATCTACTTTAGCGTTGGTGGATCGTGGCTCCACAGCAGGCAACTTTCCCTCAAGCCGTGTACACACGATCGTTTTTTTTCAATGAAAAAAGTCAGATGGACTTTTTTCCTCGGACAAACCGGTCCTGTGTGGGCACCATCGGTATTTTTTCCATCGGTGTAAAAAAATAGAACATGTTTTAAAAACAGAAAAATTGAGAAAAATCAACGCATGCTCAGAATCAAGTCGACGCATGCTCGGAAGCATTGAACTTCATTTTTTTCGGCTCCTCGTATTGTTTTACACCACCACGTTTTGGCACAGTCAGAATTTAGTCTGATAGTGTATATGCAAGACTGATGAAAGTCAGCTTCATCGGAATTCCGACGAAAAAATCCATCTGATTTTATTCCATCAGAAATCCGATCGTGTGTACACGGCTATAATTTATGTGAGATCACACAGCATTTGCAGGGTCGCTCGCAATTTTTGGCCCCAGTGGGTTCTCTGGCTTGACTTTCCCAGGGTTTTGTGTTGTGTGTGGGAACACTGTCAGCTTATGGGCCTCTAGGACCCGTACCAACGCCCTCCTGGGGGCATACCATTTTTTCTGGACTTCTGGCAAAAAATTGAGCGTACCCTTTGCCCTCATATGTTTTTAACTACAATACATTGAAAAGCGCTACATCAATTCAACATATAATACAAAATATTCTTGCTTAATTATACCCCTGAAGAAGGAGACACATATGCACTCTGAAACGCGTCGGGTGCAAGAATCAAAGTATTTAAAACAAAATTATGTGATGATGTTGAAAACATTGTAAATAAGTGTAAGCATGCTATGTATTTGTATATATGTGTGTTCTATACATACTTTTTTTTACAAAAATATCTAATAAATATTTTACTACTCTACATACTTTTTAAGAAGTTTGTGCCTTAAAAGTCCACCACAAGGGGAATTTGTTTTTCTCCATAGAGTGTGAGATGGGGTTTGGCTTCAATACAGGAGTTGGTTTACTGGCCAGATCACCAGGTGAAAACAAAGGGGAAAGAGCAGAAGAAAAGAAAACTGATGCAGCCACCACATCTAATGATTGGTAAACTGCAAAATAATGCAGTTTTGGGTTTAATATTGCAAACTGCTGTGACACAACGTCCAGAGAGTCAATTATTTTTTATATTTATTTTAAACCTGTTAATTAAATGAAATAAAGCACATTCACTTTGTGTGTTTCACATACCAACAGTTCAATATGCTTTATGTACGGTTTCCAAAAGTTTTCTCAAAACTACGTTTAAAACATAAGGTTTCAAATGTCTCAAAGCCTTATTCCAACACAGTGTTTCTTTATGTTCATCTGTGATGCTTATTTTACATGTAAAACATTTTACATTGGTAGGTTCAAGGTCTAATGCTAGACAAAGCAGATCCACAACGTTAACAGTGCCAGAACAACAAAGAGTGACCCATCACCGCTCACGTTCCGTATCTCCTCACCGTGTTGATGAACAGGGCAGGACCCGCTCACGTTTACCAAATGTGCCATTACAGAGGTAAGATGTGCTCAGGGCACTAAAAAAAATCTGATGATAGAGGGATGGTCAGTATAAACTACCAGTTTAGATGCATGAACGATGATGGGACTTGTTATCAACTTTGGTTCATATATCTACAAAAGCATGTGTCTAAGGCAGAGATGTCTTTCTTAATCTAAAGACCAATATGATATATTGTTACCATGCTGTGACCCAAGAGGAGATGTATTACCAAAAATGTCAGTAAAACCAATGATTGACAAATAACTATACCATATAGCATATTACAAATGTTCTTTCTGTAAACTTTTAAGTTGAGATAAACACATTCTTTTATTGTTTGATTTGTGACACCCCAGTTAAAAAACACTGCCTTAGACATAAACAAGCATTTAACGTTAATGCCCTGTACACACGATAATTTTTTCCGACAACAAAACCGTGGGTTTTCAGCAGGAAAACGGCTGAAATTTGCCTTGCATACAAACGGTCACACTAATCTTGTCTGAAATTCCAAACATCAAGAACGCGGTGATGTACAACACGTACGACGAGCCGATCAATGGCAGTTTAGCTCTTCTGCTTGATTCTGAGCATGCAGTTTTTTTTTGTGCGTCGTAATTGCATACAGACGAACGCGATTCGTGACAGGAATTTTTCCTGTCACGAAAATTGAGATCCTGCTCTCAATCTTTTCTTGGCTGGAATTTTGACAGAAAAAGTGTGATGGAGCATACACATGGTCGGAATTCCTGACAAAAAGCTCACATCACACTTTTCTTGTCGGGAAAACTGATTGCGTGTACGAGGCATTACGGTGTTGGATACAGCCCCAGCCTCCCTCACTAGTAGAGTTATGCTGCAGTGCATGTATGTGTTCCAGCCTATCTGGCCACAAAGACAGGCAAACTAACTAGGCCATCATGTAAGAGTTGTAAAAGTCTGTGCAGAGGCAGACTGAGGGACTAAGTAGTACATATAGCCAAGAGGTTGTTTTTTGCTTTGTATTCTGTGTGATGCTGTAACCCTGTATTCAAAACCTGATGTTAAAGTAACTTTCTTCTAGACTAAGGCCTTGAAGCTTTCTCTCTCTCTCCTGTGTATATACAGTGTATATTTATATATTTCACTTTTTTCAGCTTTGATATGTTGCAGCCTGATACTACAGTTGTTTAAAAAAAAAAAATCTCATTATTTTCTACACTCAGTACCCCATAATGACAAAGTGAAAACAGAATTTTAGAAATGCTTGCAAATGTATGAAAAAGGAAAAACTGAAATATCACATTGGCATAAATATTTAGACCCTTTGCAACAACACAAACATTTAGCTCAGGTGCCTCCCATTTGTCTATATCGTTGCATAGTGCAGATCTGGGGAAGCCTACAAAAAAATGTGTTGCACTGAAGGTTTCCATGAGCACAGAGGCCTCCATAATGGCTGTACACTGACGGTCCTCCTCCTGAGCTTGAGAGGATTTGCAAAGAAGGATGACAGAAAAAAAAAACAGTCTAGGTTAGCAAAGCTTGTCACGTCATACCCAAAAGGACTTGAGGCTGTAATGGCTGCCATAGAACTGTAGTATCAGTCTACAAAAATTGAAAAAAGTAAAGGGGGTCTGAATAGTTTAACATACATTAACCATTGCACTATTATCCTATCATGGATTATGCCCAGTAAGGACTGTTGGAGCACCAATCACTATCTAAGACTGGATGCTTATCTTTTCCAAAAGTGTAATATGCTGCATTTATATTTATATTGTTAGGATACACTGCAGTTTTTGGTATTTATCTACTTCAATACAGGGAACTTTTACTCTTTTCCTGCCCAGGCCAATTTTCAGTTTTCAGTGCTGTCACACTCTGAATGACTGTACCTAAAGAATTTTTTTATCATTTTGTTCACAAAACTAGAGCTTTCTTTTGGTGGTATTTAATCATCACTAGTTTTTTTGTGTTTTGCTAAATAAACAAAAGAAGACAGAAAAGTTGGAAAACAAAACTTTTTTTTCTTTGTTTCTGTTATACAATTTTGCAAATAAATAGATGTTCTTCATAAATTTCAGCCACAATGTATTTTGCTACATTTCTTTGGTGAAAATAACCCAAATCAACATATATTATTTAGTTTGTGTAAAAGTTATATAGTCCATATGTTATGTGTAACGGTCACCCCAGTTTACGACCTTCCATCAACCCACGACAGCTTCAGACACTCCAACCATCCAGCAGACCCGAACCATTCCATAAGAATTCCCTCAATAACGAGACTTGCTCTGTTACTGGTTTCAAAATGCAAGACAACTTTAATGGCCAGCTCTCAGCTTTTAAACAGTTACAGCATGTTACAGTACTCAAAGGAACAAAACCACACCCCACCCATACATCACACGATGAGCTTCAATCACATTCTTTTAGATAATTACATAGAGGAGTTAATTATCCCCCAGACGTTACGTCTCCGACAATAAGTCATTCACCTGCACAATCCACATTGCACAGACGTCTGACCTTTAGAGTCACAACACATCTATCATCAATAGCACACAATGAAAGGTCTTCCAGAAGCCTGACTCAATTAACAACTCACTAGCCAGGGCTAATCATTTAAAAGAGTCATTATTGACCTGTAGGGTCACAATATTCTTTACAGATATTAAATAATATATGGTAGATTACTGTCCATGTCTTTATTTCCTGGCTCAATCTGTGCCCAAAAGTGACTCCTGTTACATTATGTATGTTAAAATTTATCAATCCTGATGTACTGATGGCCTATCTCACTTCTTGAGGTCTAAAAATTACAGATAAATGGCCTTGTACAATGGTAGGGCTATCGCAAGTTTTTTGAAGTTGTAGTTTTTTGTCACAAGTTTTTGGAAAATGAAGAAATAAAAAAAAAAAAGTTTTATTTGTACCTACTGTCACCAGAGCAGTACAGCATTATCATATAGCTGGTGTGGTGGGGATCAGGAACACTAACTGGTGACAGTATGAAGAAATAAAGATAAAATAAAAAGTATTTGTTTAGTTTCTAATACATGTGTATGTATATATATAATATATATATATATATACATACATATACATTTACGATTTATTTTTTTACACACTTTGACCAGATCAATGTAATGTTACCATAGTACAACTTATTTTTTTTACACATGTATTGCTATAAGCAAGCATTTTACTGAATGAAATCGATTCATTCAGTTTGTTTTGTACCATGTGATCACCGTGACAACTCACAGCTAGAAACACATTTGTACACAATGGATGGCTTGAAAGGAAGCCATCTATTGTTTATAACCTATGGTTACAGCGGTCACATGGTGCCGGCAGTGAGCTGGTACAGTGATCAGTCATGTACTGTGTCCGGACACAGCTGGTGACTGATAGCGCCGAAGTGCGGCCCTGTGGAAGCAAGGGGCCGTGATTCAGGAGGATGTTATGTGACATCCACCCATCTCAGCGAGATTCCCGCCCAACCATCATTTTGCTATAGGCTGGTCGGAAAATTAAAATACCAGAGATCTAATAAGACTATACAATAGCCATATAGAAGCACAAAATGATACAACAAAAAAAGAAAATTCTAGATTATAAAGCCAGGGGTATTTTTTTAGTAGATTTACCAGACAGCTTTAAATATTTGGGAAAAGTTCTGTACAGTTGACTTACTTATAGAAAAATGTACACTTAACTTGCTGTTGTTGGCCAATTCTAGGAGTCTGGATGAAATTCATCAAATGAGACGATCACGTTCTCCAACAAGACACCATGATGCCTCCCGCAGTCCAGTTACTCACAGGTCCAGGGACTCGGACAGTCAGTATTTATCTGATCAAGATAGGTATGTCTGCACAACAGCTCTAAGATTTTTAGGCCTGTATTATCGGAGAGGATTTGCCTTTTCCAACACTCTTTCTTGTACTGCAATTTACCCTATTCTACATGAAATTGGTGTATGTGAGTCACCACATAATTTGATATATTAATTTACAATGAATGGAATGTGTGGTTTAGCTGTTTGAAATGTATCTTAAATATTGATCCTATGGCTCACCCTGTCTTGCTGCAAAGTAAATTAAATATACACATCCAGCTAGGCTTAAGATTATATTGTCACTTGCTCATTCAGGCCATTTATCCCTATGTATGGTATACTTATCAATCTGCACTACCCAACCACCCCCTCCCCCTCCCCACTGTAGGAGTGCACCTTTATGTTTGCTTCAGTGTTGGATGGTGTCAAAACTTAATCTGGTGAATGTCACTGCCCCCCACAGTCCACCGTGTTCAGATCTGGCAATTCGCTGATCACCAAGCACAGTCATATGGTGAAGATCACATGCTCCCCCATCCCCAGAAATGCATATAAGTAAGTATACCTTGCTGGGATAGTGGGCTATCAGGAGGCACTGTCACTTTGCTCTGAATGGGCAGGTGACATTGGGGTTGATTTACAAAAGGCAAATAGTAGACTGTTCACTTTGTAGGGGAAATTGCACTATGCAAGGACATTTTCAGCAGAGCTTAGTGAAAGAGGTGAAGCTCTGCTGACTTCCATCAGCCAATCAAGTTCAAGCAAAAATGCTTTTCCTTTCCTTGAACATGATTGTGTGTTTTTTTTTTTTTTTAAATCGCACCATATTCACTAAGCTCTGGGGGAAAATTCCCTTGCAAAATGAACAGTCTGTTTGCCTTTAGTAGATCAACCCCTATAGTCTTTTTAAACTATGCAAAGTTTGCGTGATGTGATGGTTGTAGTATGAACTGTTTTTTTTTTCTTCCATTTGCTAGCGTATTAAAAATTCTGTTTTTGACAGTGAGCTTCTTATGCTGCCCAGAGCAAAACGTGGCCGAAGTGCTGAATGCCTACATACTATCAGGTATTGTGAACTTGCAGTTTATTATGAATTTATAGCTGAATCTATTTTCTTATGGTAATATGTTATGCAGTGTTCTACAATACAGTTCAGTTTTTGAGATCATATACAAATCACTCAATGAAAGAGAAATATATTGACCTCCCATTTCCCCACCCTACTCAAGGTACATCTTTTAGGTCTCTTTAACTGATCCTTTGGCTTCCTTATTTTTGAAGTGGCTGACCTTCACTACATGTTTAGTAGGTGAAGTCGGGCATGTTTGACAGAGGTCAGCAGTACTGTCTTCAAAGGAGGTAGGAGGAGGTGTCGGAGATAGCCATTGATACTTTTCCTCATTACAGCCATATTTCAATAAGTCCTGTTACAAGATTGCATCAACTGAAGCTAGGTAAATTATGCTCAGTCTTTAAAAACACCTGCTTCTGTCATACAGGAATTTAGTTTAGTGTCTTACTATTTTGTTGCAAAATAACAATACCCCACCACCAATTAGCTTAAATGATCTGGGATATGGCAAGATATCCTTCCCTAACAGAAATAAATATTGTATGTATATCATTTTTCCTTCAACTGTGATAACATCTTACAAATTATTGCTCTTTCAAGCAATGGTTCCTTATATCATTTGCTTTAAAGGGAATATATATTGGTTTTATAAAAAATTGTATTTATTTATTATGTTTTTTAGTATGATCAGGACTAAATATATATATATCAAACTGTGATAAGTAAAATCTACCCAAACCCATTATAATTTACCTTTAAGTAAGAACAAGAGTAGATTGCCACAAAGCAACCGCTGTGCAATTTTCATTCTGTATTGTAGCTTGGGGAAATTGATTCGTTATTGAGACAAATAATAAATAAATAATTGTCTTAGAATTAGACTTTCAGATCATCCCTTGCAGATCATCCTTACTATTTTACACTTAGTAAAGCTTGTCAGAATAAAAAAAAATGACTATTATGGGACTGGTTAGTAATTTGGATTCAGAAGATGCAGTAGCTACAGTAAGACAGTGGGTGAAGTCAAGGTTCGTTATTCTAGAAGCCCAGTGTAAATCTGGAGAAGATAATGATGATGGTGCTGCTTGTACAACTCATCCTAGGTTGGACTTGTGATGGACTTGTGTCTTTTTTTAACCTCACCTACTGTGTAACTATATTTTAACCTATAATCGCACACATAGGTTGGACCTGATGGACCTGCGTCCTTTTTCAATCTCACCTACTATGTACTATGTAACTCTGAATTCGACTTTGAAACGAAGACCCTGAAACAGAATTGTTCCACTTGTTAGTTTATGTTTGTTAAAATAATTAATTAAGAGAACCAGAAGAGGTTTTGTAAAACCTGATGCTTCTGTTTTTAACACGAAACAGCTTTGAATCGCAACTTAGAAACTCTAGGATTTTGAGGCAAGAAGAAGTAATAAAGATTTTTTTTTTAACATGTAACCTGCAGTATAGCAATAAACTTTAAAAAAAGGGCCCAACAATGAGACATTTACTTAAATATTTCCTATACAATGCAAGCGAAATCTTAAAATAAAGCTTCACTTAATTTTCAGCACAGTACAGTTTGAAATGAACATTTAGGGCTCTTTCACACGGGCGGACTGTATGTCCGCTTTTTCATCCATCCGTGTACGGATGAAAAAGGGACATAAATTGGTCCCTATGAGATTGCGGGTGTCAGCGGATGAACATCCGCTGACACCCGATCTTACCCGGTTCCGCAATCCTCCGATTCTGCAGACAGAGTAAAACACTATTTTTCCATCTGTCTGTGGATCGGATCAGGTGAACACGGACAGACGGTCCGTGTTCATCCGATCCCCCCATAGGGTAGAATGGAGAAAAGACAGGGCGGTCCCTGCACAGTGTGCGAGGACCGCCCTGTCATCCGACGGCTCAGTCGGAAACAGCGGAACGATCCCCGTTGAGCATTACTGATCCCCGCTCCGTGTGAAAGACCCCTAAATCTTCCAATTAAAATACTGTAAATAATTGTAATTGCATTTTTTAACAGTCATGCTCAATGTTTTATAGTCTGTTCCTCAAGTACCACTGAGAGGTCAGTTTTCAAGTTCTCTTCCCATCGTCACCGTTCAAATTATGCTACTTTAAAATTGTGACTAACATTGGTGTGCAGCTTATTGGAAGTTTTCAAACATAACATGTTAGTTGTCTTTGAAGTCCAGATTTGGGAAACACTGGCATAATTAACCTTATTACACTATTGAAATTCAGAAATTAAAACAAAGCATGTTACTATTTTAGCAACAGTAGAAAACAAGAGATTGTTCATCAAAGTGATACTAAACACCAACTGCTTAACCACCTACCGGGCCAATTCTGGCACTTCTCTCCTTATGTAAAAATCGATTTTTTTTTTGCTAGAAACAAACATTATATATATTTTTTAGCAGAAACCCTAGGGAATAAAGTGGCGGTCATTGCAACTTTTTATCTCGCACGGTATTTACGCAATAATTTTTCAAACATCTTTTGAAAAAAAAAAAAAAAAAACGGTTTCATGAATTAAAAAATAACAAAACAGTAAAGTTAGCCCAATTTTTTGTATAATGTGAAAGATGATGTTACGCCGAATAAATAGATACCTAACTTGTCACGCTTTAAAATTGCGAACACTCATGGAATGGCGCCAAACTTCGGTACTTAAAAATCTCCATAGGCGATGCTTTACATTTTTTTACATGTTACCAGTTTAGAGTTACAGAGGAGGTTTAGTGCTAGAATTGTTGCACACGCTCTACCACACTCGGTGATACCTCACATGTGTGGTTTGAATGGCGTTTACATGTGTAGGCGGGACTTATGTGTGTGTTCGCTTCTGAGCGCGAGCTACCGGGGACAGGGGCGTTTTATTTTATTTTATTTTATTTCATTTTTTTTTTACACCTTTTTTAAATATTATTTTTTAATCACTTTTATTCCTATTACAAGGAATGTAAACATCCCTTGTAATAGGAATCTATTGTGATAGGTTCTTTTTATGGAGAGATCTCCTTCAGGCTTGAAAGCATGAGATTGTGAAAAAAAAATCACCAATCTCATGCCGACAGCCGCGATTGTGGCTTTGTTTACTTCCGGATACCCGTCCGTGACATCATACGCCGCGCCCGAGTCTACGACGGTTATAGAAAAATCTCTATCGTCATCATCCGGCGCCGGCCAATTCGTTCTCTGGGCCCCTGATGGCTCGGGAGAGCCCGGAGAAGCACCGGATGGCGGCGGGAGGGGGGACATCCTCTCCCGCCACCTATAAGAACGATCAAGCAGTGAAACTGCCGCTATGAAAATTTTTATGGTGTGCGGAATTACCGCCTGAAAAGAAGGATATCTGAATGATGCCTGTAGCTGCAGGCATCATTCAGATACCCCCCCCCCTCAAAACCAGTATTGAGGTAGTTAAAGGGGTTGTAAAGCTTGCCGTTTTTTCACCTTAACCACTTAAAGACCTCAGGTGTTTTTCAGATTTGGTGTTTGCAAGACTAAAATAGTTTTTTCTGCTAGAAAATTACTTAAAACCCCCAAACATTATATATATTTTTTTCTAACACCCTAGAGAATAAAATGGCGGTCATCGCAATACTTTTTGTCACACCGTATTTGCGCAGCAGTCTTACAAGCGCACTTTTTTTGGAAAAAATTCACTTTTTTGAATTAAAAAATAAGACAACAATAAATTTGGCCCAATTTTTTTATATATTGTGAAAGATAATGTTACGCCGAGTAAAATGATACCCAACATGTCACGCTTTAAAATTGCGCCCGCTCGTGGCATGGCGTCAAACTTTTACCCTTAAAAATCTAGATAGGCGACGTTTAAAAAATTCTATAAGTTGCATTTTTTGAGCTACAGAGTAGCTCTAGGGCTATAATTATTGCTCTCGCTCTAACGATCGCGGCGATACCTCACTTGTGTGATTTGAACACCGTTTTCATATGCGGGCGCTACTCGCGTATGCGTTCGCTTCTGCGCGCGAGCTCGTCAGGACGGGGCGCTTTAAAAAAATTTTTTTTGTTTTCTTATTTAATTTTATTGATTTTATTATTTTTTACACTAAAATATAAAAAAAAAAAAAAATGATCACTTTTATTCCTATTACAAGGAATGTAAACATCCCTTGTAATAGAAAAAAGCATGACAGGTCCTCTTAAATATGAGATCTGGGGTCAAAAAGACCTCAGATCTCATATTTAGGCTTAAATGCAAAAAAAAAAAAAAAAAAAAGGAAAATTTGTAATTTAAAAAAATGACAGAAAAAAAATTGTCTCTTTAAGAGGCTGGGCGGGACTGACGTTTTGACGTCACTTCCGCCCAGCAGAGCTATGAGGACGGGTGGGGGCCATCTTGCCCTCACTCAAGTCCTCACTCTCCAGGCGGCAGCATCGGATGTCCTCCGCCGCTACCGACGGCTCCGGTAAGCGGCGGAGGGTGCGGAAAAGCGGCGGGAGGGGGAGGGCCCCTCTCCCGCCACCGATAACGGCGATCTCGCGGCGAATCCGCCGCGGAGACCGCCGTTATCGTTTACACGGCCGCCCGCTGAAAACATGGATATCTCAGTTGTGGCAGCAGCTGCTGCCGTTACTGAGATATCCATGTTTAAAAAGAGGATGTATATATACAGTGGGGGGTCCTTAAGTGGTTAAAGCATCCTTAATAAACAGCCTTTGGGATACAGAGTAAAAATAAATAGAGTGGATCCTCGGATTACGAGAATAATCCATTCCAGGAGAATGCACGTAATCCAAAGTACTCGCATATTAAAGCGAGTTTCCCCTTTTTAAGTCAATGGAATTGAAAATAATTTGTTCTGCATTAACTTCAATGGCATGCAATACCGCATGCGACCAGAGGTGTGGGGCACCGGAGAGCCTCGGAAACGGCCAGAAAGACTCGAGGACACCTCAGAAAGACTCTATTCCCAAGGTTTGCCGAGGTCAGTTGAGCTGTCCTTGGGCCTTTTCGTGCATTTCCGAACGACACTGATCAGCTGCGATCGGCGCTGCTCGGCTCCGGCGCCCCCCCACCTCAGGCCAGATGCGGTACTGCACACTGCTTTAGCCTGAATCCTGCTCGTTTTACGAGACAACACCCGCAAACCGAGTTAGGATTTTTTTAAAATACAGTGCTCGTATCGCGAAATGCTCGTTAACCGTGTTACTCACAATCCGAGGTTCCACTGTAATCTCAAAAAACTGTTTTAAATCATCATACAAATCCTATATTTGTAATCAAAACTTTATTATTTTTGGCAATAACATGGCGTGTGCGAATTTCTGCCAGTCACAGGCGGTGTCACGCCCCTCCAGCCTGTGTCTTAGAATAAGAGGGAGGAGAAACCTCCATCAATCAAGATGTACTATCACACCCCCATTGTGTTTAGCTGGTTAGTGGGCATAAAGGAGGAGGGAGGGAGTTGTTGGCTGTCATTTACCACTGTGTATATGCACACATGTGTAACTCTATAATCACATGGGCTGCAAATGTGATAGGGAGGAAATGATCAGCATAAAAACTCAGTGAAAACTGAGCACGTGAATTAGCTGCTAGCAAAATCCCCAACTGCATTGAGGACATGAAATATTAAAAGGAAATTGGGACTTTGTGAGACAAATGGCAATTGAACAATGTAATACATGGTGACTGAGTTTATTAACATAAATAGGGTATAGAATCACACTCAGTATAGAATACATTAAAAGCCACTACATATATGTGAATGTTGAGTAAAGTACAGTCCATGAACACATAAAATTGGAGAGTACAAATACATAATCCAAATAGTTCATTATATACAACCTTAAAAAAAAAATAGCAGTTGCCAATGTATGGAGTGATTACTCCATGTAAGGAAATGAGCAATAGAAGGATAATACATAGATAAGGTGATTGACTAAAGGTGCATCCTGTCAGAGCTCAATGCATTTCAAGTGAAGACACTTCATCAGGAGTGGATGCATCCATTAGTCTGTAAAATATATATATAGATACTGATAAGTTCTGGTAAGAACTCCAGCATCAAAGGAAGGGTGGATGGAAAATATCCTTCTATTACTCGTTTCCTCACACAGAGTAATCACTCCATATATTGGCAACTGGAATGTGCTACTATTTTGTTTTTAAGGTTGTACATTATGAGAGACACACACGTCAGATACATAAACATAACATACCTAGAACTTGAGGGCAGATCTGATACACAGAAGGTCATAATGTAACATGAGGTTGAAGGTGTACCATGAAGTGGGAGGTGAGACTAATGCCACATACACACAATCGGTTCATCCGATGAAAACGGACCGATGGATTTTTTCATCAGATATCCGATGAAGCTGACTTTCATCAGTCTTGCCTACACACCATCAGTTAAAAATCTGATCGTGTCCAACGTGGTGACGTAAAACACAACGACGTGCAGAGAAAAATGAAGTTCAATGCTTCCGAGCATGTGTCGACTTGATTCTGAGCATGCATGGATTTTTGACCGATGGATTTCCCCACAGACGATCCTTTTTTTCTATCGTTTTTTTAACCATCAGAAAATGTTAAAACAGGTTCTATTTTTATCACCGATGGGGTAAAAAACGATGGGACCCACACATGATCGGTTCGTCCGATTAAAACGGTCCATCGGACCGTTTTCATCAGACGAACCAATCGTGTGTACAGGGCATTAGTAAGTGGTAGGCTAGGGATAGAGGAAAGAGAATGCAGCAGCTAAGGCTGAAATTACAATCTGTTAGTATAGAAAAACAGTAAGAAAAGGCATTATGCTAAAGTAACTCTTTATTAACCACCTCATTACTGACATCTTTTTATCTATCATTAAAAAATGTCCTTGTTTAAATGCTAATGTGTCAGCCCCCTCCTGCTTGTACATTTGTAAATAAAACACCCCACCCCCCATAGAAAATAAGGGAAAAGGGGTTTTCTGAAAATTGTTACCAATGGCTAATAAATACCAACAAAAACAAAAGCTGTGTTTAAATATTATATACAATTAATGTAGCTAGTGCATGGTGGAGTAATTGTCAGTCAAACCTTACAGCCTTGAAACTGAAAAGTGGCCTGGAAAGGAACATTAGAGATAGATCTCCCCCAGAATCCATACCAGACCCAAAAGGCCTTGTATGAATTTGGGGGGACCTGCACATAATTTTTTCTTTGTAAATGTCAGGTTTGACAAGAAGTCCTTTTGTGTGTTTGGCAGGGGGAAATTGCAGAGGAGAGGGTCTGTAACACAGTAACTCCGGGTTACAAACCTAAATTTCAGAGCCTCCCCCCACTTTGCTTTTTGCTATCCAATGTTTATTTGAATCCACAAAAAAGGACAGTTCTTTTCCTAGTAGTCAATCAATCGCCCGCTATCCCAGAAATTGATAATTCCGGTCCAGGAGAATGAAAGTTTTCACGGGTTTATACGTGAATTTCTCAATTGCTCCAAAACTGAACAGGGAAGTTAATTTAATCTTAGATCTGAAGAGGCTCAACAATTTCCCCAAGTACAGATGTTCCAGATGGAATCAATGAAGTCAGTGATTGCCTCCCCCCAACAGGGAGATTTTCTGACATCTCTGGATATCAAGGATGTTTATCTGCATATCACAATTTTTCCACCTTACCAAAAGTTCCAAAAGTTTTCAGTGGAGAACCATGATTTTCAGTTTGTGGTCCTACTGTTCAAGCCTGTCCAGTGCTTTCACAGTATTCACCAAGGTGCTAGCCTGGTCTTGGGGCTTCTACATAACTGGATGGCTTTCTCCCGAGGAAGCAGTCTGCTAAATTTCTGGAATCCAATGTTACTTGCACAGTGCAGACTCTGGAGTGATTTGGATGGGCCCTGAATATTCAGAAGTTGGCTTCAACCCCAACCCAGGGGTGGAAATTTCCAGGCATGACACGTGATGTGGCCCAATTGAGGGTTGTGCTTTCCCGAAAAAAAATCACTTGTTCTGAGAACTCAGGTGCCGTTACTTCTATCTCTGACAACCCCATTGATTCAACTTTGAATGTGGATTCTGCTAGTTCCCTTTTTCATCCTAGGACCCTCCAGCCTTGTCAACATGGGACAGGAGGATGCAGTTGTTGAGCACTCAGATTCAATTACACCCCAGAATGAGACTGTCTTTGGACTAGTGGTTATCTTTATGAATGCTGGAGATGGGAAAACAGTCCCTTCATCTTTTTTTTTCCTGTTGGGTCCTGACGATGGATGCCAGCCTGATGGTTTAGGGTGGAGTTGCAGACAGTCACTCGGTCAAGAGGACTTGGTCACTGTAGGAGAGGTCATTACCCATCAATATCCTGTAATTGAGGACAACCCATCTTGCCCAGCTGTAATGGTTGGTGCAGCTGGAGGGCTGTAAGGTAAACCAAATTCTTAGAATCAGAAAACCAGTGTGGATTAATGCCCCTTTCACACAGTCCAAATCCATTTTTCTCAGTAGGAGATCTGTTAGTTGATCTCTTGCTGAACTGAGTGGAGCAGGCAGGTAACAGGTCCGCGTCCTCTCCCCTTATGCAGAGCAGACACAGACACAACCCGCTGTGCTCTATCGGCAGTCGGATGCGCATGTACACGTAGCAACTGGCATGCACACTTGGTGCCCAGCTGCCTCTTTTAGTGGATGTGTAACTTGGAGAAGTTGCTGAATGGTATTCAGTTTGTTCCGTGTATCCTGAGACCAGATCCACTGTAGTTGTATACCTGTTTAATGACCCAGCTTCTCCCTGCCCTCTGCATGAACCTTTACTATCCGGTTGAGGTTTGGAATTATTCCTGCGCTATCAAATGTGAATAGAGGATTGTAACAATGGAACTACTTCAAACACCGGTAATAGGGCAGACCATACACATAGATGATACGTTAAAAAAGGGGGGGGTGGGGCTTGTTGCGCTTTTCCCAAGAGGAATTTCAGTACCACTAAGGCTAAAGTAAAAAATGAATTATGCAATATCCTGATATATAAATAAAGGCCCATACAGGCTGGGATATTCATCAACTTCAAAGTAATCATCCAAATATATAACGTGCTATGTGCATAAATAATGTGTACACTCCTAGTGCAATCATATAGATAAAGTGCAAAATACAATAAATGAACTGTGTACACAGGCAGCAAACTGGTACAAATTCCAACGGTACCGTGTGCAAAATCTGCAAAGAAAAATATGTGCAAAGTGACAGTAAAATAAATGTAGATAAATTCCTTAGTGCAAAACGTATAACATCCATGTCCAAAGGACTGCAATCAGAACAACTTTCAAAAATGATATATACAGTCCCATGGGTCCAAAAGTGCAAATGCAATCGAATCTTGAGCAAACAACAATGGATCAATCCTTCCTATGTGCCGTTACTGCGTTCCAATGTGCAAAATGGTGCAAAGTGCTGGTGAGATGCAAGTCTCTTCTTCGCGCAACTAGACACTAAAGTGTGGGTGGCCTCTTGCCAATTTTGTTATCTTTAAACACACTGTATACAGCTGGTTACTAAGCAAGGGGCTTGAAAGCCAGCTGCTGTGTCCTTAACAAACCAATGAGTCATCAGCTGACAGCTGAATGTAAGAAAATAAAATTGCCGGGAAAAAAAGGCATGGGGTCCCTCCCAGGTCCATACTAAGCCCTTCAGGTCTATTATGGATTCGGATAGGAACCCCACAACAAAATAAAAAAAAATGGTGCGGGGTCCCCCCCAAAATCCATACCAAACACTTATCCGAGCATGCAACCCAGCAGATCAAAAAAGGGAGGAAGGATGAGCAAGCCCCCCCCTCCCCAAACCATACCAGGCCACATGCCCTTAACATGGGGTTGTAGGCTCCCCCCCTAAGCACCCATACCCTCCATGTTAAAGGCATGTGGCCTGGTATTGTTCAGGAGGGGGGGCGCCCGCCAGGCTGCATGCTCGGATAAGGGTTTGTTATGGATTTGAGGGGGACCACACGCCATTTTTGTAAAAATGGTGGCGCGGGAAGTCTCCTCGCCATGCATACTAGACCAGAGGCATCTGGTATGGACCTGGGGAGGGGCCCATGCAGTTTGTTTTTTTTGCCGGCTTTTTTTTACACTCAGCTGTCAGCATGGAACCCCACTGACAGCTGATAACTCATCAGTTATTAAGGATGCTGCGGCTTCCTGGACCCCCTGCTTAGCAACCAGCTATACATATTGTTAAACTAAAAACTGCGAAACACATCAAAAATCACATCATAAACACAACAGTTGCGTTTCTGGTGCGATTCCATTGAAGTCTATTACCAGCAAATTGCAGGAAAAAAGCCCCCGTCCCTTTCCAAAAACGCAGCTGCAAAACGCATAAATGTGAGCTTGTACCATAGGAAACCATGTTATATAGACTGTAGTGTGTTTCTGAAAACTGCAAAATGCACTAAAAAACACATGGGTGTGAACCTAGAATTAAGCTGAAGTTAGTAGCTGATTGGCTACCATGCACAGCTGCACCAGATTATGAGTGCACATGTGTTAGTAAATCTACCCCACAGCGTATTTTAATGGCATAGGAATGTATGTGTGCTTACATGCATCTTAATCATTTTTACCAACCTTGGATGCAGGATGTGTATGCTGACCCAGAGAGACAATAGAACTGCATTCAGATTCTTAAACAAATGCAGTACTAATAAAAATGCTGTGACTGTGTGCATATGCCCATACAAGAAACAAAGACAAATGGATATTTGTTCTTTACACAGCAGGTCCTGCTTTTGCCTTTAGCATCATAGGCTTTTGTAAGCATTAGAGGCTGTGGTGTGTGCCTCCTGGCGGTACTTGCTGACCATTTTGTATCACTAGCACAGCAGATGAGTGTTTTGAGGGCCATTGCTAAAAAATGATCATAATTATATTTACCCCGAAATGTGTGACAAGGAGGATCAGCAACATCTATAACAAACTCAGCATATGGTTGGGGTTGAGGGAAGATCAGTAGAAGCTGATGTTTGCAGACACAAAGCTCCTGGAAGCGACACTCTGTAAATTAAAGGCCAAATATTTTAAAGTGGTTGTAAACCTCATTCATGAAATCTCACCTGTGCACACAACTCTGTAGTGTTTACTTATCTCTCTCCAAAGCTTTAAGTGTCGTGTTTTTCTGCTGCTTCATTCCTCAGCATAATTACTTCTGACAAGCTCTTTGACACATGAGATAAAAGCAGCTGGAAATTTGTGTTGGGGAGGGTGCTTAGAGATGTGTAAGCAGAGAGCTTGCTTTCTCACAGCACAGCTCTGCAAGTTTCTTTGTTCATCTGCCTATGTGGAGTGAGGGTGTGTGCCTTTCCTCCAATCAGCTGTCACACAGTGTATGCTCAGACTCTACACCCACTGCTGAATGAGGAAACACGATTTCTAACATGATGTACACTTTCTAAAGAGTGTAGAAAGCTGAAGACAGCAGATATACAAGTAAAACTTATGTACAAGGATTTGTTTCATCTCTGTGTATCACCTGAGGCTGTTCACTTCACTGGGTATATGTGAGGGTTTACATCCACTTTAACTTGAACCTTGTCTGAACAAGTTAATAATATTGATGTGTAATAGATAGTATTCACGTAACGTAGCAAGTCATTTTTCATAACAAGTTAAGCATATTTGTAAAGAACTAAATGTGGCATTCACCAAACATTTACTGATGGTGAAATCGATCAGTATAATTTAAAACATAATGGCCAGGAGGAGGCACCTGCAGTAAGTGTCACATTTGATGCTTTATAAATATACCCCATAGTCTAAAACAATGAAAGGCAACATTATTTATATATGTCTTTGCAAATTACTTTTCTGAAGTACTATTGCATTCTTTCTTTGTGTTCTCTTGTGTTTTGTAATACACAAGAAATACTGTTAGGCACAGTAAAACTTTGCCACCCAAGATGCCTTTACTAGAGTTTGGTTCTAATTGGAGATTATACAGGTAAGAAATGTGTTGTGAAGTAAACAGTTATGTGATTTATGTTTAGTATGTTTTTAAATGCAAAACTAACCCCAAAATGTCACATCTGTTTAATCTTATGGAAAGAAACATTGTGTTAACAGTGTTGCTTTCATTGTAGTGTTGTTTCTGATGCTCTATATTGTCCACCATGTACTGTATGAAATACTGAGTTTGTTATCTTGTGTAACTGGACAGGGCTCTTAAACTATTACTATACTCAAATTGAAATAAAAGCATAATATTCCTAAAAAAGCAAGATTTTGATTTTCATATCGAACATATCATATATATAGTTGGAAAAAAATGGGCAAATCTTAATTAATAACATTTTTCATAATGTGTTTGTGTGATGGGTTGAAGAGCCCTGTTCTGTGAAATATTGATGTCTAAGAAAGAACAGCTCATGCTGTATGTGCCTAAATACACAACTTAATTTCAGTCTAACAGTTGGGGAATAAGCTAGTGGTCTCTCTATTTGTGATTACCATCACATGCTGTGATATAGAAGATGTATTGCAGCATACAGTATATAATGTTTCAAAAAGCTCTCTTAGATTATTCTGTGTAGTCAGTGGTAGATAGTCTTAAAGAATTTGTTACCCTAAAAAAAAATAGATCCTATTCCTTAACAGAATGATGAACAGCACAGTGCGTGTGCTGTGTAACTTGGCCCCCTTCAACACCTTAAATACCTGGCTGATCCTACCAGATTCTGCCCTCCCCTTTGTAGTCAGTTTACATGCCGCTGTCATCCGCTGTGTCTCCTGTCCTCCTCTGTCCTCTCAACCCTTCCCTCCCTGCCTGTCGGCTCCATGTTCGTGCCCACCCCCTCCCCTCCTGCTGCTAAAATGACAGTTCACAATTCACACTATCCTCTCTGTTTATTAAAGGGGTTGCAAAGGTACAATTTTTTTCCCTAAATAGCTTCCTTTACCTTAGTGCAGTCCTCCTTCACTTACCTCATCCTTCGATTTTGCTTTTAAATGTCCTTATTTCTTCTGAGAAATCTCCGCTTCCTGTTCTTCAGTCTGTAACTCCACACAGTAATGCAAGGATTTCTCTCCTGTAGTCCAAGGGAGGGGGCAAGCACGACACTCCACACCAGGGAGAAAGCCTTGCATTACTGTGTGTAGTTACAGGCAGAAGAACAGGAAGTGAGGATTTCTCAGAAGAAATAAGGACATTTAAAAGCAAAATGGAAGGATGAGGTAAGTGAAGGAGGACTGCACTAAGGTAAAGGAAGCTATTTAGGAAAAAAAAAAATGTACCTTTACTACCCCTTTAATGTAATCTGCCAATATTTCTGTGCCTTACAAAAAAATGCAGTTATATAACTGATTTCAGAGCACTGCTCGGCGCTCACGTGACTGGCTGGCTCTCTCCTCCTCCCCTCCTGACTAATATCAGCAGGGGGATCTCGGATCTGCTGCAGCTGTCAGGCCAAGAGAGGAGAGAGCTGGCCGGTCATGTGAGCGCTGAGCGGCGCTCTGAAATCAGGTATATAGCTGCATTTTTTTTATAAGGCACAGACACAGGGGCAGATTACATTAATAAACATAGAGGATAGTGTGAATTGCGAACTGTAATTTTAGCAGCAGAAGGGCAGGGGGCGGGCACAAACACGGAGCTGACAGGCAACATTAAGAAACAGAGAGGATAGTGTGAATTGCGAATTGTGGGTTAACAATCCCTTTAAACAATATACACCATGCTAATGCATACATAGCTACATCGCCATTAAGCTGCCATTTCATGTGAATAGATTTATTAACAAAAGCTCCTAATCCACATACTTAACATTGGGTTTTTCTTTTTGGGACAAATGCATGGAGTCTGAACTTCATAACATTTTTATATAGCCAATTTCAGTTTTTTTTTTTATTCGGTTAAAATAATATATATTTTGTCATCTTCATCATCTTCGATATATGCCATTTTATTTTGTCCTGTTGTTAGTTTGAGGTGCAGTGTTACCGACTGTGTCTGCTTTGAGATATTTTACCTATTCTTTTTGCAATTGTTAGTATGCATGGTATTGCTACAGTGATGTTCAGTAATATAGTGTAGATTATGTTTATTTTGTTAGCTATACAACTACGCAGATCGATACTATGATATGCATTGTGTCATATTTAATAGCAGAAGAATAAGTAGTTTAGCCTTTTGTCTTTATTTGTTAAATATTCACATGCCCAAATGATGGTTCTAAATTCAGTTTTTAGAAGGCGAAACTGTACTATGCAACCATGTTATTAAGTTATGCACAATAACACATTTTCTTCTTTATCTAGTACATTTTAATATTTAAGTGATCTCATATATCATATACACTGATTTACCAAAAGTATTGGGACACCTGCCTTTACACGCACATGAACTTTAATGGCATCCCAGTCTTAGTCCGTAGGGTTCAATATTGAGTTGGTTCACCCTTTGCAGCTATAACAGCTTCAACTCTTCTGGGAAGACTGTCCACAAGGTTTAGGAGTGTGTTTATAGGAATGTTTGACTATTCTTCCAGAAGCACACTTGTGAGGTCAGGCACTGAAGTTGACCGAGAAAGCCTGGCTCGCAGTCTCTGCTCTAATTCATTCCAAAGGTGTTTTATTGGGTTGAGGTCAGGACTCTGTTCAGGCCAGTCAAGTTCCTCCAGCCCAAACTTGCTCATCCATGTCTTTATGGACCTTGCTTTGTGCACTGGTCCAAATCATTTGGTGGAGGGGGGGGTTATGGTGTGTGGTTGTTTTTCAGGGTTTAGGCTTGGCCCCTTAGTTCCAGTGAAGGGAACTCTTTAAGGTGTCAGCATACCAAGACATTTTGGCCAATTTTATGCTTCCAGCTTTGTGGGAACACTTTGGAGATGGCCCCTTCCTGTTCCCACATGACTGATCACCAGTGCACAAACAAGGTCCATAAAGACATGGATGAGTGAGTTTGGGGTGGAGGAATTTGACTGACCTCAACATGATAGAACACCTTTGGAATGAATTAGATCAGAGACTGCGAGCCAGGCCTTCTTGTCCAACATCAGTGCTTGACCTCGCAAATGTCTTTCTGGAAGAATGGTAAAACATTCCCATAGATACACTCCTAAACCTTGTGGACAGCGTTCCTTGAAGAGTTAAAGCTGTTATAGCTGCAAAGGGTGGGCCAACTCAATACTGAACCCCATGGACTAAGACTGAGATGCCATTAAAGTTTATGTGCGTGCAAAGGCAGGCGTCACAATACTTTTAGTAACATAGTGTTTCTGTATACCCATACGCCTCTGTGTGCTTCTATTTTTTCTAATTGATGAGAAAAGATAGTGAGCAGAATAAAACAGATGTTTTCAATGATTAAACATTTTGTTTTAAAAGGGTCTTGAACGCAACACTTTAGACTCTCTCTGCGTTTTCTGGGTCCCATTTCTAGAATGGACAGAGACGTCTACAAATCAAGGACTTACTGAGTTAGAGTCAGCAACAGAAGGCAGTAGCACATAATAATTTGACTTCCAATATGGGAAATTTGTCTCTGTTTATAACCTTGCAGTTTAGTGTTAGCCTACAATGGCCATGTAATTTTGGAAGTGTGCTCTTTATGGACTTAAATAAACTAGAGAGGGCAAACTTTTGTTTCTTCAGTGTCACAGTAAAATTGGCACAAATAATCCGCATTCAGAAGATTTATACTTCTAAAATGTTTCCTTCAGGCTATGATTCAGCTTTTACACAAACTGAACCAGCATTTTAATCCTAAAATTTCAAACTTTAGGAATATATACTTTGTCAATACATTTTGGTATAAGTTTAGCATTTCCAGTCACATTGAGAGGCCAGGTGGATTGCAGCGTGTGCTTGAGGTTTATTACCTTCATAACTTCATTAGTGTGTTTGTATTCAGCTGGGTGCATTCATACTCCTGCAAACATAAACTGTCATGATGATTTTACATCTTATGCTAAGAAAACATTACCTTTTATGATTTTTTATCTAACATTGTATTCCTTTGTTTTCTTTTCTATTCCTCTTTCTCTTCTACCGCTGGATGCAATGCACTGGCACTAGTGAACTACAGCCCTCCCTTGACAGGGCTCGAAGTGCTAGTACCAACTGTTTGAGGCCAGATACTAGTTTGCATTCACCAGAACGAGAAAGGTATAAACCAGACTTACTCATTTTTATCATGTGTCGTAGTGGTTTCCTTTTTCTTTTTTTAATCATATCATTATTATTTTATATTCATTTCAGCTTTGTCATGCTGTGTGTTGTGTTGTCCTCAAAAGCTTCCTTATAGCATTTTAAAACTCAGAAAATGCATCAGGAAAAGAAGCGATAGGTTCAGATACAGTGAACATGAATATGAGACAAACTGAGCAGTTTTTGAGTTAAAGTGGTATTAAACCCAAAAACATTTTACCAATCTGTGCATGTGGTGACTGCATCTGTTTTCTTTTCTTTTAGGCTTTTTCCTCTTGTTCTTACCAAGTGATCTGGTCAGTAATGCACTTACTGCCTTAGGTTATTTCCACTCTGGATCAGTGGCGGCTAGTGGCATATTTTTTTGGGGGGCGGCGGCAAACAATGCACCCACAGCCAACCCCCCCCCCCCCTGGTCGGTCAGGTCAACTTCCCACCGATCAGTCAGCCACCAGCCCCGCACTTGCCCTATCTTGGTCGGTCCAAGGCAGCGCTTCCTCTGGGCGATGGGCGGCGGCTTCCTCTGTGTCTCCTCCTCCTCTGCATCACAGTGACTTCCACCGTGCGTCTCCTCCCTTTTCCTAGGTGGCCAATAGGATCACTTCTCCTCTTGGCCAATCGGGTGATGGGTCTTGATTGGCTGGGAGGAGAATAAGAAAGACAATAGTGAATATTCATTTACTATTGTCACACATCTGGGTGGGCTTGGGGTGAAGCGCCGACCCTTTTTTTAAGCCTATTAAAGCCTCTGGCTCTAATCACATGCTTCCAAAAAAAGAAAAACATTGGAATCCATGGGTCCGACACCCCACATGTAGATTAGGGCAGTGGTCTTCAACCCTGTCCTCAGGGCAAATTAACAGGCCAGATTTTATGTATTACCTTGGGGAGATGCAGACTAGAATACTGCAATCACTGAGCAGCAAATTATATCAGCTGTGATGTATTTCAGTTATCTTGCAAACCTGGCCTGTTAGTGGGCCTTGAGGACAGGCTTGATGACCACTGAATTAGGGGGTCAGACACATTGATAGGGGGGCAGCGCCCCTACGCCCTGAATTACGGGCTGCCATGCTCTCCATGCTAACACTTTGTAGGCGGTTACAGAAACCATTATTTATTATTACATAAGTTAATAAGTTACCTTTAACCACTTGCTTACTGGACACTTAAACCCCCCTCCTGCCCAGAGCAATTTTCAGCTTTCAGCGCTGAGGCATTTTGAATGACAATTGTGCGGTCATACAACACTGTACCCAAATAAAATTTGTATAATTTTTTTCACACAAATAGAGCTTTCTTTTGGTGGTATTTGATCAAACAAAAAAAGATGGAAAATGTTGAAAAAAAATCATATTTTATATTTTGTTATAACATTTTGCAAACAGTTAATTTTTCTCCTTCATTGATGAGGCGTCACTGATGGGCACTGTTAGGCTGCACTGGTGGGCACTGATAGGCTGCACTGTTAGGCACAGATAAGGTGGCACTCATAATAGGCACAGATAAGGCGGCACTGATGGGGACAGATAAGGCGGTACTGATAGGTACTGATAGGTACAGATAAGGCGGCACTAATGGGTGGCACTGATGGGTGGCACTGATGGGCACAGATAGGTACTGATAGGTACAGATAAGGCGGCACTAATGGGTGGCACTGGTAGGTGACACTGATGGGCACTGGTAGGTGACAATGATGGGCACTGGTAGGTGACAATGATGGGCAGCACTGTTCATGAGGCACTGATTAGTGACTTTGATAAGTAGCACTGTGGGCACTGGTAGGTGTCGCTGGTGGGAACTGGTAGGCATCACTGTTGTGCACTGGTAGGTGGCACTGACAGGTGGCACACATGGGCACAGATGAGCTGTCCACAGCTCTCCCTGATCGGGACCGATGTCCCTCTGTCTTCCGCTGGTGATCGGCTTTTTTTTCCTCCTCACGCTATAAGCGCAATAACCGATTATCGGTTCTGTTTACATCACATGATCAGCTGTCATTGGCTGACAGCTGATCACGTGTGAGGGGTCGGAACCGACCCCTTACTCTGATCTGTGATCCAGCGAGTCTCATAGACTTGCTGATCACAAAGCGAGCCATGCGCGCCCTGCAGAGGGCGCGCAGGCCGCTAATGCATGGGAGGACGTCTATTGATGCCCCCCCCCCCCCTTAATTCAGGTCCACGTTGTAGCTGTCATTCAGCTATAGCACGGACACCAAGCGGATTCGGCTTTAGCGCAAATGCCAAGAGGATTCGGCTATAGCGCGGACGCCAAGAGGTTAAAGTTGCCTCATCAGTGTTAAAGGGTTTGGGTCAACCCTCGTTGTTTTTGCTGGACAGTTTGATCTGTAAGGCTGGCCATACATTATACAATTTTCCTTTAGATTTACCAAAACCATATAATATGAGGTCAAACCTAAATACTTGCATGCACTTTGTAGGAAATCAGGCAGGTACTTGTACTACATAGTTGAAGGTATATCTAAAGGAAATTAAGAAAATTTTATAATGTATAACAGACTTATTGGCTGGATCACTAAGCAAAAATAAAAGAAAAAAGCCTAAAAAAAAATAACAATTCAGCCCCCACGTCTTAGAATTGGTGAGCTACAATATAATAAATACATTTGTATTTTTGTGTTTTACACACCTTTTTAATGTTTCCAACAAATAGAATCCACAAATCGTTATCAAGCTTGTTGGGGTTAGACCGAATCATACAATATTTTTAAGTGCTGGGAGCATTTTGAGTACGGTATATCTTACAATGTATTAAATGTGCTCTGACTGGTCCTGAATGTGAAGTTGGTGGTGGATATTGTCCAACGTACCAGGAAATGTATTGCTATCAACATCCATGTGTTATGTTTTTTTCATTGGAAAAGTCTGCCATCAGTTCACTGTGCATACTTTTACAATTTCAAGAAGATGGTCGCTGCAGAAAATTGTGCCCTGTGATCTTGTCAGGGACATAGCTTTCTATTAGATTTTCTTTGCTGATATGTTACAATCTGACTGCACAATATACTTTACTTTATGTTCACAAACAACTACAGTATGTAGATATACATTTAATTGATTATTTAGTTTTGACCTCAGAGGCATACACTACCGAGGCAGGCTGAAAGTGTCATATAAAGTATGCTGCAGATATTAGTAGCCATGCTAAAAGGTGTTTGACATCCCAAAGAAACTGGTTTTGAACAGGTGAGGTGTTAACATTGAGCTGCTGACACTGAAGCCTCGTACACACGACCGAGGAACTCGACCGGCGAAACGCATCGTTTTCCTCGACGAGTTCCTTGTAAGGCTGTCAAGGAACTCGACAAGGCAAGTTTTATCCATTCCCGTCGAGGAAAAAGACATGCTCTCTTTTTGGCTTGACGGGATCCTCGACAGTTTCCTCATCGAAAAATGTACACACGACCGGTTTCCTCGGCAAAAAAAAAATCCCAGCAAGTTTCTTGCTGGTTTTTGCCGAGAAACTCGGTCGTGTGTACGAGGCTTGACTGCAGATCCCACACTGATTGAGGTCTGAGTAAAGGAGTATCACAGATCAGGGCTACCAGCCCAAGATATATTATTTGTACTGGCTGGGGGAAAAATTCCCTCCTACCCCCCAGCTCAGTCTTTCCTTGATACCCTTAGGTTCTGCAACTCAGATATTCAAGCACAACAAAAGGGAGAATGGGTGTTGGGACTTTAAATATACCCCTGTGTGCACAATTACATATAAACAGATACTAATACCATACAATATGTCTAAGGCCCCGTACACACCATAGAATCCATCCGCAGATAAATCCCAGCAAATGGGTTTCTGCGGATAGATCCTATGGTGTGTACACGCCAGCGGATCTGTTTCCGCGGATATATCTCCCCTGGGATGGATTCCAGCAGATCGAATATTCGCTGACATGCAGAACATATCCATCTGCTGGAGTCCATCCCAACGGATGGATCCGCTGGTCTGTATAGACTCACCGGATCCATCCGTCCGAAGGGATCCCCCGCATGCGTCGTAATGATTCGACGCATGCGTGGAATTCCTTATATGACAGCGTCACGCACGTCGCCGCGTCATAATCGCGGCGACGGCGCGACACGTCATCGACAGAGGATTTCGGCGCGGATTTCAATGCGATGGTGTGTACACTCCATCGCATGAAAATCCGCCGAAATCCTCGAGAGGATTTATCCGCGGAAACGGTCCGCTGGACCGTATTTGCGGATAAATTCTATCGTGTGTATGGGGCCTTAAAGTTTTTTGTCTTTATTTTACACAATATAAAAAACATGTAATGTAATTGTATGTTATATACAGTGCCTTGCAAAAGTATTCACCCCCCCTTGGCGTTTTACCTATTTTGTTACATTACAGCCTTTAGTTCAATGTTTTTTTAATCTGAATTATATGTGATGGATCGGAACACAATAGTCTAAGTTGGTGAAGTAAAATTAGAAAAATTCACCCCCTTTGTTATGAAGCCCATAAAAAGCTCCGGTGTAACCAATTACTTTCAGAAGTCACATAATTAGTGAAATGATGTCCAACTGTGTGCAATCTTATGCCCTGTACACACGATCGGTTCATCCGATAAAAACGGTCTGATGGATTTTTTCATCAGATATCCGATGAAGCTGACTTTCATCAGTCTTGCCTACACACCATCAGTTAAAAAAACGATTGTGTCAGAACACGGTGATGTAAAACACAACGACGTGCTGAGAAAAATAAAGTTCAATGCTTCCGAGCATGCGTCGACTTGATTCTGAGTATGCGTTGATTTTTAACCGATGGATTTCCCCACAGACGATCGTTTTTTTCTATCGTTTTTTTAACCATCAGATAATTTTAAAACAGGTTCTAAGTTTTTTCACCAATGGGAAAAAAACTGATGGGTCCCACACACGATTGGTTTGTCTGATGAAAACGGTCCGTTTTCATCAGACGAACCGATCGTGTGTACACGGCATAAGTGTCACATGATCTGTCATTACATATACACGCCTTTTGAAAAGCCCCAGAGGCTGCAACACCTAAGCAGGAGGCACAAGTAAGTAAGGGACAATGTTGTTGAGAAGTACAAGTCAGGGTTAGGTTATAAAACAAAAAATTTAATCTTTGATGATCCCTAGGAGCACCATCAAATCTATCATAACCAAATGTAAAGAACATAGCACGACAGTAAACCTGCCAAGAGACGGCCGCACACCAAAACTCACTGGCTGGGCAAGGAGGGCATTAATCAGAGAGGCAGCACAGAGACCTAAGGTAACCCTGAGGAGCATGGAGTATCCGTACATAGGACCACAATAAGCCATACGCTCCATAGAGTTGGGCTTTATGGCAGAGTGGCCAGAAGAAAGCCATTACTTTCGGCAAAAAAAACAAAATAGCACGCTTTGAGTTTGCGAAAAGGAATGTGGGAGACTCACAAAATGTATGGAGGAAGGTTATCTGGTCTGATGAGACTAAAATTTTACTTTTTGTCCTTCAAATAAAACTCTATGTCTGGTGCAAACCCAACACATCACATCACCCAAAGTACACCATCCTGTTTTTCAGCAGTCGGGACTGAGAAACTGGTCAGAGTTGAGGGAAAGATGGATGGTGCTAAATACAGGGATATTCTTGAGCAAAACCTGAACCGCTCTGTGTGTGATTTGAGGCTGGGGCGGAGGTTCATCTTCCAGCAGGACAATGACCCCAAACACACTGCTAAAGCAACACTTGAGTGGTTTAAGGGGAGACATGTAAATGTGTCGGAATGGCCTAGTCAAAGCCCAGACCTCAATCCAATAGAAAATCTGTGGTCTAAGATTGCTGTTCACAAAAGCAAACCATCCAACTTGAAAGAGCAGTTTTGCAAGGAGGAATGGGCAAAAATCCCAGTGGTAAGATGTGGCAAGCTCATAAAGACTTATCCAAAGCGACTTGGAGTTGTGATTGCCCCAAAAGGTGGCTCTACAAAGTATTGACTTTAGGGGGGTGAATAGTTATGCACATTTGACGTTTTCTGTTATTTTGTCCTATTTGTTGTTTTGCTTCCCAATAAAAAAAAACATCTTCAAAGTTGTGAGCATGTTCTGTAAATTAAATGATGCAAATCCTAAAACAATCCAAGTTAATTCCAGGTTGTGAGGCAACAAAACACTAAAAATGCCAAGGGGGAGAGGGGGTGAATATTTTGCAAGGCACTGAACATAGGACAATTTAAATCTGTAGCCTCATATTTATGATTTGTATTAGTAAGAAATGCCCATATAAAAATGACTTACAATTATTCATACAAACTGCCTGGATGCTCTTTAAAGGAGTGCATACATGTATTATCACTTGTTGTGTAGTACTCTGGGCTTTTTTTCAGGGGGAACTTGGGGGAACTCAGTTCCACCACCTTTGGCTTAGACCCTTTGGTGCCTGCTCACCACAATCACTTGTAAACACAGAAGTCTGGTTTCTGTGTTTACAAGTGACAGCTCTGCACTCTGTGTGTAACCCCCTGAACTCTGCATTCTGTATGTAATACAATCCTGGTATTTAATGCCCCTTTAAGACCCATCTACTGTTTGTGAAATCTGAACGGGGTCGTGGTTGAGTTCCTGCACCTATTTTCTGAGAAAAAAAGCTCTGGTAGTACTACATCCACTGTAAACTTTATGCTTATTGGACCTAAATAATTTCTCTACTTCTCACATGTGTATCCTAATAATGCAAGCATAAATTCACATATAGAAGAGGGAAAAGCATTTGTGGGACTTTACATGAGATGGAAATCAAAGGGATAACCGCCTCCATCCCTGTAATCAATTAAGAAGGAAGGAGCACATAGCGGGACTTTAAATGAAACACACGCCAGCAAAGGAGACGTCAAGTGACCAGGATATAGTATTTATTCATATAAAAAATATTTATGGGCATATAACCTACAAAATATTGCAGGCACATGGCCTCTAAAAGAGCTTTGAACATTTTTAACAACAGTTACATAATAATCAACAGTTGAATGACTATATACAGTAAATAAAACAAATCAATAAGACAGTCATATTATAACCAAGAGGAAATTGGCCTGGATGGCCTGGGTAATCTAGCTAAAATAATCTCAAGATACCCGAGGGGGGGAAAAAGGGGAGAACAATGCAATGGATATTGGAACTTGAATAAAGACATAATTTAGACCATATGAAGGTTGGTATGGTTGATCCATGGTGAATTAAAGTTGACAACTTGAAAAAATGACAGTAGACAGCTTGACGCGTTTCGCAGTTTCATGACCGCTCATCAGGAGCAATAAACCATGGAAATTATCTGCGAACAAAAATATAAGTTCCAGATAGTTTCAGAGGTAAGATTTATATGAATAAATACTATATCCTGGTCACTTGACGTCTCCTTTGCTGCCGTGTGTTTCATTTAAAGTCCCACTATGTGCTCCTTCCTTCTTAATAAATTCACATATCTCTCTAACCATTTTGTAAATGTGTAGATCTAGTATCCTTAACATTTATTGTACAACAATTTCTATAAATATCAGTATTTATGATTATCAGCCAGATTGAAAGAAAACCACACATTTGAGAGTATGAAACTACAAGTCTTCAGTTTAAGACAATTCCATCAGAGAAAATACCTTATCAAAAATATAATTTATTATATCAAGATGCATCCTTGCTTTCCAGCTGCCTATGCAAGTCAGAATGCAATGATGCCACATTCTGTAAAAGAGATGGTACACTAGCATGTGAGTGAAGGTTTAGTAGGATTATAGGGCCAGTTTCAGGTAGAATCGCGTAACGTAGCGGCGGCGTAATGTATCACATTTACGTTACACCGCCGCAAGTTTTACGGGCAAGTGCTTGATTCACAAAGCACTTGCCTGTAAAGTTGCGGCGGTGTAGCGTAAATCCGCCCGGCGCAAGCCCGCCTAATTCAAATGGGGCAGGGACCATTTAAATTAGGCGCGTTCCCACGCCGAACGTACTGCGCATGCTCCGTCCCTAAAATTTCCTGACGTGCATTGCGCTAAATGACGTCGCAAGGACGTCATTGGTTTCGACGTTAACGTAAATGGCGTCCAGCGCCATTCACGGACGACTTACGCAAACAACGTTAAATTTCAAATTTCGACGCGGGAACGACGGCCATACTTAACATTGGCTAGACCACCTAGAGGGCAGCTTTATCTTTACGCCGCATATCTCTACGGAAATGGCGTACATTTACTGCGACGGGCAAAGCGTACGTTTGTGAATCAGCGTAACCAGTCATTTGCATATTCTACGCCGACCGCAATGGAATCGCCACCTAGCGGCCGGCCTAGAATTGCAGCCTAAGATCCGACGGTGTAAGTCACTTACACCTGTCGGATCTTAGGGAGATCTGTGCGTAACCTGATTCTATGAATCAGGCGCATAGATACGACCTTCGTATCTCAGAGATACGACGGCATATCAGGAGATACGCCGTCGTATCTCTTCTCTGAATCTGGCCCATAGTTTTTTTCTTAGCTTGAAGTTGGAGGTATTGCTGTCAGAAGAGAAGTTTCAGGTAGTGTAATCTAAAACCAGGCCACATACACAGAAACATAAAAAAAAAAAATTGAAAGTATTATATGTAAGGTAGCAGTGAGTGTGTATGTACTCTATATGTGTGCAAAAAAGAATAGTGCATCCTATATATTATTATTTTTGATAGATGACTGAAAATGTAATCTAAAGCAGGGCTCGACAAACCCTGGGCGCCAGGTCGCATTTGCGACTAGAATTAGCGACCTGGCCTTCTGCAGTTCTATATGCTTCCTTCTGGAATCTGGCGCCTTCTTGTGGTAGCCATTGGTATAACAAAACAAACAGTAATGCTAATGGAGCTTCCCCTGCCTGTTTTAACTGCCCGCCCATCTTCTTCCCTTTACTTAGAACCCCCAAACATTATATATATATTTTATTTTAACACCCTAGAGAATAAAATGGTGGTTGTTGCAATACTTTCTGTATTACAAGCGCACTTTTTTGGGAAAGAATACACTTTTTTTAATAAAAAAATAAGACAACCGTAAAGTTGGCCCAATTTTTTTATATATTGTGAAAGATAATGTTACGCCAAGTAAATTGATACCCAACATGTCACGCTTCAAAATTGCGCCCGCTCGTGGAATGGCAACAAACTTTTACTCTTTAAAATCTCCATAGGCGACGTTTAAAAAATTCTACTGGTTGCATGTTTTGAGTTACAGAGGAGGTCTAGGACTAGAATTATTGCTCTCGATCTACCAATCGCGGTGATACCTCACATGTGTGGTTTGAACACAGCTTTCATATGCGGGCACTACTCAGGTATGCGTTCGCTTCTGCATGCAAATTCGGCGGCACGGGGCGCGTTACTGGCTCCTAACTTTTTTAGCTGGCTCCTAGATTCCAAGCAAATTTGTAAAGCCCTGAATAAAGCACTATTTGGGTGAGCATGTCCTCAAGCTTACAAATTAACAAAATATGTGACAGATAGCGACTTAATTTTCCAATGTGTGCCTTTACTATTGCACCTTATACAGTTTTTTTCCATTGGTTCGTCTACATTATACAATGCATGCTTGTGACTCTGCATATCTTTTCATCAAGTGTGTTGCCCTGTAATTAGTACTGTACAATAAATGTAATTTTCTTATTAAACATTTTAAACCAAGTTTGGTAGAGATTATTAAAGTGAACTTGTCCACCCACAGTTTCAGGCAATCCAGACTATCACTACAATGAAAGCTGGAGACACAAGCATGCCTACTAATTATGTTAGCGTTACAGAGAGGAATGATCATGTGCAAAGTATAATTAGCCTTTTTTTTTTTTTTTTAAGATTTTTTTTATTGTATAATTAGCCTTAATAATTAATAGCTTATTAAATACACTATCTTATTAAGATAGATGTACCTCAACAGCCAGACCCAAACTGGAGCAAGTCTCTTTAATGAATGTGTTTTCCTCCTTGCATTTAGCCAGGTCATTGGTTTATGCAACAGTGTCCTTGAGTGTAAAGCCCTAAATCAAGATGCAATACCTCCACTGGCTCAGTTTGACTCACATCATTTTCATGTCACACAAGAGGATGTGTTGAAATAAAAAAGCTGTTGTAAACCTCAAACATGAAAAATAAACAAAGCACATCCTTCTATAGTGTGTGCTAGCTTAAAGCGGGAGTTCACCCAAAAAATGCTGTTTTTTGCTCTTTTACCCTTAGATGGATGCTCATTTAGTCTAGGGGAATCGGCTAGTTGTTTTAAAATCCGAACATTACAGAGCCGAGGCTATGAGTAACGTGCTGTATGCTTGGGGGTCAAGTCAACAGATTAGCAGAGAGACGAGAGAATAGAGAGGATTCACACTTGGTGCTTTGGATTTAAAGCGGAGGTTCACCGGTAAAATGCTGTTTTTACCCTTAGATGGATGCTCATTTAGTCTAGGGGAATCGGCTGGTTGTTTTAAAATCCGCGCATTACTTACCGTTGTAGAGGGCGATCTTCTCCGCCACTTCCGGGTATGGGCTGCGGGACTGGGCGTTCCTTCTTGATTGACAGTCTTCCGAAAGGCTTCCGACGGTCGCATCCATCGCGTCACGAGTAGCCGAAAGAAGCCGAACGTCGGTGCGGCTCTATACTGCGCCTGCGCACCGACGTTCGGCTACTTTCGGAAAATCGTGACGCGATGGATGCGACCGTCAGAAGCCTTTCGGAAGCCTGTCGGAAGACTGTCAATCAAGAAGGAACGCCCAGTCCCGCAGCCCATACCCGGAAGTGGCGGAGAAGATCGCCCTCTACAACGGTAAGTAATGCTTGGATTTTAAAACAACCAGCCGATTCCCCTAGACTAAATGAGCATCCATCTAAGGGTAAAAACAGCATTTTACCGGTGAACCTCCGCTTTAAATCCAAAGCACCAAGTGTGAATCCTCTCTATTCTCTCTAGCCTCGGCTCTGTATGTTTTTCTATGTCAGCATGTAGAGGGCAGTGTGCCCCGTCCCTCCACTAAGCGATTAGATATTAGGGAATTTGGTGCTCCAGCTCCGCAGTTTGTGTGTGACATCAGATCCCCTCCCCCTGCTTTCTAGGGATCAGAGATGTGTAAAAAATGTGTGTTTTAGAAGGCTGCAGATAAACAGGTACAACTTATGTAAGTGGATTTCTTTAATATCTGTGTAATAAATCTGTGTAAAAAGGGTTTACAACCACTTTAAAGCATATTCAACCCAAAAAAAGTCATGCTTACAGCACATAATGGCAGAAAAGCATATCCTCCAAACTTCTCCACACCGCTTGGTGCCAACATCTTTTAATCCAAAGTCCCCTGGTATGTGTCAGGATAGAGATGTTCAAGTAAAATTTAACTACTGAATCCATTTAACAGTTTCCTTATCTAATAAGTCTGTAAGAAAACTGAAGCATTATTTGAAATAAGGGTCTGATAAGGCTGAGAATGTCATTGTGGGATAGAATTTAAGCTTCAAAGTTCTTGTTACAGTATATGTATAGTAGATTGATGTAGCATTGTGGATCACCAGGTGAACCAGATATTGGGTGTCTTAGTTATATTTTCATTTTTTGTGGTTTAATCGCCCTTTAAATCGTAGCATGCTGATTCAACTCCAGTAAACTAAAGCCGGTTTGGTTAATTTTTTAATTTATTACATATTGACTTTTATGTAAGCCTAAAACGTCCTCATCTTACAGTGATGTACAGTAATTCGTTTCTGCTAATTGCCCATTCCGCAATACTGCCTTGTGTGTAACAGGTACACTTTAATACTCTCTACATATGTTCTTGTTGTGAAGTTGTACTACGCACCTCTCAAAATGCTTTGTATGTATGTAATCTCATTCTCATTGCTGTTTCTTTTTATTATTATTTCTGCTTTGCTTTGTTTTCTTTTATTTATCATTTCATCTCAGGCAGCCCAGAAAATTGGAAAGATCTAGCAACCAAAAACAGAATAGAAAAAACATGGTTTCTGAAGTAGAAAGGTAGGAGAGTTTCCCATGCATTTCTAGAAAAAAAGATAAGTATGCAACTGTTAGTGAGCAATTGACTTACGATAGAAACGTTAGGAGCAGATTACTACTTTCTAATCTTTTGTATACTGACATTCTGCACTTCGCGTCAGTAAGGCACCATGTCAATTTTCAAATTGTGGAAAAAAAAAAACGAAGTGAAATGGGAAAACAAGGTAAAATGCAGCAAAACACAAACAACTCCCCCCCCCCCCATTTGCACTACATGTAAGTATTTAGAAAAACATACTTCACATATACTGTAAGTATAAAAGAAAAACGGTGCTTTATTTCCAGGCTACACTATACTGCAAATGACTCAAACAGATCTTATGCAATGGCAGAACCAGTATATATATATATATATATATATATATATATATATATATATATATATATATATATATACACGGTGTGTGTGTGTGTGTGTATATCTATATCTATATCTATATATATATATATATATATATATATATATATATAAAATCTGTATGTGTGTGTATGTATGTATCCATATATGTATGTATGTATGTGTATGCATGTGTGTGTATGTATGTGTATATATATATATATATATATATATATATATATATATATATATATATATATATATATATATATATATATATATATATAAAATTTGTGAAATAAAATACTAGTATGATTTAAAGTTATTTCTGCTCATACTTCACATTCGCATTCTACTCTACACATTTTCTAAGATTTCTTCTTGTGTTTCAAAGGGAAGACCTTGATAATATTAATGACTGACTTTGATTTAGCAACAAAAAATAAAGCACCTGTCACCTATAGCATTGATGGTGAACCTTTTTGAGCCCGAGAGCCCAAACAGCAACACAAAGTGCAAACATAAAATTAAACCTACCCGCAGCTCTGTACAGAGAATGGGACTAATCATCCCTCCGAATGAGCCCTAAGGGACCAAAAATGTATGATTCTGCAGAGAAAAAAACTTTTGCTTTTTCAAAGGAGTGCGTTACACTCAGAATGCAGGGATCAGGGATATGTTGTGCTCAGAAAACTGGGATCAGGGATGCGTTGTGCTCAGAATACAGGGATCAGGAATGCGTTGTGCTCAGGAAACTGGGATCAGGGATGCGTTGTGCTCAGAATACAGGGATCAGGAATGTGTTGTGCTCAGAAAACAAGGATCAGGAATGTGTTGTGCTCAGAATACAAGGATCAGGAATGCGTTGTGCTCAGAATACATGAATCAGGGATGCGTTGTGTTCAGAATACAGGGATTAGGAATCCGTTGTGCTCAGAATACAGGGATCAGGAATGCATTGTGTTCAGAATACAGGGATCAGGAATGCATTGTGTTCAGAATACAGGGATCAGGAATGCATTGTGTTCAGAATACAGGGATCAGGAATGCGTTGTGCTCAAAATACAGGAACCAGGGATGCGATGTGTTCAGAATACAGGGATTAAGAATCCGTTGTGCTCAGAATACAGGAATCAGGGATGCATTGTGTTCAGAAAACAGGGATTAGGAATGCATTGTGCTCAGAATACAGGGATCAGAGATGCATTGTGCTCAGGATACAGGGATTAGAGATGCATTGTGCTCAGGATACAGGGATTAGAGATGCATTGTGCTCAGAATACAGAGATCAGGAATGCATTGTGCTCAGAATACAGGGATCAGAGATGCATTGCCCTCAGAATACAGGGATCAGAGATGCATTGTGCTCAGAATACAGGGATCAGAGATGCATTGTGCTCAGAATTTCAGGGATCAGAGATACATTGTGCTCAGAATACACAGTGTCCTCTGCCCCCTTCACATCCCCCCATATGCACAGCAGTGTCCTCAGCGCCGGCCTCCCCCCTTTTCCCCCATAGCACTGTCCTACCTCTGTATGTACAGCCAAAGTCCTCCATATTTGTCATGCTTTAGCGCTTGAGCCCCTGCACAGGAAGCCACTTTCCTATTGACTCTCAAAGTCCAGGAGGGAAGAGTCATTTTTCTCTTCCTCAGTATCCAGAGGCATCGCATCGCAACGCTGCTTACAGCAGACACTCCATGTCCTTTCCACTGGGCTGCCCTCAGTGCATGCAGGGAGGGTTTTACTCACGTCTGCTGCCCGCTGCCCAATCACACTGATAATAAGAAATGAGCCCGCTCCTCCGTGCCTGTATCGACAGTGCAAGCGACTGCCTGGCTGGAGGGCTCGTCATGACAGTTGTGGCACGCGTGCCATAAGTTTGCCATCACTGACCTATAGTAACCAATTAAATTTCAGCTTTTTTAGTTTGTTTTTTTGTTTGATGCATACAATTTTAATTGTGGGCATTTGTCCTCTCTTACACCAGGTTTGATCTACTGGAATTCGGAATCTGCAGTGTCAGTTTTGACCTGTGTTTTATTCAGTTGTATTTTGGACCCATTGTATGTTCGTTTAGTTTTGCTTCTGTCATTGTCAAAGCTCCATACATTATTGCTATTCTTCTGGAATTACATTTTTTTTTTATATTAAAACTACATACAGTGAGGAAAATAATTATTTGATCCCCTGCAGATTTTGTAAGTTTGCCCACTTACAAAGAAATTAAGGGTCTATTTTTATCATAGGTGTATTTTAAATGATAGAGACAGAATATCAACCAAAAATTCTGAAAACACATGATACAAATGTTATAAATTGCAGTTGCAGTTCAGTGAGTAAAATAAGTATTTGATCCCCAAGCAAAATATAACTTAATACTTGAAAAAACCCTTGTTGGCAAACACAGAGGTAAGATGTTTCTTGTAGTTTGTTACCATGTTTGCACACATCTCAGGAGGGGTTTTGCTCCACTCTTCTTTACAGATCTTCTTAAGGTCTCTTGGCTGTTGCTTGGCAGCTCAAAGTTTCAGCTCCTTCCATAATTTTATAGTAATAAAGTCTGGAGACTGACTAGGCCACTCCATGACCTTAATGTGCTTCTTCTTGAGCCACTCCTTTGTTGTCTTGGCGGTATGTTTTGGGTCATTGTCATGCTAAAAGACCCATCCACCACCCATCTTCAATGTTCTGGCTGAGGGAAGAAGGTTCTCATCCAAGATTTTACAATACATGGCCCCATCCTTTGGACCCTTAACATCCTTGGCCCTTTGACATCTTAGGCTATAATTAGTGCTATACAAAATGCACTGATTACTGTGTAAATGTCACTGGCATGGAATGTTTTAACACTAGGGGCTATCAAGGGGTTATTGTGTTACCTAGGGAGTGATTCTAACTGTAGGTGGAGGGAACTCACAAGGGGAGGAGACCGATCGGCGTTCCTCTGTACTGGGAACACACCATCGGTCTCCTGACAGGGCGTGGATCTGTGTGTTTTTTCACGCACAGATCCATGGTCCTGCTTTGTTATCGGACAATCGAGGGTGGCCGGCGGAGATCGCGGGCCGCCAGGGAATGCGCACCGTCTCCCAAGCAATGCGCCGGCGTGCGTGCCCTATAGATGGCCGGGAAGCCCAGGACCATCATATGATGCCCACCCCGGATGGGAGATCCCTCCTGCGGACATCACCATGGGCGGGTAGGAAGTGGGTAAACTGTAGTTCCAGCCTGGGGAATTGTACCCCAAGCCGATCCATCTATCGGCTCCGGGAGCAGGTGCCGGCATCCTTACTAAGGGAAACAGGAACTGAAGCCTTGCGGCTTCACAGCCTGTTTCCTACTGTGCATGCTCGATTTGCGCTGTGCTTTCTGAATGGTCCTGCTGTCGTCTGGGACCTGTGTCTCCCAGATTACAGTGGGGAGGAAGTAGGAGGGGCCGGAAATTGCGTAGATCGCTGCACAACGATTGTGGCGATCTTATGCAGAAGTGGGAGCGGGTGCCTGTTTTTGGTTGGCTGGGATGGCTGAGCATGGCTGAGCATGGATGGGATGACTGAGCATTTTTTAGGGATGGCTTAACATGGGTGGGGATGGCTGAACATGGTTGGGGGTGGCTGAACATGGATGGGAATGGCTGAGCATGGATGGAGATGGCTGATCATGGATGGAGATGTCTGAGCATGGATGGGGATGGCTGAGCATGGATGGGGATGGCTGAGCATGGATGGGGATGGCTGAGTATGGATGTATGTATGAAGCAGGATGGGCACAGAGCAGCGCTGTGGGCACTACAGATACAGCCCACAGTGATGCTGCATCCGATTTCTCCCCCTCTCCTCTCACACTGTACCGATCGGTACGGAGAGGGGAGAGCTAAGCCAGGCATATGCCGGCTTGTTTACAGCTGATCGCTCCATCATTTGAGTAATCACGTGGTAAATGGCCACTGTCATCGGCCATTTACCTTGATCCGTAATGCGGACCCAGCAGTCATGGATATTCCTGGGTGCGTGCCCCAGGGGGCACGTGGGCGTGCGATTCTGGGAGGACGTCATGGTCGGCCCTCCCAGCGTTATCGAGCCTCCCAGAGTTATAGAGCCGTGCTGTAGCCATCATTTGGCTATTGCGCGGTTGTTAACTGGTTAAGGGACACTGGATAGAAATTCAGGTAGATAGGGTTATACTGCTACTGACAAAACAAAACTTAAGGACAGGCTGGTATAGCCCCTGCCACTTCCATTTTTTACTAGTGTCCTCAGAGATCAGACTTCTTACCTCCGAGAAACAACTTCTTACTTTTTTTGTATTAATTTACTTTTACTCTTCTATCAAGATTCTTCAGTTGCTGCAGAGCCAATTGGACTAATTTTGCAGCCAATCCTTGGCATAGCTATGAAGGCCATACCTAGACCTTGCTGTGGAGAAGAAGCAGGGCTGGCCTGTAATGAGTCCTCAAAACACTGGACTGTGCTGAAGATGATCTCCTAGACACCCTTGGTGTAACGTGTGAGTTAGCTGCAGAGTGCTTTACAGGTCCAGGGCTGCAGTGCACGTGTCTGGTGGAACCCTGTTCCTGAAGACTCCAATCTACTTAGTTGGGGCCACAGGGTACCTCTGGACCACTGCTGCAATAAGTTAGAGCAATGCATGGGTGTGCTCCTGCTCTTTTCAATCCCTAAGGTGTTAACTCAGATGCACAGGCTGCAACACTTTCAGTCACATGCCAGCAGCAGGAGGAAGTGAAGTGGAATTTTTTTAATTGAGACCATTATACTGAGCTCATTGCTAGTGTGCCTCTACTGAGTTTGCGCAGCCTCCTTCTGGTTTGTTGTACTACAAATGCGTTCAACAGCTCTTGGAACATGCACAAACCCGCTTGGTCTCTCGCCTGCCATCTTCTCAGCCAGGACATTTACTCATGCTTCCTGTTGCCACCAGTGACAAGTCACAGATGGCATTAACCCCTGCAGCTCCTGCAATGTTCTAGTGAGTACCCCTTGTGGGAATCACTCAGCTGCATACTAATTAATTGCAAGGGCAGTGGTCCTACGGGTTTTGCCAGCTCATGATCCACTAACTGTTTTGGGGAGTCTTGCAATGCACCTCCTAAAGGACCTGACACTGATAGCCAAGGCTGCTGTCCCCTCCCTGAGTTGCAGTCCTTCTTATACAGAGATTAATTTTCTTCTACTATGTCTGAGTAATGGGGAAAACTTCAACATTGTTAACTGATTCAGAATGCCAGGGTCATGAGCATTTATCCATGCCCTCCCCTCCAGAGTTTATCACTGATTTTCCTCTAGATGTAGCTGCTTCTGCACAGTCAGCGGTGGATGATGGTCGGGCTAGTGCTTCCCTTAAAAGACTGTTCTTCTAAGAGATACTAAATGCAGGTATCCAGTGGCAGCAGGAATGACCAGATCAGTGTAGCTGTGCTTCAGAAATTGGCATCAGACTTACTTAGAGAGTAAGATTAAAATAAAGTTATTATTGCACACAACATTAATCCAACACCAACAGACCATAAACACAGCAAATAAAATAAAAAACAACAACTGAACTATCATACACTATATAGAAATGGAGGGGAGCTGACATAACAGGGCAAGACCAGGACTAGGACTGGGGACAAAGGGAGCAGAGATGGGGTAACAGAATATAGGGAACTAGATGTAAGATACAGGATAAGGCAGGGATCAGGTTATTTAGCAAGCAAATACCGTATTTTTCGGACCATAAGACACACTTTTTTCCTCCAAAAATATGAGGGAAAATGTCTCTGCGTCTTATGGAACAAATATACATTAGGTCCCGCCCCCACCGCTGCCGGTCCCGCCCCCCCTGCTGCCATACAGCTCTGGGAACCACAGTGCCACCATCTAGGTCCTGATTGTTATCTTCTCTTTTTGTACAAAGCGTATCCTGCAAAATTGTTATTTACTTAAGCCTCAGTCTGTAAAAAATTTGTATCGATAGTCTTTCGGTTTGCTAATTAGGATTGGGATATACACCTAGTCAGAACATATGTTAAATCTTGATTATGCTATAAAAATGCATACATGTCCACTAAAGTTTTGTCATTTATGGTGATACATATAGACTGCTAGTACAGAATAGAACATTGAAAGTAGGGTTGTCCCGATACCAAGCATTTGCCCGAGTACTTGTACTCGGGCAAATGCTCCCGATGCTTCACCCGATACTTGTACTGTCGGCGGTGATCAGTGTGTGGGGAAGTTACAAGCACCGATCACCGCTGATTTTAAAGCAGCTGAAAGCCGCCGTGTATCCTGTGTATGCCGCCGTGTGTATCCCGTGTATGCCGCCGTGTGTATCCCGTGTATGCCGCTGTGTGTATCCTGTGTATGCCGCCGTGTTTTTCTCCCCTTCGGTGCTCCTCCTCCACCCCCTGGAAATGTCAGGATGGAGAGCGGGGTAGGAGCCGGTAAATCCGGCTCCTTACTGCTCCGAATGGACAGAGTCAGTGTCCATTCACATAACTGAAACATTGTAACCTGTGTTTACAAATGTTTCAGTTTATGAATGAAGAGAAGACGCTGTCTTCACTCCATTCATTTTCAGCGCAGCTGATGCTGCTGAGAAAGGGACAGGGGAACATGTGTCCCTAGTCCCTTTCTCTGTCTCAAGGGGAAGATGTCAGAGGTCCGTTAAGACCCCTGATATCTCACCAAAGCCCCCCCAATAGGGCTGAAAAAAAAATAAAGATTAAAAAAACAAAAGAATAAAAAACATGATTGTAGAAAATAAAAAAATTAAAGAAAAAAACACACTGACACGGTACACCCCCACCCCCCCTCCTTAAAAAAAAGAAAGCATTATAAATAAAAAAAAAAGTAAAAAAAAATGTAAAAAATTTAAAACAAATTGTTAAAGATTAAAAAAAAAAACATACTGACACATGTGCCGCTGTAACATGAGATTAAAAAAAAGTATCGGTATTCGGTATCAGCGAGTACTTGAAAAAAAGTATCGGTACTTGTACTCGGTCTTAAAAAAGTGGTATTGGGACAACCCTAATTGAAAGCAATTACTTTTCAAGCTCCAGTGTTGGTATTCAGGGCATACCTAAAAAGGCAGTTGTAAGGGCTCACTTTGAGATTAAAGTAGTATACATAGTGTGCAATATTTTTTTAACATGCAAATACAGTAATCAGAAATGTGTTTTACAATTTTAGACAGTAATAAAACTACTTCTACTTGTGTCAACCAGACCCTCTGGTAAGTTCAATAGCCAGTGAGTCGGCAGTGTGTAAGAATAAACTATTAACAGGGCAGCATAGTAATTTATATTTAGGATTAAAAAAATAAAGGGAATATTATGAATGTTTTTCAATAACTAAATGTTCATTGTTCATGTGTGTTGAATGGTTTCAAAATTTAGAGATAAGCAAATATAAGGAAAACTGCTATGTTTATTGAAGTGATCTGGGTATTGAAGAGTAAAACTGTGAAAATACAATCTTTGGTTTGTGTTCAAACAAATCAGTGGGAATTTAAGGTATGTCAGTTTTATAAAGACTCATTTCTGTTCAGATACTCTACATTATTTGTATTCTAGAAAATCTGACTTATTTAACATTTTCAAGCACATTTTGAAATTTCAAATGCCAAAACTGTATGTATATGTACATTTCTAAAGTAACTTGTATTTGTAACCTTACAGAAACCATCAACTAGGAAGCCAGTCATCCACAGGTGATTCTTCATTCAGTCGAAGAGGAAGGCAGCTTCCACAGGTCCCTGTAAGAAGCAACAGTGTAGAACAAGGTAGCCCAAGTGACCAACCACACTTGAAAGCCGTGTTTTGTGCTTTTATTTGTTCTATGAGTTTTGGTGTGGATTGGTGGATTACTAATTGCCTTGCTGTGTTTTTATCGTCAAGTGATTATCTTTCTAAGTGTAAATATTTGTGCAAGATTTCATGTCTAGTCATGCTTGAATATGCTTACCCGAATACTTTTGTGTTGTGCAGAAATAGAATTGTGCTCTTTGTCTATGTTCAGCATTGTCTTGCTTGTGAGATTTATACCATGACCAAACCATGAATTTGATACAGAAGCAAAACTGTGTTACATCACTGTTGCAAAGTCATCAATATGGGGGTATCTGTAAAAAGTCATTTAGCTAAACTGTATGGCTCAATAGGCTGGTCATACTGTTTTTTATTTTAATTTTATTAGCAATCCATACCATACTTTTTCTATATAAGAAACGACATTCACAGCAATGTAGTTCTATTGGAAACACATGTAGATATGTATTTAGTGTATATTAAGTGACAATATGATGGATTATGTATACTTTTAAAATGAGACGTTTTTATATTAAAGCATGTTGTGGATGAGTGCAGAATCTGTATAAAAGCTCATGATACGAGTTATCAAACTTTTCAACTCTTTTTGTGATGTGAATTTGATTCTTAAAGGATCAACTGAATGTAGGAAAAGGTGTTTATATGATACCTCTCAGGTGTATTAATGTTGGGCGCGCTAAATAAACAAATAACTATGTTTTACTCAATGAGAGTTTGAGTAGGGCCATAATATATGAACACAGAAGCATAGCACGAATACTTTCTAATTGCAGAACGTTGCACAAAGCATGCATTTTAGATTTTCTATGTGCCTATAATAAGTACATTGTGGCTGCTAAAAAATATTGAAGTAAACAAAGATTTTTAGTAGGCTGTAAGGGAACCTATTATCCAATTTAAAAGTAAAGTAAAAATTGTTTATATATCTTTATTTAAAAAAATCTTTAAACAGTTGAAAATATGTCTGTATTTTGATGTCTTCAACCCTTGTTAGGCTATCAAATTACTAGAAAAATAAATATAAGTTGTGTATTGCCTATTAAACTCAAGACAGAATTTTATGTATAATATTATTGGCTGCCTATTTTTACTTTAGATTTAATTGCTGCACAGTTTAAATGATTAGATATGTATTTTCTAGGGCTATAATGTTAACTTTAAAAATCTATATTATCATGTTTATATTATACAGTGCTACATTTTAAGATTTTAGAATAAAAAAAAGGCTAGAGTGAATACAGATTTGAGCAGATAAACACTGGCGGTCTTATTCTGGAAGTAGTTTGAATGTGAATACTGATGTATTGCTTTAAATGCAGTTTGGGTTCTTCTAGTTCCACTAAGTAAAAGTATGGTTTACTTTTGCTGTGCTGCTCTGAAAATAGTTTGTTGAAAACAACGGGCTTACTGTTGGAACATGTAAATGCCCAGTCTTGGAATATTCTATTTAAAAATTACATTATGTCTTGTTTGTTTATGCTATGAATTTTAATTTTCAAATATTTTCCTGGAAAATCGTTTTTTTTGCAGAAGAACAGTTAACAAAATGGTGTGATTGTAATGATGTTGAAAACATCTTAACTGATAAATATGTATACACTGTATATAGTTAATGCAAAGTAATCTGGAAACGACCTAAATTTTTTGCACAAATTTACCTTTTCTCAGTTATAATCCTCTCATTATCGATCAGAACCACATGGGTCTCATCGTCTTTAGCAACTCAGTAACAATTTAGTCTCAAGCTGTGCAGTGAGGAGAAGCATTACTACCAGGGCTATAGCTTCCCTTATGTAACATGCAGTTGACTGGTTAGGGTTGAGGAAAAATGGTTGTGCTTATGAGCTATATTTATATATATATATAGCTTATACGCTACTAGAGAAGAGCTCAGGTACCCAAGGGGAAAGCTGGTACTTTCTTGTGGAGAATACTGTGGAGAATACTTGTGCTTGTTCATTTGAAACATGTTAATTCAACTGATTGACTGATAAACTTTTTATTTAATGGAGGCCAGAAATTATGTGCTTTCTGATCTTGAGCTGCTATTGTTCTTAGCATGGAAGACTAAAATCATACCGTCCTTGGGGATTTTAACCAAAAAAATATATACAATTAAACACAAAAAAATCTTTCCACTTCTTTTCTGTCAATTGAAACCTCAACCACATCATTGTCTTTACTCGTCTTTGAGCAGATAGTAGTCAGCTGCTGCTGTGAAATCTCTAGACCTGACTCTGTATGAATCAACTTACATGCTGACACTGTGGTATCTATAGCAGTGCTCTGTGTCCTACTTAGCTAAGCTATTCCATTTGAATATCTCAATGTGCTGGTAAAGGAAAGATAATTCAGTAATTTACATTTTTTTTCTTACAATATTGTGCTTGAATTAGTTTTGTTAATATTATTTTTTTCATTTTAAATTGTCATTTGTAATCCTTTGTAGACATTGATAGGATTCTGAGTATTGTTAACAGTTATCACATTGCTTATGCATAGTGATTGCTGTGTACATGTAAGGCTGGGGTGTCAATCTGGCGGCCCGCCAGTTTGACACCTGTGATGTAAGGGATTCTAATCCCTTTTAAAGGGCATTGCATATAGGAATTGTCCTAATTTTATAAGAGACATTTCATTAAGCTGGCACTTTGGGAGAAATATAAAGAGATGTGTGTATTATATTAGATCTAGCAAGTAAAACAGTTGTTATCCATACAATTTTATTCACTGAATCTATTTGATCCAAGAGATATTTTTTTTTATAGTTCTCATGTAAGCTAAGAAACCTCTGACTTTAGAACAAAGTGGACTTCTATTACTTATGCCCTGTACACACGATCGGTCCATCCGATGAAAACGGTCTGATGGATTTTTCCATCAGTTAGCCGATGAAGCTGACTGATGATCAGTCGTGCCTACACACCATCAGTTAAAAAACGATCGTGTCAGAATGCGGTGACGTAAAAAACAACAACGTGCTGAGAAAAAGGAAGTTCAATGCTTCCAAGCATGCGTCGACTTGATTCTGAGCATGCGTGGATTTTTAACCGACGATCGTTTTTTTCTATCGGTTAGTTAACCATCAGATAATTTTAAAACAAGTTCCTATTTTTTTTGGATAAATAACCGATGGGGCCCACACACGATCGATTTAGTCTGATGAAAACGGTCCATCAGACCGTTTTCATCAGACAAACCGATCGTGTGTACGTGGCATTAGTGATAAGTGGTTTAACAGTTCCACACGTGGCATAAAATAAGCCCAGACATTGACTATTTCCTATTTACTATATATGAAATATGGAAATTAAAAAAGTCAAAGCATTTATTTCATCACCATAAATGTGTAAACATTAAGTAGAGTGCAGTTATAGTTATATTGTTGGCACCAGTGTTCAACAGGATTGTGTCAGTCCATATCTTTGTGTGATAATCCTCTCACAGATAAATGGCATGTAGTTGGGGAATAATGACAGTGAGTGATGCATAGGTATGGGTATATAGGTATAAGGAAGTTACAAACATATGTGGTACATAGTGTGACATGACACGGTTTTTTGTGCTGGTCCCCAAAAATTATGCAGTTATAAACATTAAAAAACATTAATATGTTTATTAGTATTCTGGGTTGGTGGCTGTGATTCAGTATTGGGGAAAGCTTTTACCAAAACTTTGCACATAAAGACAATTTTGGAGGTCACGTTACTTATAACTGTATTTCAGTACCACTAATTAGTTTGGCATATGTAGTCCAATGTTAAAGTGGAAGTCCATGCTAAAATCCCTGCATCTATGGACACCCTCAATCTAACACTAACCTATCTAGCCCTGTAAAGAAAAAATTAGTACACATACCTTTTCTGAAACTGATCTGACCCGATCTCACTCTGAGCTGTCAACCGTGGCTTCACTGTGTAGGCGGGTGAAGAGGACACATCCGACAACGCAAGCCCCATAGTAACTCTATGGGTGATGTCACTTCCCATTCATTTCACAGCTGTTGTTTGCCGTGTCCTCTGCAGAGCTTCCACCACTGGAGATCGGGTTGGATTGGCTTCAGAAAACAAATGTATACAGGTTTTTTCTTTACAAGCTAAATAGATTAGTGTTAGATCGTGGGTGTCTGTATATGCAGAGATTTTAGTTTTAGCATGGACTTCCATTTAAAGATTAATGGCACCACCCCAGAAAACAAATTGCACAGGATCATTTATGTTTACTTAATATAGGATACTGCCGTTTCCAGCCATGCATTAGCAAATACCCATATTTCTTTCAACCTATAGTCAGAGAGCAAATTAACTAAACAATAGTCTTCCAATTCTCAAAGTCTTTATTTAGATCACTTACAACCAAAAACTGACTTTACATTTGTTATATAATATGAGATTCTATCTTTGTTGACCTTAATAAAATACTTCTGTTGTAATTATAATGTTAGGAAAGATAGATTTTTATCAAATCAACATTACAAAAACATTTCATTAATAAACATTTTTTTTTTTATAAAAATCCATTTTTTTTTAAACCTGTGAAGTGACATTTCATTTTTATATTCTGGTAGTTTTTTTTAAATTACAAAGTTACCAACTCTAGCATGAATTCATTTTCTAAACCAACGTTCTTGTAATATAATAATTAAAACTTCTTAAAGGGTATCTGTCACCAAGAAAAGAGCCTTTCGACATGCTGGTTTTTACTAACTAAAAAAAGCAGCATGTTGTCACCAAATCTGTCAGTATCTGAATTAATATTTCAATGTAATTCTAAATTTGGTCTTGCTGCAGATATTTGTTAATCGTTTTCTGCCTAATTATCTGTCTAGCTACATAACATCCAGTGCTTGTGACTGAATGATATATTAAAAAAAAATCTGATTTAAATCAAAGGCACCAAGCTGGTGATTTTCCTGTGCTAAATATTTGGCAAAGGCATCGTGTTTTAAACTTCAAGATTAGTTCTTTATTATGTGTAGTCTCTTCACATGTGACAGGTTCACTTTAAGGCTTAAGTACTTGAGTTAGCAAAGTCCCTTTATAAAATGATGACATCTATAAAGCAAAAGGTTGATAGCACCATATTTATGTATGTGCATGTCTTGTACTACTTATTTAGCATGCTCTTAGTTTTCATGTTGTTTTTGTCTTTAAACGCTCATGCTTAAACTGTGTAATTTCATGTAGTTCAGCAAGTTTGAAGCCCATTTCAATTATCTTATGTTTTATGTTAAGTAAAAAAACATTGTTCTAATGTGTAGAAAAACATGCCAGAATGTGGCACCAGTTATTACAATGTTTAACATTTTAACTCAGATAAAGTTTTGATTATTGATCTTCTTTTCTGATAAGTTTAAAAGGAAAACTGCAACTAAAACCTAACAGCATGACCATGTGCATGTGAAGTCTAAGAAATTAATGGTGTGTAAATAATTTGTTTCCCTATCAGACTTGGGCCAAAGGAAGTGCACACTTTGTCTGGTTCATTTAGTCATATCTTTATTTTAAATTATTGTTGTGGTTTTCCTTTACTGTACATTTTCGAATTTTCTTATAAATTTGCCATATTATTTTGTGTTTTCTTAGAGTTTATAGTATTATTATTGTGTTTCTCATTTGTCTTTTTTTTGTAGCATGTATTGTCTAATGTATACTCTGCTGATTTCTTTCTTTTTATTTCTCATCATCCTATGCATTAAATCATTGAAGAACCAGAGCGTTATAGTTCATCTTCAACAGGTAAATATCAACCACTCTTGAATACCTTCAAGTTCAGTGCTCTTCGATATAGAAATATCTGAAGAATCATTTTTCATAATACACAATTAGTTATAAACAAAGTGGTTTACTCAGTAGATCAAACTTCTTGCCTATTTATTTAGTAAACAACACACAAATACCCATATAGAAACTTTATTATATGACCCATAATTCAAAATTGATTGCTTGTTAACATGTAGATGAAATACATATAAGGAAGGTGTTTTACCTGCAAAAAGATTTGTATTTCTGTCCATCCATTCCTGAGAATTGCCTAGTGTTGCTTCCCAAAGCATAGGAGACCTGATAGTTCTATGCTGCAGTTAAGTAATCCCAGAGTGATAAGCTATCATTCTGGTCTCTCCTCCAATCAACATGTCCCTAGTTAGCACCTGAACGCTGCAGTCTTGCCTCTCCACCATCCTAGTCTGAGTTCTGCTATACAGGGACAGCAAGAGATTGACACCGTGGGGTTTATTTACTAAAGGCAAATCCACTTTGCACTACAAATGCACTTGGAAGTGCAGTCGCTGTAGATCTGAGGGGTGCATGCAAGGAAAATAAAAAACAGAATTTTAGCTTGCACATGATTGAATGATAAAATCAGCAGAGCTTCCCCTCATTTCAGATCTACCCCTCAGATCTACAGCGACTTCACTTCCAAGTGCACTTGTAGTGCAAAGTGGATTTGCCTTTAGTAAATCAACCCCCATGTCTTGCTCAGGTATTTATGCTGTTGGCATTTAAAGTAGAAAATATGTCCATAAATACTTTAACTTTTAAATGCTGGCTTCTCATTGCATGTTATCATAAATCACAATTACTTAAAGTGGTTCTAAAGGCAGATAATTTGTATCTTAAGGCCCCATACACACGAGAGGATTTATCCGCAGATACGGTCCAGCGGACCGTATCCGCGGATAAATCCTCTCGAGGATTTCAGAGGATTTCTATGCGATGGCGTGTACACACCATCGCATTGAAATCCGCGCTGAAATCCTCTGCCGATGACGTGTCGCGCCGTCGCCGCTATTATGACGGGCGCGACGCTGTCATATAAGGAATTCCACGCATGCGTCAAATCATTACGACGCGTGCGGGGAATCCCTTTAGACGGATGGATCCGGTAAGTCTGTACAGACGAGCGGATCCATCCGTTGGAATGGATTCCAGCAGATGGATTTGTTGTGCATGTCAGCAAATATCCATCTGCTGGAAATCCATCCCAGGGGAGATTTATCTGCGGATAAATATCCGTTGGCGTGTACACACCATAGGATCTATCCGCAGAAACCCATTTGATGGGATTTATCTGCGGATAGATTCTATGGTGTGTATGGGGCCTGATGCATCTTATGCATTAAGATAAAAAACCTTCAGTTTGCAGCAGTCCCCCTAAGCCCCCCTAATATTCACCTAAGCCCCATCTTGATCCAGCAATGTTGCATGAGGGACTCGTCTGTCCTTGACTCTTTCTCCTGATTGAAAAAGAAAAATCTTGCACCGAATTAATTAAACTAGGTGAATACTTAATTACTTAAATGTGAAGCTGCTCCCTAATAAATACAGAGTACTGAAATTTTCATAGAATGTGGTAATAAGTGAGGGGCGCTACATAAAAATTAAGTGTTAGATTATACAATAAAGAATACAGTGAATTGCAGCCAAACTGCATACACAGAACTAAGTGCTAATAATCTATTAAACCAGCTGATGATTAAATGGTGTCCATGTGTACAATTAAACCAAACGATATAAATTATAAATGAATATAAATAACAAATTATGATACACAATCTGGTGATTGAAAAAAGTCCATGTGCAAACTATTGTAAATATACAGTCCCGAATGAATAAGTAAAGTGCAATGTGCAACGTGCTCATATATCTTCCAAATCCAGTGTGCAAAAAGGAAGTGATCCACCTTCACCAATAGGTCACCAGAGATAAAGATAGATGGCTCCTTACCAAAGTAAATCACTGGGCTGCAGCCGTTATATAGAGGACAGGTGGAAGTACAAAATGTCCTCATATCATTGCTGATTATTTTTTTTCTTTTTGAAACAGAGACTCATGAATAAAAGGGGATATATTATCAAAATCCTCCACAGCGGATTATATCAGCAATGATATGAGGACATTTTGTACTTCCACCTGTCCTCTATATAACGGCTGCAGCCCAGTGATTTACTTTAACTACCCTCCTTTCCACTTTTTCTGTCTCTAGCTTTCTCTTCTTCACAGCAGCTCGAGCTCCAGAGGGCCAGGAAGGATAGTATATCTCCTTTAATATATATTATTACTACATTAATTTTTATATATATTCAGGGATTTCCCGCAGAGATAAACATCCTCCCTTGCTATCTGACATCCGGATGGTCCCCCTATATGTTTTATGTTATGTCTACTGTTATAATTGTGTATGTCACAGTGTTTATCTGATTAAATACCCACATTGGTTCAGATCTCACTGTAATTATTTCTAGCCCTTGTTCAGAAACTCTCTTCATACCATGTGTTATATATCTATTTAATAAACTTTATACTTTTGGATAATCCACATAGTCAGTGTATTCATAATAGTCCTTCTTGTTTTTCGGTCTTCTTTTGACCGGAATACCTCTATATATATATATATATATATATATATATATATATATATATATATATATATATATATGCAGTTAAGGACTAAATCACTGACCCAATACACATGATATATACCAATAGCCTCATACCTTTATCTCCTCTAGTGTATTAACATGCATTGAGAAGTGGAAAAAAAGGTACTGCTTCACTTTAAGTACATTTTTCTTTACATTCATGCTCTGGTCCCATTGTGTACTTAAAAATGGGGGCATGTCTGTAATGTATCAATTAATATATTTATTCCCTTATTTATATCTGATTAGAGTTCAGCTTTAACAATTTAAAATATAACTTTGATTTACTAAAGAAGTAGAGAATGCTTGTGTAGCTTAGCAAATAACCTGAAGCGCAATAAGAATAGACTGCCCATAGTTAGATCACTTAACCATGCAAATTCATTTTTCACCCATCACTATGCTGAACAGCCTCACTGACCAATTTGGAGGAGCAGGAGGGATTGGGGTCTAAGCAACAAACAATAATGTAACCAAGCACGGTATATCCTTCTAGCAGTTTGCTTCTTTAACCTCCCTGGCGGTATGATTCTTTCCGAAAAAACATGCTGAAAGCGGTACCATTATTTGCAAGGAAATTTGGCGTTTTATATTGTAGGTCTGTAATTTTTAGAAATAACTCACTTAAATCTGACCAAACAAGATTCTAATAGGCATCCCGGGTATGACATTTTTTTAAAAACAAAATTATAAATTATAATATAATAAATAATTATAAATAATTATAACAAATAATAATATAATTATAATAAAAATTATTCAATAATGTAATCAAATTAAAATCACTGGAATTTGCTCAGTTGCAGAATTGTTGCTGTCATTATTTTTTTTTTTTTATGGCGAATTTCCCCACAAATCGCTATCGCACAATTCTGCAAGTGATTATAATTTATTATCGCTGTTTTTTAGCTGATCTAAAACTATTTTTGACATAAAGGGACACTTTTGGTTGCTATGGACAATCTACAGTTTGCAGGGAGAAAGAAACGTTTTTATTATATAAAATGACATGCATGACACAGGACAGACCACTAGGGACAGGGGGGGGTGTGTTTTTTTTACATACAGTACTGTAATCTATAAGATTACAGTATACTGTATGTAAGGTGTTTGTTTACGTTTTTGAATTTGGCGCCGTTCTCCGTCCCCGTGCGTCGTAACGTCGCAGGGAACGAAGATCGGCGTCACACGGAGGCACTATGTGAATCGAGCGAGGTCCCGCTCGCTCACACAGCGCGGTGGCATCGCTGGATCCAGGGACAAGGTAAGTAAAAAGTGCCTGTGGATTCAGCGAGGCAAGCCCGAGACTGACTCGGGGTTACCGATCGTAGCAGGAAAATCTAACCCCGAGTCAGTCTCGGGAACACCGCCAGGCAGGTTAAATGTATGTCTAGTCAAAACTTTTTTTTTTAAAGTTTTTATTTTTTAGCGTTGGATAAAGTGTGAAAGAGTTAGACCCTGTTTGGGTTTTTACAGCTATCTCTGCTAGAAAGATTTCCTTGTGTTTCCTATACTGCTGACAGTTTTACCAGACAGTACATAAGTAGATTTTTCCAACAGCATCACATACAGAAAAAAAAAACACAGTAAGGGAAGGCTACAACCCCCTTTCACTTTGAATGGTGCCCGTGCCGATCGTCTGACCTCTTGTGTTTCGAATGTAGCAAGGCAACCGCTTAGCACGGAACCCAGAAGCAAGTAGAGATCACTGGAGTAGCAGTGTCTACATCAGTGATTTCCAGCTTCCAGGGAGCTCGACCAGGTATAATAAATATAATAAAAATGTTGTTGTGCTCTTATTTTAACCACTTGCCGACCAGATAACACCGATATATGTTGGCAGAATGGCACGGCTGCTCAAAGCAACGTACAGGTACTTGCCTGCCGCGGGCTCTGTGACTGTGCCCCCAATCATGTCACGGAGCTGCAGAATAGGGAGATGCCTATGTAAACAAGGCATTTCCCTGTTTTGCCTAGTGACAGGACAGTGATCTACTGCTCCCTGTCATCAGGAGCAGTGATCAATGTCGTGTCACTCGTAGACCAGCCCCCCCCCACAGTTAGAATCACTCCCTAGGACACACTTAACCCCTTTCTCGCCCCTAGTGGTTAACCCCTTCCCTGCCAGTGTCATTTACACAGTAATCAGTGCATTTTTATAGCACTGATCGCTGTATAAATGACAATGGTCCCAAAATAGCGTCAAAAGTGTCCGCCATAATGTCCCCGCTATTACTAATAAAGTAAAATTAATAATAAAAATGGCATAAAACTATCCCCTATTTCGTAGACGCTTTAACTTTTGCGCAAACCAATCAATATACGCTTATTGTGATTTTTTTACCAAAAATATGTTGAAGAATATATACTGGCCTAAACTGAGAAGGAGAATTTTTATGGGGATATTTATTATAGCAAAAAGTAAAAAATACTGTTTTTTTTTCCAAATTTGTCGCTCTTTTATTGTTTAAAGCGCAAAAAATAAAAACCGCAGAGGTGATCAAATACCACCAAAAGAAAGCTCCATTTGTGGGAAAAAAGGACGTCAATTTTGTTTGGGTGCAATGTCACACGACGCAGTGCCGAATCGCAACAAATGGCCCGGTCATTGTGCAGCCAATTCTTCCGGGCCTGAAGTGGTTTAATTGACAATCCAAATATAATGCATACATCCTTCAACTCAAAACACGTGTGCGAAAAAGTGACAAGTGCAAAAGAAACATTCATATATAGTAAAGTAAGTAGCGAAATAGGCCACTTTCATTAGTCACGAGCAAAGGCAGTGAAAATGCAGTAAAAAAGGCCCTGGCCCCTGATGTCAATTTTGACAAAAAGCGTCAAAGTTTTGTGTTGTCATCACGCATGCACAATTTTACAAACCCTGTAATGGTACAGAGACAAGTTTGTTCAGAGAAAGGGAAAAAGGGGCAGAGGAATATGAAGAGTATAATAAGAAAGAGGGGGGGGGGGAAACACATAACCTCCTGTCAGATAGAAGAGATAATTATTTGGTTTTCCAATCCAAGGGTACAAAAAATATTTTGCACTTTTTTTACACTTTTGAGTAGAAAGATATATGCATTGGGCTAGATTCAGGTAGGGGCGCGCATAGTTACGGCGGCGCAGCGTTAGAGAGGCAAGTGCTGTATTCACAAAGCACTTGCCTTCTAAGTTACGGCGGCGTAGCGTAAATGGGACCGGCGTAAGCGCGCGTAATTCAAATGTGGATGAGGGGGCGTGTTTTATGTTAATTCTTGGTTACCCCGATGTGATTGACGTTTTTCCCGAACGGCGCATGCGCCGTCCGTGGAATTTCCCAGTGTGCATTGCTCCAAAGTACGCGGCAAGGACGTCATTGGTTTCGACATGAACGTAAATTACGTCCAGCCCTATTTGCGAACGACTTACGCAAACTACGTAAAAAATTCAAATTTCGACGCGGGAACGACGGCCATATTTAACATTGCGTGAGCCTCCTAATAGCAGGAGTAACCTTACGCCGAAAAAGCCTAACTTAAACAACGTAAAAAAATAGCGCCGGGCGTACGTAAATTTGTGAATCGGCGTATCTAGGTAATTTGCATATTCTACGTGGAAAATGGCGGAAGCGCCACCTAGCGGCCAGCGTAAATATGCACCCTAAGATACCTAAGAGACTTATGCCAGTCGCATCTTAGGCCCCGTACACACGAGTTCAGTGTGGAAGCCGCCGAGGAACTCGGCGGGCCGACTTTTCCCATTGACTAACGAGAAAATAGAGAACATGTTCTCTTTTCGGCCCGACGAGTTCCTCGTCGGCTTCCTCGCTGAAAAGTGTACACACGGCCGAGTTTCTCGCCAGAATCCAGCTCCGACCGAGTTTCTGGCTGAATTCTGCTGAGAAACTCGGTCGTGTGTACGGGGCCTCAGGCTAATGTCGGCGTATCTTGCTTTCTGAATACAGAAAGAAGATACGTTGGCGCAGATTTGAATTTACGCGGCGTATCTATAGATATACGCCGGCGTAAATTCTCTCTGAATCTAGCCCATTGTGTTTGGAATGTTAATTTAAAGTGATAGTGCAACATATTTTTTATATTTATTATTGTTTAATATATGTTTTTGGATATTTTGTGGGCAATGTTGTCTGCTTTTACTAGCTATCAATGTAATTTGAATATAATTAACAGTGCAGAGTTCTCATTGTGGATCCACCAAGGTGGATCAATGTAACTATGTAATAAATATCCATACTTGGATTTCTTCTTTAAATCTCTTACTTTTCCTATATCACAGGATATATGCATTTCAAACAATCTGTGATTTAGTGGAGATGTATTGTGATGTTTATTTGTACCTTTTCCCTTCACTGAACGCCTTGCATTCTGTGAAATGAATGCAAGGTTTTTTCTGAATGTTGTACAAGCCACAGCTGCTGAGTCAGCAACCTCCTATATTTATACTACAGCCAGAACTTCATGTATGCTCTGAGCCTTCAGTGCTGATCGGAGGATGTGAGCTAAAGAAAAAGTACAAGATTTATACCATTGGCACTGGCCACATGCAAATATGTGGCATTTCTGCGCCTGGTCCTCAGCTCCGAGGGCCTCCATATTTGTGTGAACACATGACAGTCAATCAAGGCAGTCATGTGATCTTAAACCATGCCCTTCCTGCTGGCGTCATAAACTATTTAAAAGACCGGGAGGCTGCAGCGCTAAGAGGTTAAAATGCTGCAGCAGGCAGAGGTGAGGAATGCTTTTTTAACTGTACACATCTGGAGAAATAATTTTTTACCATACTTCAGCTTTAAAGTCTTTCCTATTAAAACCAAAGCTAATATAAATATGTTTGTGTTGACTTGCACGTTGGAACAGTTCAATACAGATTTGTTTTAAAGCTGTGGGTAAATAGGATATCATTGTTTTAGTTTGGTGTAGTAACATATCTACTGTATATTGTTGGGTGGCCAGTCTTCAAGATTCACATTTTTTACTTTGAAAATACTTCTCTTTTCTTATAAGAGCATCTGCAAGAGAGGGCAATAAACAATGCAGCCTTCAGTTAACTTTATTATTACATATAAGCAGTATTGGGTTTGCCAACTATTTTGAGTTAAATATTTTGTGTAAATCCTATTGCTGTGAAATTCAGAAAATGTTCTGCCCCTTTGCCAGTAAAAAGCGAGCTGTCTGGTGCATGTGACTTCAAATGTAATTAGTGGACCTTGATTAAGTAGATTTGGCTTTACTGTTATTAAAACCATTCTAAAGGCAGAAGGTTTCTTACCTTAATGCATTATCTGCTTTAAAGCTTTAAAGCCCAATCTCGATCCAGCTCTGTGCCAGAAAGCAGCGGCTTTCTCTGCTCTCTCTCTCCTCACTGGCCATGGAGGCATTTATTGGCTCCAACTGCTGTCAATCACAGCCTGTGAGGAGAGAGCAGGTGGTGAGGCCAACCGACGCTCTCGGTTTCAATAGGTAATAGACACGCAGAGCGTGGCTCAGGATCGAGACTGCATGAGTGCCTAAATAGCAAATGGATTGCTATGGGGGCACTCAGAAGGGGGGAGAAACCAGGAGCTCTCGCGGTGGACCCGAGAAGAGGAAGATTGCACAGAGTAGGTAGGTTTGCCATGTTTGTTATTTAAAGAAAGATTCCCTTGACAAATTTAATGATACATTTCAATCAATTTACTGTTGATATTTATCTCATGGTAAATATTTTTAGACCCAACAGCAGGTATTTGTGAAGTTTTGTTATTGCTTTAGTTATGATAGTCTAAGAGCTCTTGCACATGGGCTGGCTGAGCCTGTTTAGAATAACGTCCGGAGTATTTCTTCTATCTGGGCAGCCAAGGCACAATGTACAGCATGTCAATGCTGACATGAAAGGAAGTGCTGTCATGAATCAGATGTGATTACAATTGTGTGGACTGCAACAGAGGGAACCCAGACGTGTTTTAAGTGAAAATATGATTTATTAAGGATAGTGAAATAATATATTAAAATAACAACCTCCAAAAACACTCCAACCAACACCAACAGAAACCACAAATAATAACAGTAATAGACCAGTATGTACAAGTAATAGGGACAAACCGGAATCACAATAGGGCCAGGCCAGGATCATCAGCAGCTGGGGAAAGGGAGCACAAACAGGACAAGGAGGGGATGGATGGATCACAGGGGGAACAGGTGTAGGTACAGAGCACAGGGTACAGGATCACAGGATTCCAGGTTCAGGTACAGGTTTCAGGTTAGGGCGCAAGAAAGATATCAAGGCAAGGTCTGATTGTCACTGCCAGGTATTTATACACATCTCCTGCAATCAGGCTCAGGTGACGCCTGATCTCAGGAGATGTCGGCACCACACTGCCAAGAACCCCCCGCTGGTGGATGCCAGTACTGCAGCCCAAGGATCACATAATACCACCAGGGGAGAGCTCCCCTGGCAGTTCCAGACTGCCAGGAGACACCTGGTGGTGGACCACAGTACTGCACGCCAAATACCAGGCAGTATCACCAGCGGGAGGAATCTTTCCTGACAAGTGCACTGCTGTACTACTTTATACAATGGTGCAATCATAAATATGGGTCAAGCGTACAGGTATGTGCAAAAAATATAAAGGTTATATATCTGGGTCATGTCATCTATAAAGTATGACAACATTTTTAAGTTAGGCTTTTGCCTTGCAGTTTGTTTGCCGTAGTAGTAGTTTTTGTGTGCAAAGAAATGTTCTGAAGATTTTTTTACATTGGAATAATGCAAATATTGAGACATTATTTCACAATCTGTCTTAAAATACAAAAGGTACAAACCAGATACAGTGAGCATTACCAAAAACTGTTGTGAATATTTTTTTTGCACCAGTATAATTCAATTATTGGACATTATTTCACTGTATATTATGTCTTATAATACAGAAGGTGCAAACCTAATGCACACAGCGTGCATTAAAAATAAATGTTCTGAAGATTTATTTATTTTGCATCAGAATAATGCAATTATTGGACATTATTTCACCATATAATATGTCTTACAAAACAAAAGGATCAAACCTAAGACAGGCATTATACATTTGGGTCCACTTTCCCACCCCTGCACGCTTGCACACCACAAGCTGCTTCATCTCTATAGATAAACAGGTTGGGGTAGATCCACAAATAAATCAGTAGATACGCCGGCGTAATTTCTAAATTCAAAACAAGATACGACGGCATCTCGGCTAGATCCGACAGACGTACGTCCTCGTACGCCGTCGGATCTAAGATGCAATTTTTCGGCGTCCGCTAGGTGGCGTTCGCGTCGTAATCGCGTCGAGTATGCAAATGAGCCATTTCCGACGATCCACGAATGTACGACCGGCCGTCGCATTTTTTTACGTTGTTTCCGTTCGGCTTTTTCCGGCGTATAGTTAAAGCTGCTATATGGTAACGTACTCAATGTTAAGTATGGCCGTCGTTCCCGCGTATAATTTTGAAAATTTTACGTAGTTTGCGTAAGTCGTCCGTGAATGGGGCTGGACGCCATTTACGTTCACGTCGAAACCAATGACGTCCTTGCGACGTCATTTGGAGCAATGCACCCTGGGAGTTTTTATGGACGGCGCATGCGCAGTTCGTTCGGGGCGGGGACGCGCTTCATTTAAATGAAACACGCCCCCTACCTGCTGAATTTGAATTCCACGCCCTTACACCGCGAGAGATAGGCTACGCCACCGTAACTTATGGCGCGGATTCGTTGAGGATTCAAACCAACTAAAAGTAAGTTACAGCGGCGTAGCGTATCTTAGATACGCTGCGCCCAGCGCAGATGTATGTGGATCTGCCCCGTTGTCTGCAAACAGCTCTAGGTGGCTCTAACTGCATAAACAAGGTGTTTATTCATGCTATATATGCCACAGTGCCTGTGTATAGAAGGCTTTAGATTTATCTAACAATTATTATTTTGAATCACATTCGTGAGTATATATGTGAGGTATGTATCAATACATCTCCAGTATTTTGAAGGCAGTCATCTTGAAATAAAATCTGTAAATTGGCTTGCTTTGTATCCTTATTGGATATGAAGTTTGACCTGTCACAGTGCAGACACCAAACAACCATGCTGAGAATTCTCCAGGCATTTACTAGGACCATTATACAAATGTGTTCAATTTGCAGTCTGTTTTGAACATTTAGAAATTAGGATTGGATGCTAGCACAAGTTTTAATGATGAATATCATTAAATGATCCACATTCTAGATCTTTGTTGCATACACAACACATTTCAAATATACCCAGAGGTAACAATCATTGGCAGGGGGTAAAGTCATAAGTCACTCATTGGTGCATACTGGCTAATTGAAAATTAAACTGTAGTAAACCAACCCAAATGAAGCAATTTCAACAGATCACACTTAAAGGAGTTTTATGGTCACAAGACACCCTTTCATTATATAACATCAGCGATGTAATAGAAATACAAATATAGTTATATTTGACAATCCAATATAAGCTTACTTGAATAATATCCTTTCATGTTGTGAGTGCTGCCTGTTTGCTACTCTTAAATTACTTATAATGACATTAAATTCTAAAACACATTAGAGTAGTCATATATTCCCGTTTTTATCCAAAATTGAGTTGAATTCAGGAGAGTTCAGCAAGTGGATCTAATACATCGGATACATGCATTAGTCTAATGCAGAAAGGTACGCTTAGATGAATCCAACCATTGCACTTTGGTAAAAACATGAATGATCACAGCAAAGAACACTGGGAGAGTTACTTTGCCTTAAAGGAACTGGTGAGATGAAAGCTACCCAAGATTGTTTATTGTTCTTTGCTGATAAACATAAGCTGGTAGTTGGTTGAAATATGGTGTGGTCCTAAATAGAGAATGCGGTTGCAAGAGGCCAGTTTATTGGCCAGCTTTGGTTCCTTTTTCTTTTGGGGCTGTATTCCGCTGGTCACTAATATTTTGCAGTCCAGTAAGCCAATGCTAGACACTATAGCCAGTTCCTCTCTCCATCCTCAAACTGAAATGGCAATTTTTTTCATAACCAAAACCTTCTCCATTTTACTTGCCCAAATTGCAATATGTAAACTTTTATACTAACCTTTTATTTAATAAGCTTTTATTTCCCAAAGTCAATGTTTTGGTTACATATCAAGTCACAATAAAAACTATGCTTGACTAAAAAATGTATAATGATATATTCAGTAACATTGTAACCTTAAAGTGTTCCTAAACCCACAACAGTAAAGTCAGTTTGTATATGCAGCATAGCATGCTTGTTATACTCGCTGTGATACTTAAGGGGTTAATTCTCTGCATCGTGTAAAAAGGCTGTTTTATCCTGAATGCATAGATCCTCCCCCTCCTGCACTGTCTATTTGGGGAAGGCCAGCTAACACAGGCAGGGTAGCCGACCTGCACATGCTCAGTTGTGTCTTTTATAGGGTTGTCCCGATACCGATACTAGTATCGGTATCGGCACTGATTCCGAGTATTTGCGGGAGTACTCGTACTCCCGCAAATACCCCCAATACCAAAATAGAATACTCCCGCCGCCGACGCATCCCGCCGCTACAACGCATCCCGCCGCATTCCCCGCTTGGTTAATACGGGCGGGGAACATTACAGCATTCATTTGAATAGCTGTAGTCTTTCCCGCCCCTCCGCGTATAGACACTCCCCCTTGCTCGGGTGAACTGTCCAATCCCGAGCAAGGGGGAGTGTCTATACGCAGCGCGGCGCCAATCATTACAGCTGTTCAAAGCTGTAATGTTCCCTACCCGTATTAAGCAGTCGGCGGCAGCGGGGATGCGGCGCGATGAAGGTAAGGGGGACAGGACATGGCTGCATATGGGGAGACCTTGCTGGATACGGGGGACATTACTGGATACGGGGGACATTACTGGATACGGGGGACATTGCTGGATACGGGGGACATTTTTGGATATGGGGGACATTGCTGGATATGGGGGACATTGCTGGATACGGGGGACATTGCTGGATACGGGGGACATTGCTGGATACGGGGGACATTGCTGCATATGGGGGACATTGCTGCATACGGGGGACATTGCTGCATATGGGGGACATTGCTGCATATGGGGGACATTGCTGGATACGGGGGACATTGCTGGATACGGGGGACATTGCTGCATATGGGGGACATTGCTGCATATGGGGGACATTGCTGCATATGGGGGGCATTGCTGCATACGGGGGACATTGCTGGATATGGGGGACATTGCTGGATATGGGGGACAATGCTGGATACGGGGGACATTGCTGGATACGGGGGACATTGCTGGATACGGGGGACATTGCTGGATATGGGGGACAATGCTGGATATTGGGACATTGCTGGATACGGGGAACATTGCTGGATGTGGGGGACATTGCTGGATATGGGGGACATTGCTGCATACGGGGGACATTGCTGCATACGGGGGACATTGCTGGATGTGGGGGACATTGCTGGATATGGGGGACATTGCTGGATGTGGGGGACATTGCTGGATACGGGGGACATTGCTGGATACGGGGGACATTGCTGGATACGGGGGACATTGCTGGATACGGGGGACATTGCTGCATACGGGGGACATTGCTGGATACAGGGGACATTGCTGCATATGGGGGACATTGCTGGATATGGGGGACATTGCTGGATATGGGGGACATTGCTGGAAACGGGGGACATTGCTGGATATGGGGGGCATTGCTGCATATGGGGGACATTGCTGGATACGGGGGACATTGCTGGATGTGGGGGACATTGCTGGATGTGGGGGACATTGCTGGATATGGGGGGCATTGCTGGATATGGGGGGCATTGCTGGATATGGGGAGACATTGCTGGATATGGGGGGACATGGCTGCATTTGTGGGGGGACATGGCTGCATTTGGGGACACATTTAAAAAAAACCAAAATAGAATACTCCCGCCGCCGACGCATCCCGCCGCTACAACGCATCCCGCCGCATTCCCCGCTTGGTTAATACGGGCGGGGAACATTACAGCATTCATTTGAATAGCTGTAGTCTTTCCCGCCCCTCCGTGTATAGACACTCCCCCTTGCTCGGGTGAACTGTCCAATCCCGAGCAAGGGGGAGTGTCTATACGCAGCGCGGCGCCAATCATTACAGCTGTTCAAAGCTGTAATGTTCCCTACCCGTATTAAGCAGTCGGCGGCAGCGGGGATGCGGCGCGATGAAGGTAAGGGGGACAGGACATGGCTGCATATGGGGAGACCTTGCTGGATACGGGGGACATTACTGGATACGGGGGACATTACTGGATACGGGGGACATTGCTGGATACGGGGGACATTTTTGGATATGGGGGACATTGCTGGATACGGGGGACATTGCTGGATACGGGGGACATTGCTGGATACGGGGGACATTGCTGGATACGGGGGACATTGCTGGATACGGGGGACATTGCTGCATACGGGGGACATTGCTGCATACGGGGGACATTGCTGCATACGGGGGACATTGCTGCATATGGGGGACATTGCTGGATACGGGGGACATTGCTGGATACGGGGGACATTGCTGGATACGGGGGACATTGCTGCATATGGGGGACATTGCTGCATATGGGGGACATTGCTGCATATGGGGGGCATTGCTGCATACGGGGGACATTGCTGGATATGGGGGACAATGCTGGATATTGGGACATTGCTGGATACGGGGGACATTGCTGGATACGGGGGACATTGCTGGATACGGGGGACATTGCTGGATATGGGGGACAATGCTGGATATTGGGACATTGCTGGATACGGGGGACATTGCTGGATACGGGGAACATTGCTGGATGTGGGGGACATTGCTGGATATGGGGGACATTGCTGCATACGGGGGACATTGCTGCATACGGGGGACATTGCTGGATGTGGGGGACATTGCTGGATATGGGGGACATTGCTGGATGTGGGGGACATTGCTGGATACGGGGGACATTGCTGGATACGGGGGACATTGCTGGATACGGGGGACATTGCTGCATACGGGGGACATTGCTGGATACGGGGGACATTGCTGCATATGGGGGACATTGCTGGATATGGGGGACATTGCTGGATATGGGGGACATTGCTGGAAACGGGGGACATTGCTGGATATGGGGGGCATTGCTGCATATGGGGGACATTGCTGGATACGGGGGACATTGCTGGATGTGGGGGACATTGCTGGATGTGGGGGACATTGCTGGATATGGGGGGCATTGCTGGATATGGGGGGCATTGCTGGATATGGGGAGACATTGCTGGATATGGGGGGACATGGCTGCATTTGTGGGGGGACATGGCTGCATTTGGGGACACATTTAAAAAAAAGTATCGGTATTCGGTATCGGCGACTACTTGAAAAAAAGTATCGGTACTCGTACTCAGTCCTAAAAAGTGGTATCGGGACAACCCTAGACTGCTCCTGAACTATTTTCATATTACGGGATTTAGTAACACTTTAAAATGAATAGTTGCTGTGGCATAGATGTACTTGTGTGAATTACAGTGCAGTATTCATACACCTTGAAATTTTCTCCATTTTGTCATGTTACAACTAAAAACATAAATGTATTTTATTGGTATTTAATGTGATAGACCAACACAAAGTGGCACATAATTGTGAAGTGGAAGGAAAATGATAAATGGTTTTCAAAATGTTTTACAAATAAATGCGTGAAAAGTGTGGTGTGCATTTGTATTCAGGCCCCCGAGTCAATACTTTGTAGAATCACCCTTCGCTGCCATTACAGCTGCAAGTCTTTTTGGGGATGTCTCTACCAGCTTTGTACATCTAGAGAGTGACACTTTGGCCCATTCTTCTTTGCAAAATAGCTGAAGCTCTGTCATATTGGATGGAGAACATCTGTGAACAGCAATTTTCATATCTTGCCACAGATTCTCAATTGGATTTAGGTCTGGACATTGACTGGGCCATTCTAACACATGAATATGCTTTGATCTAAACCAGGAGTCTCCAAACTGTGGCCCGAGGGCCAGATCTGGTCCTTTGCTAGCCTTTATCTGGCCCTTGGGGCATTATTCCTCCAACTGACACCAACAAGTGGGCACTATTTCCTCTTCTGATATTAATGATGGGATACTATTCCTCCTACTGATAGGTGCCCCACTCCTCCTCCTACTGACCACCAACCCTGAGGCCATATTTATCCTCACTGGTACTGGGCACATTTTCTGCCCCGCTGGCCACAATTGTCCCTCCTAAAGTCTGAAGGACAATAAATTGGCCCTTTGTTTGAAATTTGTTTAGGCCCCTAATCTAAACCATTCCATTATAGCTCTGGCTGTATGTTTAAGGTCGCTGTCGTGCTGGAAGGTGAACCTCCGCCCCAGTCTCAAGTCTTTTGTAGACAGATTTTCTTCTAGGATTGCCCTGTATTTGGCTCTATCCATCTTCCCGTCAACTCTGACCAGCTTCCCTGTCAAAGAAAAGCATCCCCACAATATGATGCTGCCACCACCATGTTTCACGGTGGGACTGGTGTGTTCAGGGAGATGTGCCGTGTTAGTTTTCTGCCACACATAGTGTTTTGCTTTTAGCCCAACAAGTAACATTTTGGTCTAATCTGACCAGAGCACCTTCTTCCACATGTTTGCTGTGTCCCCCACTTGGCTTCTCGCAAGCTGCAAATGGGACTTCTTATGGCATTCTTTAAACAATGGTTTTCTTCTTGCCACTCTTCCACAAATGCCAGATTTGTGGAGTGCATTACTAATAGTTGTTCTGTGGACAGATTTCCCCACCTTAGCTGTGGATCTCTGCAACTCCTCCAGCCTCCTTGGCTGCTTCTCTAATGCTCTCTTTGTCCAGCCTGTCAGTTTAGGTTGACGGCCATGTCCTGGTAGGGTTGCAGTTGTGCCATTCTCATTCCATTTTTGGATGATGGATTGAACAGTGCTCCATGAGATGTTCAAAGCTTGGGAATTTTTTTATAACCTAAACCTGCTTTAAACTTCTCCACAACTTTATTCCCTGACCTGTCTGGTGGGCCTCTTGGCCTTGATAATGCTGCTTGTTTACTAAGGTTCCCTAACAAACCTTTGAGGGCTTCACAGAACAGCTGTATTTATACCGAGATTAAATTCTGACTTCTGAAGGCAATTGGTTCCACTAGATTTTAGTTAGAATAAAGGGGGCTAAATACAAATGCACGCCACACTTTTCACACATTTATTTGTAAAAAAAATTGAAAACCATTTTCCTTCCTCTTCACAATTATGTGCCACTTTGTGTTGGTCTATCACATAAAATCCTGATAAAATACATTTGTGTGTTCGGTTGTAACGTAATGAAATGTGGAAAATTAATTTACTGTATTTGGACTTGATTAAATATAAAATTATTTAGTAGACATGGAAAGAAAGTCAAGAGTCATTGCTGTGACCCAAGCTGTTTAATGGACTAGCTCTGATACTAACACCAAGAGGTTGAATTCTCAAAAATAAATAGATTGTTCACTCTGCAAGGGGATTTTCTCCACAGCTTAGGGAATGACTTGAAGCTCTGCTGACTTCCATCATCCAATAACATGCTGTTTCTTTATTTTTCTTGCAAGCAATTGGATATTCTTTGCAAAGTGAAATTTCACCACAATTACTAATGCAAATTGCAACCTCCCCTGCAAAGTGAAAAGCCTATTTGTGTTTAGTAAATGGACCCCTGTGTTTTCATGCAAAATGTACTTCATGTATGCCCTTGTAAATCCCTAAACAGAGCAATAATGGTAAACAATTTAGCGACCTTGCATTTAATCTTTTTTGGACTAGATCCTGGTTGGTGGTATATCGGTTCTGCCACAGCTTCAAAGAAAGTTTAAGTCAAGATTTCTTCCTTGAATGCTGAGTATAATCTCAATGTTTTATTATGATGCTTTCCATTTTTTAAACCTTCAAGGAGCTCATTGTTTAGCACAGTTATCCACTACTGCTAAGACCTATTCAAACTGGCCGTATGCTCCATTTTAATGTGTGGGCAGCTGTCAGTTTTGGGCTGCAGTGAGGTGTGGCAAGTGGTGTTATGAGCAATTTATTACATCACACATTTCCTTCTTTTTCAATTTGTGGTCAACTTTAGACATCAGCATAGATGACATACAGTGCATTCTTGTGATCTGGGATAAAATGCTGCATTTTTCACAGCTCACTGCACTGCACCTGTGGGAGAACAAGCCTTTACACTTGATATTCTTTTCCATTTTTTTGGTTCACCAAAACATAAAATTTTAGCATCTTTATTTGATTGAATCTTGAAAAGCAATGCTGACTGTATTTTAACCATATGTTCAATTTAAATATGCGGTTTAAAAGTGTTGTAAAGGCAGAAGGTTTTTTATCCTAATGCATTCTATGCACTCGGATAAAAAACTCTGTGTGTAGCAGCCCCTCCAGCACCCCCCTAATTACCTACCTGAGCCCCTTCTCTCCCCAGCGATGTCCACTATCCCCTCAGCCATCCTCCTGATTGGCTGAAACAGAGCAGCAGCGCCATTGGCTCCTGCAACTGTCAATCAAAGTCAGACAATCAGGGGGAGAGGGGGCAGGGCCAGGTGAGGGCTCCATGTCTGAATGGATACACAAAGCTCTGACTCGGATTGGGTGCCCCCTGTATTGCTGTTTTCTAGCTGTCTAAAACCTCTTGACGTAAAGGGACACTTTTTGGTTGCCATGTACATTCTCAAGTTTCCAGGCAGAAAAAACAGTATATATCATATAAAACTGCATGCAGGGCACTGGACGAAACACTAGGGACAAAGGGGAGGTGAAATAATTTGATACAGCAATGTAATCTGTAAGATTACATTACTGTATCAAAGCGACAGAGAAATCATCCAAGAAGGATAAGACCAGTCCAGGAGGCTAATAAATCAAAGCAGTCCTGAAAGAAACTGGAGAAAAAGGTCAATATCAGTGAGCCACTTAAAGGATCACTAAAGGAAAAAATTTTTTTTGCTGAAATGACTGTTTCCAGGGTATAGAGACATAATAGTTAACTGATTCCTTTTAAAAACGATTAAAAATAGATAAAAAGCAATCATATAATGTGCCTCCTAGATGCAAAAACGAAAGTGAAACTAGTTTAGTCTTTGTATGTTATTTCAAGCCTCTGTGCTGGACAGTGCCATAGAGAGTCATGGCTAGGAAAACGAAACTAAAGTCTCCCATGACTTTTTTCATAAGGAGCCAGACAACCAAGAAGTGTCCACAACAGAGCAGAATTACAGCAACATCAAAGCAAAAACGAACAATGAGGACATGAAACCAGGACTGCAGTAAGGTAAAGGAAGCTATTTAGCTAAAAAAAAAAATCCTTTAGTGACCCTTTAAGAGGAGAGGAACGGAGAGGGAGGTAATGGAAGCGTGAGAAGAGGATTGAAATGCCACCTCCCTTTCATTCACTGAGTTTGGCTAAGTAAATCCAGTGGAGGCAACAGTGGGAGCGGGTAGCTGGATAAGCAGTCAAGATTCCTAAGGTCAGGTTTCAATAACAGCAAGTAGGTCATACTCAGCCATACATACCCACACACCTGTGAAAACAGCACCTTCACAAATTCCTAAAAGCATGTATGCATGCACACAAGTGCTATTACACACATGTGCACTTGTACACACAAAAGCACCCTGTCATGAACCTGCACACAGTTCTTGATGGGCTGGTAACATGCTGTAGCGCTACCCCCACAGGAGCTGCTGGTGGGAGTGAGTTCCCTGTTCTTCCATGGCTCAGTAAAGTTGATCTTTCCCCACTGACACACAAGGTTGTGGCTTGAGACACACTGTGATACTTAACTGTTATTATATCTGAGCTCTATATCAGCACACAGAAAATGAGCCATCAACAACCGAAAAGGTTGTCTAAATGTATTAAATTATGGCAGCTAAACAGTGTGTAAATTGGAAAAAAAAACAACACAACTGAACTGTGGCACTGTAAATCAAGTCCACCACAATGTAACCAATAACTGGCAGAGTCCAAATCAGCTAACACAATAATAGTCATCTTAGGTGCACCCTGAGTTTGCAGCCCTTTAATGGGTGGATTCACGGTGCCCAATAAGGGGTACCCTGGAAGTTGACGAAAGTACAAGGTGCCTGATTAGTCAATAGCAGCTGGCTTTCAGTGAGGCCCATCTGTAGGTGGTGCACTGTCTCTTTAAGAATGTGGATGATGAGTGACATATGAGCTGCTAGGTAGGAGCAGTCTCTATAATGTGAACTGTGTTTGGCAAGAGTTAAAGATGCATAGTCCATTTCTGATAGGCAGTAGAGTTGATCCCATGCACTTTGCTGTCAGCTGTTTAAGTAGTCCCAGCCATCGCCTATGCTCCTTCCTATGGTTTTCCCGGACTGTAGGCTCTCTCAGGATGGGTTTCCTCTGGCTTTGGGTTCCTGTACAGTCAGAGTAGTCTAGACGTCTCAGTCTTTTGGCCCCTGGCATGCAAGCAGACACCTTAGCGATGGATCTGCACTTCTCCAAGTCCCTGCACACAGAAGGCTTGCAGTCACTCAGTCTCTTGGCTCTGTTACAGGGTGCAGCAGCTCTCTCTCTCACTTTCTGTAGGACTCCTCTGGCATAGATCACAGACCCTGACAGTTGGTCTTCACCTCTCATGCTCCTTTCCCCAAAAACCTCTGTCTCCTCATTTGCCTGGGAAAAGTAGTCCTGTTTCTCCCCCTTTGTTCAGGGAATTGTGGATGCTGTAGTTCTGCAGCCATTCAATTATATTGTACAGTGCTATATTAAGTGCCACATTTACCAGCATCCTCTGGTATCTACATACACGTCCTTTCCCCACTTCTGATTTAGTTCTTCCCTCTCTGATTGACTGAAGTCCATTGCCAGGAGGGAGGAGGGTGAAGCAGGAGCAGGTGGTTTCACACAGATCCACTCCTTTGTTGCACTGAGAGAAGAGCAAGACCCTGGCTGCACACACACACACACACAGCCCAGTGCTCTTACACCAGGGGGGGGGTCCACATAGAGAGCCACTCGGCTGCAGAAAGCAGCCCTGTCACTCACAGCCGTTCCAGCCGATGCTATATCAGGATAATTTTTTTCTCAAAGTTTATTTTTCTCATGTAAATGAAATCAATGATATTGCCCTGTTTGTCTATGTATAGCTATAATAACAAATGTCAGTTGCTAATCATTCTGGGTGATGGTTGAGCTAAACCTTTAAAAGTTTCCATCTTAAAGTCCTCCACCCCCGCCCCATGCGTCGTCCCATACAGCATATCTGTACTACTGACCAACAAAAAATTTGCAATACGAAGGGCATTCTGGATGCCTTCCGTCGTTACTATTCCAACCTATATAACCTACCCTCACAGACCCCGCTGGAAGACTCTAGTCTATCCGCCATGAGGGCATATGTCTCAGAAACCACCCTGCCCCAGATAACCACCAAACAGGCCACAGCGTTGGATAACCCCCTTACGGTCGAGGAATTCCTTACCGCTATTAAAGGCTTAAAATGTCCAGGCCCGGATGGGTTTTCTCCTAGGTTTTACAAATCTCTGGCCCAATCCCTGGCCCCTTTAATGTCCACAGCGTTTAATTCCATTGATGACGATCATTTACCCTCCAGTAATCTCCTAGCCGCTAACATCTCGGTCATGCCCAAACCTGGCAAGGACCCATCACAGTGTAGTAGCTACCGACCAATCTCGCTCCTTAACATAGATGTTAAGCTCTACGCCAAGGTCCTGGCCAACCGCCTGTCCCCCTTATTACCCTCAATTATCCATAAAGACCAGGTGGGCTTTGTCCCTGGTCGTGAGGCCAGAGACAACACGACTAAAACCATTCACCTGATATCCTACATCCAACGCCGTGGCCTGAATTCCTGTTTATTGTCATTCGATGCGGAGAAGGCCTTTGACCGGGTCAATTGGCAGTTTTTGCGTCTCTCTTTGCAGCAACTGGGTTTGGGCCCTGCTTTTATATCCAAGACTATGGGTCTATATTCTTGCCCCTCTGCATCTGTCCTGATCAATGGCTCTTCCTCCACGCCCTTTCAGATAGCAAATGGTACGCGTCAGGGCTGACCCCTGTCACCCCTACTCTTTGTTTTAGTGATTGAACACTTGGCTCAGGCCATTAGACAGAACCCGTCCATAATGGGGATTCAGACACCCTTTGCTGAACACAAGCTCTCCCTCTATGCGGACGACCTGCTGGTCTACGTTCAACAACCTCACACGTCTCTCCCTTCTTTAATGAGTGAATTTCGTAGGTTCTGAGAATTTAGTAATTTTAAATTAAATATATCCAACACAGAAGCCCTGAACATATATCTTCCTCATACAACCCTCACTAGATTACAGGCAAATTTTTCCTTCCAGTGGAGCCCTAAGGGCATCTCTTATTTGGGTATAACGATCCCCTCCAATCTGTCGCAGCTTTATGCCCTCAATTATCTCCCTCTTCTGGTCCAGCTTCGGAGGGAATTAGAAGCCTGGAACTCCTCCCCAATACCCTGGTTTGATCGTATTAACACGTTGAAAATGGACACACTCCCTAAATTGCTCTATTTGTTCCAAACCGTACCCATCTCTGTCCCCAAACAATTTTTTTCATCGCTGCGCTCCATGTCCATACGTTTTATCTGGCACCAAGGCATGTCTCGCATCCGTCACACTTTACTCACATACCCCAAGACTCGGGGAGGAGGGGGATTACCCGACTTTGAATTATATTGTTGTTATCCAGGATGTTAGAATGGTTCCCTCGCCCCTTCCCTAAACCGTCCACCATGGTGGAACAAGATTTATCTGTTTATGATCTCCGGGCCTTGCTTTGGGGTTATGGGCATCACCTACAGTTACTTTCTGATGCTTCTCCATTGACAACAGCTGCCCTACAGTTATGGAACAAGAAGGGATTGCTTTCCATATTGTCCACTGACCCATCACCACTCACATCCCTTTTCGACCATCCGGGGCTACCATAGGGACTGGGTTTGCACACGGCGGGACTATACTCATGCCTGGCCCATAGCGAGTTCATTTATACACCCCGTTTCCAGCTCCCCGGTACTGCTTAGGGACCATCGCAATTAGCTCACGATCCTACGCATATCCTCCTTTTGCTCTGAGCTTTTTTCCTCATCCCAGATTCACAGACCCCTAACGGGCTTTGAGCAGCTATAAAGTGACAAGTGCTTTTGCGCTAATACGGATCCTTAAAATGTGTAATAACCATGACTAAATACAGTGCAGCAAGACCTATTAATGTTTACAAAAACACAGAGCAAAAATCAATAATAAGTGGGATCCTGCGCAATGTATCACACAAATAAAATACGAATATCGTAATCAGACTAAAAAAAGTGTAAAAAGTACAAATATATATAAAATAATATAAATATTAAAATGTAGATATTGATGAAAGAGCTGACAAGCTCCGTGATGAATGAGTCCAATAGAAAGTGCAATATAATCACTCACAAGTGAATGCAAATATAGATAATATTCCAGTGAACAAATCTATATATATATAGATATAAATCAAATATTGTTGTGCAAAACCGTGCAAACAAGTGTAAAACTGTCCCAAAATAAATAAATGTAAATGATGCTGTCAGAACTGAACCAGCTGAATATCCACTCAGTGACTGCTTAGTGCTTGACATACGATGAATATATCCCTTAATGGGCTCACAGGACTCTTACCTCCAGGCCGAAAATAGAGAGCATCAGATATACACCACACTGGCAGCCTTCTATGGATGATCCCAGCAGCTCTTTCTTGTGAACTGGCAATCCTTTTCCTAAATGTATCCAGCAGTGCTCAGACCCAAGTGTAAAGGAGAGAGAACAGAAGCGGAGGGACTCCAATAGTAAAGTACCATACGGCTCAGGTGTAAATTTTAATGTAGAAAAACCTGCGCTTACATAAGAAACTAAAAACTGTGCAGTAAATTTAAAAACGAGCGACGTCCACAGTGCCGGCTTACGTCACTCCAGGTGTACGTCCCGTCCAATCCCCTAGGATTGGACGGGACGTACACCTGGAGTGACGTTAGCCGGCGCTGTGGACGCCGTTTTTAATTTTACTGCACAGCTTACGTCACTCCAGGTGTACGTCCCATCCAATCCCCTATTGGACGGGACGTACACCTGGAGTGACGTTAGCCGGCGCTGTGGACGCCGCTCGTTTTTAAATTTACTGCACAGTTTTTAGTTTGTTATGTAAGCGCAGGTTTTTCTACATTAAAATTTACACCTGAGCCTTATGGTACTTTACTATTGGAGTCCCTCCGCTTCTGTTCTCTCTCCTTTACACTTGGGTCTGAGCACTGCTGGATACATTTAGGAAAAGGATTGCCAGTTCACAAGAAAGAGCTGCTGGGATCATCCATAGAAGGCTGCCAGTGTGGTGTATATCTGATGCTCTCTATTTTCGAGGTAAGAGTCCTGTGAGCCCATTAAGGGATATATTCATCGTATGTCAAGCACTAAGCAGTCACTGAGTGGATATTCAGCTGGTTCAGTTCTGACAGCATCATTTACATTTATTTATTTTGGGACAGTTTTACACTTGTTTGCACGGTTTTGCACAACAATATTTGATTTATATCTATATATATAGATTTGTTCACTGGAATATTATCTATATTTGCATTCACTTGTGAGTGATTATATTGCACTTTCTATTGGACTCATTCATCACGGAGCTTGTCAGCTCTTTCATCAATATCTACATTTTAATATTTATATTATTTTATATATATTTGTACTTTTTACACTTTTTTTAGTCTGATTACGATATTCGTATTTTATTTGTGTGATACTTTGAGCAGCTATGCTCTCTCTCAGAAACACCAAGACACTTGCTCTCCTCTATGTACACACTGCAGCACACACTGATACATGATCAACCCCACCTCCTACACAAGGAAGTGGTCCACGGATCTGGGAAGGGAACTTCATACAACGGATTGGCAGAAATCATACTACTTCACCCACAAGTCCTCTGCCTCCTGTTACTCCCAGGAGAAAAATTTTAAGCTCCTCTCTTGATGGTACAGGGACCCTCAATCTTTACATAAAATATTTCCATCTGTGCCCCCTGTGTGTTGGAGATGCAGCTCGGTAGATGGTAGCTACCTCCATATTAGGTGGAGGTGTCAGGCCGTTCAGCCCCTTTGGTCTCGGGTCTTTGCCATATACAGCAAGCTCTATGATCGACCCCTGACACCTTCACTAGAAATAGCTTTACTGTCCATGTTACCTGGCTCCATAGCTTCACAGAAGGGTACCTTGCTGCGTTTCTTTTTGTCGGCCGCAAGGCAGCTTATTCCTCAATTTTGGAAAACTACTACTACCCCTCAATTTTCCCTGTGGGTCTCTGTGGTCAATGACATCATGCGAATGGAGGAGATGTTGGCTTTAGATACTGACACTCATGATAAGTTTAGGACTTTGTGGCTCATGTGGATCGATTATTCTACCTTTGACTCTTTAAAGGTGTTACTAACGCCTCGAGTTTAGCCCTGCTGCTTAATCCACATATATTTTACACAGATGGGGTGTCGTGGCCCGCTCGGTTCTCGGTCCTTCCTTCTCTCCTCCCCAATCCGTCTTTTCCCCCCTTTCTTCTCTCCTTCCTTACTTTCTCTCCTTTTCTCTTTCCTGATACTCAGATGTAGTTATACTGATTTATGTTTCATCAGCCCTCTCTGCTCTTCCAAATCACGCATTGTTAGCCACCTGGTGTAGGAGGCGAATTTATCGGATTCATAATGGGCTTTTGTTATGTGGTGTCTCAGACAATTTATACTGCTGTGATCCTTTCTGTATTGTAGACGGCTGATAGTTATATGTATTGTATCCGTCTGTTGAAAAGCAATAAAAACATATTTACCTCTAAAAGTTTCCATCTTGTAACTTAAGGGCTCTTTACTCAACTTTACCTCATGGGGTATCATGCCAGTGTGTGGAGTTTGCTGTTCCCCTCTCACACTTTCTGGCTCTGGCTAGTTTAGATGAGTACCCTTTTCCCTGTACAGTAAAACCTTGGATTGCAAGCATAATTTGTTCCGGAAACATGCTTGTAATCCAAAGCACTTGTATATCAAAGCATTTTTTTACAGGGTATAAAAAAGAAGAGGCACCTCTAAGTGTAGCTATAAGTTGCTAAATGTACCTTCATTAAATGTAACCATACTGCTACACTTAGAGGCTCCTCTCTTCTTTTTTATACTCCGTTGTGACATGACGCTACTCTTATATCGAGAAATCGCCTGTATATCAAGGCAACATTTATTGAAACCCCCCCTATACTTGTCTGAGCCCTCACTTGATCCAGCGCTGTGTCCATCTGTAGCAGCTCTCCCCTCTCTCACGCTTTCCTGACTTCTAGTGTACCATACTAGACAGTGCTGGAGGAGGTTAGAGGGACTAACTGGACTTCTGCATAATTTTTCTAATCTCTTGCAGACAGAACAATGTGCTTGCAATCTAAAAAGATGTGAGTGGAGCTGTGAGTAGATTTAGGCTTGGGTAGTGACTGATAGAACTATCAACGTGGCCAACATCAAAGCAGCTGAAGCAGCAGCAAGTTTGACAGAGATTTCACTGCAGAAACAGGAGCTTTGTCACCATAACTGGCAGGATCAACTATTTTTTTTTGTTTAATATTGCATGGGGTGCTTAGAAAAACAGAGAGCCTAGTCTTTAAGTTTGGGCAGTGTACATCGCATATGTGAATTTATAGTTTTACCATAGTTCTACTGTAAAGCAACCCTGTCATAAAAAGCCCCAAAAAAGGTGCACATGTGAAAGAAGGCTCTCAATACTTACTTTTCTTTCTGCCCCATTGCCAGGATGCGGCCCCATTCAGTAGAAATATTCTGCTGAAGTCCATAGGGAAACAAACACTTTTGGGAGTGTTGATCTACTGGGTTCCCTGTACCTCTTACTGTCACTGCTATCTTCTATTTTATGTGATAGTCAGAGAGAGGATCCAGTGAGAACTGCAAGGAACCCAGGAGATCAGCAATCCCAGAGCTGTTGTTATTCTAATCGTACAGTACAGGGCACAATCAGCATATTCATACACCATGGGTCATAGGCTCATACCTTCAGTTGATTTGACATGCCAAGCCTTTGAGGACATGCCCTTCTGGGGTGTCTCCCCCATTACCCTTATCCATTCCATGAGTCCATCAATCAACCATCAGTCAAGCCTCACTCTCTTTTACACAGTAGCAGTGTATCCGAATCAGTGCATTTTTGGTAAAACCTTGGTAAAAAAAAAAACAGACCCCATGCTGTGGGGACAGCATGTAATGTTGCTTTAGGCACTGGATCCTGTGTCGGGTGTTCACCTTATTTATTTGTTTATTTATTAAAATGCTTATTGAGATCGTAGTCTTTACCCGAGGGCCTCGATGCGCTCATAGAACCAACATATACCATATACAGAAAAAGATCTCTTAACATAGTACACAGTAAAACAATCATAAACCAGTTAAAAACAGAAAGCGATGCTAATGTCTGACCCTAAAGCCCCATACACACTATCAGTTTTCCTGCAGGTTTTTCTCGTCAGGTTTACCAAAACCATGTAGTACAAGGGCCTGCCTGATTGCATACAAACTCTTTGGTTTGACCTCATTAGATGGTTTTGGTAAACCTGAAGAGAAAAACGTGCAGGAAAACTGATAGTGTGTATAGGGGTTAGGTTGGGTCATAAGCTTGTGAAAATAAAAAAGTTTTTAAAAACTTCCTAAATTTTAATAGATCATTCTCAAGTCTCATATATAGAGGTAAGGAATTCCAAAATGTGGATCCTTGTACATACAATGTCCTCCCTCCGCATTTTACTTTTTTGAATTTAGGAATGATCAATTTAGCCTGATTAGCAGATCTCAATGATCTGCTAGGAGCGTAGTAGGCAAATTTTTCCTGCAGGTACCCTGGGCCTTTCCCATGGATGGCTTTGTGCACAACACAACCCACTTTAAACAAAACCCGTTCAGTAATGGGTAGCCGGTGCAGATGGAGTGATGGGGTCCCTACGACCCACACCCGTTAGTAGCCTCGCTGCGGCGTTTTGAATAAGCTGGAGTTTGTGTAAGATGGTTTTTGGAAGCCCCATGTACAGAACATTGCAATATTCCAGCCGACTGCCGATAAAAGCATTGACCATGGGGACTTTATCCGCTTCGTCGATAAAATGGAATGTGGGACGCAGAAGTTTCAGTTGGTAGTTACATGAACTTACCACCTGGTTTACCTGTGCCTTCAGTGTCAATTTAGAGTCTAGGATGATTCCCAAGTCCCGAACCTGGGTGGCTGGGTATGGAGATGGAATAAACAAAGCCGCCCAAGAGCCCATGTTGATGCCAAATCATCTACCCAGCCACAGACACCAACCTATCCAACAGTCTAGTGTGGTCGATGGTATCGAATGCAGCCGACAGGTTCAGAAGTACTAATGCCGAAGCCTCATTGCTGTCCAAGGCCCAGAGGCAATCGTACTGAACCTTAATCAGAGCAGTCTCTGGACCTCTACCAGGGTGGAATCCAGACTGGTAATCATCAACAATGGTATTAGACTCCAAATGAGGCTGAAGTTGCCACACATGATCTTTGCTAAAAAAGGCAAGGTGGAAATAGGTCGGTTATTGCTCAAATCGGATCGTGGCAAGTTAGACTTCTTCAGGAGGGGGATTATTATCGCCTGCTTCAGAATACTTGGCACTATTCCGGTAGCAAAGGACATACTGACAATATCTGCTATAAATGGTGCCAAGGCAACAGCGGAGTTCTTCACCAACTGCCCAATGCAGGGATCAAGTGATGAGGACGAGGCTCTAAGAGACTTGAGGATGGCCAAAATATCTGCGCTAGTGACCGCAGAGAAACTAGTAAAACGTACCCCTTAGCACATGGTGTATGTTACTATTGAACCCAGTCCATGTAGACCCCCTCACAGGTATTACCACTGTGACAGGTGAACCTAGGCTTCATATACAGGCAAGTGTCATGGACAGTTAAGACAGTGTCATTCTGTATCTCTGAGAGGGCTATGTTTGGAATGCATTCACTTAATTGTGCAGATTTTTCAAACTTGTTGCTGAAATTCAACCACTCAGTTTCAGGTGGATGACCATATGTTAAATCAAACCCATGGTTGCACATTTTAACTCCACTTCCATCTAGAGCCCTTATAAAGTGCTTATGTGCTTCCCTTCCTTTCAGCACAAGGATTCATTATCGGACGCTCTACACCTGGGTTACTGCATACTGTTTTCGGACACGCTTACCCTATCTTCCACTCTATTCCAGGAGTACCCCCACAGAGGAATATCCTCACTTGTAGCTATGATGGAGACCAGGTGAAAGGGAGTCAATTCAAAAGAACAGGGGAACACTCACTCTGGCCTGCACAATACTCAAACTCAAAGTGACAATGCGTCCCCTGCACCAGAGCAGGACCTGGTTGTGACACTGGTCTTTGCATCTTATTAGCACTATTTCAGGTGCTCAACAAGTGGTCTACTTAACCAAAGAAGAATTTTCTGCATTTATGACACAATTCATATTTCACCACCTCTTCTTCTACTGTTTCTCAACCGGAGTCAGGCCCTGATATGTCCGTCCTGGGGGCACCGAATCAGAAGGGGGGGGGAGGAAGAGGATATTGAGACAGTGTTGGAATAAGCTTCAGAAGATTTCTCTTTCCCAAGCTGTCACTATATTGCAAAGGGATCTTTATAAAACATGCTTCTGAATGTTAAAAAACTCATTGCCTCTGTATGCAAAAACATTGACAGTGAAAATAAACTCTCCTCTGTCTTGCAAAGCCCCATTTGGATACACAGACTTGCAAAACAGCATAAACAAAAAGAATGTGCAGCCTAAAATAATTGGGTCACTTCTGAAGAGATTTTTAATCTTTTCTAAATTCTCCAATTTGGAAAAAAGAGTTTGCACAAAAGTGGGCTATTCCTGTTGTTGACCCTGCCATCTATAGTCTAAACAAACATTTCACGGTACCTATTGAAGATAGTCCTTCTTTCAAAGATTTTCCTAATAGGAAATTTGAGATGCTTTTAAAAGCCCTATTTAACCTAGCAGGGCCAGCCCTGCAACCAGCTCTTGACGATATTTCTGTATGTTAAACTGCAGCTAATTAGAGTAGGACAATGAATACCCAACATGCCCTGTGGGGGAGATTTACTAAAACTGGTGCACACAGAATCTGGTGCAACTGCATTAGGCGACTTAAGAGAGAAGGTATACAATACGTCAACCCTTAGCATAGGAAGTTTAGGCGAACATGTTCCGCAACTTTAGGGCATGGGCCCATTTACAAGTAGCACTTATGTCAGCACATAGTAAATATGTATTTGTAGTAACAAACATTAATTGCATATGAGAGGCAATATAGCTCAGGGTATTTGAGTACAGATATGCCTTTAACATTTCCTTAGCAGAGAGTCCTATACACAACAGTATCCTAGATGTTGAGCAGTAGAAGATATGATACGGCACAGCAATTGTATAGCTGATATATATGTAGCAGATATTGCTATAGCACTACAAGTAACAGAAATGTAACTTATCCGTTTTTCAGACTTCACTATAGGTACTAGGGATCCTGTGGTGAAGGATGTTCAGTAAGGCCTCAAGGTTGTTGTAAGTACAACAGCGCTAAAGGAGTAGTTGATACCAGGAGCGGTGTTGCAACATGGGGGGAAATGCGGACATGGCGTAAAAGTATAAGCTCTGAGTCTTGCAAGTAGTCATCCAACGTATTTCTGATGATGTTACAAAAGATTCAATTGAGCAATACAGTATGTCCTCAAGACACAGTACTACGCACAAGTCCAGAAAATCTTTTGAGAAACTATTCAGAAGGCTTTGAACAACTTCTGGAGCGTTGCACGGTCCCAATGTCCATTCCTTCCTCAAAAGGGGGTAGACTCAATACTTGAGGTGTTGGGACTGATGCTGGGGAAAATGCTGAAGATTACGATCGTCTCTCTCTTAACCTACGATCAATTGTGATCGAACGTTGTATGATGTCGGTAAGAGTAGAAGGGAGATCTGATCGAGCCAATTCGTCCTTGATTGGTTCGAAAAGACCAAGGCGAAATTGGTTACGCAGTGTGACATCATTACACTCAGTTTCAATAGCCCACCTCAATTCAACTAAGGCAGGAGCAGAGTCAAACACAGGCCGAAGTCACAGGTAGGCAGACGGAAGTCCAGAGGAGAGTTCAGGTAACCCCGGTCAACACAGGTAGGCAGGAAATGGATTAGGGCACAGGCAAACAGGAACAAGCTGAAAGACCACTCAGCAATGTGTTCATTTAATTGCTTTGTTCAAATAGGCCATGAGGCGCCAGTACATGCACGTGTAAATGCGTGCCTGCTCACGCATGCACAACTACATGTTTCTTCTTGTGCACATGCTAGTCTTCCCGCGCATACACGCCAATGCATGTTTGTTTACTGGACTTCTCTTAAACTTAGTCAAAAAAGGGCAGCAACATATTCCTGGAAACGACAGGCCCGTCAGCCTAACAGTATAACATCAATAGTAGGTAAATTATTGGAGGGGGTGATAAGGGACTATATCCAAGACTTTTCTGAAGACAACAGTATCATTCGTAGTAATCAGCAAGGGTCATTCTTGACAGACCCATCTGTCAACGAGGAAGTGAGCTGCAATCTAGATGGGGGGGGGGGGGCTGTGGATGTGATGTACCTGGATTTTGCAAAAGCATTCAATACAGTTCCCCCTTAACGCCTAATCTACAAGTTGCAGTCTGTTGGCATTGACCATAAGGTTTGTTCTTGCCAGTTCACATTACATTTTTTTTATATCATTTTGGATTGTACTATGTGTTTATTTTTTGAGAATTATATGCTCATGGTGTATGCACTATATTTTGCACTTTAGGAATTTGCACTTTCATTTTGGTACTGGTTGCGCTGTGGTTTGATGTCTAATTATTTAACTGTGTTATGAACAGCAGCAACAGGAGAAGCGTATAGGCACATTTTTTCTAGCGCGGGTGAAGTGTGTTTTTTTTTAAATAATGAAATGGACAACTACACGGCAAATGCGGTTTAATGTGGAGAAATGTAAAATAATGCACTTGCGGCTAAAAACACAAACACAAACTTCTCACTAGGGGGAGAACCTCTGGGGAATCGAGGATGAACAAAGGTCTGGGGGTCCTAGAAAAAGACAGCCTAAGCAATAGAATGCAATGTCAAGCTGCAGCTACCAAAGCCGGCAGAATATTAGCATGCATAAAAAATGGGATATACCGTATTTATCGTATACCCGCACTTTTTTGTCCTTAAAATCAGGGCAAAATCGTGGGTGCGCTATATACGCCAATACTCGCTTCCCGCGCTGTGTTTGAACCGGCCGCCGACATATACCGAGCGCAGTACACTCGGCCAGGCTTGGCTCCCCTCGCGGTCACGTGTGCCGCCTCCTAGCCTTTATACGAGAGGAGCCGAGCGTGCCCGAGTGTACTGCGCTCGGTATATGTCGGCGGCATTCAAACACAGCGCAGGAAGCGGGGATCGGCTCAGAAGAAGTGGGGAGGACACCACGAAGGCCGCAGACGGACGCCGGACTGGACAAGGCCACCGATGGACGCTGGGCAACTGTAAGTATCTAACTGTAAACTGTATTTCTTTTTTTTTCCCCTTAGGATTGCCTTCAGGTTTGGGGTGCGCACTATACGCCGGTGCACGTTATAGGGCAATAAATACGGTACTCAAGAGATACAACTATAATCCTACCACTTTATAAAACTCTGGTAAGACCACATCTGAAGTATTCTGTCCAGTTCTGGTCACCAGTCCTCCTGCTGGTGCTGGAGTTGGAGTAAGTCCAAAGAAGGGCAACAAAATTAATAAGGGGATTGGAGGTCCTCAATTACGAGGAACGACTACAAGCGTTACATTTATTCTCGCTTGAAAGGGGATATGATAGCGATTTACAAATACCTTAATGGTGATTCCAGCATAGGAAAGATACTATTCAGTCTCAGGGAGTATAAGAGGACACGGGACCACACAGTGAGATTGGAGGAGAAGCGTTATAACCTAAGGCTGCACAGGGGGTTTTTCACTATCCGGTTGATAAGGATGTGGAACTCTCTTCCACAATTGGTGGTGTCAGCAGGGAGTTTTGCTGTTTTTAAAAGACTCCTGGACGTGCATCTTATTGAACACAATATACAGGGATATGGGAAATGATTATCGACAATGACACACGTACACCTACAAAGGTTGAACTGGATGGACTATTGTCTTTATTCAACCTTACCTAATATGTAACTATGAAGTCTTTCTTCCAGAATGTATTTTTTATTTTTTTAAGAGATTGTTCTGAACAACTGGGATACAAAAGGAACCCCACAGCAAGATTCACTATAAGAGCTCTGGGTTTATTGGTTGCCTCTTTCGAGGCAGTTCCTTTCACCCAATTACACTCAAGAACTCTCCAACATAATATTTTAATCCTCTTGACAGTTCAGGGAACATGGCCAAGAAAGGAAATCAAACTCCCAGTAAGCATCTTGGAGCCCAGGGCAGTCTCAGTCAAGCACTGTACCCCACTTCTAATCGGACACCCAAATCTAGTGGCATATATCAACCATCATGGGGACATGAGCAGCCTAACTACCTTAAAGGAAGCAAACTAGATTCTTTCAAGAACAAAAACTCACTGCCCAGTGATTTTTTTGGTCCACATCTCAGGAGTAGATAATGGCATGCAGATTATCTCAGCACCACCACTTGGACAAATAGAAAGGATCTCTTTATCAGATATTCCAAAAGTGGGGTGCTCCAGATGTGGACATTGTAGTCTTCAGATACAAGATACAAGTTACCTTTGTTGTTGCCAGTACCATGAATCCTTTGGCTCTGGCCTTGGATGCCAAAAGCAATATTTTTATGGACATCGAGTCCGTGGGTCCGCGGGCACGGTCACAGAGCTTGTGGCAAGCACCCCCGCACGGCAGGCTTTTCAAAGCAACGTACAGGTACGTTGCTGTGCCTAGCCAAGCCATTCTGCCGACATATAAATGCGTGAAGCGGTCGGCAAGTGGTTATGCACATTTAGTATTGTGAATGGGCCCTCAGAGTTTGGAAGTACCATGCTGACTACTATGCAGCATTAAGGTATGAGGTATGAACCGCCTCATTTCTAAATTTGGGTAAGAGTTTTAATGTGCTTTCCTAATTATTAAATGTCTTGAAAATGCTTGAGTATGAACAGGCCTTATTATGTAAGCAAATACATATACGGTATATTTTTTTCTTTGGCTCAACTGATGTTCAATCATTGTATTTCATATGTAATAGTTTGTCAAGACTGGTAAGGAGATGTTTCAGTGATGGTGGTTTCTAAAACACACGGAAACCTTATTTTGAGCCAGTGTTGTATTTAGCCATAGAACTAATTAATCAAAGTGAAATGCTAAGAACTCTTTTTATTAGCCCACAATTACCATTCAAAATGCTTACAGATTTCAATCATAGTTTTAATGAACATGTTTAAATTTGATTAGTAGCTTTGGAGAAAAACTAACTTTGCTTTGTGCTGATTCATTCTCCATCACAGGTGTGACTGTTAAAGCAGTAGTAAATCGGCAAAAAAAATCTTCTCCCTGCAAATTAATGTCATAATGTGCTAGTATGCATTGCATGTTAGCACATTATGAAAGACCTACCAGAAAACAAAGCTCTCCAAGCGCACACTGTCACCACTGCCAGGGCTTTCATTTTACTCACTCTTCCTTCTGGGTTCACAGGCTACAGCAGTTTGACTGGCAGAGCCATGATGACGTTACTCCCGCGAATGCGTGCAGGAGTTACGCCTGCGGCACAGCTCTCTCTATGAATGGCATGCTGTCCATTGAGAGCACAGCGCACATGTGCTTTTAAAATCACCTAAGCTGCTAAAGTAAATGTCTCCTAAGCGTTGCACGTTTAGGAGATTTTTACTGTACAGGTAAGCCTTATTACACAGAGCTGTCCCGATGATGCCTGGATAGCCAAAACAGCACAACTTATCAGTCAGTAGATCAGTATAGTTCTTTGGAAACCCACTTAGCATGGCGCATGCTCATTGGTTTGCCATGTAAGCAGACATTACCTAAAAGTAATTTCCACTTTTGGATATGTTTGCAGCACACATTTCCAAAGAAGCATTGCTTGAATTCTTCAACTGTCCATTGCAATCCACTGAAAAACATATTAATATAAGTGCTTATGTAATGCTTTAAAATAACTGTTGGATTCTACTTGTTTACTTGTTCTGTCCTGATTATCTTTTCCTGTTCTGGCTACATAATTAGTTAAAATGTTAGACATTCAGTTTTTTTTAGAGCCGGCTCTGTATATCAATGTGCCAAGTAGGCTGCATGAAATGATTTGTGTACTAGGAAAACAATACTGCTGGACAGTGGACATGTTGTGATATGCAAACAAAATCTTTGTAAATGTCCACATTAAATATATATTCATTTATGTTATCATTATATTTGTAAATAAATACATGGCCTGTGTCTATCAAAAACATAATTAAAATACCCATACAATTTTTTTATCAGTTATTAACAAATGCTGCTGTGTAATTTCATCATTTTGCTGATTAAATTTATCAACGCTCTTCTGAATTTGGTAACCATAATGGAAGAATATTTTCTCTATTTTAAATACACGATTTTTCTTAAAGATATTTAATATGTGTAAGATACAAATTCACGGTGCTTATATAGTTCAAGAAATAACAATAACTAGAAGACATATGTAAGTGTAAAATGTAAGTTTTTCTTTTTAAATAAGTTGTACCTATATTTTTCAGCAAATTTATTAGTGGAAGAACGGGCAAGACAAATCAAATTAAAGGTTCAGCGGTATAAGCAAACAGCTGGGTCTAGTTCTAGCCAAGAATTAGAGCGAGAGCAATATTCTAAGGTACGTACAATGCTTTCTATGTTTTTATAGTCCTGCCCTTTATTTAATTTTTTTTACAAAGACACTGAATAACATAGAATATGTGACCAATTCACAGTTTTTACAAATGTTTCAGTTTGGATAATACTATATATGGAATTGGGTGAGAAAAGAGCTAGTGTAAAAAACTAGAGGAAATAACATAGATGTAAATATAGTACAATTCAAAATTGCAGGAGAAAAGTTATAACAATTTTCTGATTTTCTCACTTTTCTTTTTCACTTTCTATGTGTAAACTTTTTTCAGACGTATTCAATACTTCACTTCACACACTTACATTACTCTTTGCACTGCTGTGTTGAATAATCCTAGTTAAAAGTTCTAGTTGTGTCTGTTTGTTTATAAGTTGGTATATTGGATATGATGACTGTTAGATTTTCAGAAGTATACATTTGTCATAACTAACATGTAACCTTGCTAAGTGCCCATATGAATGATACGATTTTAGGCATAAATGTCTTAACTTGTTTTTTTCTCCCTTAAAAAAGCATTATTGGGCAGTTGTATCAAAGGCCTTACTATCATTTCTCCGCATCCATACCAGTTTCTACACTTGCACAACATTCAAGCTGTACTGCGTCTGTTGTGCCTGGAAGACCAGAGCCACACTGGTCCTGTTCACAGGCAGATCAGTGGCTAACACCGCTCAATTTGACAGTTGGTAAAGTGGTGTGCGACAACGGTGCCAATCTGCTGAGTGCGCTGAAACAGGGCAAAATTACACACGTGCCATGAACTTGGTCGTGCAGCGATTCGTTGGCAAATACCCATGGCTCCAGAACGTCTTGCGGCAGGCCAGGAAAATCTCAGCCTATTTCAGAAGATATTACACAGCCATGCTGACATTCAGCGGTGACACAACCTGCCCGTCAGAAGTTTTATTTGTGACTGCCCGACGCGATGGAATTTAACCTTGTATATGCTTGATAGGCTGCTCCAGCAGAAACGTGCAGTTAACGACTACCTGTACGAACTCTGCGGCAGGACAGGTTCTGGAGAGTTTTTTTTTTTTCACCTTACTTGTGGCTGCTCATGTGCGACTCATGCAGATTTGATGAGATCACCAAACTGGTCAGTTGCAGCCAGGGCGCCATCAGTGACATCGTACCTTGCGCCTTTTTTCTGGAGCGTGCATTGCGTTGTGTTATTGATCAAGCCGTCGAGGAGCAGGAAGTCGCAATGCTGGATGATTTCCCAGGGGGGGCTACTCCACCTGAGACAAGTCAACAACGGGAGTCTGAAGAGGAGTCAGAGGAGGATGGTGGCGGGGCGGATGAGGAGGAGCAAGAAGAGCATGCTTTAAACCTTTCTGGGATCCCTGGTGTTGTCCGTGGATGGGGGAGGAGATCGAGGACCACATTATCCTGGATGATGAGCAAGAGCCAGGCCACTACACCGCTTCCAGTTTAGTGCAAATGGGGGCCTTCATGCTCCAGTGTTTTAACAGGGACCCCCGTTTAAAAAGCATAAAGGACAAGGACCAGTACTGGGTGGCAACGTACTTAGACCCCCGGTACAAACAAAACATGGCGGAAATGTTACCACCATCACAGAGGGCTATCAGAATGCAGCACTTCCAGGCCTTGCTTTGAGAAATGCGGCATTCTGCTTTTGCGTCCACTGGCAGAGGAATTTCTACTCACAGAGAAACAGTTTCGGGTACCGATCCAACAACGCCTGCAAGAAGAGGGCGGTTTGAAGATGTGTTGGTCACTAATGATATGAGATCATTCTTTCAGCCGACCCATTGACAGTTGTCCTCCGGATCCAGCATCAGGGAACGCCTAGACCGACATGGTGTCCGACTACATCGGGTTAACGGCTGATGTGGATGCACTGAGAAGTGATGAACCCCTGGACTACTGGATGGGCAGGCTTGACCTCTGGCCAGATCTTGCACAATTTGCAATGGAACTGTTGGCTTGCCCCTTGTCCAGTGTCCTGTCCGAAAGGACGTTCAGCACAGCAGGGGGGGTCGTGACTGATAAGCGCACTCGCCTAGCTCACAACAGTGTTGAATCCCTCACATTTCTAAAAATGAATGAGGCATAGATCTCGGAGGAATTCAACACATGTGACCAGTAGACGATGTTTGATTCAAATTCAGGTGAACGCCTATGGGCTAATTTTTGGGGCCTGTACTGGCCGGCACTTACTTCTGTATCCAGTGAATGCCTAATGTACCACCAGCCACAGAATACAAAGTTGTTTGCTGTCAGGTGAACGCCTGTGGGCAAATTTTTGGGGCCTGTACTGGCCGACACTTACTTCTGTATCCGGTGAATAGCTTAATATACCTCCAGTCACAGAATACAAAGTTGTTTGCTGTCAGGTGAACACCTGTGGACTAATTTTTGGGGCCTGTAATGGGCGGCCGAAACAGACCCACCCAAGTACTAGGTGGGGCTCCCCCGAAGGGAGACTCCATGAGAGCAGGCGAACTAAGCCAGAAGGTGCTGGGGTTTAATTTTATGCCACTTGTTCAGGGATATTAGATAAATAGTGCATAGAACAATGGGCCAGATTCACAAAGCACTTACGCCGACGTATCTAGAGATGCGCGGCGTAATTCAAAAATGCGCCGCGCGTATCTTTAAAACGAAATACGCATGAAAACCAGATTTTTCCGTCCGACGTAAAATGATTACACCGGCGCATCTTGAAGCGCAAAATACGCTAGACACACCATTGATTTTCTATGCTAATATGCAAATGAAGGAGATACGGCAATCCACAAAAGTACGCTTGTGCGGCATAGGCTACGCCCTGTGCGCATCTGCTAGTTTCAGGGCGGAAAGTTACACCTTATAAAATCTGCCCTAACTTTACACCAGCCGTGTAAATGGCAGCTAAAGCAACACCGTTAGGGAAGAGCTGAGCACACACACTTGCAGGACAACAATCTGTATGCCAACATGCCAGGGGCATCCATGCTCATAGCTATACTAGTGACTTTAGTAACCGAGGGTACCCCCTCTTCTGAGGGAACAGCAGCCAGGAGACGCCTCGCAGAATGCATTTTTGCACAGTAAACCCACACATTAATCATGGCACAATGAGAATGCATGCATGCACACCCACTGTGGTCCCTAGCACAGACACATCACATCCTCATTGAATTGGATTAGACCCAAGTACCCCCCATGGTACTAGGGAGCAGCAACGCCCCGCCAAGGCTCCAATTATGTCACTGTGCATTCATACAACATTCACATGGACCTGGGATCACTTCTCCCTGGTCCTGGGGAGACACCCTTTTTTCATCAGGAATGTCACCCCCACATTCATACATCATTCACACACATAAAACAAATCATAATCACAGTAGAATAAAAAAAAATCAAAAGTACATCCAATATTAACGGCGGCGGCGTGAGCTACGCCTGGGCCGGCCACGGCCAACCAGGGGAGACTCATGGGGGAGGAACAAGGGGAAGGAGGAGCCTCCCCTGGTGACTATCCTCCTGCTGGCCTGCCCTCCAAGGCCACGGCTATCCTGTTCAGGCCCACAGTGAGGCCAGCCTGGGTATTTGCGTCGACAGCCTGGGTCAGGGCACTCACCTCCAGGGACACGCCTGCTGTGGCGGTCTGCAGGTCACAAATGCAAGTTATGACCGCCAACGAGTTTGTGCTCAATTCACTGACCGAGTCCTTAATTGAGCCCAGGCTGTCCTCCATCTGGGCCAAAGTCCGGGTGACCTGACCCAGATGTTGGGTCTGACGGGCCTGGTCCCTCCGCAGATTAGCAGGCAGAACCTCAGCCACCCACTGGTCTTCTGGGTGGCCTTCCTGCCTGCAGCTGAGGCTTGTGGCCTGGGAGGAGGGAAGAGAGAGACCCTTGGGGGGAGCCCTGTTGGGGGAGGAGTGGGAGGGGCTACCCCTGATGGAGGCCTGACTGCTGCCAGCCACAGGGGGAGCCACATCCAAAGTCAAAAGGATTTCCCTGGCAAGGTCCATCCGATCAAAGCCCAACCTCTGCCCCCTCATCCTCCCCCCTCATCCTCCTCCCCCTCAACATCCTCATGATGTGAGGTGTGGCCACTCCCCTCCCCTGAGGACTCCTGCCCTTCTTGGGGCTCTTCTGCAGCCTGTTGTCCAGGGGATGATGCAGACTGGCCTGATGGCCCAGCAACCTCCTAGCCATCTGTGGATGACACAAAACATACACAGGTTGGAGGATCCACACACTTGGCACATATTCCCTCCCCCCCACACATGCTACTCACCAGATAGAAAAAAAAACGTACCTGTCCTCACGGCCTCCTCGGAGTCAAAGCCAGGCAGGCCCACCACTTGTTGGCTGTGGAAGCACCGGGCCACTGCCCACTCCTCCTCAGTCAGCCTGGCGGGGCAAGGTGGTCCTCCGCCAGTGCCCGTGGCATGCGCTGTAATCTTGGCCACCTTCTCACGGACCAGGCTCCTGAGATCATTGATCTTCTTAGCGATCCCACTGGGGGTCCTCGTCTCCCCCCCCGCATTGATCTCATCAGTAATCTGCTGAAGGATCTTCCTGGCCGGGGGGGTGTCCCGGCTCTCAGGGCCATATAAAAAACACCCATATCGGGTGATGGCCCTAGCGAGGATTTGCTTCTCACGCACCGAGAAGTTCAGCTTTCTCCTCTTGGGTGCCATAACATCACACAACAATCAGCACCAAACACACACAAAAATCAGACAGAACAAACAAACACAAAAATACACAGAACAAACAGACAAAAAGACCCCAGAACAAACAAACAAAAAAATACACAGAACAAACAAACACAAAAATCACACAGCAAAGAAAAAAAAAACTGACAGCTAATACAGACTCCAAAAACCACACAGAAAAAACAGACACAAAAAACACTCAGAACAAATAAACACCTAATACAAACTCCTCTAACACTATCCAATAACTCTTACCTACTACACTCCTACACAAACCAACACACAGACACAGACAACTGAGCAAAAGCACCTCGCTTCAGGAAAGGGAACACAGGGATGTACTTTTGCAAAGGAAGGGCGTTTGTCTGGGGCTATTTATACACAGGGCGTATCTCACTACAGTAGGTGTTTGTTATATTGTGTTTTTAGCACGACAGCATCGCGCTGATTCTCGGCGACATGGTGCCGAGATCTCGCCGACATCTCGCACTCACTGGAATAGTGACAGCACATCCCAGCAAGCGCGTCATAGAAGCGACGGGAGATCCGACTTGGATTCCCGCCAATTCTACACGTGTGCGGCGTTTGTTATGAATCCTGAGGGGGAAATTCCCAGCCAGATTTTAAATAAAAATCCGGCATGGGTTCCCCCTCAGGAGCATACGGGGCCCTTAGGTCTGTTATGAGTTGTAAGGAGAGCACCCCTACACCGAAAAAAACGGCGTAGGAGGTCCCCCTACAATCCATACCAGACCCGTATCCAAAGCACGCTACCCGGCCGACCAGGAAGGGAGTGGGGACGAGCGAGCGCCCCCCCCCCCTCCTGAGCCGTACCAGGCTGCATGCCCTCAACATGGGGTGGTTGGGTGCTCTGGGGCAGGGGGGCGCACTGCGGCCCCCCCACCTCAGAGCACCCTGTCCCCATGTTGATGAGGACAGGGCCCCTTGCCGACAACCCTGGCCGTTGGTTGTCGGGGTATGCGGGCGGGAGGCTTATCGGAATCTGGGAGCCCCCTTTAATAAGGGGGCCCCCAGATACCGGCCCCCCACCCTAAGTGAATGGATATGGGGTACATCGTACCCCTAACCATTCACCTGTAGGAAAAATGTCAATGTTAATAAACACACCACACAAGGATTTTTAAAATAATTTATTTTTCTGCTCCGGAGGCTCCCCCTGTCTTCTTTATTAGCTCTGTTTACCAGGGGGGGGCTTCTTCTTTGACGTCTTCGGGTGGGTGGGGGCCGCCGTCTGGTTCTCTTCCACCGCCGGGGGGGGGGGCCACGTGGGTAGGTATCACATGGGTAGGTACAGAGCATGATGGGACTGTGAGGCCTATATAGGTCCGATGCAAGCCGCGCACCCGTCATTTCAGCGAGAAGAGCCGGCGTGTCAACATCTGGAGAAGAGAAGAAGATGACGTCACAGCCCGGAAGAAGAAGAATACGTCGCAGCACGGAAGAAGAAGATAGACGTTCAGTGCTGAAGGAGAAGGCACCGGACAGCTGGAGGAAGAACCGGGGTGCGCCGAGTCAACAGCGGAGAGCGGCGAACATAGAAGGAGACCCCCGGAGAGTTGAGAAGACCCCCCGGATAGCGGAGAAGACCCGTCGGGATAGCGGAAGAAGAAGCCCCCCCGCCGAAGACGCCGGAGGAAACCCGCCGGGGGGTGGGGGCTTTTTTAAAAGCGACCCCCCCCGGCAGTGGAAGAGAACCAGACGGCGGCCCCCACCCACCCGAGGACGTCAAAGAAGAAGCCCCCCCTGGTAAACAGAGCTAATAAAGAAGACAGGGGGAGCCTCCGGAGCAGAAAAATAAATTATTTTAAAAACCCTTGTGTGGTGTGTTTATTAACATTGACATTTTTGCTACAGGTGAATGGTTAGGGGTACGATGTACCCCATATCCATTCACTTAGGGTGGGGGGCCGGTATCTGGGGGCCCCCTTATTAAAGGGGGCTCCCAGATTCCGATAAGCCTCCCGCCTGCATACCCCGACAACCAACGGCCAGGGTTGTCGGGAAGGGGCCCTGTCCTCATCAACATGGGGACAGGGTGCTCTGAGGTGGGGGGGCCGCAGTGCGCCCCCCTGCCCCAGAGCACCCAACCCCCCCCATGTTGAGGGCATGCAGCCTGGTACGGCTCAGGAGGGGGGGGGGGGGCGCTCGCTCGTCCCCACTCCCTTCCTGGCCGGCCGGGTAGCGTGCTTTGGATACGGGTCTGGTATGGATTGTAGGGGGACCTCCTACGCCGTTTTTTTCGGCGTAGGGGGGCTCTCCTTACAACCCATAACAGATCTAAGGGCCCAGTATGCTCCTGAGGGGGGAACCCATGCCGGATTTTTATTTAAAATCCGGCGGGGACTTCCCCCTCAGGATTCATAACAAACGCCGCACACGTGTAGAATTGGCGGGAATCCAAGTCGGATCTCCCGTCGCTTCTATGATGGCTTTGTCTCTATCGCGGCAAGCCAGCTCAGCGCTGGCTCCCATGATGGGGCTCGTAGGTGCTCAATCTCGCCGAGAAAGGGAGCGAGATTGACACAAAATCGCGTATTTCCTATCTCACTGATTGCGCCGGGCCGAGTTTTGAGCATGCCCAGTGAGGTGCAGATTCGTGTGCGCATGCGCAGTACGACCGGCCCTTAATTTGCATGGGGTCACAGCTCATTTCAATGGAGCACGCCCACTTCCTTCCCACTTTCAATTACCCCGCCTTACGCCTCGGAATTTACGTTACGCTGGCGCAAATTTGGGCGCAAATACTCTGTGGATACGGCACTTACGCCACAAAATTCAGCCGACGTAACTTAAATGACATGCGTTACGCCGATCTAAATATGCGCCGCTCTACGTGAATCTGACCCAATATATTTATGCAAATGGCAGTAACCAGTTGCAACCAATCAATTTCAGTTATATTTGCTGTGAATTGCTAAATCAGGGATGGGAGTAAGTATTATTTTCATGGCCTATACTCCTTATGATGTTTTCAGTAACAGTATGCTACTGTACCATGGATGGAAATGCAGGGGAACATTGAGTCAGGAATGGGGGAATATGATTCTCATGTGTTTCAGGTGTTAGATTATGCACAAGATAAAGGATGTGGATCTTAGCTAATCATATTGTCTCTGATTCCCATGAAAAATTACTTTGATGACGTCACATATTTAAAGCCTCATCTAATGACAGCTGTACTGGATAAAAACTAGATTCTAGAAATTGCCTTTTTCAAGGAAAACCCAAGTTAGGGTTGTTGCCTCTTTTTGTAGCACACGAAAAAGGTTATGAATCAGAACTAATAACCCCTAATTATTTCTTTAAGTTCATTCAGCAAGAGCACTGATATTCTTGTGTAAACTGTGCACACTGGAAGGAGCTTATATTGTTTTGCAAGATTACCTTGTAACATACTCCAATTTGATTTTATAAAGTCAGTGGACATACCCAGTAAGTCCAAGGTGCTTACAGTTTATTACTACTTTCTTTCTTTAATTGAATTAAATATCATGTCTTTATTTAAATAAATTTATAAAAGTATTCATCCAGAACTGCCCTAGAGAGCAGGAAGCTGTAAAACAGAAACAAAAGCCACCTAGTAACCAATTGAAGGTTACAGGTCATCTTTCAAACACAGCCTATGTATTCTGTATTAGCATGTCAAACCAACAGAATGCCTAAATCTGCTCATAAACATAGAGGGTAGTTGGTCCTGCTGGTGCAATTTGACCACCAACTGGCACCTATAATGAGCAGTATATCCTTAACATGAATATTCACATCGGGCCACTATTTGTCCTTAGTCCTTTGTAGAGGGGTGAGGGTGCATGCTACAGACACCTCCAGTGCCTACTTACCAGGGGGTTTTCTAACACATCAATTAATATTTTCCCAATGAACTTTAGCTGCCAGTACCCTATAAATATTATATCGAAAGTAGTAGTAGTAGGCCAGAAGAATTAGGTTCAGGGATATTGGTATAATTTATTATTTTTTAAATTTTCGAAAGCTATATGATGGATGATTTTATTATGCTGGCTGTTCTTCATTTTAAGGCGTTGCCTTTTTCATGACCTGTTATGTAAAATGTACTTAGAGGCGTGATATGGAATTGTCATAAGGGTAAAATATTAAAACCAAAATATATCCCTCTTTAGGTAGTCTGGAAAGTTGGGAGGTACAGTACTGTATGTTTCATTTTTGCTTCCAGAGGTGTATGTTTACTTACATTTACTAGTTATAAAAACGTTGCGTTCAGGTGTGTCTATAAGCTCCTATTTATTAAAGTGGAGCTAAACTGAGCACCACAAACTTAAAACACAATTTTATTCACTTTTAATATTCAAAGCAAATGCACACATGCATCCATGACAATAGTCTTTATTTTGTTGAGAAATTATTTAAAAAAACACCCCTCAATATGGTCTTTGCTTTGTGCACTGGTCCAAATCATTTGGTGAAGGGGGGATTATGGTGTATGGTGGTTTTTCAGGGGTTGTCCCCTTAGTTCCAGTGAAGGGAACTCTTAAGGCATCAGCATACCAAGACATTTTGGACAATTCATGCTCCCAACTTTGTGGGAACAGTTTGGGGATGACCCCTTCCTGTTCCAACATGACTGCGCACCACTGCACAAAGCAATGTCTATAAAGACATTGATGAGCGAGTTTGTGGTGAAGAAACTTGACTGGACTGCACAGAGACCTGACCTCAACCTGATAGAACACCTTTGGGATGAATTAGAACAAAGACTGTGAGCCAGGCTTTCTTGTCCACATCAGTGCCTGACCTCACAAATACGCTTCTGCAAGAATGATCAAAGATTCCTATAGACACACTCCTAAACCTTGTGGACGGCCTTCCCAGAAGAGTTGAAGCTATTGTAGCTGCAAAGGGTGGGCCAACTGAATATTGAACCCTATGGACTAAAACTGGGATGCCATTAAAGTTCATGTGCCTGTAAAGGCAGGCTTCCCAATAGTTTTGGTAATATAGTGTAAGTTTTAAGTAATAAAGCCTCCTATCGGCACCCTCATCATCTTTGATTACTAAGAAAAAAAACAAGAACTTTTTTTTTAGAGACTGCAGGCATAAAATGCTAGCAGTAGAACAGATGTTGGCATTCCCATAGGTGTGAAATTTCCATACAAATCCAAGGCTACATGCACACAGGCGTATGGATTCATGCTCCAAATATGCTGCCATTAGTTGGCATAAAAAATGTCTTTAATGTTGCATATGTACAGGCACTTATATGCAAATGTATTCGCAATGCGCCTGTTAATGACACAATATGCATATGCACATTAGATAACCTAGAGTTGGTTTAAAAAAAAAAAAGACAGATGCATTTAGTAGTTTTTCTGCCCATGTACATAAGGCCTAGGGGAATACAGCCCGTTAGAAACAGGTTAAATGCATGGAGTCAATTGCAAGTTGAATTCTGAATGATCTCAGAAAATTCACAAGCTGATGTAATTAAAGGGGTTGTAAAGGTTTAGGGTTTTAAAAAAAAAAACAAAAAAACATGTCATACTTACCTCCCCTGTGCAGTTGGTTTTGCACAGAGTGGCCCTGATCCACCTTTTCTGGGGTCCCTCAGCAGCGCTCCTGGCTCCTCCTCTTCTCAATTGCCCCGTTGGAGAAGCGCTCTCCTCGTGGACAGACCAATGCGGACACGCTCCTGTGTCCTGATTCTGCGTCTATTTACACAGAAAGCAGGTCACAAAAGCACCCACGTCATTGGATTTTATTGACAGCAACGGGAGTCAATGGCTGCGCTGCTATAAATCCATCCAATCGGGACCTGAGACACCGTCTTTTGCTGGTGTGCTCTTCCCATGCGCAAGATAGAGGGGTACAGGTAAGTAAAACAGGGTTTCTGGGGGCTGCAGCATTACAGGAGGTTTTTCACCTCAGTGCATATAATGCACTGAGGTGAAAAACCTTGAGTGTTTACAATCCCTTTAACACAACCCCATAATCCATTGACACGGGCTATAAAGCTTGCATTGTTTCTGTTTAAAATTATTTTAAGATTTTCTTCCTGCAAATCTGTGTATTTTGTCAGCTGTCATTGCAAGACAAAATAAAAATGTATATTAATATTTTTATAAATGTATACACTGCTAGGATTATTTAGTATGGCAAAGAGTTTATTATACAAAGGGACAGTAATCCATAGCAAACAGCAATATATTGAAAAGTAAAAATTATAGTATCTCTTAGCAGTCAGATAGAATTAATCAAAGGTTTCTACTTAAACTGTGTTGTCTGTCTAAACAATTTCTCTATATTTCATCAAATGCATGATGTGTTAAAAAATATGTTTTAAAGCTATTTTTCTCCACCACTAGTATAACATGCATAAAGATCAATACAGAAGTTGTGACAACGTCTCAGCCAAATCATCAGATAGTGATGTCAGTGACGTGTCAGCCATTTCCCGTACCAGTAGTGCCTCCCGCCTCAGCAGCACAAGCTTTATGTCTGAGCAATCTGAGCGTCCAAGCAGAAGGCTTTGGTAAGTGGAAAATAAAAATGTTTTCTAATGTTGATACCTGCAACAAAAACTCTCCACAATGCATTTTAAACTTTCTTTCAGAAATGTATTTTTACCAAGCAGTGCTCTAAAGTCAGGATGACACACAGTTGTATACTTATCAACAATACAAACAATAATAAATACTTTCAGTTAAACACTAAACTCCATCCTAAGTGCTTTAAAGCTGTACCTCTCACCTTGCCTCTGTGGATTCAGTAGTTTGCAGTTGATCTTGCTTACACTATTGCACTGTTTTTGTGCGTTGACTTGCATTGAGCAAATTATTCTAATTTGAATGGAATCATTCACAAGCATTGTAGCCAGAATTTACATGCCCCATAACACTTGTATTGCTATGAATGTACTGTAGTCTCAGTGGACATATTTCTATATACAGCATTTCTGCTACCTAGTCCTTCACATCAGGAGTCAGAATAGGAAAGATTGAATTCATTACTGCCTGAACTATTTCCTAGCATCTACAAAAGTGGTGATTTTGGCACTTCAGTTTCCAAAGACTGAAGGACAAGTGCAATGAATGGTAGTGCTGTGATGGCAATATTGCTACTGTGTTAACACTATAACGTTCAAAAAATCCTAATGTGAGAGAACTAGAGGAAAATACAATTTTTTTTTTTTTTTTAGGGTGAAGGTCTGCTTTAGATGGGATTTTATGAACTTCCTTGCTGTTTGATACCACTGAAGCAGATTGAAGCCTATTGCTTCTGTGCTATACAGCCTGTCTGATATGTGCCAAAACATGGGGTGAGGGGGACAGGACTGGAAGGAACTCTGAGACAGAAAACATGTAATTGTTGTACAAATGCAGGGCCCTTAGCATGTATGTAAAATCATATCCTTTTTAAAATAGGGAAATGTTAAAGTTCCTATCGGGTAAATTTTGTCTTATTGGGGAGATATCCCTTCACTTTTTGCCTTGAAGCAACAGTGAGAGAAAACCTCCCCAAGGTATTGAAATTTTCTACTTTAGACAGTTGTTGTCATGTGAAACTATTGGAATATTTTCCATCACCCCTTGCTCTCATGACAGCTTTAGAATTTAGTTATTTCCCTTATTTTTTGTCTCAGTGACAGTGGTCAGCAGGATAAATAAATGGATGAATTTCCCCAGCAGGGAGACAAGCCACACAAAAAAATAATTTGCAGAGGACCTAACCCTTTCCATGAAAATTGATAGCATTCTGTGTAGAGCCTTTCCATATGCTAAGCCCCTGAAAATGTAAAATACACTTGGTAAAGTGAAATGTGCATGCTTACTATAAAAGACAATGGGGTTGATTTACTAAAGACAAATCCACGCTGCACTACAAGTGCACTAGAAGTGCACTTGTAAGTGCAGTCGCTGTAGATCATTGTAGATCTGAGGGGAAGCTCTGAAATGAGGGGAAGCTCTGTTGATTTTATCATCCAATCATGTGCAAGCACAAATGCTGTTTTTTTTTTTCTTGCATGTCCCCCTCAGATCTACAGCGACTGTACTTCCAAGTGTGAGCAATGGGGGAAACTAATGCGCAAACCACACTAATAACTGAGAATAGCTACTAATTAATAATAAATATAAATACACCAAAATTACTATAGTGAACTAATTGTTTTAAAACTAGGCAGCGGCCACAACTAAGTAATGTTCGCACACTAATAGTATATGAGGAATGGGGCGCTTACCAATAATACAAATAAATAACCTAGCAAATAAAGTGCAATGTGCTCACTGATGATGTATATAAAGATTAATGATCAATGAATATACCAGTGATAACATCAATGAAAATATACAATAAATAAATATGTGCAGCAATAAATATTTAAAGTGCATAAAGTGATAATATTGTGCAACAAAGCTAATTCCATCCAATATGTAAATCAATATAACTGAAGTCCAAACATATTAAGAAAATATAGTGAAAAGGTTTTCATGCAATTGTGAAATAATAAAGTGCAGGATAATAATCCAGGGAAAAAAATCCAAGACATGCAGCCTGAAGGTAGTATAATGTCCACAGGATTATTCTTAAAGTGCAGTGCTCAAGGACAAATCCAAAAAATGTGCTCCACTCCATTCCCGACGACGTCTTACGACGAAACGTGCGTAGGAGTGGCCAACAGCGCGTACCACATCATCGCCTTTGCGGAAGTGAGCTACACACACGGAGAACAGCTGTTAGGATTCGATCGGATGCACGCGTTGTGCTTTGTTTACATGCCATTTTACATCAACCGAATTGTAAGTGCAATTTATTTCATTAAAAAGCCCTTATACTCACAGTACTTCACCATGGAGCATTCCTGTTCTTTTTTCCTTTAATATATGAGCGCTCATCTCTCATGTGCTGGGGATTGAAGCTGAGGACTTGACCCTCCTTTTTCACCTGCCGGATTTGAGTCTGTTTGAGAGGACTATAAATATCTCTGAGCCCTATTGACCGCTGTAATAACGGTCAGAGGATCTGGTAAGCAGATTATATTTACCACACGGGTGTTTTCTTTTGGTGGAAGATTATCAACTTCGTTCCTTCACTATTGGACACTTTATGGACTTCTATATTATATTTTTTTCCAATATCATCATTTTTTGATTATTCATGAACTCACTAATTTCTGAATTTTTCACTTAATCCTCCTGTTTCTTCCCATTTGTTTATACCAATTTGGGTCATCACGCATTTACTAGCGCTGTACCTTTTTTGTATGTATGGTTTTTTGCTTTGGGTATTTTGAGCAATAGGTACTAGCCGCTTTTTCATTTATAATATTTTATTATATTAATCACCTGTTAGCGCAGTGTTTTTCCTAGGGATACTCCTAGGGAATCTTTCTACTATGTTTAAAGTCCCACTACTCTTTTGCTTCTAAAATACCATAGTCTACACTGCAGTATGTCTGATCAAAAAAATAATCTTTTCTTATTCTTGAGACCTTCTTCTAGGCATGATCCATTGCCCTTTTTTTAGATTGTTTTTTACTCTTATGTGGCTTCTCCTGAAGGCAGCACAGGGGTAGCTCTTTTTTCTCATGCGACAAGTTCTTAATTCTCTCTACTGGAACCCTGAGTTTAATCTGTTCTCCCCTGCTTAAGGTCTCAACATCCATACAAGGTACACAATTGCCAAATTGTATCAAAAAATAGTTCAAATTCTCCTGTTCCTGGGGTATCTTGGGTAGTTCCCCTTTCATCTCCGCCTATGATTTACAGCAGCTTCAGCACTTGCCTACTTTACTTAGCCAACCTCATTAGCCTATGGATGCATGATAGGCTGGGCAGGCAATTTTCTAATGCCTTACCATATGTTAGCGCATTCCATGCTTATGTTGGATGTCTCCCTTTACACCCCCATTTGGGCACAAGATGTTTCTCCTGCTTGGTAATCTTTAGGAAAACAGCTCTGGCTTGTGGGCTAATAGAAAACCTCATCCTGAGTTCCTTAATTTTACCTCATTCTACATGTACCTTGACCTGGCCATACTTCTTGCATTTCATTTAGAACCAATCCATCAATAACAGAGAAGGGTGCTACTGTCCAGGTTAATGACAATCCTCCTGAGCTGTCGGGTGCAGGATGTACAGTTGCTCAGCTGCCAGTGTAATGAATGGATGGGAGACAATCCGCACCTCCATACATGCTCTTAAATCGTCTAGATTTACTGTATCTCCATAAAAGATGAGTGTGTACAGAAGATGTTTTGAACAAGGCCATTATAGTCGAAACACATTAACATCTGCTGTACACACTTATCATTTATGGAGATGCAATAAATCTGGACTGACTTAAGAGTATGTATGGAGTTGTGGATTGTCTTTCATCCATTTAATTTAGAACCCTGTATATTTAGAATCTTGTAGATGGTGGACTTTATAAACACCTTTTCTATCTCTCGACACCTTATACTCTTTGTGTTGTCTCCTATACAGGATTATTCCTTTTCACCCAATGAGACTCCTACAGGACCTTGTAGCCATCCCAAGTTCTCCTTGTAAATAGGGGGATTCCCTTGAGGGGGCCCCTCATAAGATCCAATCCTTTGGCTGTCCACATCAATAGCAGTAACCTTCCTTGTATTCCCGTTTTACTTGGGGACAAGATAGCCTGGAGACGAGTATTCTCTTTACCTTCATGATGATCTTGTTTTCCCTTGAAATCACCTTCATTGTTCCTGTCATAGCCTGAAACCAGCCCATAGTACCTAGAGTTCAGCACTTCTTCTTTGAGCAGAGCCACCACTTGAATTCTTTTTTCACATTTCTCCTGAACTGTTGGTTGTAAGGTGACTGTTCAGTCTCCATTGTTGCTCTTGCAGCAAGTTATTTCAATTAGAAATTTATAGATGAAAGTTTCAGTCCACTGTTAGCTCTTCATACTGTTTCAAATTACTGCATACAAAGTGTCTCCACTAGAGTTGAGCGGACACCTGGATGTTGGGGTTCGGGTCCGAACCCGAACTCGGAACCCCATTGTAGTCAATGGGACACGGACTTTTAGAAAAAAAAATGCGCGGAGGTCCCCGCAAATTCAATAACCAGACCCTTTAGGTCTGGTATGGATATTAAGGGGAACCCCGCCGTCAATTTAAAAAAAAATTACGTGCGGTTCCCCCTAAATATCCATAACCAGACCCTTCAGGTCTGGTGTGGATATTAAGGGGAACCCCGGCGTCAATTTAAAACAAAAATGACGTGCGGTTCCCCCTAAATATCCATAACCAGACCCGTTATCCGAGCACGTTGACCTGGCCAGCCGCAGAAAAGAGGGGGGGGGGACAGAGTGCGCCCCCCTCTCCTGAACCGCACCAGGCCACATGCCCTCAATGGGGAGGATGTCCCCATGTTGATGGGGACAAGGGTCTCATCCCCACAACCCTTGCCCGGTGGTTGTGGGGGTATCCGGGCGGGAGGCTTATCAGAATCTGGAAGACCCCTTTAACAAAGGGGACCCCCAGATCCTGACCCCCCCCATGTGTGAAATGGTAATGGGGTACACTGTACCCCTACCATTTCACAAAGGATGTGAAGTCTTGTAAAAAAAAAAAAACACACACACACCGTAGAATAAAGTCCTTTATTAATAAAAAAAAAAAAAGAAAAAAACTCCAGCGGTGATAATCCACTCATCCCGGCTTCCTGCTTCAACGTTGTCCTGATCCTGCGACAGCTGCGGGTGATCTCCAGCGATGAGAAGATCCAGCGACGGGTGATCTCCGCTCCAGCGATGAGAAGATCCATTCATCCGGAGAGCAGCATCCCCGACCTCCTCTCACCGCTGGACACAGCCCAGAGAATGACGTGCTGAAGCTGTGACATTACTTATATAGAGGAGGCAGGGCCACCCATCACATGACCCCGCACCCTCTGACGTACCCTCTGCTATGTCACTGGGTAAGCCCCGTCTTCCCTCTTCCTGGGCTTCCCCAGTGACGTAGCAGAGGGTACGTCAGAGGGTGCGGGGTCACGTGACGGGTAGCCCTGCCTCCTCTATATAAGTAATGTCACAGCTTCAGCGCGTCATTCGCTGGGCTGTGTCCAGCGGTGAGAGGAGGTCGGGGGATGCTGCGCTCCGGATGAATGGATCTTCTCATCGCTGGAGCGGAGATCACCCGTCGCTGGATCTTCTCATCGCTGGAGATCACCCGCAGCCATCGCAGGATCAGGACAACATTGAAGCAGGAAGCCGGGAACGAGTGGAATATCACCGCTGGAGTTTTTTTTTTTTTATTAATAAAGGACTTTATTCTACGGTGTGTGTGTGTGTGTTTTTATTTTTACAAGACTTTACACTTCCTTCGTGAAATGGTAGGGGTACAGTGTACCCCATTACCATTTCACACAGGGGGGGGTCATGATCTGGGGGTCCCCTTTGTTAAAGGGGTCTTCCAGAATCTGATAAGCCTCCCGCCCGCATACCCCCACAACCACCGGGCAAGGGTTGTGGGGATGAGACCTATGTCCCCATCAACATGGGGACATCCTCCCCATGTTGAGGGCATGTGGCCTGGTGCGGTTCAGGAGAGGGGGGGGCCGCACTCTGTCCCCCCTCTTTTCTGCGGCCGGCCAGGTCAACGTGCTCGGATAACGGGTCTGGTTATGGATATTTAGGGGGAACCGCATGTCATTTTTGTTTTAAATTGACGGCGGGGTTCCCCTTAATATCCATACCAGACCTGAAGGGTCTGGTTATGGATATTTAGGGGGAACCGCACGTAATTTTTTTTTAAATTGATGGCGGGGTTCCCCTTAATATCCATACCAGACCTAAAGGGTCTGGTTATTGAATTTGCGGGGACCTCCGCACATTTTTTTTTCCCGAACTCCGATCCCGGACCCAAACTTTTTCCAATTATTCGGGTTCGGGTCCGGGAAAAACCCAAAGTCTGTACCAAACCCGAACTTTACAGTTCGGGTTCGCTCAACCCAAGTCTCCACACAAAAATTAACGTTCTTCATTTAAGTTGTTTCTATAGTAAAGAGCTTATTTTGAGGTTTCTTGTTTTCTGTATTTGAGCCTGTTGTGGCTGTTTAGCTGTCATGTTGCCCGCTCCTTGATAATTGCTTGGGAACATTCTATAGTCTATGAATCATTTTCTGTGTCCTGTACTGTATGATATAGACTAGAGGAATTAAGACATAACTGTTGATTCCATATCTTGCAATACAGTACAGGGCACTCTTTTCTCTGTTCTCTCTCATGTTTGGTAACAAAGTGGAGTCTCAAGGCGTGAGTGGGGTTATATGGGGACATTAGTGGTTGGACTTAGCAAAGCATTTGCCAGTGTCTAATCTCCTGAAGGTAGCGGCATACAAACCATGAATCAGTTTATGAATCAGTTCTTGTGTCTTGTACTGTACTCTAAGATATGAAAGGTATATTAAAATTCCTCCTTTTGAGCTCTAAAAATGAGAATAGTGAAATTTCTGTAAAACTATTCCAAACAGAACTATTAATTATATATAAATACATTTTATTGTATAGGATAAGTATCATACACAATTTCTTAGAATATTCTTTGTAGTGCAAGTCTCTAACATTCACCAGCTCTGTGATGTCGTCATGGAAGAGTGGAAGAGGACTCCAGTGGCAACCTGTGAAACTCTGGTGAACACCATGCCCAAGATGGCTAAGGCAGTGATAGAAAATAATGGTGGCCACACAAAATATTTACACTTTGGGCCCAGTTTGGACATTTTCACTTGCCAAAGGAGAGGGAGGGGTCTACTCTCTTGTCTAACACATTCTCATTCTTACTGAATCTGTCATACCAGGGGCCTTTAGACCCCTTTCACACTGGGATGTTTTTCAGATGCTTTGTCGTTAAAAAAGTGCATGTAAATCGCCTGAAAGAAGCCTCATCTGCAATCCCAACATGAAAGCCTGAACACTTTAAAAGCCCTTTCACACTGCCAGTGCCCGAAAATCGCTGGTAAAGCTCCGCTAAGACCCCTTTCACACTGGGCGGTTTTCAGGCGCTTTGGTGTTAAAAAAAAGCACCTCAATGGGAAGAGGCACTTTAGGAGCAGTGTATTTAACGCTCCCAAAGCGCTGCAAAAAAGCTGCTAGTAGGACTTTTTTGACGCCCTGCCAGCCCAGCACCTCAGTGTGAAAGCACTCGGGCTTTAACATTGGGATTGCAGATGAGGCTTCTTTTAAGCGAGTTACAGTCGCTTTTCTTAACGCTAAGACCCCTTTCACACTGGGGAATTTTTCAGGCGATTTAGTGTGAAAGCACTTGGCTTTCACATTGGGATTGCAGATGCAGCTTCTTCCACTTATGTCCTGACTTGGTACACATCCATAGTTGGGTGTTGGTAATTGCAGTCATTGAAGACAGCTCAGAAAAGTTCATTCCTGTCCAAGGCTTAGAGTTAAATTTAAGATCAGATGCCCGTACAGGATGCCCACACGATCCCTTCCCATTCAGGAGGCATGCTGTCATTCTGCCCAGGTTTAAGCAGTAAACACCTCACAGGGTCCTGCTATTCAATGTAATAATGAGCTTATGCATTTATCCTGTCTTCTTTGATGTCATCTGGCTGTGCAATCTTCTTCTGCCCTAATAGGTAGTCCATTGAAGTTTGCTTCAGGAGGAGCCATACTTTAGTTCATATCCAAGCTGCATTGATATACATTTGTATACAATATTACAGTATGTAAGGTTTTAAGGGGTTCAGGTTGGAGGTTAAGGTTGTGCTTATTTTAAAGGAGGTGAAGTATTAAGTTAAGGGTTAAGGTGGTATTAAATCCAAAATTGTAACATTTCACAGTTAACCAACCTGTGTGGTGTGGTGGCAGCATTTATTTCCTTTATTAGGCTTTTCCCCTTTATTTCACCTAGTGATCCTTCCAATGACACACTTCCTGTCTTAGGATGTCTGCATTCTGGATGAAGTAGTAAAGCAGACATCTTTGGGTAGCAGTGTTGTCAGTCTTGGGAGAGGGTAGTGTTATACTAGCAGATTTAGATGGACTTGACTAACAAATTGAGGCTGAACTTCAGCTAACACTTCTTAAACAGTTATAGCAACAACAAAAAAAATTCCTTTTGGGATAAAGCTTTTATATGAAAGAATAAAAGCTGATCAGTGTAAGCACCCATGTAAGTGGTAAATGGTTTGTGTCAACCCTTTAACTCTGGACAGCTTGGTCTGTAATAGTAACTTGAATAACAACAGACTTACTGGCTGAATCACCAAATAAAGGAAAAAAGCCAAGAAACAAAATTACTGCGGCCGCCACATGTAAGAATTAGTGAGCTGCAATTTAATACATTTTTAGGTTTAAAAACACTTTATGTTTCAGGTATTAGGTTAAATGGTAAATTATAATGTAGAGTTTGGGTTTGGGTTTCTGCAAATATCTCCTAAACTGTGTAGGTTTAGTAGATATTTCTTATACCTACAGGTAAGCATTAATATATGCTTACCTGTAGTTAAAAGTGGTCTGTAAGGGTTTACAACCACTTTAAAGTGAAACAATAAAAGTGAAATATTCCTTTACATTTCATACCTGGGGGGGGGGGGGGTGTCTCTAGTATGCCTGTAAAGTGGCGCATTGTTCCCGTGTTTAGAATAGTCTGTGCGCAAAATGAAATTTCTAAAGGAAAAAAGTAATTTAAAACTGCTCGTGGCGATAATGAATGGTCGGATCCCGCCAATACAGATAAAAGTCATTGAAAAAAACGGACCAAAATTTTAAAAAATTGCCAATTTGCCAATGTGCCATTTTTTTTTTAAATATGGCATAGGGGTCCCCCTCAAAATCCATACCAGACCTTTCAGGTCTGGTATGGATTTTAAGGGGAGCCCTGCGCCAAAATAAAAAAAATGGAGTGGGGTTCCCCCCAAAAATCCATACTAGATCCTTATCCTAGCACGCAACAGGCAGGCCGCAGGAAAAGAGGGGGGCGAGAGAGTGCCCCCCTCCTGAACCGTACCAGGCCACATGCCCTCAACATGGGGAGGATGCTATGGGGTCTGGACCCCAAAGCACCATGTCCCCATGTTGATGGGGATGAGGGCCTCATTCCCACAACCCTTGCCCGGGGGTTGTGGGGGTCTTCGGGCGGGGGGCTTATCGGAATCTGGAAGCCTCCTTTAACAAAGGGGACCCCCAGATCCTGCCCCCCATGTGAATTGGTAATGGGGTACAATGTACCCCTACCATTTCATTAAAAAAGTGTCAAAATAGTAAAGAACACAGGAGACAGCTGAGGGAGGCGTCACATGCACGGGTGACCCTGCACCCCTCTGACACAATGGGGAAACGCTGCAGGGTTACCCAGTGAAATGAACGGGTGACCCCGCCCCCCTCTGACGCCAAGGGGAAACCCCTGTTGCATTAGAGGGGGCGGGTCACCCGTACATGTCACTGGGTAACCCTGTGGCATTTCCCCGTTGTGTCAGAGGGGGGGGGCGGGGGTCACCCTCGAATGCGACAGGGGCCCACCCTCAGCTATTTAAGAGCTGTCATGGCGGAGGTAGTGTTAATCGATGGTGGCTGATCGTGTCCACATTTTTTTTTGTTTGTTTTTCTCCGTATCCTCCTCTCGAGAATGGATGTACATTGCTGAAATTTAATTTTTTGTCCCAAGCTGTCTTTTGTGTTTTTTAGCACTTTTGATTTCTGCCATAGACTTTTAAAGGGTGTTCCGCGGCTTTCGAATTTGCCGCAAACACCCCAAATGGTTGGCTATTTGAACATTGGGCTTATCCCTACTTGTGAATCAAGAATTACCTTTTTCTTAGGAGTGCACTAAAATGCTTTTCTTTAACAATATTCCTTAGTAGGGTGATTGTGTTGCTGTTGTAGATTTTCCTTAACTTCCTGTTAGGTGTAACCTTGGTCAGCAGGACAGGAAGTGAGGATTAACCTCTCTAGTAGAGCCCCAGACAGTAGTAAAAACCTCACAGGAGTTCAAATCTATCCATACTGTATCTAAAATGAGAAAAGTTTGGTTAGAAATACAATTAAACTGTTGAGGGGGAGTTAATGGTTGATTTATGCCTTGTTTCCACTGAACGGAACGGTTCGGGTCAGTATGTTTGGAACGGTTTAGAATGGACTGGTCTATTCTCGTGAGTGTTTCCACTGCAAATCGGAACGTCGGGACCATACAGGATTTAGGAAAAATGCCTAGCGCGTCCACCAATCAGTGAGATGTATTTGTAGGTCCGCCCTAATGGAACCGTTCCATTTCTATGGCCCCACATCTGAAGCAGGACCCAGAATGGTCCGGTACGGTTCGTTTTATGGCACGCTTTCATAATGGAAACACCCAAAATAGCGTACCGAACCGATCCGCTCAGTGGAAATGAGGCATTAGATGTTAGGTGAAGCTAAAGGGTTCAAGTAAGGGGAGGGTTACTTGTGATTGATAGCTAAAGGTTCAGGTTAAGGTTAGGGGTCAGAGGATGTATGGGGACTTTAATGTACACTTGCTTTCAGCTGGGAAACTACCTGGCATCAAAATCTCTGTACAAAAATATCAGAAGAAGAAAGGCACCAAAAAGTAAATAGCAATTATATGGTGGCAGTAAGTACCCACAGAAAGGCATTGATGCCAAAAGTCTCAAGTTCAAGATAGCTTCCTGTTTCAAATGAAGTTGATGCTGCTTATATTACCTAAAATTTTAAAATGTTCTTGTTTTTTTAACTCATTTGCACAATGTAACCATTTTATTTTATACCAACGCTCCACACACACATTACATCTTCGTTACTGTTTTTCAAAACAAATTGTATTAAAATGTGAACTACGTTTTAGTAAATCCCTTGTTCAGAGATGCATTACTTGGTTTGAATTTAAGGGCAATCTGCTGTCTATGTCCAGGGGGCATGTGTAGTGAATTATATGTTTTAGGGGAATCGCTAATATATAATTGGAACAAGCTATATATGTGATTTTAGTGAGTAGCTGCTTGAACTGTTGGCAGCAGTGCATTTTTTTTAACATGCAGTCCATTTCCACCTAGGATGCAAGGCAGACGGATGGGATCTTCAGGGAGAACCATAACTAAGAGCACAAGTGTAAGTGGAGAAATCTACCAGTTGGAGCACAATGATGGAAGCCAGTCTGATACAGCAGTGGGAACGGTTGGGTTATGTGGGAAGAAACGAAGACCAAGTTTTAGTGCCAAAGTAGCTGCACTAGTATCAAGAAGAAGTAGGAGCACATCACAGCTTAGCCAAACAGGTGAGTGGTGTTGTTTCTGATCTACCAATATGTAGTGTATTAGCAGAGATGCAGATATTCATTTGATTTTTAGCAATACACCTTTGATTCTACTTTTAACAACAGGAGAAAACATTGCATATGTTCAAAGATTGCTTTTTAGACGTACCTTTATAATAATAATAATAATTAAATAACATGTACAGCATGCTGCTGATATGGACAAAACAGTTAATTTGTGTATTTTTTACGCTATATTGTCTTATTTCATTTTTAGGCGTAGGCTTATCTCACATGTCTGTGTTTTAAAAAATACATGCATTTGTAATGACTACACTTTTTAGCATTTTTCATGTATTGTGGTCTATTTGTATGCAAATTTGTATGTTTTGGTTTGCTTTTTTTTCCATTTTGCATGCCTTTTGAAACATGCCAATACGTATGAAAAATGCACCTAAGCACCACAACAAACTTGAAAAAACATACTGCCGTACTTAAAAGATCATAAATGATCTTAAACAAATGTGAAACACTTTGTATTTTTAAACACAGAAGCCTGAATTACTGTTGGTTGGTTCTCAGATTATCGGACTAGTGGAAGAGCATATACTGCACATAGTGATTCTCTAACCTTTTATTTAATTTTTTTATAACAAACTTTTTGTAGGGCACCCAGGAATTACCCTTTTAGGACACACTTCGCTAAAACATATTCATAATGTAGTTTAAATTATAGAAATGACATACATTTTATGATGCATTTTAACAATTAAAAAAAAAATGCAGTTTAAATGAACAAAGAAAAAAAAATAGTTTGCATAAAAAAAAAAATTGTTTGCATAAAGCCTTCCTTGATCTTCTCAAAGTTTGGATAGCAGGCCCAAACTAGGGAATGAGACCCACAGCATTATGCCATTCAGTATGATTTGTTCCTGCTGTCATAACATTCTACAGATGGACACAATTTGATTGGATATAATTAATCTTACTATATCATTCACAAAGCAAGAATCCTTTATTTTTTTTGTATTTAGCCTAGTATTGCTTGCAGGCACATTTTACTAATTACTATGAATTTTATTACGCTATTGTACTGTGAGAGGATTATCACATCACAGTAGGCCGTAGGTTTTAGGCGCATGACTGAAAAACACTTTTTCTTTGCTAGTATCCAGTCAATAGCTCTTCTAACCAGGTTCTACAAACAAGTTTGGTCCATACACACGGTCGACTTTTTGCCAACAAACTTCAAAATTAGCAAATTTTTCAAAAAATCCGACCATGTTTACGCTCCATCGGACAAACTTTTTCTGTTTTCATCGGACAAAAGTTCGCTCTGCAAACGGACAAACTTTTCGAACAAAAGTCCGATGGTGCCTAGTCCGACCGTGTGTATAGCAAGCCATTGGACTTTTGTACAAAGTGCAAATACGCATGCCCAGAACCAATGTTAAAATCAACCAACAATAGCAGAAGTTGACCAAAGGGTGGCGGTAAAGAGCAGAAAAAACACGTGATTTTGGGAAAGTTTTAGGAAAGTTTGCATAAAAGTCCAAACGTGTGTATGCTATGGGAGTAGAAATGTGGGGGAAACAACTGCGCTAGCTGAACAAACAAAAAAGGAAACAATATAGCGGCTAGCACACAAACAAACAAAGTCAAAAGCAAATAGAGAACTGCGCTGCACTTTTTGTTCCCTATATGCTATGGGAGTGCCCGGCCAACTCCCTTTGGACAAAAATCCACAGAAAAGTTTGTTTGAAGTCCGACCATGTGTATGAGGCTTTAGAAAGTATTGTATTTTATGCAATGTTGCTAACAATGTACCATACCTTTTTTCTTCACTATTACTTTAGCAGGAAAATAACAGATCTATGGCAACAATTCTTTATATATTCATTCATGTTATTTAGATAAGTACCTGAGAATATTTAACATATATCAGTGATCAGTGTATTATTATTTATTTTTATTTTAAGGTGTATGTAGGTAATGCAAACATGACATAATTCCAGCAATTCAAATGGAAGTCAAATTATTTATAGACCCCCAGATCTCTCCATAAAGAGTATCTGTCACTTCCTATTACTGTCACAAGGGATGTTTAAAAATTTTTTTTACAGCAATAAAAGTGATCAGATTTTTTTAAAGAGACAGTGTAAAAAAATAAAAATATATATATTTTTTAATTGCCCCATCCCTCTGTGCCCCTGTGCAGAAGCGAACGCATACATTAGTCGCTACCGCAAATGTAAACAGTGTTCAAAACACATATGTGAGGTATCGCTGCTATCGTTAGAGCCAGAGCAATAATTATATCACAAGACCTCCTCTATAAGTCTAAATTGGTAACCTGTAGAATCTTTTTAAATGTTGTCTATGGAGATTTTAAAGTACCATAATTTGATGCTAGTTCACGAGTGTGCGCAATTTAACCACTTACCCCCCGGACCATATTGCTGCCCAAAGACCAGAGTACTTTTTGTGATTCTGGACTGCGTCGCTTTAACTGACAATTGCGCGGTCGTGCGACGTGGCTCCCAAACAAAATTGGCGTCCTTTTTTTCCCACAAATAGAGCTTTCTTTTGGTGGTATTTGATCACCTCTGCGGTTTTTATTTTTTGCGCTATAAACAAAAATAGAGCGACAATTTTGAAAAAAAAAAATATTTTTTACTTTTTGCTGTAATAAATATCCCCCAAAAATATATAAAAAAATATTTTTTTCCTCAGTTTAGGCCGATACGTATTCTTCTACCTATTTTTCGTAAAAAAATCGAAATAAGCGTTTATTGATTGGTTTGCGCAAAAGTTATAGCGTTTACAAAATAGGGGGTATTTTTATGTAATTTTTCTTAATATATTTTTTTTACTAGTAATGGCGGCGATCAGCGATTTTTTTTCGGTATTCCGACATTATGGCGGACACTTCGGACACTTTTGACACATTTTTGGGGCCATTGGCATTTTTATAGCGATCAGTGCTATAAAAATGCATTGGATTACTATAAAAATGCCACTGGCAGTGAAGGGGTTAACACTAGGGGGCGGGGAAGGGGTTAAGTATGTTCCCTCTGTGTGTTCTTACTGTGGGGGGGGGTGGCCTCACTAGGGGAAACACTGATCCTCGGTTCATACATTGTATGAACGGAAGATCAGCATTTCCCCCGCTGACAGGACCGGGAGCTGTGTGTTTACACACACAGCTCCCGTTCCCTTCTCTGTACCGAGCGATCGCATGTGCCCGGCGGCGATCGCGCCCGCCGGGCACACGCACGGCAGTCGGGGGCGAGCGGGGGGCGCGCGTGCGCGCCTCCGGCGGCGCGCACGCGCCCCCTAGTGGCGGCTAAAAGAGAGGACGTATAGCTACGGGCTCTCGCCTAAGAGAGCCGACCTGCCGCCGTATAATGACGGTGGCTGGTCGGCTAGTAGTTAAAGCATAACATGGGGGGGGGGCTGTGTTATATGCAGAGGGAGCTGAGTAGAGGGGAGGCTGTGTTATATGCAGGAGGGCTGTATAATGTAAAGGGGTCCAGAGGTACAGGAGCTATGCAATGTAAAGGCGTCCAGAGGTACGGGAGGCTGTGTAATGTAAAGGGGTCCAGATTATTATCTTCCTTTATTAGCAGGTGAATGCGGCCCTCCATGCATTCACATACATTGAATCTGGCCCTTAAGGCATCAACCCTGTCCTCGGGGCCCACTAACAGGCCAGGTTTGCAAGATAACTGAAATACATCACAGGTGATATAATTTGCTGCTCAGTGATTGCAGTATTCTAGTCTGCATCTCCCCAAGGTAATACATAAAACCTGGCCTGTTAGTGGGCCCTAAGGATACACACCTAAATGAACGTGGTGGACATCCCAATCTAAAACTATTGGACACCAATAACAGTGCCCACCTTTTCTTAGAAATGGATTTTGGAATGTATCTGTGGGAATGTGTGCCAATTCAATAAAAGAACATTTGTCAGGTCAAATGCTGATCTTGGACAACCTGGATCACAAAACAAAACCAAAGAAATTCCCAGCTCAAGGTACCAACCAGCCTGCTAACCAAGCAAATTGTCCTGTCCTGTTTCTTTAGTTTTGTTTTGCATGTATTGCCCTTTCATGTGCTCCTTGCTGCAAAGGCCAGTTATAGGTGAGGGCAGTGGCCATTTGTTTGTACTGTTGAAATATTGGTGAGGGGACATACTGGACACCTTTGCTCTCATGGTGCTATATGCTGGGTGTCCAGTGCACCCCTGTGTCTTTAAGGTGGGATATGATCCCTCCATCTGCCTACCCATTATAATGCATGTGCTTCCACTGTGGATGCTCTCAAAATTTAGAGTTAGGACTACAGAAAATACTCGGGTGCATTCACGAGCTCTGTAACTTACGCATGTATTTGCAAATGTGTGCAAACTAAACCCGTTTTTAATGCATGACATTATCTCTAACGAAATGCGTAGGAAGAACCAGAAGCTGTGACGTCACCACGTAAGTGTGGAAGTTCAGGGATCGAGTCCCAGGCTATGTTAATGTATAGCGCTTACATTCATTACCACCTGGCTCTTTCTTCTTCTTTTTTCATAAATGTGATGTTTGGAGGGGTTTCCTGAGAAGAAGTGGCTGATATATTCCATAGCATTTATAATTGCTATGCACATCATGACCATTCTATGAGGGGGTGTCATGTTTCTCTGGTAAGCTTCCATGTAAAGCACAGTGGTGAAGCAGAGTCCATGTGATGAGCACATATGAGAAGAAGTTGTTTCTGTTTTTTACATTGTGTTTTAGAAAGTATAGAAGCTTTTTATAAAAGGACTTGAATACACATATTGCTCACTGAGTTTTTGCACTTGCACTGTAACATATTCTGGAATAGTGCAGCATGTATCTTTATGTCTGATCTTCAGTAAAGTAAGAATTACAGGTAAAAGCAGATAATGAAATGCTCAAAATCAGTGTAAGCCCTTTGTAGGCTTTTAATAAAATCCACAATGGGTGCTCTGGCTCTGATGCTCTCTCTCACACCGGTACAGACATAAATACAAACAATACAAATAATAGAGCCAGCAAACGTCCTTGTTGCTTCTTTGTTGATGCATAAAAAAAGTGAGTAAAAACATACAGGGACTCGCGCGTTCCGGCTTACAAGCCTGGATCACAGGGCAATTTTCAAGTTAAAAAACAGAACATATATACTCTTTGCCAAACCACACCTTCCAATTAATTGTCTCATTAAAACAGCAATTATGAGACATCCAAAACAGAAGGTGAGGTGAAGCACTTGGCAATACAAACACGGAAAATGCTTTCTAGCAATGGATGTTTGTTTATACACATTATCTACACAATAGAAAATTACAAAAGGTGTATAAAACAAGACAAAAAGCTTCTTCCAAATAAACTAAATGAGAAACAGGTCTGCATCATATTTTGAGTTCAAGCCATATGCGTAGTCATGCTGGGATATGTAGTCCCATGCTGGCAATACAGACATGAAAAATACTTACCAGCAATGGATATAACCAAATGGAGTTGCTGGATCTATTCTTTGTATTTATAAATGAAGAATTACAGTTCTAGTAAATATACAGTATTTGCATATGGTGTCTAGCGTTCTGTTGAGGATCAAGGAGCAGATTGACCCTGTATGTCTAGATGGCATGAGTTTTTTTTAGGACCAATAAAGTGGGGTTTACCTCCCTTTATCACTCTGTTTAGCTGGATAGATGTGAATATGTTGAATGCAATTTTCTGATCTCTCAGAAATTGTTATACCCACAAAAAGGTAGCATATTGTTTTTGAGTTGCAGATAAAAAGTATAGGATAATTATGACTACCTTAAGCATCAATTCTCTGTCTCAAAAACGTAGGAGCTTAATTAAGAGGGTGAGAGGGTTCCCCCAAAGGTGATGATAGAGAGGGGGCTCTGGGTGCTTGTTCAATGGTACAGAGGAGGGAGAAAACCTGAGGTCTGAACACAGGTTCAAGATTTGTTTTTCATAAAGTCCTCTCCATCACGTCCCTCAGAGTCATAAGAGAACCCAAGGAATTTCAGGCCTACAAATATATTATTAGGGACATTTGTATGTTTTTTAGGATCTCTTGCCTCAGCACCCATTGGGTGCAAAACATCTTCCATTTCTTTAAGGCATTGTTTTGCATCGGTGACCCAGTGGTGGATATTATGAACGTCCTGCTTAGGCACAGAGAAATCTATTTGTAATGCCAATGTGTGCTGTCAGGAAAGCCTGGCAGTGTTGAATCGCCTCTACACTTTGGGACAGCATGGGTTCAGTACCTTGATCAAAGGTAGCTACAGATATAGCAGGATATCCTTCAGTTGGGGCAGAGCTCAACAGCTGCACTGTTCACATCCTGGCAGTTGGACACACCCCCTATTATTATATATGAAACAAGTATGAATAAATTATACAAAACATTTTGAAAACAACATAGATAGAATCATTGGCCGTGATTCACGTACCTCGGCACATAGTTATGCCGGCGTAGCGTATCGAATATACGCTACGCCGACGTAGCGCAGAGCGGCGAACACAGTATTCACAAAGCACTTGCTCCCAACGTTGCACCATCGTAATTTAAATTCATTGGCGTAAGCTGGCCTAATTCAAAGTAGTTGGAAGTGGGCGTGATCCATTTAAATGAAGCGTGACCCCATGCAAATGATGGGCCGAATGAACGGCGCATGCGCTGTCCCGTGGACGCATTGCAGTGCTCAGAATCACGTCTAAAATACTCCATAAGCTACGCTGAATCACTGCCTATGACGTGACGTAACCTACGCCCAGCCCTATTCACGTACTACTACGTAAACAACGTAAAATACGACGGCTGTTCCCTGGTCCATACCTTAACATGACTTACACCTGCTTTATGAGGCTTAACTTTACGCCGGACGTATGACTTACGTAAACCGCGTATATGAATGCGCCGGGCGCAAGTACTTCGTGAATCGTCGTATCTCCCTCATTTGCATATTCAAATCGTAAATCAATGGAAGCGCCCCTTGCAGCCAGCGTAAATATGCGCCCACGATACGACGGCGTAGGAAATTTACGTCGGTCGGATGAAGCCTAATTTCAGGCGTATCTAGTTCTATGGGCACGGCGCATAGATACGACGGCACACATTAACACTTACGCGGCGTATCTGGAGATACGTCGGCGTAAGTGCTACATGAATCTGGGCCATTGTCTATACAGTGAGGCCCCGTACACACGACCAGTTTCCTCGGCAGAATTCAGCTTCCGACCGAGTTTCTGGCTGAATTCTGCTGAGAAACCCGGCCGTGTGTACACTTTCGGCCGAGGAAGCCGACGAGGAGCTCGGCGAGGAAATAGAGAACATGTTCTCTATGGCCTCGTACACACGGCCGAGGAACTCGACGTGCCAAACACATCGAGTTCCTCGGCCAGTTCAGCACTGAAGCCGCCGAGGAGCTCGGCGGGGAGAGAGCTCCCATAGAACAACGAGGAAATAGAGAACATGTTCTCTATTTCCTCGCCGAGCTCCTCGTCGGCTTCCTCGGCCGAAAGTGTACACACGACCAGTTTCCTCGGCAGAATTCAGCCAGAAACTCGGTCGGAAGCTGAATTCTGCCGAGGAAACTGGTCGTGTGTACGGGGCCTATTTCCTCGTTGTTCAATGGGAGCTCTCGGCCCGCCGAGCTCCTCGGCGGCTTCAGTGCTGAACTGGCCGAGGAACTCGATGTGTTTGGCACGTCGAGTTCCTCGGCCGTGTGTACGAGGCCTGATACCCATTTAGGCATATCGACAATAAATAAGTGTTTAATTATGTGAGATTAGCTGACATATTGGAACCATTCGCAGTTAAAAAGCAGTACACGGTTTAAACTAATGCTTGCTTAAAGGGTGGTAGTGAAATAATATTAGAAACCAAATACCACATGTTAAATACCTTTCTAGCTATATCTTTATGATGGCAAATAGGAAATCTGTCAGTGAGTTTTATTTGGCCCTGATCGATTTTATGTTAAAACACACTTAACATGACTATAAATATAATAGACTATATGTCAGCATATAAAGCACTTATTGTTTTTTTCATTTTATTTAAAACTTGCGGCTGAAAATTGAAAATACATTTCTCTACTAATATATTCTCAGGAGACATTTTAATCACTCCTAGATGAAAAGCAAATATATTTTCTGAAGACTGTTATCAAAATTAGGTCAGTGAGTTTCAACTTGCTTACGATTATATAAGTTTCAATTCAAACATCTTAAAAGCTTGGTCTATCATTGCCCAAAGCAAATTGAAGTAGAATGAAGCTAAGGATGAGGACAAGCTTTAAGTGGCCTCCTTTTAGTCTGCATTAAAACTCTGAGATAGTTGGCAATACAGCAGAATGCTAGTCTCGGCTAGAGAGAGAAGGAAAAGGTAAGAAGGAAATCGTGCCTGTCCATATTTATTTCTGTATAATCAAACATCTCTGTAGGAACTTTAGAAATCCACAGCTGGCATTAATAATATAAGATAATACCTACAAATGTAGTTTGTTTTATTATATTTATTAGGCTATTGTTTTTTTTTTTGTTTGTTTTTGTATATATATATACTTCAGATTAAAGCAGAACTATACCTTTAGATAAGTATTTGGTTTGCATCAAATGTGAATATAGAAAAAAATAATTGAGCTGCAGCTGTACAATGATGCAACCTTTCTATATAAGCTTCAGAAATACTGTTGGTTGTGCTTTTGTATTTAGGCTAGTACATAGTTTCATCCTACAGTATTTGGTGTCAGGGAAGTAAATTGTTCCCCTGTTCACCTGTCGCCCCCCCTCTGTTTCCACCTTATTTACCTAGAGTGCAGTGAGTTACTCCACGGATTCTCGCACCATAGATAATATATGATTAGAGATATCAGGAAAATAAACACGGCTCATAAAAGTCATTTTGTAATAGAAAATTACAGTTAGCAATATATCGACTTAATGCCATGAAAATTGTTACCAGTTACTATGCTCAATGAACCACTGTTAAGATGTGTTTTGCAAAACTTTGCTTTTGTAGCAGAAATAATCCCAAAGGCGACTAATAATTATGCTGCATATTTTACTCGTTTTTTTAGCAAATACAGCTTTCTTTCGGCGGTATTGTTTTTTTTTTTTGCGCTATATTGTTTTTATTTTTTTGTCAATTTTGAAAAAAAAGCTATATTTTTTACTTTTTGCTCTAATAAATATCCTCAAAAAATATATATACATTTTTTTCCTCAGTTTTGGCCGATACGTAGTCTTCTACATATTTTTGGTAAAAAAAGTTGCAATAAGCATTTATTGATTGGTTTGCACAAAAGTTATAGCATCTACAAAATAGGGGAAATATGGCATTTTTATTAATATATATTTTTTACTAGTAATCGGGGCGATCTGTGATTTTTATCGTGACTGCAACATTATGGCGGACACATTGGTCACTTTTGATGCTATTTTGGGACCATTGACATTTATACAGCGATCAGTGCTATAAAAATGCACTGATTACTGTGTAAATGACACTGTCAGGGAAGGGGTTAACCACTAGGGGGCAAGGAAGGGGTTAAGTGTGTCCTAGGGAGTGATTCTAACTGTGTGGGGGCTGGGCTACCTGTGACATAACACTGATCACTGCTCCCGATCACAGGGAGCAGAAGATCGGTGTCCTGTCACAAGGCAGAACAGGGAGATGCCTTGTTTACATAGGCATCCCACCATTCTGCAGCTCCGTGACATGATCGCGGGACACCAGTGAACATGGGTCCCAAAGCTCGCAGCACAGACTCGCGCGCGCCTGGACGGCGCGAATATCAAAGCAACGTAAAAATACGTTGCTTTGCACAGCCGTGCCATTCTGCCGATGTAAATGTTTGTGACACAGTCGACAAGCGGTTAAGCGTTCATAGCTAAAAACAAACTGTTTATTTTAGCTTAAGAAAATAAACTTCTGCTTTACTGAGTTTTACTGAGTCCTTTATGTGAAAAAACTCTAAGGTACTGTTCCCCTCTATTTTGGAGCAGCAGCAGATAGTGACAGTGTCCTATAGCACTGGCAAGTTCAGCAGCCCACATGGGTGTCAAGCTCCATTTCCTTGTGGGCCACATCAGCATTATGGTTGACCTCAAAGGGCTGGTTGTATCAGCACCTCACCCCCCTTACATCTGATGTAAAGAGCCCCCCCACCATCAGAAGTTGAGCACCCCCCCCCCCCCCCCCCACTATCCCACACATCAGTGCACCCCTTGCCTTGTGCTGCTGCCAGGAGGGCTGGACAGAAAAGTGCGGGATCTGGTGGAGTCCTGTCTTCTCTGCTGCTGACTGCTGAGACCAGGTGGGGCCAGGAGAGAAGGGGAGTGCGAGGGCCACATGAATTGGCCTGGAGAGCAGGATTCAGCCTTGTGTTTGACACCTGTCTAGCTTTACAGCTCAGCCTGGCTCCCTGAGCTGACTTACACACACACTCTCCTCCTGAAATAGAATTAGTGAAACCTTCGGTGGGAAAACCCTAAACACGGTCCACATCATTGGCAATCCACCCCCCCTAGTCTCTTAATGATTTCAAGTGAAACCAGCCCCAGTACATATTTTATACATTAGGTAGAGATATTTATTTTTTTACCACAGGGACTTGAATATTGAAGATGCTGTGGACCTAACATCATGCCTGCCATCATACACTTTTCCAGATATCCTGACCAGTTTTACAGATACCATGTTGCAATATACATATATTGATATTTGTACCTTCTATTTGGGAGCTCCTATCTTTGAAGAAACTACATCACTGTCTGTGAAGCCACATGCAAAGAATGCATGTGTCATTAGAAACAAGCATATATCCTTTCAATTTAAAATGTGAAAACAGGACACTTTAGATAGTCTATTTCGGATCCACCTAGACTGTGGTCATATCCATGCACACTGGTCATAAATGGAGCCACTGTCTCAACAAAAGTGAAACAGTTGGTCTATGAAAAAAATACAGTGGTAGGGAATTTACTAAAACTGGTGTAGATAGAATCTGGAGCAGCTGCAGTTTTAGTAACCAATCAGCTTCTATCTTTGGTTTGTTCAATTGAGCTTTGACAATAAAATCTAGAATCTTATAGGTTAAAATGCACAGCTGCATCAGATTCTGTGTGCACCAACTTTAGTAAATCTCCCCGATTGTGTAAAAATGTCATTTTAAGTAATGTAAACTTGTCATGAACCTGGGCAGCTTAACCACTTAAGGACCCCTTTACGCCAATATACGTCGGCAGAATGGCACGGCTGGGCACATCTACGTACTTGTACGTTGCCCTTTAAGCCCAGCCGTGGGGTCTGTCGTGCGTGCACGCGACCCGGTCCGAAGCACCGTTCTTCACTGTGGTGCTGTCATTGATCGTGTGTTCCCCGTTATAGGGAAACACGATCAATGATGTCACACGTCCAGCCCCGCCCCCCTACAGTTAGAAACACATATGAGGTCACACTTAACCCCTTCAGCGCCCCCTAGTGGTTAACTCCCAAACTGCAATTGTCATTTTGCACAGTAAACAATGCATTTTTATAGCATTTTTTGCTGTGAAAATTACAATGGTCGCAAAAATGTGTCAAAATTGTCCGATGTGTCCGCCATAATGTCGCGGTCACGAAAAAAATTGCTGATCGCCGGCATTAGTAGTAAAAAAAAAATATTAATAAAAATGCAATAAAACTATCTCCTATTTTGTAAACGCTATAAATTTTGCACAAACCATTTGATAAACGCTTATTGCGATTTTTTTTACCAAAATAGGTAGAAGAATACGTATCGGCCTGAACTGAGAAAAAAATTATATCTTTTTTGGGGATATTTATTATAGCAAAAAGTAAAAAATATTGATTTTCTTTCAAAATTGTCGTTCAATTTTTGTTTATAGCGCAAAAAAAAAAAAACGCAGAGGTGATCAAATACCACCAAAAGAAAGCTCTATTTGTGGGGAAAAAAAGGACGCCAATTTTGTTTGGGAGCCACATTGCACGACCGCGCAATTGTCAGTTAAAGCGACGCAGTGCCGAATCGCAAAAACTGGCCAGGTCCTTAACCTGCATAAAGGTCCGGGTCTTAAGTGGTTAAACTGAGCATTCACTAGAATAGCCTTTAAGCAGAGGTTACCTTATTTGAAAACTATATTACAAAACAATACATATATCCAAAAATACAGACACCTGTAATGAAGCTCCTAAGCTTTTCTATTGGTGCTTTATTGTGATAGATGTTTTTCAAATTTCAGCTTTGATAAGGTAGGCATGTAACTTCAGCTGTTTGTAGCGTATGCTCAGCTCAGTTCATTTAAGATGCACGTCCTATTGTATCTTATCATAATTTCTTCTCAAAATGTTTTATTCACAAGCATATACAGTACATCATGGCTTTTACCACCTCACTGAGCTCCTTTTCCTGCTCTTCTTCTGAATTATTATTCTTGTAAACTTCCAGTTCTTTACACCCCTGGAGCTAGTGATATTTTTGTACTGAAATCCATGCAGTATTCTTTATGAATGTGCATTTACAGTCACGATAGCTTAAACATTTACAAAATAACGTACGTTTTAATTTAAACTGAACTTTACAGTATTTCCTTTAGTGAGCATAAATAATAATATTTGATTGTAAAAATATAATAGATATAATAGAAATGCAGGTTAGAAAAGTATTTGACAGGATTTTAGAAGGACCTTTATGGGTCTGATTCTGTTGGTCTATTTTGTTATTGTATAACCTGTAGGGATATTTAAATATTCCACATATTATCTGCAGTAATCTCTTATATAATACTGCATCTCCTATAGACATGCTTCCTGTATTGGCACTAATTGTATCTTCTGTAGGAATGTTTCCTGTAGTGGTACTGATTGTATCTACTGTATCTTCTGTAGGAATGTTTCATGTAGTGATACTGATTGTACCTACTGTATCTTCTGTAGGAATGTTTCCTGTAGTGGTACTGATTGTACCTACTGTATCTTCTGTAGGAATGTTTCCTGTAGTGGTACTGATTGTATCTACTGTATGTTCTGTAGGAATGTTTACTGTAGTGGTACTGATTGTACCTACTGTATCTTCTGTAGGAATGTTTCCTGTAGTGGTACTGATTGTATCTACTGTATCTTCTGTAGGAATGTTTCCTGTAGTGGTACTGACAGGGATGGACTGGGACAAAAATTTGGCCCTGGACTTCATCCAGACCAGCCCACTTTTGTTTTTGCAAACACACACAAAAACAGTATATAAACTATACGCAATTGCGCAAAAAAAACATAAGTAAAACCCCCTGCCCCAACCTCTCACAAATAAAGAAATAAAATTGGCACTGTGTAGTGCTCCTCTTACCTTCACTGGGTACTGTAGCTGTGACTGGCTCCTGAGTCCTCTGTGGGTGGGTGGCTGGCTGGCTCCTGTTGGTGGCTGGCAGGCGCCCTGGTGTGGGTGAGTCACCATGGGTGGCTGGCTGGCATCCTGCTGTGGAAGGTCACCGTGGCCGGTTGGCTTCTGTGAGTGGCTGGTTGACACCCTGTTGTGACTGTCTGGTTTCCTGGTGTGGGTGGGTCACCGGGGGTGGCTGGCTGGCACCCTGGCTCTGCTGTGGGTGGGTCACTATGGGTGGCTGTAACCCTGGCCCTGCTGTGGGTGGGTCGCCGTGAGTAGCTTGCTTCTGTGGGTGGCTGCCTGGCTCCCTGCTGTGGACCAGTGGGTGAGTAGCTGGCATGGTGCACTCTGCTATTGGTGGCTAGCCTGGTTCTCTGCTTTGGGTCAGTGGGTGGCTGGAATGGTGCACCCTGCTGTGGCTGACAGAGAGGGGGATTGACAGAGAGGGGTGGGCGGACAGAGAGGGGGGCTGACAGAGAGAGGTGGGCTAACAGAGGGGGGTGGGCTGACAGAGAAGGGGTGGGCAGACAGAGGGTGACAGAGAGGGGGGCTGACAGAGGGGTGGGCTGACAGAGAAGGGGTGGGCTGATGGGGGGGACTGACATAGGGTGGGCTGACAGAGGGGGGGGTGGGCTGACAGAGATGGGGTGGGCTGACAGGGGGGCTGACAGAGGAAGAGGGGGACAGAGAGGGGTGGGCTAACAGAGGGGGGTGGGCTGACAGAGAAGGGGTAGGCTTACAGAGGGTGACAGAGAGGGGGCTGACAGAGTGGGGTGGGCTGACAGAGATGGGGTGGGCTGACAGGGGGGCTGACAGAGGAAGAGGGGGACAGAGAGGGGTGGGCTAACAGAGGGGGGTGGGCTGACAGAGAAGGGGTAGGCTTACAGAGGGTGACAGAGAGGGGGCTGACAGAGGGGGGACTGACAGAGGGGGGGTGGGCTGACAGAGATGGGGTGGGCTGACAGGGGGGCTGACAGAGGAAGAGGGGGGACAGAGAGGGGTGGGCTAACAGAGGGGGGTGGGCTGACAGAGAAGGGGTTGGCTTACAGAGGGGGGCTGACAGAGGGTGACAGAGAGGGGGCTGACAGAGGGGGGACTGACAGGGGTGGGCTGACAGAGAAGAGGTGGGCTGACAGAGGGAGAGGGGGGACAGAGATGGGGCTTTCAGAGAGGGGTGGGCTGACAGAGAATGGGGGCTGACAGAGGGGGGTGGGTTGACAGAGGGCGGCAGAAAGGGGGGCTGATAGAGGGGGGACTGACAGAGGCGGTGGGCTGACAGAGGGGGGCTGACAGAGGGGGGCTGACCAAGGGGGCAGGGCTGACAGAGGGGGGCAGGGCTGACAGAGGGGGGCTGACCAAGGGGGCAGGGCTGACAGAGGGGGGCTGACAGGAAGAGGGGGACAGAGAGGGGTGGGCTAACAGAGGGGGGTGGGCTGACAGAGAAGGGGTAGGCTTACAGAGGGTGACAGAGAGGGGGCTGACAGAGGGGGGACTGACAGAGGGGGGGTGGGCTGACAGAGATGGGGTGGGCTGACAGGGGGGCTGACAGAGGAAGAGGGGGACAGAGAGGGGTGGGCTAACAGAGGGGGGTGGGCTGACAGAGAAGGGGTAGGCTTACAGAGGGGGGCTGACAGAGGGTGACAGAGAGGGGGCTGACAGAGGGGGGACTGACAGGGGTGGGCTGACAGAGAAGAGGTGGGCTGACAGAGGGAGAGGGGGGACAGAGATGGGGCTTTCAGAGAGGGGTGGGCTGACAGAGAATGGGGGCTGACAGAGGGGGGTGGGTTGACAGAGGGCGGCAGAAAGGGGGGCTGATAGAGGGGGGACTGACAGAGGCGGTGGGCTGACAGAGGGGGGCTGACCAAGGGGGCAGGGCTGACAGAGGGGGGCAGGGCTGACAGAGGGGGGCTGACCAAGGGGGCAGGGCTGACAGAGGGGGGCTGACCAAGGGGGCAGGGCTGACAGAGGGGGGCTGACCAAGGGGGCAGGGCTGCCAGGGGTGGGCTTACCAAGGGGGCAGGGCTGACAGAGGGGGGCTGACAGAGGGGGGGCTGACCAAGGGGGCAGGGCTGGCAGGGGTGGGCTTACCAAGGGGGCAGGGCTGACAGAGGGGGGCCTCCAAGGGGGCAGGGCTGACAGAGGGGGGCTGACAGAGGGGGGGCTGACCAAGGGGGCAGGGCTGCCAGGGGTGGGCTTACCAAGGGGGCAGGGCTGACAGAAGGGGGCTGACCAAGGGGGCAGGGCTGCCAGGGGTGGGCTTACCAAGGGGGCAGGGCTGACAGAGGGGGGCCTCCAAGGGGGCAGGGCTGACAGAGGGGGGCTGACAGAGGGGGGGCTGACCAAGGGGGCAGGGCTGCCAGGGGTGGGCTTACCAAGGGGGCAGGGCTGACAGAGGGGGGCTGACAGAGGGGGGGCTGACCAAGGGGGCAGGGGTGGGCTTACCAAGGGGGCAGGGCTGACAGAGGGGGGGCTGACCAAGGGGGCAGGGCTTACAGAGGGGGGCTGACCAAGGGGGCAGGGCTGACAGAGGGGGTAGATGAGAGAGACCTCGGAAAATACACAGCGCACCAGGCAGAGAGGCGGAACTCCGGCAGCAAGTGGTCACGATCACCACCAAAGACCAGCCCCGCACACACCATGTCACACCATGTCGACACTTCTCTCCTCCTAAATTTACAGCCCTGCTCCCATCCTAGCGGCGTGACGTCACTCGCAGCCGTAGGCGGGAGGGGATTACTATGGGAGGAGGCCGCCTCCTCCCATAGTAATCCCCTCCCGCCTACGGCCGCGAGCGAGTGACGTCACGCCGCTAGGACGGGGGCAGGGCTGTAAATTTAGGAGGAGAGAAGTGTCGAGTGATGATGGCTATTGGCTGGCGCAGCCGCCGGGTGCAGGAGCATTAGCATAAATGTGACGAGGCGAGAGAGAGACACTGACAGTGACAGGCGGCCCACTGAGCCATCTTGCCCACCGGGAAACTCCCGGTAGTCCCGATGGCCAGTCCATCCCTGGGTACTGATTGTACCCACTGTATCTTCTGTAGGAATGTTTCCTGTAGTGCAACTGATTGTATCTACTGTATCTTCTGTAGGAATGTTTCCTGTAGTGCAACTGATTGTATCTACTGTATCTTCTGTAGGAATGTTTCCTCTAGTGCAACTGATTGTATCTACTGCAGTGGTTCTCAACCTGGGGGTCGGGACCCCCTTGGGGGTCAAATGATGATTTGCCAGGGGTCACCAAATCCCAGGCTGTTAAGCCCACGCCACATTACCTGCGTTTTTGTGGCCCCCCAACAGGGCTGTTCCTGGAGCCTGCGGCCGCCCACTCTGCCTCTTTGCAGCTGCCCATTCAGTTCATGGCATGGATGTGGGGCGGAGACTAGAGGTCAGCTGACTGGTGAAGAATGTGAAGTAGGAGGGGCTGGAGGAGACCCCATCTCCTGATTTTGGCATAAGGGTCACTCCTGCGAGACACCATGAACCCGGAGACACAGTGAGTAACACTTCCTGTGATTATAGTTGCCATTAAAAGTCCCCACTAAAGTTCTCAGATCAGCAGATGACCTTGATCAAGAGCACCTAATTTGGCTAATCAGAACTCCCTCCAGCATGGCTACACTTCCCATTCCCTCAACCCCCCCCCCCCCCCCCCAACAAGGAGTAAGAGAAGGAATAAAGAGAGAATACATGGAAGGGAGAGGAAAAGAGGGGGAGTAACAAAGAAAAAGGGAGAAAAAGAATATAAGAGAGAACAAGAAATACGGCTAGAGAGAGAGAAAGATGGGGGGAAAAAAATTAGGATAGGGAGATAAAAGAGAGTGGTACATCATAAATTGTGGAGTGGAAGGGGTTAGGGGAGCAAATTACTTGCCACGCTACAAATTTTTTTTTTTCTGTTAGGGGTCCCCGAAACTTCGTAAATTTTATAAAGGGGGCACGGCACTAGGACGGTTGAGAACCACTGATCTACTGTATCTTCTGTAGGAATGTTTCCTGTAGCGGTACTGATTGTATCTACTGTATCTTCTGTAGGAATGTTTCCTGTAGTGGTACTGATTGTATCTACTGTATCTTCTGTAGGAATGTTTCCTGTAGTGGTACTGATTGTATCTACTGTATCTTCTGTAGGAATGTTTCCTGTAGTGGTAAACAAAAATAGAGCGACAATTAAAAAAATATATATATTTTTTACTTTTTGCTATAATAAATATCCTCCGAAAATATATCATTTTTCCTCAGTTTAGGCCGATACGTATTCTTCTACTTATTTTTTGTAAAAAAAAATCACAATAAGCGTTTATTGATTGGATTGCACAAAAGTTATAGCATCTACAAAACAGCGGATAGTTTTATGGCATTTCTATTTAATATTTTTTTTTACTAGTAATGGCAGCGATCAGCGATTTTTATCATGACTGCGACATTTTTGTGGACACATCGGACACTTTTGACGTCATTTTGGGACCATTGTCATTGATAAAGCGATCAGTGCTATAAAAATGCACTGAATACTGTAAAAATTACAGGGGAAGTGAAGTGGGTTAACCAGTAGGGGGCACTGAAGGGGTTAAGTGTGTCCTAAGGAGTGCTTCTAACTGTAGGGGGGATGGGCTGTGTGTGACATGACACTGATCACTGCTCCCGATTACAGGTAGCTGTGATCAGTGTCCTGTCACTAGGAAAAATGGGGAAATGCTTTTTTACATTAGCATTTCCCCGTTCTTCCTCAGTGTGAGACGATCGCAGGTATCCCCATGGACATCGAATCCGTGGGAACTGCGGTCAGACTCATGGAGCTTGCGGCGGGCGCGCCCACAATACCGCTCTTAAAGTAGCAATGTATATATATACGTTGATCTGTGCCATTCTGCTGACGCATATCAGCGTAACACAGTCCTTAAGTGGATATATGTGTATATATGTATACACACAGTATCTTACAAAAGTGAGTACACCCCTCACATTTTTGTAAATATTTTATTATATTTTTTCATTTGACAACACTGAAGAAAAAATACTTTGCCGCTCCAGCCAATCACAGCGCTGGAGTGGCGATACCCGGAAGACACGCCGAGTCAAGATGACATCTCGCTCGGTGTGGACCAGGTAAGTTCTCTTCACCTCGTTCCGAGGTAAGTATTTCATAATGAGCTAATATGCGGTGCATACTAGCTCATTATGCCTTTTGCCTTGCAGGTGAAAAAAAATGAATCGTGGGTTTACAACCGCTTTAAGATTCAATTCTTTATTATTGACATTAAGTGAGAATTATGCCAAGACAGTGTCACCACCACCCTCCTAAATAATGAGCAGGTTGTCCATAAATCTGCCATACCAGATGATGTTGTCAAGGAGTTTTTTTTTTTGGAGATAAGGTAAAACTCCTCCCACCACCCCATATAAAAATTTGCTAAGGATCACCCCCCTAAGTATACGACGGCGTCAAACCAAGCCTCTCTCCCGGTCTGCGCGCGCATGTGCACCGCCGTCGGGAGGAAACCAAGCCTTGCTTCAGAACACAACTGGCGGCTCGCGCACACGCGCGCCGTGACCCTAAGTGAGCCAAGCCTCACTTTAGGCCTCCACTCATACCGTAGCTAAGCCAGGATGGGAGTAAAGGGCCATGTGACACAATACCCCGGAACAAAGAACCAATGTGATTCCTGTCGCGGGGACCAATAAAGTTGCAATAACAATAACAGCACAGGACGTTACGTTTCACCGAAGAAAACAAACGACACAGTGTCAATCCCATCCGCACCTTACTCCAGGAAGCAAATGGGATGGGGCCAACACATCGTTCAGCATAAATATACATCAAACATGTGTGTTACTCCGAGCAGCTCCTCCCTTAATAGCTTTTATACAAAGAGGCTAAAAATGGAAGCTGAAATTTGATTAATTTACGCTGAACATATCAATCAAAAATATTAAAACATAATCCAATATATGTTGGTACACATATGCTGCTAAACTATGGGCGTATGAACCACAATCACAGAGTGCTGCACGAATGTAAAACGTGGAAAAATGAAACTTGGAAATGAAAGTAAAGATGAGTGAAAATAAATATGCACATAAGATTAAAAATATATATATAACATGCAAATCAAAAGTCAAAGACCCCAAATGCTCAAGTCACATGACCGGACTGGAACACCCTGAGAATAGTTAGAATAGGATTTAGATGGTGGGTAGGAGCAGGTTTAGGCTTAGTTAGGTATATCACTTGTTTTGTCATGCACAGACAGTATACAGTATTAGTACACCATGCAATATTGAGACCTCTATAATGATAGGTTCTAAAGCTGTAAGATACAATAGATAGTGCTGTATTGTAAAATGCAGAAACAATTCACGCACTGTCATATTTGTCTTGTGAGGGTTTATTGAAATAAAAAACTCACCATGCAAACAGATCCAATATTTTTGGACCTGTGCATGCTTCATTTATTGTATTTTTATATTTACTGTATGCAGGGCTTTTTTTCAGGGGGAACTTGGGGGAACTCAGTTCCACCACCTCTGGCTCAGACCCTTTGGTGCCTGCTCACCACAATCACTTGTAAACACAGAAGTCTGGTTTTTGTGTCTACAAGTGACAGCTCTGCACTCTGTGAGTAACCCCCCTGAACTCTGTACTCTGTATGTAATGCAATCCTGGTATTTAATGCACCTTTAAGACCCTTCAACTGTTTGTGAAATCTGAACAGGGTCGTGGTTGAGTTCCTGCACCTATTTTCTGAGAAAAAAAGCTCTGACTGTATGCAGAGCTTTTTTTCTCAGAAAATAGGTGCAGGAACTCAACCACGACCCGTTCAGATTTCACAAACAGTAGAAGGGTCTTAAAGGGGCATTAAATGCCAGAATTGCATTACATACATAATGCAGAGTTCAGGGGGTTACAAAGCTGTCACTTGTAAACACAGAAACCAGACTTCTGTGTTTACAAGTGATTGTGGTGAGCAGGCACCAAATGGTCTGAGCCAGAGGTGGTGGAACTGAGTTCCCCCAAGTTCCCCCGGAAAAAATGCCCTGACTGTATGCATACACAGTTCTTTTAACATGCCCTCTATATGTTGTGTAACAATACTTTGCAATATAATGCTAGGTACATTAAGATCCTTGATGTAAGCCTTTTTCATGTATGTGTGTTTCTGTGTGTATTTTTTCTTTTTTTTTCACTTGTTTTCACCAGGCTTGTACTAATCAAAAGATGTTATTCCCTATCGCAGATCTCTGTGGTGTATGACCCATCTAATTATCACAGCAAGCCAGTCTCTCTGTGAAACCAAGGAAAGTTGAAGTACCATATTTTTTCATGTACTTCATAATTAATCATATGGAACAAAGTCTATAATAAAGTAGATACTGATGCTTTCTTTAAAGAGTCAATATAGCTATAAGAAGAAAGCTGCTGCCAGATGGAGAATACCTTTTATTGTTGAATTCACACTTTGCATTGTGAAAATGCATGCATTTTCTTGCATCTTTTAATCTGCTGTATGACATGTTTTTGAGTGTTGATGCACATCATTTGAGTTGTCCTGCATTTCTTTGCACGTGTTTTGCATGGTCTTGCCTAAAGAACGCAAATAAAAATATATAATAGATTATATGGTATGCTGTAAAACACACTATACTGTAGTTTCTTGCAGCAACTGATTGCATCATACTGCTGGAAAACATTGAGATGTGCTAGCAGGGTGATTTTGTAGCAGCGATTCCCCACCACTACAGTTTTCTAATGCCATAGATTAACAGTCATTAGGGAATTTACCCTTCCTATCCAGAGCACTTTTTGCGATTTCGGCACTGCGTCGCTTTAACTGACAATTGCGCGGTCGTGCAACGTGGCACCCATACAAAATTGACGCCCTTTTTCTCCACAAATATAGTTTTCTTTTGGTGATCACCTCTGTGGCTTTTATTTTTTGCGCTATAAACAAAAAAAGCGTCAATTTAGAAAATAAAGCAATATTTTTTACTTTTTGCTATAATAAATATCCCCAAAAAATATATAAAAAAACACATTACTTTCTCATTTTAGGCTGATATGTATTTACATATTTTTGGTAAAAAAAAACGCAATAAGCGTATATTGATTGGTTTGCACAAAACTTCTAGCGTCTACAAAATAGGGGATAGTTTTATGGCATTTTAATTATTTTTTTTTTATTAGTAATGGAGGCGATCAGCGATTTTTTTTGTGACTTTGACATTATGGCGGACACAATGGACACTTTTGACACACTTTTGGGACCATTGTCATTTATACAGCGATCAGTGATATAAAAATGCACTGATTACTGTGTACATGATACTGTCAGGGATGGGGTTAACTACTAGGGGGCGAGGAAGGGGTTAAGTGTGTCCTAGGGAGTGATTCCAACTGTGTGGGGGCTGGGCTACCAGTGACACAACATTGATCACTGCTTTCGATCACAGGGAGCAGTAGATCAGTGTCCTGTCACTAGGTAGAACAGGGAATTACCTTGTTTACAAATGCATCTCCCCGTTCTGCCGCCCTGTGACACAATCGTGGGACACCGGCGGACATCGAGTACAGGTACGTTGCTTTGTCCACACGAGACGTTCTGCCGATGTGTATGTGCGTTAGGCGGTCGGCAAGTGGTTAAACAGGTTGGCACAATGCATGCCATGTGGATTGTGGTGTGCTGCAGCTTGATGCTGTTGCCATCTACTGCATTAACTACTAGCCGACCAGCCACCGTCATTATACGGCGGCAGGTCGGCTCTCCTAGGCGAGAGCCCGTAGCTATACGTCCTCTCTTTTAGCCGCCACTAGGGGGCGCGTGCGCGCCGCCCGCTCGCCCCCGACTCCCGTGCGTGTGCCCGGCGGGCGCGATCGCCGCCGGGCACATGCGATTGCTCGGTACAGAGCAGGGAACGGGAGCTGTGTGTGTAAACACACAGCTCCTGGTCCTGTCAGCGGGGGAAATGCTGATCTTCCGTTCATACAATGTATGAACCGAGGATCAGTGTTTCCCCTAGTGAGGCCACAGTAAGAACACACAGAGGGAACATACTTAACCCCTTCCCCGCCCCCTAGTGTTAACCCCTTCCCTGCCAGTGGCATTTTTATAGTAATCCAATGCATTTTTATAGCACTGATCGCTATAAAAATGCCAATGGCCCCAAAAATGTGTCAAAAGTGTCCGAAGTGTCCGCCATAATGTCGCAGTACCGAAAAAAAATCGCTGATCGCCGCCATTACTAGTAAAAAAAATATATTAAGAAAAATTACATAAAAATACCCCCTATTTTGTAAACGCTATAACTTTTGCGCAAACCAATCAATAAACGCTTATTGCGATTTTTTTTTACGAAAAATAGGTAGAAGAATACGTATCGGCCTAAACTGAGGAAAAAAAATGTTTTTTTATATATTTTTGGGGGATATTTATTACAGCAAAAAGTAAAAAATATTTTTTTTTTTCAAAATTGTCGCTCTATTTTTGTTTATAGCGCAAAAAATAAAAACCGCAGAGGTGATCAAATACCACCAAAAGAAAGCTCTATTTGTGGGGAAAAAAGGACGCCAATTTTGTTTGGGAGCCACGTCGCACGACCGCGCAATTGTCAGTTAAAGCGACGCAGTCCAGAATCACAAAAAGTACTCTGGTCTTTGGGCAGCAATATGGTCCGGGGGGTAAGTGGTTAAAATGCACCACCCAAAGTGGCGAGGATTACCATGCATTATGGTCCCAATGCAAGAGTGCCAATAGACCTAAATTATTAAGGAACCAAAATAATGATTACATTATATGAAAAAAGGCCTATTATTGTATGTGCCATTTACATTGAACTTTACTATATATGTTTTATTTTAAGTACACGGACCATTAACACCTGATAATGGCATTGTATCCTGTAAGCACTTTCACATGTGAAATAATCTCCCTTATTCCAGAACAATGAGGATGTTATGTGTTGTATTTCTCATTTACAGCTGTTAATGTGTAGCATGCACCAGACTCTTACTAGAAGAGTAATTGTAAGCACACTTTTTTCAAGTTACTATGCAGTTGAAGATTCTCTGCCAATAATAGATTGCAGACACAGTGCAATTCTACTTACTCATCTTCAAAAAAGATTACCTAATAAGGGCTCGCATTTTTAAACAAATCTTTCTGCACGGATGAACACAGGGTGCATATTTGCCTTTTCTTCCATAAGAAAAGGAAGTGCACCGGAGACCACAGTGGATGTTTTGGATTTTAAATGTTTTCACGGTAGTATCTTCAGGGCTTGCTTGTCGTTTTTTGGAACTCGGTTAGCAGAAGTGAGTACATTTTAATCAGGACTTCCATATTGTGTATTTTCATTTCTTGCAAACCAGGAGCAAGTCTTAGTATAGATTGCTTTGTCTAATGTAAATGTAATTTAGGTCTAAAGGTGGGGAACTTGTAACTCTACTACAAGCCTCAGCAAGCTTTATTGCTGAAGGTTTAGAATGCACAAACAGTATAGACTGTATGGAATTGCATTCTACAAAAATAATGTGCTATTTAATATGTAATGTGACCGTTATATATACTATAATATAACACTGGAAATAGTAACCCATGCTGCATATTAGCAAGAAATACTCGAGAGTGCAATGTACATATTTTTATATATTGTGCTGAGATTCTAAGAAAGCAGAAGTCTGACTGATAATTAATATTATTACAGTTCTCATGAATGGCCTAAAATAAAATGGTTTGTTTTTAAAGCATGGGATGTGTGTGAAATAGAAGTTCACAGAATTCTGTTGTCAGCTAAATCTGTGCTAGGTTGCACAGCACACTTTGAGCACCCTTTGCCTTTAGCGCTGATTTACTGATTAAGCTAATTGTAAGTTTAGACGTGTACCATGACATTTTTGCAGATTGTCTGACAGTTCTGCATGTAGTAGGGACATTTTTTTGTTCAATACAGTATATGACTTACAATTTGAATACATAAAATTGCTATGTTTATATAAAAAGATCACACCATTCAATGCTGTGTTATACCTTTCCGTTCTTGTCATAGGTTTTGGTGGTACCCTACTGGCACCTTGCATTTTCTTTTCTGTGTTTTTGATGCACATGTTGATGCATTTTTTATGCGTTTTGACACATTCTGAAATTTTTGTTTTGGTCAATAAGAATCAATGCGTGCAATTGAAATGCTGAACATTAGCTCTAGGCAGGTTAGCATTAGGATCCTAACAATTTTTAAATACAGAGTATTTGTTTTATTGTTTTAAATCATACATTTTCAGGTATTATTACTATATCAGATGTCCTCCCAGGCCCTGTGGAACTTGCTCCATCTTGGTCAAATACCTGGATAAAGTAGAGGTTGCCAGGGGAGGAGGCTTGTTATGTGCAAAACACATTAAAAACATGCTACAATGCACAATACATGTTTTACTCCATTGCTGCCATTGAAGTCTATAGGGCATAAAATGTACCAAAAGATGGTACTGGGCAAGGTCAGGGTCATAACAGTACTATAGTGTTTGTTGTTTTATTTTTTTATTTTGTTTATTTGATTTGTTGTGCACATTTGGCATGTGTTATGCTCCAATAGTAGACAAATTAGCAATCTGTAACCTGAGTATTCCTTATGTAGCTCATAGAGAAGTATTGTTATTCAAAATGGAAAAAACAAAGTTATAGGATATACAAAATTGCTATAAAAGAACGAAATTTCACCAACTCTGTAGAATGTATGTTTATAAGAATTACTGGTGAGTAAAAAAAGTATCTCTTACACACACACACACACACACACACACACACTTTTTAACATATAGAAGAACATCAGAGTCCCCTTAAAGGGTCACTAAAGGAAAAAATGTTTGCCTAAAATTAATGTCTGCAAGGTAGACAGACAAAACAGTGTAATAATTCTGTTTAAAAATAAGTAAATACCTATTAAATTCCTTCATCTATATCACGGCATTCTAGTTTCTGTTCTCTCATTCACTTCCTGGTTTGCATCGTTCTTTCATGTAAGAACTACATTTCCCAGTATGAATTGCGGCACGCCCAGTAATTCACACCTCCTTGAAGTCTCTGAAGCCTCGTACACACGACCGAGAAACTCGACGGGCTCGTCGAGTTCCTTGTTAGGCTGTCGAGGATCTCGGCGAGCCAAATTTCTCCATTCCCGTTGAGGAAAAAGAAGACATGCTCTCTTTTTGGCTCGACGGGATCCTCGACAGTTTCCTCGTCAAAGTGTACACACGACCGGTTTCCTCGGCAAAAAAAACAAAACAGCAAGTACGAGGCCTGACACGTAGAGAGCGTCCTGCCACACAGATGTAGTTCCCAGGAGGGGGTGAGCACGTTACTGACCACCGCAGTAAAGCCTCCCATCATGGTGGTCAGTAAAATCAGACAAGCAGTAAGTGAACAGAACAGAGAAGAAATAAAGCAACTTCTGAGCAAAAACGAACAATGAGGAAGTGAAAAGAGGTATGTCTGCAGGTAAAGGATGCTTATTATGAAAACATTTTTTTTCCTTTACAACCCCTTTAACGCCAGCTCCTCCTGACCCTTTAAGAGGTTTTTGATGCCAATAGGCAGGGTTTCTGATCATGTGACTGCCATGGTTGGTGGTCACTTGATTGAAAAGCTCCCTATCGCAAATAGAGATCGCAAACTTTCCGTTAGCCGCTGGAAACTGTACCAGGAGCATGCTCTCGGCACAGCTCTATTCTCATATGCGGCTGTTCGGCGTTAAGGCCCATATGCCGAGAGGCCGCATATATGCATTCGGACAGCGTGAAGAGGTAAAATTTGACCTAAACTCTAAAAGTGAAAATTTGGTACATTTTAGGGATTATCTAAACATGTTAATTGTGTCTGTGAGAAAAATATACCTTTTTGTCCTGAGTTCCTCCTGAAAAATAGCAATCCACTTTCTCATATATGAGTGTGCCTAGGCACTCCTGTGCCTGCAGCTGTATAGTTGTACATCTGGAGAGTGAGATCTTAGGTACTGCACTGCTGCCTGTGACTGCTAGTTTTATGAGCATTGCAGTGAGAAATGGTAATACACTATACAGCAGGAGTCAGTAACCTTTTTCCACTTAAGGGCCAGATTCAATGTATGTGAATGTATGGAGGGTCTCATTCACCTGCTAATAAATGAAGCTAATATTCTAACATAGTAATAATAACAGTAAAGATTTACCTCACTTTAAGGTGCTTCACTAATACAAAGCCAGTTCACCCCGAGGAAGCGGGATTCAGCCAGCATGGTCTGGAGATGGGGTTCCTTTCCACAGGGGTGATGGGGTTCCTGTCCCCAGGTAAGAAGGGATCCTTGCTCCCAGTTGAGAAGGGGCCCATGTCCACAGGGGTTATAGGGTCCCTGTCCCCAAGGGATCCTTGTCTCCAGGGGTGATGTGGTCCCTGTCCCCAGGTGAGAAGGGATCCCTGTCCCCAGGTGAGATGGGTCCCTTCCCAGGTGAAAAGGGGACCCTGTCCCCAGATGAAAAGGGGTCCTTATCCCCAGGGGTGATGGGGTCCTTGTCCCCAGGGGTGATGGGGTCCCTGTCCCCAGGTGAGAAGAGGTACTTAATAGGGTCCCCTATATTGCATGTCCTCTGTCCCCCCTTCACATCACTCCCATAGTGTCCTCTGCCCCCTCCCCCAATAGCAAGTTTCCTGTGCTCCCAAAGCAGTGCCTTCTGTCCCGTGAACCCTCCCCCACTGTAGTGTCCTATGTACCCCCATAGTGTCCTCTATCCCCTGCACACCCCCCCTATAGTGTCCTCTGTAACCTCATAGTGTCCTCTGTCCCCTGCACACCCCCACTATAGTGTCCTCTGTAACCTCATAGTGTCACCTGTCCCCTGCGCCACCCTCACTGTGTAGTGTCCTCTGTCCCCTGCACCCCCCCCCCACTGTAGTGTCCTCTATATGCCCATAGTGTCTTCTGTCCCCTGCACCCCCCCCCTCTGTAATATCCTCTGTACCCCTGTAGTGTCATCTGCCCCCTGCACCACCCCGCCAACGGTAGTGTCCTCTGTACCCCCATAGTGTCCTCTGCCCCCTGCACCCACTGTAGTGTCCTCTGTACCCTCATAGTGTCCTCTGTCCCCTGCACCACCTCCATTGAAGTGTCCTCTGTACCCCCACAGTGTCCTCTACCCCACACACACTGTGTAGGTAGAAATCTCCTACCCTACACAGGTGTACAGCGAGCAATGCAAAGATCGGTATCACAGAGCTGGATGGGGGCAGGAACCGCTGGACTTAACTTTTTACATTAACTGGCTGGTGATTGGTTGCTAGGATTGCCCTGAAACCAATCACCTGCTGTGTAATGAAAAGTTCTTGGGGTCTGCAGACCACTAAGCTCTGAAGAAAGGGGTACGCCCCCGAAACGCGTCAGCTCTAACATTGATTGTTGATTCAAGTGACTATCGTGTTCCACTGATGTTGCTGGATTTCTGCTGTACTGTCTTTTAAAGCTTGATTTTAAACTCCACATTGTGAGTATAATGATTGATTTTAACATTTGAATAAAATTCATTTTAGCAGTATCACACTAGGTCGCTGCACCCTCCGTTCTTTTCTCTTTTCTTATTTTTTTGAATTCCCACGATTCTGAGGAGGGCTGCAAGACTCTAGAAGATATCTTTTAATTGAACTATACCATCCCAAAGTACCTCCCGAAAATACCGGAGCGCAGGAGATTTGTTTTGGTCTGTTGTTTACTAAGGGAAGATCAGTAAGACCCAAGTGAATGGTCTTCCAGGATTCCGGATGTGAACATCCTAGCCTCCAGATTCAATAACAATCTACCTCTGTTTGTTGCCAGAATCAGCTATCCTCTTACTCTAGCCCCAGATGCCCTAATTATCCCCTGGTCTCAGTTCAGGCAATTTTTTTCCAAATTCTGCCTTGCCTGCTCCACAAAATAGAGCAAAACAGAAAAATTGGTGATTCTAATTGTACCAAACTGGCCCAGAAGAACCTGTTGCACAGTCATACTCAGACTTCTAGCAGACAACTCCTGGCCTCTTTTCCAACAAATGAGATCTGTTGTCTCAAGGCTTACTATTCCATCCTGCTTCACATTCTTTGGCTTTAACAGAATGGCAGTTGAAACCTAGGTCTGAAAGGATGGGGGTTTTCTGAGTCTGTGATTCCAACCTTGCTAAAAGTGAGGAAAGCCACTTTCAGGAAGATCTATTGTCGCACCTAGAAATCTTGGGCTAGATTCATATAGAACCGCGTATCTTTGCGGCCGCGTAACGTATCCGATTTACGTTACGCCTCCGCAACTTAGACGGGCAAGTGCTGTATTCTCAAAGCACTTGCTCTGTAAGTTGCGGCGGCGTATCGTAAATCGGCCGGCGTAAGCCCGCCTAATTCAAATTTGGATCAGGGGAGCGTGTTTTATGTAAATGTACTGTGACCCGACGTGATTGACGTTTTTCCCGAACGGCGCATTGCGCCGTCCGTGGAATTTCCCAGTGTGCATTGCTCCAAAGTACGCCGCAAGGACGTCATTGGTTTCGATGTGAACGCAAATGACGTCCAGCCCCATTCACGGACGACTTACGCAAACGACCTAACTTTTTAAAATTTCGACGCGGGAACGACGGCCATACTTAACATTGGTACGCCGCACTTACGCCACCATATAGCAGGGGTAACTATACGCCGGGAAAAGCCTAACGTAAACAGCGTAACTTTACTGCGTCGGCCGGGCGTACGTTCGGGAATTCTAGCTAATTTGCATACTCAACGCGAAATTCGACGGAAGCGCGACTCTCCATTGAGAATCTGGCCCCTTTTTTGGCCTGGTGTGAACAAGGTCCCATGAATTACTTTGTGCCTCTCATTCTGGCCTTCCTGTAAACAAACTTTGACTAGAACTTTGCTCTAAGCATACTCTCTGGCGGTATGATTCTTTCTGGTTTTAGGTGCTGAAAGCGGTACAATTATTTTGCATGAAAATTTGGCGTTTTACATTATAGGCCTGTAATTCTTAGGAATAACTCACTTAAATCTGTCCAAACAAGAGTCTAGTAGACATCCCCGGTATGATAAAGTTTGAAAAACAAAATCCTAAATTATAATATAATAAATAACTATAAATAATTATATCAAATAATAATGTAATTATAATAAAAATTATTCAATAATGTAATCAAATCAAAAACACAGAAATTTGCTCAGTTGCAGAATTGTCGCTGTCATTACTTTCAGTGTTTGATGACGAATTTCCCTACAAATCGCTATCGCTCAATTCTGCAAGTGATTCTAATTTATTATCGCTGTTTTCTAGCTGCTCTAAAATCACTTTTGACATAAAGGGACACTTTTTGGTTGCTATGGACAATCTACAGTTTGCAGGCAGAAATAACAGTTTTTATTTTATAAAAGTACATGTAGGACACTGGGCAGACCACTAGGGACAAAGGGGGTGTGTATTTTTTACATACAGTACTGTAATCTGTAAGATTACAGTATACTGTATGTAATGTGTTTATTTACTTTTTTGAATTTGGCGTCGTAACGTCGCAGAGAACGGAGCTCGGCGGCACACGGGGACACCGTGTGAATCGAGGGAGGACGCCACTCGCTCACACAGCGGGGAGGCATCACAGGATCCAGGGACACTGTAAGTAACTGGTGCCTGTGGATGCTGCGAGGCGATCCCGAGTCTGGCTCGGGGATACCGCTTTTGGTATTGAAATCTTACCCCGAGCCAGACTCGAGAATACCGCCAAGGGGGTTAAAGGCCACTTATTGCCCTTATTCATCCTCTTTAACCACTTAAGGACCCCTTCACGCTGATATACGTCAGCAGAATGGCACGGCTGGGCACATCAATGTATAGGTACATTGTCCTTTCAGCCCAGCCAAGGGGGTTGAGGGCGCACGCCTGCGACCCAGTCCGAAGCTCCCTGACCGTGACCGCGAGACTCGTGGACCCGATCGCCGCTGGAGTCCTGCGATCGGTCCCTGGAGCTGAAGAACGGGGAGAGCCGTGTGTAAACACGGCTTCCCCGTTCTTCACTGTGGCTCCGTCATCGATTGTGTCATCCCTTTTATAGGGGGACACAATCGATGACGTCACACCTACAGCCACACCCCCCTACAGTTGTAAACACACTTCAGGGAACACAAAACCCCAACAGCGCCCCCTGTGGTTAACTCCCAAACTGCAACTGTAATTTTCACAATAAACAATGCATTTTAAATGCATTTTTTGCTTTGAAAATGACAATGGTCCCAAAAATGTGTCAAAATTGTCCGAAGTGTCCGCCATAATGTCGCAGTCACGAAAAAAAATCGCTGATCGCCGCCTTTAGTAGTAAAAAAATAATAAGTTATAAAAATGCAATAAAACTATCCCCTATTTTGTAAATGCTATAAATTTTGCACAAACCAACCGATAAATGCTTATTGCGATTTTTTTTACCAAAAATAGGTAGAAGAATACGTATCGGCCTAAACTGAGGAAAAAAAAATTATATATTTTTGGGGGATATTTATTATAGCAAAAAGTTAAAAATATTGAATTTTTTTCAAAATTGTCGATCTATTTTTGTTTATAGCGCAAAAAAAAAACGCAGAGGTGATCAAATACCACCAAAAGAAAGCTCTATTAGTGCGAAAAAAAGGACGCCAATTTTGTTTGGGAGCCACGTCGCACGACCGTGCAATTGTCAGTTAAAGCGACGCAGTGCCGAATCGCAAAAAGGGGCAAGGTCCTTTAGCTGCATTTTGGTCCAGGTCTTAAGTGGTTAAAAGGTTGAGGTCCAAGCAGGGGACATACCCCGAAAAGCTTGTCCTGAAAAATTGTATGTTAGTGCAAATAAAAATAGTATCATGAACAGTACTCAGTTTTCTCTGTCACAGTTGCACTAATACGGCTACAATCACGTCAAGTATGTCTTTAAAAGGTTAAAAGGCTTTGCATTCCTTTGTAAAAAAAAAAACATTTTTTAAGTTGTTTCTTGTATCAGTCGCCCCATGCGGCACCCTGTACTTCTGTAGGACCTTCATTTTTGGTTCTATCTGTCTTGCAGAAAGCACCCTTTAAACCCATCGTGAATATTCTCCTAGAGAGTCTTGCCAGCAAAGTAGTCTTTTTGGTTGCTATCACATCTGTCAGACATCCTGTAAATAACCTTTTCTTATACATTAAAAACCTTGGTTTGACAGTAACTTGGTTTGAGAGCGTTTTGCAAGACAAGCACATTTTTTTATAAATAAAATACATTTTGACTTGATATACAAGCGATGTCTTAATATTCAAGTAGTGTCATGTCACAACTGAGTATAAAAGAAAAGAGAGGCGCCTCTAAGTGTTAAAGCAGGCACATCTAAGTATGCAGGCATCTGGGGTAAAGCTGTTCACATAGACCATTCTCCGCACCGCCATTGACATCATTCCTTCCACACTGCGCTCCACGAGTGGTTCAAGCCTCACTTTCAGAACTCTCTACTGCAGGGTAGTCTTCCCGATCATGATAGCAGACTGACTGTGGACAACTTTACCCTGGATGCCTGCATACTTAGACGTGCCTCTTTTAATTATCAGCCATGTGAGTTGCTAAATGTTATACCTTCATTAAATGTAACCATATTGCTACACTCAGGCCTCGTACACACGACCGAGTTTCTCGGCAAAAACCAGCAAGAAACTTGCTGTTTTTTTGTTTTTTTTTCAAGGAAACCGGTCGTGTGTACACTTTTCGACGAGGAAACTGTCGAGGATCTCGTCGAGCCAAAAAGAGAGCATGTCTTCTTTTTCCTCGATGGGAATGGGGAAATTTGGCTTGCCGAGATCCTCGACAGCCTAACAAGGTACTCGACGAGCAAAACGATGTGTTTCGCTCGTCGAGTTTCTCGGTCGTGTGTACGAGGCCTCAGAGGCGCCTCTCTTCTCTTTTATACTCTGCAGCTCCTGCTGGATTTTGCTTCTAATCCCCTTGTGGAGGCTTTCATTTGTGGATGGACATTTTATCTATCCAATTGCTATAATCTTTTTATATGGACTATAAACTAAAGGACTTATGAATAAATGGTTGTGGAACGAATAATTCGAGTTTCCATTATTTCTTATGGGAAATTTTGCTTTGATATACAAGTGCTTTGGATTACAAGCATGCTTCCAGAACAAATTATGCTCGCAATCCAAGGTTTTACTGTACTTTACAATAAGAAAATTGTCCTAGGACATTGTTCTGCCATCTTTGTGACCGGCTCCAAAGCATTCCGGATTTTCCTGGGCTTTTTGGCACCAAGCCTCTGTAGCCCAACTGTTCATTTGAAAATTTTACCAGTTGGAAGTCCAACCTTCTGTGGATGCAGCTTTTGGCCATTTCTTAGTGGTAACCATTGTTTTTGACAACAGGATGTTATTTTCAAATAGGAAACATAGTAACAATGGGAATAATCCTTTTGTACTTTAACTCTGTTAGAAAATGGAGCAAACATTGCAGTCTTAAACCTGTAAAAGGCTACAAGCCAGTGTTTTATGACACACAGAGAGATGCTCTCTTCTCTTGCTTAAGAGCTGCCAAGAAATAAAACAGATCACGTAAGTAAAAATAGATCACATTCAAAATGTATGATTGTAAGTGTGTTATACAAGATGTAACAGGGCCTGTATTCTACTGTTCTATTAGTTTTAACAGCAGAGAGGCATTTATCTCCTGCAGTTAAACATTTATGTGGATGTTGATTATAAGAAGACATTTTAGTCTAAATATAGGCAGAAATATTAGTAGCAGCTGCTTTCTTATGCTGTGCAGTCTTTCCAACATGCTCCCTAGCTTTGTTCTTATACATGCAGTACCTAGAAAGGAAGACATTTCCCTCTGTGGAATGGTAAATAATCCTTATCTGCTACACTTCTGTTTTGCTGTACTATGCATTGTCCTACCAAATACAAGCAGACATGTTCTTATTTACTTTCTCTAGTGGGTGGTCTTTAGTTATGTATGTAGTTTAGGATTATGCTGCGGTATAACGTGTAACTAAAGTTATAAACACATCTTTTTTGTTTTGTTTTGTTTTGTTTGCTATCTGTATCCCATTGGGGAGGTTTTCCTTCACTTTTTGTCCCATAGCCAAATTTAGGAAGTGATAGGAAATTCCTCCAAAGTGAGGGAATCCAGGTGTGTCACTAGGGTCACCAGAACTAGTGTCCCCATTGGAAGATTTTCCTTCTATTAGTGTTCTAGTGTCATCCCATCATTTGGGATTTTCTTTAACCACTTAACACCCGCCCGCCGTCAAATGACGGCGGGCGGAATGCTCTATTTTTCCGACAGGACGTCATATGACGTCCTGTCATTTAAAGCCTCTAGGGTGTGCGCGCGCACCCGTCGCGTCACTGGGAACACAGTGCGCGTGCCCGGCAGCCATGATGGCCGCTGGGCACCCGCGATTACCCAGTAACTGAGCAGGGACGTGGAGCTCTGTGTGTAAACACAGAGCTCCACGTCCTGTCAGGGAGAGAGGAGACCGATCTGTGTCCCTTGTACATAGGGACACAGATCGGTCACCCCCCTACCCCTACAGTTAGAACACACCCAGGATACACATTGTGAATGGTCCCAAAAATGTGTCAAAAGTGTCCGATGTGTCCGCTATAATGTCGCAGTCTCAAAAAAAAACGCAGATCGCCGCCATTTCTAGTAAAAAAAAATAAAAAAAAAATCATTACGTCCCCTATTTTGTAGGTAATATAACTTTTGCGCAAACCAGGTTTTTGCGATTTTTATTTTTTTACCAAAAATATTTAGAAGAATACGTATCGGCCTAAACTGAGAAAAAATATATATATTTTTATAGCAAAAAGTAAAATATATTGTGTTTTTTTTCAAAATTGACGCTCTTTTTTTGTTTATAGCCCAAAAAATAAAAACCGCACAGGCGATCAAATACCACCAAAAGAAAGCTCTATTTGTGGGGAAAAAAGGACGTCAATTTTGTTTGGGAGCCATGTCGCAATTGTCAGTTAAAGCGACGCAGTCCCGGAAGCTAAAATCTCGTCTGGGCAGGAAGGGGGTGTAGGTGCACAGTAGGCAAGTGGTTAAAGTAGTAGTAAACCTTTGCAAGAAAAAAAACAATTCTCCTGCAAGGTAATATCATAATGTGCTAGTTTTGAAGAACTTTATGAAGGACTTACCTGGAAACGAAGTCCTCCAGCAGTGCGCTGTCACTGCTTAGGGGCTTCTATTTTCATCCCGTCTTCCTTCGGGGTTCATGGGCTCTGGCCACTTGAATGGTCGAGCTGCGGCACAGAGCTCTGAAGGAAGGGCCAAACAAGTGAATATCTCTTATACAGTGCACGTTAGGAGATATTCATTTTACCTACAGATAAGCTTTATTATAAGCTTACCTGTCGGTAAAAATCACAAAGCGGAGTTTACTGCCACTTTAACTTTCAGTATCATGATATCGGTAAACAGGAAAAATAGAGAGGGTCACTTTCCCTAACAGGAGCACAGATAGCAAAAAAAACAGACAGGTGTTCTAATCCCTCTTCACGCTATGAAAAAAACGTATTAATTGATATTAAATAGTTGAATCTGACTGACAAACATATCTACACCCAAAAACAAAAATGTTATATATTGCAGCTTCAGGCTGGGTTCACACTTATGCAACTTCAGTGGCATAGCTTGCACACCTGGCACCCTGGGCTGGACATTTTTTTTGCAACCCCCCACCCTAAGAAAAATGGTATGTGGAAAAATAGCAGCACCAAAACTGTGGGTGTGGTCTGATAGCATAAACAGTGGGAGGGGCTTAACTGTAACAGACAGTACAAACCTCAGTACACTTATTTTAAGAAAATAAAACTGTTTTGCATATCTTTTACTACACACAGATAACCTTAAAGTGATAGTAAAGACTGTTTTTTGTACTTTTTTTTTAAAATAATAAACATGTTATACTTGCCTGCTCTGTGTAGTTTTGCACAGAGCAGCCTGGATTCCTCCTCCTCTTGGGTCCCTCATCTGCACCCCTGGCCCCTCCCTCTTTCTGGGTGGCCCCACAGCAAGCTATGTGGCTGCGGCTCTGTGTGTCCATCCACACATGGAGCCATGGCTCGACTTCGCTCCTTCCATCCTCTGATTGGCTCACTGGCTGTGATTGACAGCAGTGTGAGCCAATGGCTCCCGCTGCTGCCAAAAGCCAATCAGGAGTGCGAGTCCCCAGACAGCCAAGGCTCTCTGGGACATTGCTAAATTGAGAGGGGGTTCAGGTAAGTATTAGGTGAGGCTCCCGCTGCTGCACACAAAAGGTTTTTTACCTTAATACATAGAATGCATGCCTTTACAACCACTTTAACAAAGAATATGCTGTACTTAGAATGCTGTAGTCCGGAGTAAGGAATGTAAAACACAGTGAGGGGAATTTATCAAAACAGGTGGTGTCAGAATTTGGAACAGCTGTGCATGACAACCAATCAGCTTCTATTTTCAGCTTGTTCACCTTTAAAAATGAAAGCTATGAGCTGATTGGTTGCCATGCACCGTGGTTCCAAATTCTGTCTGCTCTAGTTTTCATAAATTCCCCTTAAGGGCTCATTCAGACAGGTGCTGACACAGGTCCTATATGCTGTGCCACTTTTTGCTGCATCTGCATCTACCAGAGAGCTTCATCTATAGCTTAACTTTGACTGGACTGCTTGCACAGGGATGCAGGACCATCACACTGGGCATGGACGCATATGCTCCATGTGAATGAGGACTAATTGTCATGTGGGCCAGATAGCAGGAAAGAGGAGATGTCTGTTAATTGCAATCTTTCTCCAGCCTGGACCCACTCTGACGTCAGCCGAGAGCGTCAGTTTTGATAAATTCCCCTCACCGTGTCTTACATTTTTTAGCCCAATGTCAGCTGAAAATGGGTCACAGGAGTGCAACACAATCTGCACTGATGTGATCAACAGGAGAAGTACAACTAAACAGGCTTTGGCTGAACTTCTCCTTTAAAAAATCTATCACATGACCTGTATCTCTTCTCCTGTTTTGGCATTACTTGCGACAATTCATAAATGCCCCCATTTATGTTGTGACCTCACCCTCCAGGGCCCAGGCAGGCTCTTCCTCAGCCCAGGCTTTAAATCCAGGCTCTTTCTCCCTGAAGCTGGTAGGTCCTTCAGGCACCCTCTTTCCTAGTCCAGAGGACCACCACAATCCCCCTCTCATAGTCCAGGGCCTCCAGACACCTGCTGCCCTAGTCCAGGGCCTCCAGATGCCCCTTCTCCTAATATGGTACCTCCAGGCACCCCTCACCTAGTTCAGTACTTCCTTTGTACCTCCCCCTATCCAGGGACCTTTGCCACACCAACCACCATTTCCTAGTCAATGGCCTCCTCTGCATCCACCCCCCTAGTCCAGGGCCTCTCTTGCACTCCTCTCCTAAACCAAGGCCTCCATTAAAGCCCATCCCAAGTTAAGGGCCTCCTCTGCACCCTGATTTCCGAATGCATGTCCTTTATCAACCCCACCTTTTAAGTCCAGGGTCTCCTCTACACCCCCCAGCCCAGGACCTCCTCTGCATACCCCAATTCCAGGGTCTCCTCATACACTCTACAGCCCAAGGCCTCCTCTGCACCCTCATCAGTCCAAGACCTCCTCTACCCCCCCAGATTGGGGCCACCTCTGCACCATCCTCTGCCCAGGGCCTTCACTGCACCCCCCAGTCCAAGGCCTCCTCTGCACCCCCCAGTCAAGGACCTCCTCTGCACCCCCCAATCCAGGCCCTTCTCCAAACCCCCCCAGTCCGGGGCCTCCCCTGCACCCCCCACCCAGTCCAGGGCCTCTACTGCACCCCCCAATCCAGGACCTTCTTTGTAACCTCCCCTTCTCTTGGATGCTTCACACAGAAAAGACATGTTGTTTGGGCACTGGGAAGTTCTAGGAGGGAGACCTGCCTGTACATTACACTTGATTGGGCAGCAGTGACACCCTTAGAGCAGCAGTTTCCAGTGCGGGCGGGAGCAGCGCCCCCCACTTAGGGGCAATGATAGGTGGCACTGATGGGCACTGTTAGGTGGCACTGATAGGCGACATTGGTGGGCACTGATAGGCAGCACAGATAGGTGGTACTGATGGGCATTACACTGATGGGCATTGATCGACAGCAGTGATTGGCATTTATGGGCAGCACTCATAGGTGGCACTGATAGCCTGCACTGACTGGCATCGCTAATGGGCACTGATTGGTGGCACTTGTGGGCAGTGGTGGGCACTGATTGCTGCCACTGGTGGCCACTGATTGTTGCCACTGGTGGGCAATGCTGGGCACAGTGGCAACCTGTAAAGCTCTGGTGAACTCCATGTCCAAGAGGGTTAAGGCAGTGCTGGAAAATAATGGTGGCCACACAAAACATTGACACTTTTGCCATTTTCACTTAGGGTGTACTCACTTTTGTTGCCAGCAGTTTAGACATTAATGGCTGTGTGTTGAGTTATTTTGAGGGGACAGCAAATTTACACCGTTATACAAGCTGTACACTCACTACTTTACATTGTAGCAAAGTGACATTTCTTCAGTGTTGTCACATGAAAAGGTATAATAAAATATTTACAAAAATGTGAGGGGTGTACTCACTTTAGTGAGATACTGTATATATAATTAGTAATTCAGTCCTTAAAGCAGTATTTTATGTTAAAAAAATAAATGTTCACACTGGCTTTTTTTCCCGACTAGCGTCTCTATGTGTGGATATCACATGAATGCATCCCATAATTGTAAATTGTAAAAATTATGATAAAACAGTAAACATTTGTATATTTCAACCATGCATTTAAAGTGTTACTAACCCCAGGAGCCTGCATTCACTGTATCTGATCTCCCACAGTACACAGAACATGGAAATGCAATTAGTTGAGTAAATATAAATGCAATAAATAATAATAAAATATAAATATACTAAATACCTTTTCTCATCAGCAGCATATAGCATATTGTCTATATCTTGTGACTTCTATCAGTGTCTAGTTAAAGCTTGTAGGAGGAGTTTTCATTCTCCTCTGAGAAAAAAATACTCTTTAGCAATAAAAACCAAACTGAGCATGTGCAGCTTGCCCCCCAAAGGTCCTGTTCTATCAGGAGATGGTTTGGGGACTGTGGAAGAAGGGGAGGATCAGAGAAGATAGGATCAAATAGCCTTTGTACACAGTGCAGAGGATTAACCCATTAGGTTCCACAGTGTGTATAACCAGCATGCTTTACTGCATATACAGACTCATTTTACTGTTGTGGGTTTAGTAACACTTTAAGTGTTTTATTTCAACTTTGAACCAAGTTTTGCAAATGTGAAAGGTGTGTCCAATTAATGCTGTTATTTTTTTAGGCACCCCCCCCCCCCAAAAAAAATCATAAAAAGCCTATATATGCTAGGTTGGTGTTATGCTAGTTTCACTTGAAACAGAGGTAGTTGAATGTGCAATTGTTCCAGTGTGTTGTTTACATTTATGTGACTTACAGAAAGAACACAAATAAAGTCACAAAAAAAGTCTGAAATTGGCAGACTGATCTATAACATACACATGCCACCAGGTGAGATGTTGCTTTTGTGCATACAACATTGTCACATTTTCAGCAGTATCTTCTGAATTATTAGCTGTCATGTAATTTTTCCAGCTTTCATTTCATTGCCCCACATATAATCAGTCGTGAAGCGATCCAGTGAATACAACAAGTTTGACATGGCATACCGTGCCAAGAGCAAAAAAAAAAAAACACATACCAGTGAAGTCTTTGAAATTGTTTTACTTGATGGCAGTGTACCACACATTTAGCAAGGTGAAGCATTGGGGGTTATTTACGAAAGGCAAATCCACTTTGCACTGAAAGTGCACTCGCTTTAAATGTGAGGGGGACGTGCAAGGAAAATAAATAACAGCATTTTTGGTTGCACATGATTGGATGATAAAAATCAGCAGAGCTTCCCCTTGTTTCAGATCTACAGCGACTGCACTTCCAAGTGCACTTTCAGTGCAAAGTAAATTTGCCTTTCGTAAATAACCCCCATTGAGTCTTCTAGGGAATGTTCAGTGCACATTTCAGCTGTGTCTCTTTCATACACACAAACAGGTAGGCCTGTTTATTTGATTATTTCAGATCAGTGGTGCTTTTGTTTTCAGTTTCTTAATTATTATTTTTTTCTAAATGATTTCTGAAGCCAGCCTGCTATGATTTAAGTATCTGGAGCGTAGATTCACTTTTAGCTTGACTCTGAAGTGCAGTGGGTACTGCAGGTTTAATTATTTTTCTTTTTGATTTCATGGTTGTGTTGGGTTGAACAAATATGCTTTAGATTAACCTTGGCTTATTGATTTCAACAAGAATTAAATCACTGTAATAGCTCTGTAAGCTTGGCATCCTTTATGATTTAACAGTCGAAATAATGCTTATGTTACAGGATAATGCAGAAGTAGTCATTGTTAAATATTTAAGTTATTCATAGGGGGGTACTAATCAGTGAAAAGAAGTGTCATTCAGGTGCCTAAATAATTTTCATCCACTTTACATTAAGGATGTTTCTATAATTAATGTATAATAATCCGCAAAAAGGTGGAGTGGAATTTTCGTTGCCTTCTCTTACCATGTAATAGCTATCTTAATTTGCTTTAGTTTCTCCAGGTCATGTTGCTATTTAGGCTTCATTTCCATTGACGTTTTTGGACGTTTTTACAGCCACTTTTCTGAGCGTTTTTTGCAGCTTAAAAACGGCTCTCCATGTTAGTCTATAGCAGAGATCTGCAATTAGCGGACCTCCAGCTGTTGCCAAACTACAAGTCCCATGAGGCATAGCGAGACTCTGACAGCATCAAGCATGACAGCCAGAGGCAGAGGCATGATGGGACTTGTAGTTTGGCAACAGCTGGAGGTCCGCTAATTGCTTATCCCTGGTCTATAGCCTCATGCCCACCATGATGTTTTTGAGCTGTAGATGGCTGAGCCGTTTTTAAGCTGCAAAAAAAAAAACAGGACCAGTGCGTTCTGAAGCTCCAGTGTTAAAGCTGTAAAAACGCCAGACGTTAAAAAATGCTAAAAAACGCTCAAAAACGCTCAAAAACGCGCAAAAACACTCAAAAACGCGCAACTGGCTTGTTTTTGGCAGACTTCTGTATGCTCTTTCATTTTTTTTACATTTAAATCAAAAGTTCCAAAACAGCTCACAGACTCTAGTATTTAACCATTTCATTTGTGCAGAAGCTTCAGTTAAACCCTTCTCCTCAAGACTATGTAGATAAATAGATACAGTCATGTCCAGAAATGTTGGCACCCTTGCATTTCTGTCAGATAATGCACCACTTAACCCAGAAATTGTTGCAATTACAAATGCATTCTCATGTTTATTTTTTTGTGTTGGTATGACACAAAAAAGTGGAGAAACAAAAAGCCAAATCTGACACATTGCATGCAAAACTCCAAAAATGGACTGGACAAAATTATTGGCACCTTCTTAAAATTAAAGAGAGAAATAATTGCATTCCAAGTTTGTGATGCTCCTGTAATTTGTAATTAAACTATTAATTAAAGGGTGCTGACAGTATAGAAATCACGCCATCAACCAGTTAAAAATGGTAAAAAATGTACTCAACCTTTCTGTTGTGTGGTTATGTTTTGGGGTTGCTTTGCTGCTTCAGGCACCTTGATGTATGAAATCTGAAGACTACCAAAGAATTCTAGGTTGCAATGTAGGGCCCAGTGTCAGAAAGGTGGGTCTCTGTCAGATGGGTCTCACAGCAGGACAGTGACCCAAAGCACACGTCAAAAAGCACCCAGAAATGGTTTAACCTCCTGGGCGGTGTTCCAGAGTCTGACTCGGGGTGAGATTTTTGGGCTAGGATCGGTAACCCCGAGTCAGACTCGGGCTTGACTCGCTGGATGTACAGGGAGTTTTACTTACCTTGTCCCTGGATCCAGCGATGCCACCGCGCTGTGTGAGCGAGCGGGACCTCGCTCGATTCACACAGCGTCCTCCTGTGCCGCCGATCTCCGTTCCCTGCGACGTTACGACGCACGGGGACGGAGAACGGCGCCAAATTTAAAAAGGTAAACGAACACATTACATACAGTATACTGTAATCTTATAGATTACAGTACTGTATGTAAAAAAAACACACCCCCCTTGTCCCTAGTGGTCTGCCCAGTGTCCTACATGTCATTTTATATAATAAAAACCTTTCTTTCTCCCTGCAAACTGTAGATTGTCCATAGCAACCAAAAGTGTCCCTTTATGTCAAAAATAGTTTTAGATCAGCTAGAAAACAGCGATAATAAATTATAATCACTTGCAGAATTGTGCGATAGCGATTTGTGGGGAAATTTGTCATAAAAAAATAAAAGTAATGACAGCGACAATTCTGCAACTGAGCAAATTTCAGTGATTTTGATTTGATTACATTATTGAATAATTTTTATTATAATTATATTATTATTTGTTATAATTATTTATAGTTATTTATTATATTATAATTTATAATTTTGTTTTTAAAAAAATGTCATACCCGGGATGCCTATTAGAATCTTGTTTGGTCAGATTTAAGTGAGTTATTTCTAAAGATTACAGGCCTACAATATAAAACGCCAAATTTCCTTGCAAATAATGGTACCGCTTTCAGCATGTTTTTTCTGAAAGAATCATACCGCCAGGGAGGTTAAGACAAAGCGCAGGAGAGTACTGAACTGGCCACCAATGAGTCCAGATCTAAATCCCATAGGGCACCTGTGGAGAGATCACAAAACAACAGTTGGGGAAAGGAAAATAAAAAGAAAAAGGTTAATCCGCGCTTAGGGCCTAACAAGGCTAGTAAGAATGACAGTAGGGTAGTAGGGTACTAAACAGATGTCCGATCGAATCCGGGGAATAACCAGTAAATAAAGTTAAATGAAAAAGTAAAATGGGATAATAAATCAATAGTCAGGCTGCAGCCCCCCAAAAACAAATCCCCGTAGGGGATAGTAGGAATGAATAGGAGTAGAGAGGGGTGTTGGCGCTGCCCTACCTGTAAACTGAACCAAGCTAAGGTTGTGAACAGTGACCCTAAGGGGTACAAGATAACGTGTAGTGATCTAATAATCAGTACAATAAGTGAAAACAAACCTGTGTTTCAACTAAATGGTGTGGTGACAATATCTAGGTACTAGTATACATGAATAAACCAACCACATAAAAATGTAATATAAAGTTGGTAGACTAGGCTGTACCGTCACTAGTAGGCTGTGAAAATAGCCTGTGGAGACTCCACTGTGTTAGTAAAATAAATACATGTGACAAAATTGATAAAAAGGTTGTGATGCTTATAAACAAAATATATATAGTGCTGCAAAAATAGTCCAACAGTTTGTATGCAGTAAAAAGACTTCTTTCAAAGAGAATGTCTATAAATAAATGAATGCAAAATCATAAGAAAAAGCCCATCCAAGGGGTGGTGAGGTCCGTGCTGGCAAAGGTGCACCTATAAAGGTGAGTGCTCTGGTATACAGTAGTGAAAATTCCACGCAGTGGTCGCGGTGCTCCCCCTCCTGGGTCCCCACTCACCAGAGGCACTAACCCCTGCAGGGGTAAAGTGCAAGTAGTCGGCCTCCGACGGCTCTGGGATCTCCCGCGGCTCCTCAGCTACGCTTGGGACCTCCTTTACTTTGTTATGGTGGTTATCCGAATCCAAAGATAGAGGTTGTTTAAAGGTCTGCAGCCCTCCTGTGTTCAGTTACATAAGGAGCTCAGAGAGCTAGAGGAGGAGAAACAGCACACTCATTTCAATTTTTTATAGGAAAGTTGCTTAGTATTGTTGTAATTCTTTTTGTTCTTTAGAATGATGTCACTGGAGCATGCCCAGATCTCCCCTGATTTACAGCACACTCTGCTTGCTTGTCTGTCTATTAACAGGACTTCCTATGGCACAAGGAAGTCCTGTTAATAGACAGACAAGCAAGCAGAGTGTTCTGTAAATCAGGGGAGATCTGGGCATGCTCCAGTGACATCATTCTAAAGAACAAAAAGAATTACAACAATACTAAGCAACTTTCCTATAAAAAATTGAAATGAGTGTGCTGTTTCTCCTCCTCTAGCTCTCTGAGCTCCTTATGTAACTGAACACAGGAGGGCTGCGGACCTTTAAACAACCTCTATCTTTGGATTCGGATAACCACCATAACAAAGTAAAGGAGGTCCCAAGCGTAGCTGAGGAGCCGCGGGAGATCCCAGAGCCGTCGGAGGCTGACTACTTGCACTTTACCCCTGCAGGGGTTAGTGCCTCTGGTGAGTGGGGACCCAGGAGGGGGAGCACCGCGACCACTGCGTGGAATTTTCACTACTGTATACCAGAGCACTCACCTTTATAGGTGCACCTTTGCCAGCACGGACCTCACCACCCCTTGGATGGGCTTTTTCTTATGATTTTGCATTCATTTATTTATAGACATTCTCTTTGAAAGAAGTCTTTTTACTGCATACAAACTGTTGGACTATTTTTGCAGCACTATATATATTTTGTTTATAAGCATCACAACCTTTTTATCAATTTTGTCACATGTATTTATTTTACTAACACAGTGGAGTCTCCACAGGCTATTTTCACAGCCTACTAGTGACAGTACAGCCTAGTCTACCAACTTTATATTACATTTTTATGTGGTTGGTTTATTCATGTATACTAGTACCTAGATATTGTCACCACACCATTTAGTTGAAACACAGGTTTGTTTTCACTTATTGTACTGATTATTAGATCACTACACGTTATCTTGTACCCCTTAGGGTCACTGTTCACAACCTTAGCTTGGTTCAGTTTACAGGTAGGGCAGCGCCAACACCCCTCTCTACTCCTATTCAGTTGGGGAAAGGAACCTTTCCTATCTGAGAGACTGGGAGCAAGTGCCGTCTTCGAGTATTGAGACCTTTGTTAAATGTGGGCTTGGCAGCATTCCTGCTGGGCGGATGCAACGTGTCTTCTTTAAAAAAAAATACACAGAGGACAGACTGGCTGCCACATGTGACCTCAGCCCATACTTTCTTAGTGATTCTAGGAGTATTGTTTTGGTATTCCCTTGAGGAACTGATATCTGCTATATAGAATCTGAGACCCATATAGTTCATGTTGGGTAAGGTTATAAGCACACCCTGGCACAATCTTTTGCAAAATCATCCTCTGACCCTCCCAGAGCACCAAAATCAGGCTGAGCCTAAGGGTTCAGTCGCTATTCTGTCCCAGCAGTTCTTTTCTGAGGAGACTTATATTGAGCCATCTGCTGGTGACTCATAGTCTGTACTACTGCATTTTAGAGGATGAGTCTGCTGTTCAAAGCCCTGTTTTTTTTTTTTCTAGAGGTCCTTAGGCTAAACTACTGGCCGGCTCTTCAGTTCTCACTGGCAAGGGCCCATTGAGAATTTTCTTTTGTGATGGTTTTCTCACTCTGCTTTAAAACATCAAGTTGATGGGGTGTCTCCCTGTCTTTGATTCAGGGGTTGGTTCCTTCAGATACTGTACCTCTGAAATGCAATTGTTTCTAAATGTTATGATTTTGTTTGTGGCTGGTGCCCACCCCTCAGCTGGACTACTTTTAGACATTGTGATTGTAATATAATTCCTGTGTCCCCTATGGACAATAAAGAAAATAATATTTTTAGACTAACCGAAAAAGTATTTTTCTTGTAAAATATTGAAGGACACAGATTTCACCCCTCACGGTTTTCTCTGACCCTGTGTATCGCAAACTCACAGAAATTAGGTATGCAAAGAAGAAGAGGGAATTTATGGGACTAGCTTATGGCTTTTATGTTTGTCAGGGTCCCATCCTCCTCTAGGCAGCAGTATAACTTGACTGTAATAGAATGACAGTGTCCCTCAATGGACCAAAAGTAAAACAAAAATCTTATATGCTATAAAATGCAGTCTTATAATTACACTTTCCTTAGCACTTCAAGCCTAAACTTTTTTTTTCATTTTGGATAAAGTATTGCTAATATCAATGTATATTGCTTTCAGTGTCCACTTAAGTGCTTGAGCGTGTAAGAGCCAACTCGAAAGAGAAAACGTAGAACTGAACTTGTTGCATTGTCCTTAGGTATGACTTAGGCCCCTTTCACACTGAGGTGTATTTCAGGCGTTTTATCGCTAAACATAGCGCATAAATAACGCCTGAAATACTCCTGCCCCAGCATTCTCAATGTCTGCAAATGTCTCTCAGTATAGATTTCCCTAAAGCTCAAGTGGGTAAAAAAGTTAATAGTATGCATACAAATTTAGGTATGTTTAGACAAGTTATGGGAAATGACTCTCACAAATATTTTATTCTTTTTTAGTTTGAATAAATAAGGATTTCAGAAGGTGCGCAGTTGAATGTAAATGAGCAAATATTAATGTTGGTGTTTTTAATTGTTTACCATTTTGCTTAGGTTTCAAATGTTCGACTTTCCTAGTGATGCCTGAGAGAAGGAAGTGTTTTCAACATTAACAATAGAGCTTCAGTACTTCTCTCATAAGAATGGGTTTCTAACAAAATAAGTAGGCTTTTGCAAGAGTGCAACAAGACATAAGAATTGTATAATTTATATAAAAGTTTTTGTTCTGCCGCCCTGCATCTTTGAGCTATTTATATGTTTTATGTTAAATATTTGTAGCTAGTGGCCCGGATTCAGAAAGAATTTACGTTGGCGTATCTATTTATACGCCGCGTAAATTCTAGGATGCGCCGGCGTATCTTCTTTCTGTATTCAGAAAGCAAGATACGCCAAAATTTGGCTAAGATATGACTGACGTAAGTCTCTTACGCCGTTGTATCTTAGTTGCATATTTACGCTGGTCGCTAGGTGGCGCTTCCGTAGATTTACGCATAGAATATGTAAATTAGGTAGATACGCCGATTCAGAAACGTACGCGCGCCTGGCGATTTTTTTTACGTCATTTACGTAAGGCTTTTTCCGGCGTAAAGTTACCCCTGCTATATGAGACGTAGCCAATGTTAGATATGGACGTCGGGCCAGCGTAGAATTTTGCGTCGTTTATGTTGTTTGCGTAAGTCGTCTGTGAATGGGGCTGGGCGTAAGTTACGTTCACGTCAAAACCAATGAGGCTTTGTGGCGTAATTGGAGCATGCGCACCGGGATACGTCCACGGACGGCACATGCGCCGTTAGTAAAAAACGTAATTTACGTGGGGTCACCATTCCTTAACATACAACACGCCCACTGCCTGGATAATTTGTATTACGCGGGCTTACGCCGGACCACATAGGCTACGCTGCCGTAACTTAGGGCACAGGTTCTTTCTGAATACAGAACCTGCCTCACTAAGTTACGGCGCCGTAGCGTATTTGAGATACGCTACGCCCGCACAAAGTTACGCCGGGCTTTCTGAATCCGGGCCAGTGTTTTTAACTTCCCTTGTAAAAGGTGCTATATCATATCTTTTGGGTTTTTATCTGTTTGTTGGATGCTCAGTTTAAATGGCTAAATTGAAGCTCTCTTCTATTTTAAGTTAGACTTTTCTTTTCTTAACAATTTTAAGTTTTCTTTTCATTTCCAATCACACTTTGTTTCCTGAACCCCAAGCAATCAAAACCTAGGAAGTGGACTGCGGTGGACTTTTTTAGATCTTCCACTGTACAGTACCTAAATACGTTTTCATTTATCTGTTTGGAATTAAAAATGACAACCCAGTATGGGACAATGTTCCAAAAAATGTGCACAGAAAAACATGCAGGTTTTGTTTAGTTGGTATTGCATGAAATATTGAGGAGGTATGTATGATGCTTTAAAGGAGTGGTAAACCCAAATCATTTTTTTTAAATTGCTCTTACAGGTGTGGTGGCTGCATTAATTTTTTTAGTCTTTTTTCCCTTTATTTTCACCTGGTGATCCAGTCAGTAAGTCTGTTATTTTTCAACTTCCTTTAACAGACTAAGCTGTTCATACAAAGTATCAGTTGGAGAGTTGAGACAAGCCACTTACCATTAACAATGACATTTTCAATAGTCGACTTTTATTCATTTAGGTAAAACCTTGCAAAAGGAAAAACAAACTGTTTGCTGTAGCTGCTTAACCGCTTCCGGACCGCCCACGTACTTGCGACAGGGTGGCCCGGCTGCACAAAATCACATATCTGTATGTGATTTTGTGCACATGGTTTTGGGGTGTGTACATGCAGCCAGAGAGCCACACCCACTGTGATTGGACACAGCGTGAGGCAATCAGCGAGTCCGGTGGTCGTGGTGGCCATCGCGACCCACCGATCGTTCAGTGGAGACACGGATTCTTTACTGATGTAAACAAGGCACGCCGCTGAGCTGATCTGTCAGTGAGGGAAAGTGAGATCTAGTGTTTCAGCCGAGCTGAAACACAATCTCAGCTTTCCTGCAGGGCATCTGTCCCCCATTAAGTTAGAAAGCACCTCCCTAGGACACACTTCACCCCTTGATCACCACTAGTGTTAACCAATTCCCTGCCAGTGTCATTTATACAGGGATCAGTGCATTTTTTTTTAGCACTGATCCCTGTATTAGTGTCACTGGTCCCCAAAAATTGTCACTTGGGGTCAGATTTGTCCCCCACAATGTCGCAGTCCCACTAAAAATCACTGATCGCAGCCATTACTAGTAAAAAATAAATAAAAATGGCATTAATCTACACCCTATTTTATAGACGCAATAACTTTTGTGCAAACCAATCAATATATACGCGTATTGCGTTTTTTTTTCTTTTACAAAAAATATGTAGAAGAATACATATTGGCGTAAATTTATGAATACATTTTTTTGGATATGTATTATAGCAGAAAGTAAAAAAGATTGTCGCTCTTTTTTTGTTTATATCGCAAAAAAATTAAATTGCAGAGGTGATCAAATACCACCAAAAGAAAGCTCTATTTTGGGGGGGGGGGGGGGGACATCAATTTTATTTTGGTACAGAGTTGCAAGACTGCGCTATTGACAGTAAAAGCGATGCAGTGCCGTATCGCAGAAAAGCCCTGCTCAGTAAGTGGGTAAAACCATCCAGAGCTGAAGTGGTTAAAAAGTGTTAATTCCGACAGCAAAAGTCTGATGGAGCATACACACGGTCGGAATTTCCGATGAAAAGCTTGCATCAGACTTTTGCTGGTGGAAATTCCGCTCATGTGTATGGGGCATTAGAAGAAAGCAACCTTTGTACAGCAGGTTCCTTCTTGGAGGAGGGGTATTCTCGGGCTGGATAGGTATAAAACCAAAACATGATACTGTGTAATGTAAATCTAGGAATGGTGCTCACAACTACTAAAAGTAGTTATGAAGACCAGATTTCTGTATGCTTCTCTTACTAGAGTATAAAATCCAGCAGATTCAATTGTACTTTCAACCATGGGCTGTGTCATTTACAGGACATTTGGTGCTCTTTTGGGGATCTGCATGTCTGTGCATATCATTTTTATTGCTGGGTTTATAGTGCCTCCTTCTTTACTCCCACATATTCAGCATTTTAGGTATTTGTAAAATATTTTTTTTACATTCTGTACAGCTTTTATTTTTATATCCACCGGTTTTGTAATTTCTCAAACATATGTATCGTTTCCCTCAAATACTATAGTACACACTTACTGGACACTTTATTAGGTACAACTTTTTGTTAATAAAAATAGCCAGATAAAATATTGTGTGGTTGCAACTTAATATATAGTGCAAAGCAAGCAGACATGGGTAATATAGCTACTAATGTGTTCTGTTTGAGCAGCTTATTTGTAGTATCCAAATGGAAGCTAGTTATTTAGGCCCGGATTCAGAAACAATTTATGTCGGCGTATCTATTGATACACCGCGTAAATTCTAGCATGTGCCGGCGTATCTTCTTTCTGTATTCAGAAAGCAAGATACGCCGAAATTTGGCTAAGATACGACTGGCGTAAGTCTCTTACGCTGTCGTATCTTCGTTGCATATTTACGCTGGCCGCTAGGTGGCGCTTCCGGAGATTTACACGTAGAATATGCAAATTAGGTAGATACGCCGATTCAGAAACGTACGCCCGCCCGGCGCATTTTTTTACGTAGTTTACGTAAGGCTTTTTCCGGCATAAAGTTACCCCTGCTATATGAGGCGTAGCCAATGTTAAGTATGGACGTCGGGCCAGCGTCTAATTTAGCGTTGTTTGCGCAAGTTGTTCGCGAATAGGGCTTTGCGTAAGTTACGTTCACGGCGAAACCAATGAGGCTTTGCGGCGTAATTTGGAGCATGCGCATTGGGATACGTCCACGGACGGCGCATGCGCCATTCGTAAAAAAATTCATTTACGTGGGGTTACACTGAATTAACATAAAACACACCCACATCTTCCTATTTTGAATTTGGCGGGCTTACGCCGGCCCTCATACGCTACGCCGCCGTAACTTAGGGCGCAGGTTCTTTCTGAATAGGTATCTGAGATACGCTACGCCCGCACAAAGTAAGGCCGGGCTTTCTGAATCCGGGCCTAAGTTTTTTCAGAAGGAGCCTGAAGTAGCAGTGCACAAGTTTCTTTCATTGTTGGTTCTCTTTAAAAGATGTCGAGTTGCTTTAATTTTACATCAAATTTACGTTCCTGAATGCTGTAATATACAAATCTCCAGTTAAAACTGAACTCCAAGCCCACATTTATTTATATTGAAATATATTCCTCAGTAACCACAAATGATACAAATTCACTTTCTGTGCACCAGATGTTTTTAGCAAACTCATTGACATTGTCCTGTAAAAGTAGCACTGCAATGTACTATGAGAGGAACTCAGCAGGCCCACTCACTACGGACTGCCTGCAAAAAACTGCAGATGGGGTGGAGAGAAGACCAGTCACCCTACACACTGAGCAAGAGCAGCAGTGACTAGTCTTTACTAAAGGAAACATCTGGAAGAAATACACAAAGCACAACAAGATTTAAGTGAGAATACACATGATTGTGGTCTTTAAGACAATATTTGCTTATCCTAGAGTTCAGCTTTAAATTTCTGAAGGCATCTTTTGCCAAGAAAAGAGAACTCACAACATGTTTCTTTAAAGTCGGAAAGTTCAGATCAATGTTATGATGTCGAGCGTGTAATATAATTTTAATATCAGCCTTCCTGTTTTGGAAAAACTATTTGCCTTGTAAAGGAACACTACAATGCCAACCCCCAGCACTATTTTTCATGTGAAAAGTGGCAAAGACATAGATTTTCTACTGTCCAATAAAAGTATATACAGTATTTAAAGGAAATCTATACTCTACTTTTAGTAAGCGCACAGTTTTTGTTGCTGTGGCATTTACATGTAAATCTTTTTTTATTATGTATTTTACAATTTATATGCATGCATTTTCATATTTATATTCTACATTCGAATTTGTAGATTCTAACTCATGTCAGATAATTCAAGTTTGCACTTATCTGAGTAACTGCAGAAAATAGTAATTATAAGATAAGACATCTAAATGATGTTTTGTTTCAGCCAGTCTAGGGTGAACATTAAAGCACAATCACTGTCAAGCACTACTAAGCAACAAGGTCACCACAATTATGTAATGAATAGATATGGCTGGCTGTATAGATAATACAAATTTTAAATAATATATTAACAAACATTATTGTGATTATTTGCAACAAGATGTTATCCATATATTGTACATCCCTAAAGGTGTGAGATGATCTTTAAAAAAATCTTGCATTTTTCATAATTTTACAGTGTTCTGATGTAACTTCACATTAAGGATTCACTTTAAAGCGAAACATTATCTAAAAAGTGCCTTTATTATTTGCCATTATGTATTATCACTACAAAGAGCATTGCTGTGCTGTAATACCTAAGTTACCAGCTTTGCACTCTTTTCCGAGATGTCGACAAGAATTTTAGAGCTGATAGTGTTTTACAGAGAACTAAGAAATAATATTACTTTTTAGGTGAACTTTGTTGTTAAATACAGTTTTGTATACTCTCCTCATATAAAAGAAATATGTTGATTTTCTATCCCATTAGCCTATGCATTTATAGCACATGCCCTGTGAAAAGTTTTTATTTCTCTCTGGGGTTGATTTACTAAAGGCAAATCCACTTTGCACTAAAAGTGCACTGTAAATGCACTTGGAAGGGCAGTTGCTGTAGATCTGAGGGGAAGATCTGAAATAAGGGGAAGCTCTGCTGATTTTATCATCCAATTATGTGCAAGCTAAGCTAAAATGCTGTTTTTTATTTTCCTTGCATGTCCCACTCAGATCTACAACAAATGCACTTCCAATTGCATTTGCAGTGCAAAGTGGATTTGCCTTTAGTAAATAAACCCCTCTGTGTCCTTGCTGAGAGGTTTTTCCCTTATGTCCTGTTTGGTGAGTTCGAAGGCACGGCTGTGAGCTGACACCCTCTCAGACTAGGAAAAGTCACTTAACTGAGGCTCACAGATTTCCTTTTAATAATAATAGGTGAAGCTTTTTTTTAAACGTAAAACTGTTGCTCTAATGTCAAAAGAATTCAGAAATGTAATGTTATTGAAAATTCCACAAATATTTTAGTAAAATTAATTCTAAGGTTATAAAAAACCTCAGGCAGGTCTAAATAAAAATCATGAGCTGATCATAATTACAAATATTGCTTCTTTGTAACTTCATGAATTAGAAACTAGTGTGTGGGGAGGTACAGCATGGTGCGGCGGCAGTAAACACTTAGAGTCCAGTTGCAGAAACAGAACTACAATGTATTGAAGTTCAACAAAGCACAACTACCCAGCAGGAAGACAACCTGACTGGGCACACTCACAGAATGTTGCAGCAAAGAGTATAGCAGTAGGTCTTGGGTGCACCAATAGCATCCGTCTTGAGGGGCAGAATGCAGCCTGGCCAGGCTGTGCCCAAACGGGAAGGCTTCCAGGAAGGATGGCGTGTCCATGCTTCTTCCCTCCTTGTCTGACACCTCTCCCTGGCACTAAATACTGTCCCTGGCAGACAGGTGACTTGTCCCTACATTATCCACATGTGAAATGCACGCTAAGCCTGGAAGCCAGGGCCTTACATAGACTCTACCTGACCCAAGATGGCCACCAGAATCACATGGGGCACCAGCATCCAAACAGATACAATGGATATACAAAGTCTATACAATGTCAGGTTTCTGTGATATAAAAAAATGAGACAAAGATAAATAATTTCAAAACTTTTTCCACCTTTAATGTGACCTATAAACTGCACAACTCAATTTAAAAACAAACTGAAATCTTTTTTTTGGGGTGGGGGAGTAAAAATAATAAAAAAAAATAATGTGGTTGCATGGTTTATAATTGTGGATGTAGCGCTGTTCAGAATTAAGTGATCACATTCAAACTCATGTTAAATAGGAGTCAGTACACACGTGTCATCATTTACAGTGCTATTGATACAAAAAAATCACTGGCGCTCAATGGGAAATAACTAATATCCCATGAAATACTTGAAACCCTCGTATGGGCTGAGAACAGTCCGTGCTGCAGAGATCCGGATACCCTGAAGTACCACAAATACACAAATACACCAAAAAGGAAAACTCTGCGCTCCTGAAAGTTCACCAATTATAAATCCACTTAATGTTTGTGAAGAAAAAAACATACATTAACACTTTAATTTTCGGAAGATCCAGTCCTTTATATGGTTAAAAAAGGGAAAGTTTCCACAATATATCCATGGAAGATCCTATTCATGCATAAGAACTTTTATATCCGATTGTTTTAATCGCCATGCAACGCTGTTGATTTTTCAACAAGCGCATACTGCATTTTGCCCACTGGAGGGCGCCTAAACTTCTCCCTGCAGTACAGCTGGTTTACTGAGACAGCGTCTCAGACGTGGGACGCTTGCATGTTCACCCAGGGAGAGCGTCCTTTCTGATAGGCTGATCCACGCTGTGTCTCCAGCAGTCACATTTATCGGGTCTGTGAAGCTTCCAGACCCGCATAGGAGAGAGCCTAGGATCCCGGACATTGTTACATCAGCCAGGAGAAGGACATTCGATCGATGTTTACATCTGGCTGGGTAATGTACTGTGCTCACCATTTGCACTAATGATGTCTTGCTAGACAGCCCACAAACTAAAACCGCAAGCTTTAACCATTTGAAGTCTGAAGAGGGTGCTGGTCTGATGCAGACATTTGGAAAGTTTTTTTTTATACTTTTTTTATTATATTGTGTACATTGTGGAAACTTTCCCTTTTTTAACCATATAAAGGACTGGATCTTCCGAAAATTAAAGTGTTAATGTATGTTTTTTTCTTCACAAACATTAAGTGGATTTATAATTGGTGAACTTTCAGGAGCGCAGAGTTTTCCCTTTTGGTGTATTTAATCATTTACAATGCCTCTGATTAACCCCAAATAAAATTCAACTGTTCTAGTAGGTCTTTCCTGACATTTTCTTAGTTAAATCCTACAGCAAAAGCCATGGTCTGCAGAGAGCTTCCAAAGCATCAAAGGGATCTCATTGGTAAAAGGTATCAGTCAGGAGAAGGGTACAAAGTAATTTTCAAGGCATTAGATATACCATTTAACACAATAAAGACAGTAATCATCAAGTGGAGAAAATATGGCACAACAGTGACATTACCAAGAACTGGACGTCCCTCCAAAAAGAGATGAAAAAAACTGGTCAGGGAGGCTGCCAAGAGGCTTACAGCAACATTAAAGAGCTGCAGGAATATGTGGCAAGTACTGGCTGTGTTGTACTCAATCTCCCGTATTCTTCATATGTCTGGGCTATGGGGTAGAGTGGCAAGACAGAAGTCTTTTCTTACAAAGAAAAACATCCAAATCCGGTTAAATTTTGCAAAAACACATCTGAAGTCTCCCAAAAGCGTGTTATGGTCTGACGAAACCAAGGTTGAACTTTTTTGCCATAATTCCAAAATATATATTTGGCGCAAAAACAACACTGCACATAACCAAAGGAACACCATACCCACAGTGAAGCATGGTGGTGGCAGTTGGAACAGGGGCTTTAGTCAAGGTAGAGGGAATTAGGAACAGTTCCAAATACCAGTCAATATTGGCACAAAACCCTTAGGCCTCGTACACACGACCGAGTTTCTCGGCAAAAACCAGCAAGAAACTTGCTGGGAGATATTTTTTTGCAGAGGAAACCGGTCGTGTGTACATTTTCGTTGAGGAAACTGTCGAGAAACTCGACGAGCCAAAAAGAGAGCATGTTCTCTATTTCCTTGACGGGAATGGAGAAAATAGGCTTGTCGAGTTTCTCGACAGCCTAACAAGGAACTCGACGAGGAAAACGATGTGTTTCGCCCGTCGAGTTCCTCGGTCGTGTGTACGAGGCTTCAGGCTTCTGCGAGAAAGCTGAACATGAAGAGGAACTTCATCTTTCATCATGACAATGGCCCAAAGCATACATCCAAATTAACAAAGGCATGGCTTCACCAGAAGAAGATTTAAGTTTTGGAATGGCCCAGCCAGAGCCCAGAACGAGCCCAGAACTGAATCGGATTGAAAATCTGTGGAGTGATCTGAAGAGTGCTGTGCACAGGAGATGCCCTCGCAATCTGACAGATTTGGAGTGTTTTTGCAAAGAAGAGTGGGCAATTATTGCCAAGTAACGATGTGCCATGCTGATAGACTCATACCTAAAAAGAGTGCTGTAATAAAATCAAAAGGTGCTTCAACAAAGTATTAGATTAAGGGTGTGTTGCTTCCCTCCACCAAAAAGATTTTAGTTTGTTGTTCAACTGAATTGTACAGTTTATAGGTCACATTAAAGGTGGAAAAAGTTCAAGAAAGATTTATCTTTGTCTCATTTTTTTTTTACATCACAGAAACCTGACATTTTAACAGGGGTGTGTATATTTTTTATACCCACTTTATCTCCCCCAGTGACCAAGAAAATCCTAGAGGAACAATGTTCCTCTTGACTTCCTCTCTCTCTGCAATGCCACTGTGGTTGAGTGCCACCTGGAGTGGAAACTTCCTACAAATGATCTTTTGAATTCCCTGTATTTTGAAATGTCCTGACACTCTCTGCTTAGGCCATGCATACACTTAATCTTTATCCTGTTTAACCTATAGAGAATGAGAGCAAGCATAGTTCAGAAATATGGTAGATCTATGAGTTAAGTTATGGGAAAAGAGACATTTTATATACTTCTCATAGAAAATCACAGTTGTACAATTAAAAAATGTGTTTATAGTAATAGTGGAAAAAATTATATTTCACTTTAAACACTAATTCGTTTGCAAATCAAAAGAAATGAAAGCAAACTACTTCCTTGCTTTCAAAGATTGGGGTCATTAATTAAGATTTTAAAGTTTAAAATGATAATTATTTCCTGTATTTTCCCAGAGCATAAATTTAAATAATGTAACACTGTGGGAAGAGAAACACGATACTGAAATGTCACTGAACAGACTTGTCAGTAGAAATAACAGCACAAGGGAATAAACATCACTTAAAATGTTACATACTTTTTTCCATGTAACTGTAAGCAGACTTTTTAGAACTCTGAACTGTAATAGCTTCCTTTATCAAACTGGTAAATCAAATTTTAACTTGAGTTTCTGAAAAAATATAACTGCACAAAAAAGTCTTGAATAATTTTTTCTCATACACATTTTACTACGTGATCTTTTCTAGGGGAAGAAGAAACTTTGCACGGTTGATAGAATGTGGGATAATGATTGTAAAAACTAAACCATATTTGGTGTTTTTAAGAATATAACTTAAACAATAATTAGTTGACTGGTTCATTTTTTATAATAGAATATACAAAATAATGTTATAGTGTTGCAGGCTACTGGACAGAATAACAATAGTATAATAATTTTACCTTAAAAACAACAAACCTGACACCTGCAACCAGTTACAAAGCTTTGTAATCCTGACTGTATTTCAAAAGGTTACAACCTAAGTGCTGGTTCACACTACAGCGACATGAAAGTTGGCACAATTTGCGAGGCAACTTGATGCAACTTCGAGGCAATATTCAGGCAACTTCAAGTCGCCTTCAGGACAGGAAACTTTGCCAGTGGCCAATCGAACAATAATCAGCTCTGTGGGAGGGAGGGGTTTGCCTGAAAAAAATATTTTCTCTTCCTGTAAAGTTGCTTCAGTTAAGACACTGATCCGACTTTGGAGGCAAATTCCATTGAAATCAATGGGTACAAGTACTAGAAGTCACCTTGAAGTAGTACAGGAACCTTTTCTGAAGTCGGAGTAACTTCAATAGTGTGCATTAAGACGGCTCTCATTCACTTTAATGTAATTTCTCATGTCGCGCGACTTGGGGCGACACAAGTCGGATCCCAAGTCACGGTAGTGTGAGTGGGCACTTAAGTTAATAAACAACTGACAGTGTTGCTACCAAAAATACAACATCCTTGCCATCCCTTCATGTTTACTACCTTATTGAAAGAGGAAATCTCTTGAAGTTCAGCTGGCCATTAAATCTTTCAAGCCCAATAGGTCCAGACAGGTTTAGGGTGTTATATTATAAAAAAAAATACACTGATTTCTTGGCGCCAAATTTTGTATAAACTTTCAATAATATCCAAAAGGGATCTAAATGTAATCCTAATGCTTTGACAGCAGCAATTAGTATGTTCCCCAAATCTCATACTGATAACAGCCCATTGGCAAAATTTAGTCGTATCTCCTCACCTAATGTGGACATTAAGCTGGCTAAAACTTGGCCCACAATCATAACGTAAATTTTGCTTATTTGATTGCTAGCGACCATTTGGGTTTCATTCCAGGTAATCAAATGAGAGACAAAGTCAGGCATTGTGGAAATTATTATGATACTATAATGCCGCGTACACACGATCGTTTTTCACGTTTTTCTCGTTTTTCATAATGAGAAAAATGCAATTTTTTTAATTGGTCATTAAAAGCGATCGTGTTTAGGCTCCTGAGCATTTTTCTCAACGAGAAAAATGGGCATTAAAAATTTAGAACCTGCTCTATTTTTTTCTCGTCGTTTTTCTCATCGTCGTTTTTCTCATCGTGAAAACGGTCGTGTGTAGGCTTTAACGACGGGGAAAAAACGCACATGCTCAGAAGCAAGTTATGAGAAGGGAAATTTGCATAATCAGCCCAAAGGGTGGCGTCATTCGAATAGAACTTCCCTGAACTGCCGTCTTACGTGTTGTACGTCACCACGCTTTGCTCGAGCCTTTTTTTCACGATCGTGTGTATGCAAGGCAGGCTTGACAAGAATCACGTCGAGAAAAACTTTGTTTTTTTCCATGACATGAAAAACGGTCGTGTGTACGCGGCATAATAGATTGTCACGTTGCTTGGACACTTTATTTAGTGGTGCTTACTATTTATACACAATATTTCTGGGTATTTATTTATTGATTTAATTGGTACTAAGGTACCAATTTACTTGGTATAAGGAAAGGAAAACAGATCAGCAATGTATAATTTAGACTGTTTTTGACTTGATTGATTGGCAATCCCATTCATATTGGCCCTTAAAGTGCTGTGAAAAACACAATGCTATGTCTTGATTTTGTGTACTCTGAAAACAATTTTCATTGGTGATAGAATGCTCTAATTGTAAGTTTGTAAGTTTTCATTAATCACTTAAATACCGGACACTTTCACCCCTTCCTTGCCAGGTAAATTTTCACACTTTGAGCCCTGGTTCACATTGATGCTACTTTGAAATTGTGCTATTTCACTTGAAGTAGCGCGATTTCAAAATAGCAAGGTCATCGCGATTTCAGGTGCTACTCGATAGACATCTGTGTGGCTTCATGCACAGATGTCTATTGAAGTTGTGTCTGAAATCGGCAAAAGTAGAGCAGAAACGACTTTTGCAAATCGGTGCAACGCTACAAAGTCGGTGTTGCACCAATTGAATCAGTGCCTTTTCCTCCAATAGGCTGTGACTTGTCATGCGATTTGATCACTCAAATTGCTTGACAAATCACTCCAATGTGAACCTAGGCTGAATCACAATTACTCGGTTATGCAACACTGTACTTATATTTTCATCATTGTAGGCAGATAGAGGTTTCTTTTGTTGGTAGATAATTTTTTCTAAAAAAAATACATGTTTTTCTTTGTTTCTGTTATACATTTTTTCAAAGATTTAAGCCAACATGTATACTGCTACATTTCTTTGATAACAATAACCCAAATCAGTGTATATTTTTTAGTCTGTAGAAAAGTTACATACTGTCACCAGGGCAGTACAGCCTCGTTATATAATTGGTGTGGTGGGATCAAGGAAACCCACTGCTGACAGTATGTAAAAGTTTATTTTTTTTTTTAATGATTTCATACTTTTTTTGTTACAATTTGTTTTTTAATACTGTGACCAGAGCAGTACAGTGTTACCATAGTGTCACTGTACTACTCTAGGGAAGGGAGGTGATCGGGATTTTTTGTGATTAGTGATAATTCCTGTTATAAGCAATCTTTTTGTTTTATGAATGGCATCCATTCCATTAATTCTGTACTATTGTGAATCTGTGATTGGCTGCACTGTATTCAATCACTGTGCATCTGTAGTATTGTTAAGCTGGGATGGTACAGATGCACAGTGATTGGCCCTATTTCTACCATGTGATCACTGTGACCAATTACAGAGTTTAACACGATAGTACACAATGAATGGCTCACGACCGAGGAACTCGTCGGAAAAGACACAGGAACTCGACAAGCTTGCTTTGCGTACACACTGTCAAGGCAAAATCTCCTCGTTCTCAAACGTGGTGACATACAACACATACAACGGCAGGGGAAGTTCGATTCCACTGGCACAACCCTTGGGGCTGGTTTTGCTAATCTCATGTGTTAAGTAAAAGTTTGGTAAGAGACTATTTGCACTTTTCAGTCTGTTACAGCTTGAAAAATGTGTTATCTCCATTACAAATGCTACTTTTACTCCCGTCTCATACTTTATTCTGAGCAAGCGCGGGTTTCTTCGCATACACACGAGCATACTCACGAGCAAATTCAGACTCCCGTCGAGGAAAAAGAGAACTTGCTCTCTTTTTTGCTTGTCGAGTTCCTCGACAGTTTCCTCGATGAAAAACGTACACACGACCGGTTTCCTCGACAAAAAAGCTCTCCCACCAAGTTCCCTGATGGATTCTGCTGAGGAAACCGGTCGTGTGTATGAGGCCTAAGAATGGAAAGCCATTCATTGTGTACAATTGCCATGTCATCTTCTGTGATTGGTCACAGTAATCACATGGTACCGGCAGCAACCTGGTACAGTGATTTGTCATTCACTGTGTCCGATGGACACAACAGGAGACAGATCATGCTGCAGCTCTGCCATCATTGGACTATAGGCCAGGCGGGCAGTGAAGGATACCTCAGCATATCTCTGACATGTGCATAAACACTGACAGGCTTTACATATAAAATTATCCTAACATTACCATTACCCTATCTCTTTCCCGAACTCTTTAAACCAGTCTTTGTTTCATTTTTTTTTTTTACCAAAGTGGGCCCTTAAAATGAACGTTCAGGTCACAGGCAACCCCTGAAATAAATGATTCTATAAACAAGTAATGATACATTAGCCACACTGCAATGGTTATCAATGGTGATCAATAAAGGCTCCTTTGCACTGCTATTCTGTAAATATAGGTTATTTTACGTTCGTAGTCATATGGAAGAATGTCCTTTTACATTGGTGGTCATTGGGATTTTTTTTAATTGTGATCAGTGGGTAGAATTACACTCTTACAGACAGCTTGCATGATCATTGGTGTCAGTGGGTACTTACCTAGGAAATGGTAGTGAGATTACAGCGCAGTGTATATTCTACAGAAGACTGTGAACATTGCATATCTCTTCTGCAATAAAGAGCCTGCCTGCTTACAGTTTTTCTTTTATATTAGACTTTAGTTCCACTAAATGTGGAACTAAATGTACTTTATGTAGTAGTACTAAGCGTATCTGCGTCACAAACTGAACAATATCATGCCAATATTGCTCTGAGATTGTAGCTGACATTTGAATGCCATAAACAAATGGTGTGTTTCTCTTGAGACATTCCAGTGCCGGCAGTGTCTGGCTGTGCTCCCATGTCCTGTCGCCACTGACATAAACATGCATGCTCACGTGATAATGCTGTATTATTTTTTAATATCTGTCACTAACAACATTTAAAAATATGCAGTCTTCAGCATGAACCAACTAAATAAACTTGTATAATAAGAACATACACACCATAGTAATGATGCTCATTTATCATTCTTCCCAAGTTCTTGAAAAAAGGTCAAACAGCTAAGGAATGAGTACATCTTATTTTGTTTTATAAAACACATAGTGGCAGCAATTGTATTTTTGGCCAAAATAAATAGAACTCCAAGTATAGTATGTTACATTGTTAGTGGAACTAATTGTGTGTTCTTGTCTGTCTCGAGAACCTTGGTAGAGTCCTGAAAGTTTGTGGGACCTTACAGTTCTGTAAAGGCCCATACACACGGTCAGACTTTTTGCCAACAAACTTCAAAATTATCAAGTTTTCAAAATAGTCCGACCGTGTGTACGCTCCATCGGACAAACTTTTTCGGGTTTCATCGGACAAAAAGTTTGGTCAACAAAAGTCCGTTGGTACCTAGTCCGACCGTGTGTACAGCAAGCAATCGCGCATGCTCAGAAGCAAAGACCAGCGGGAAGCGTTCTGTCTGGTAGAACTAGCGTTCGTATTTGAAAGAGCACATTCGTGACGTGGCAAGTTCTGAAATCAAGAAAAGCAGCGCACATTCTCTTCTTCTTTATAATGTGTTAATACTGTACTAAAAGCTGCTTTGCTGGTGATCCTGACGGAGTAAAAACAAATGTCTTTACTTTGGATTAGTGTATTTTGGTTATATGAATCAAACATATTTTTATATATTTTTTTGTGGGTCAAGTTAGCACAACCCCGTTGCGCAACATGTCTGCTTGATGAACGGACATTCAGAAACGAACAAAATTGCACGAAACTGAAAATCGCAAATGCACACAGACGGAACCTCTACTAACTCTCAATTAGCAGAAGGAGCCCAAAGGGTGACGCCACAGAATTGAACTTCCTCTTTTAAACTCTCGTCAGTACGTTGAAACGTCACTACGTTTGTGTTTGTTGCCGAAAAAGTCTGAGCGTGTGTATGCTATGGGTGTGACCGGACAACTCCCTTCGGATAAAAATCCAAGGGAAAGTTTGTTTAATATCCGACCATGTGTACGAGGCTTTAGATGCAAAAAACAAAAACCCAATCTAATTACCTAGGACTTTTGCAATTAGACTGACCTTTTAAACAAATTTGATTTATTGTTTAAATATTCCTGGATTGTAAGCTTTAACGAGCTGGGCTCTCTGATTCATCCTGTATTGATTTGTATTGTAACTGTACTGTCTGCCCTCATGTTGTAAAGCATTGCACAAACTGTTGGTGCTATTTAAATCCTGTATAATTATAATACTGCATAATTTACTAGTTCTATTAGTGCCAAAGACTCAGTGAAATAGGCTATATGTTTAACCACTTAAGGACCGGCTCACAAGGATATACGTCGACAGAATGGCATAGACGGGCAAATCGGCGTATATTTACGTCACTTTGAATTTGCCACCGTCCGTGCGCGCGCTGCTGGCGGGGGCACTCGTGTGCCTGCCGCAAGCTCCGTGACCATGCCTGTGGGACACGTGATCAGGTCACAGAGATGAAGAACGGGGAGGAATGACAGCATCTCCCCGTTCTGCCTAGTGACATGTCACTGATTGCCTGCTCCCTCTCATCGGGAGCAGTGATCAGTGACGTGTCACTCGTAGCCACGCCGCCCTAGCTAAAATCACTCCCTAGGACACACTTAACCCCTTCCTAGCCCCCTAGTGGTTAACCCCTTCACAGCCAGTCACATTTACACAGTAACCAGTGCATTTTTATAGCACTGATCGCTGTATAAATCTGAATGGTCACAAAATAGCACAAACAGTGTCTGATGTTTCTGCCATAATGTCACAGTCGCGATAAAAATCGCTGATCACCGCCATTACTAGTAAAAAAAAAAATATTAATAAAAATGCCATAAAACTATCCCCTATTTTGTAGACGCTATTACTTTTGCACAAACCAATCAATAAACGCGTATTGTGATTTTTTTAACCAAAAATATGTAGAAGAATACATATCGATGTAAACTGAGGAAAATTTTTTTTTTTTTATAGTTTTTTTGGGGATATTTATTATAGCAAAAAGTAAAAAATATAGCTTTTTTTCTAAATTGTCACTCTATTTTTTTTAAAGCGCGAAAAATAAAAACCACAGAGGTGATCAAATACCACCAAATGAAAGCTCTATTTGTGGGAAAAAAAGGACGTCAATTTTGTTTGGGAGCCATGTCGCACAACCGCACAATTGTCAGTTAAATTGACGCAGTACCGAATCGCAAAAAGTGGCCTGGTCATTTGGCAGCCAAATGGGCTGGGGCTGAAGTGGTTAAATATGCACCTGTCAATATTTCCAGTGTGCTATCACTAATGTAGTGTAATATAGACTTACATTTTGTGTAAACTTAATCCCTTCCTTACCGGGCCATTGTAAAATGACGCCGGCAGGAACCCTCCCTCGATCCGGGTGGACGTCATATGACGTTGTTTGTTCCCGGCGATCTGGGGAGCGCGCGTGCCCAGCGGCCGCAATTGCTGCCGGGCACCAGTGATTGCCGGTGATCACGACAGGAGTGTGGATCTGGGTGTGCAAACACCCAGATCCACCTCCTGTCAGAGGTGAGGAGACTGATGCTGTGTTCCCAGAACAGAGGAACACACATCGGTCTCCTCCCCTTGTGAGTCCCCTCCCCCTACAGAACACACTTTAGGGAACATTTTAACCCCTTCAGCGCCCCCTAGCGTTAACCCCTTCCCTGCCAGTCACATTTACACAGTAATCTGTGCATATTATAGCACTAATCGCTGTATAAATGTGAATGGTCCCAAAAAACGTCTCAAAAGTGTCCGATGTGTCCGCCGCAATGTCACGGTCACAATAAAAAAATCACAGATCTCCGCCATTACTAGTAAAAAAATAAAAAATAAAAATGCCATTAATCTATCACCTATTTTGTAGACGCTGTGGGCCAGATTCACGAATAATTACGGCGGTGTAACGTATCCCCTTTACGTTACGCCGCCGCAAGTTTTTGGCGTAAGTGCTTGATTCACAAAGCACTTGCCTGTAAACTTGCAGCGGCGTAGCGTAAAGCCGTCCGGCGCAAGCCCGCCTAATTCAAATGGAGCATGTACCATTTAAATTAGGTGCGTTCCCACGCCGAACGTTCTGCGCATGCTCCGTTAGGAAATTTCCCGCCGTGCTTTGCGCAAAATTACGGCGCCCGACATGTTTTTTGAACGGCGACGCGCGTTACATCCTTTCGTATTCCCGGACGTCTTACGCAAAAAAAAAAAATTGAAATTCGACGTGGGAACGACAGCCATACTTTAACATGGCTGGTCTAAATCTAAGCCATGAAAAAGCAGGCTTAAGATTGCGACGGGAAAAACCGACTAGCGACGACGTAAGAGAATGCGACGAACGTGCGTACCTTCGTGGATCGCCGTAAACAGCTAATTTGCATACCCGACGCTGGAAAACGACGCAAACTCCACCCAGCGGCCGCCGGAGAATTACACCTACGATCCGAAGGGGTACGAAGCCATACGCCTGTCGGATCTATGCCAAAAGCCGTCGTATCTTGGTTTGAGGATTCCAAATCAAGATACGACGCGGCAAATTTGAAAATACGCCGGCGTATCAGTAGATACGCCGGCGTATTTCTGCTGTGAATCTGGCCCTATAACTTTTGCGCAAACCAATCAATATACGATTATTGCGATTTTTTTTTACAAAAATATGTAGAAGAATACGTATCAATCTAAACTGAGGAAAAAAAATGTTTTTTTAAAAAAATTGTGATAAATGATTAAATAGAAAAGTAAAAAATATTGTTTTAAAAAAAAAAAAATGGCGCTCTTTTGTTTATAGCGCACAAAATAAAAACCACAGAGATGATCAAATACCACCAAACGAAAGCTCAATTTGTTGGGAGGGGAAACATAAGGATTTAATTTGGGTACAGTGTTGCATGACCGCGCAATTGTCATTCAAAGTGCAACAGCGCTGAAAACTAAAAATTGGTCTGGGCAGGAAGGGGGTGAAAATGCCCTGTATGGAAGGGGTTAAAGCGGATGTGCCAGTAAAAAAAAAAATTAAAAGCCAGCAGCTACAAATACTGCAGCTGCTGACTTTTAATATTAGGACACTTACCTGTCCTGGAGTCCAGCGCCGTCCGCAGCAGAGGACGAGCGATCGCTCGTCTCTCTGCTGCTCCCCCCCGCCATCCTCAGTGAGGGAACCAGGAAGTGAAGCGCTCCGGCTTCACTACGGCTGCACCCCCTCCCCCCTGAAAGGTGTCAAATGTGACACCGGAGGGGGGCGGGTTCCGATCAGCGTGAGTTCCACTTTAGGGTGGAGCTCCGCTTTAAACACTAAAATGCCATCTCCTATAGGCTTTAACATATTATTTTAATTTCAAAAGTAATATTCAATATATTTAAATCTGCATATTTTTTTAACCACTTCCCACCCAGCCACTGCACATAAACGGCCAGGTGGGCGCTTCCTCCTTCTGAGTGGACGTTTCTGAACATTCTTCGCGCGTGTCCACTGAACATAATGCGTCTCGGATAGGCAGGAGTGCTCTGTGATTTGCCCTTCTGATCACATGATAACTATGTCAAATCGCAGCCATCATGTGAAGAAAACAGCCTGGGGAGACGTCCAAGGAAGTGGGATGGCGCGTTCCCGATGTGCCCGTGTCTCCCAGAGACAGAGCAATGTCGCTCGGCAGGAGGGATCTGTTATTGTCCCTTCTGATCACATGACGGCTGTGTCCAATACTGCCATCATGTAGTAAACAGAGAGCCGTTGTCAGGCGATCAGCTCTGCTTCTCCTCACAGAGTCAGCGAGGAGAAGAATAGCGGATCTGTGAGCAGGGGATTAGTGTGTATGAGCTGTCCCCACACAGTGTCCCCAAACTGTAAAAAACACCTGTCCCACATATGTCCCAGTAAATATCTGTCCCGCTGAATATCTGTCCCAGTAAACATCTGTTCCACATGTGTCCCATTAAACATTTGTCCCACTGAACATCTGTCCACATCTGTCCCACTGAATATCTGTCCATGATGATCTGACGCACATCTGTCTGTGATGATCTGACGCACATCTGTCCATGATCATCTGGCGCACATCTGTCTGTGATCAGCTGGCACACATCTTTTCGTGATCATCTGGCACATCTGTCTATGATCATCTAGAACAGGGGTCTCCAAACTTTTCAAACAAGGGGCCAGTTTACTGTCCTTTAGACTTTAGGGGGGCCAGACTCTGGCCAGTGTGGGTAGAAATTTCCCTGGCCCGAGCATCAGTGAGAATAAACATAGCCTCAGTGTTGGTGGTCAGTAGGAGGGGGGAGTAGTGCCCCATCATTGGTATTCATGGAAGAAATAGTGCCCTCTTGTTGTCAGTGGGAGGAATAGTGCCCCATGTCATTGAGAGCAATAGTGTCCCAGTGGCCGGACATAGGCTAGCAAAGGGCCGCATTCCCCTGGGACACCGTTTGGAGACCTCAGATCTAGAACATCTGCCCATTAAATCATGTCACATCTGTCTGTGATCATCTGGTACATCTGTCACATCTGTCTGTGATCATCTGGCGCACATCTATCCATGATTATCTGTGCACATCTGTTTGTGATCATCTGTGGACATATGTCCGTGATCATTTGCGCACATCTGTCCGTCATCATCTGCGCACATCTGTCCATGATCATCTGCGCACATCTGTCCATGATCATCTGACACATCTTTTCGTGATCATCTGCCACATCTGTCTGTGACCATCTGTTCACATCTGACACACATCTGTTGGTGATCATCTGCCACATCTGTCTGTGATCATTTGCCACATCTAATTCCATTCCAAAAATGTGATAGGTACCCCCTGAAATTTAATGTGTAATTTATGCATTTAGAATGCCTGATGGTGCTACTTGGATGTTGGGCCTCTCTATGTGGCCAAGCTGTGTAAAAGTCTCACATGTGTGGTATTGCCATACTCAGGAGGAGTAGAATGTATTTTGGGGTGTAATGTTTGCTATGTACATGCTGTGTGTTAGAAATATCTTATAAAATGACAACTTTGTGTAAAAGAAAACACATAATATTCTTTGTACGTTTTCCAAAAACTTGTGGAAAAAAATGACATGTTCAAAAGACTCATTATGCCTCCTAGAATATACGATGGGGTGTTTGCTTTCCAAAATGGGGTAATTTTGTGAGTGTTTCTATTGTCCTGGTGCCTTCAAAAATGTGATAGGAAGTCAGGAAACAAATGTGTATTTATGCTCCTAGAACGCCTGATGGTGCTCCCTGCATGTTAAGCCTCTGTATGTGGCCAAGCTGTGCAAAAGTCTCAAATGTGGTATCGCCATACTCAGGAGAAGTAGCAGAATGTATTTTGGGGTGTAATTGCAAATTTATCTATGCCATTTGTGAGAAATAACTTATTATCACAATTTTGTGGAAAGAAAATCTTTTGTGGGCAAAACTATCGTGGGCAAAAAATTGTAACCTTAAAAAAACTCACCATGCATTTTACTAAATACCTTGGACTGTCATGTTTACAAAAAAAAGCGTAATTTGGGGGGGTATGTTTTTTTTTTTGTCCAGACATTTTAGGGCCTCAAGAAATGAGCTAGGTGGTCAGTACATCAGGATTGATCATTTATAATGATACATAGCATAGCTTGTAGACTCTATAACTTTCACACAAACCTAATATCATAAACTTATTTTTATTTATTTTTAACCAAAGACATGTAGCAAAATACATGCAGGCCTAAATTTATGATGAAATGTTGTTTTGCTTTTTAAAAATGTTCACACCTTTTTCGCTTATATCTCAAAAATAAAAAAAACAGTGGTGAATAAATACCACCAAAAGAAAGATCTATTTGTGTGAACAAAATGATAAAAAATTCATATGGGTACAGTGTAGCATGACTGATTGATAGCTGAAAATTGGTCTGGGAAGGAAGAGGGTGAAAGTGCCCACTATTGAGGTTAAAATGCCCTCATACTTGGTGATGAGGGTAACAGTGTTTGTCACTGTCTTCCAGTTGTGTTTCTTTATTGTTTTTCTGTCACATACTCTCCTATTGAAAGCAATCATTGATGTACATGCATGTAGACAGAAGGTGGATGCAAACAAGCAACAAGAGGAAGATCATCAATGCTGAGCTGCAAAAAAGCAAGAAAAAACGGCAACAAATACCCAATTGCTGGCAATAGACTGGGAGTGTGCACTGCACTGTACCTGCACCAGAAGAAGTATGCAATAATAATAAATATATATATATATACAGTGATGAAAATAAGTATTTGAACACCCTGCTATTTTGCAAGTTCTCCCACTTGGAAATCATGGAGGGGTCTGAAATTGTTATCGTAGGTGCATGTCCACTGTGAGAGACATAATTAAAAAAAAAAAATCCAGAAATCACAATGTATGATTTTTTTAACTATTTATTTGTATGATACAGCTGCAAATAAGTATTTGAACACCTGAGAAAATCAATGTTAATATTTGGTACAGTAGCCTTTGTTTGCAATTACAGAGGTCAAACGTTTCTTGTAGTTTTTCACCAGGTTTGCACACACTGGAGGAGGGATTTTGGCCCACTCCTCCACACAGATCTTCTCTAGATCAGTCAGGTTTCTGGGCTGTCGCTGAGAAACACAGAGTTTGAGCTCCCTCCAAAGATTCTCTATTGGGTTTAGGTCTGGAGACTGGCTAGGCCACGCCAGAACCTTGATATGCTTCTTACAGAGCCACTCCTTGGTTATCCTGGCTGTGTGCTTCGGGTAATTGTCATATTGGAAGACCCAGCCTCGACCCATCTTCAAAGCTCTAACTGAGGGAAGGAGGTTGTTGCCCAAAATCTCTCAATACATGGCCCCGGTCATCCTCTCCTTAATACAGTGCAGCCGCCCTGTCCCATGTGCAGAAAAACACCCCCAAAGCATGATGCTACCACCCCCATGCTTCACAGTAGGGATGGTGTTCTTGGGATGGTACTCATCATTCTTCTTCCTCCAAACACGGTTAGTGGAATTATGACCAAAAAGTTCTATTTTGGTCTCATCTGACCACATGACTTTCTCCCATGACTCCTCTGGATCATCCAAATGGTCATTGGCAAACTTAAGACGGGCCTTGACATGTGCTGGTTTAAGCAGGAAAACCTTCCGTGCCATGCATGATTTCAAACCATGACGTCTTAGTGTATTACCAACAGTAACCTTGGAAACGGTGGTCCCAGCTCTTTTCAGGTCATTGACCAGCTCCTCCCGTGTAGTCCTGGGCTGATTTCTCACCTTTCTTAGGATCATTGAGACCCCACGAGGTGAGATTTTGCATGGAGCCCCAGTCCGAGGGAGATTGACAGTCATGTTTAGCTTCTTCCATTTTCTAATGATTGCTCCAACAGTGGACCTTTTTTCACCAAGCTGCTTGGCAATTTCCCCGTAGCCCTTTCCAGCCTTGTGGAGGTGTACAATTTTGTCTCTAGTGTCTTTGGACAGCTTGTTGGTCTTGGCCATGTTAGTAGTTGGATTCTTACTGATTGTATGGGGTGGACAGGTGTCTTTATGCAGCTAATGACCTCAAACAGGTGCATCTAATTTAGGATAATAAATGGAGTGGAGGTGGACATTTTAAAGGCAGACTGAGGCCTCGTACACACGACAGAGATTCTCGGCAGAATTCGCCGAGAAACTCGGTCAAAACCCGGATTCTGCCGAGAATCTCTGTCGTCTGTACAGTTTTGGCTCGATGGAGCCGCCGAGGAACTCGACGAGAAAATAGAGAACATGTTCTCTATTTTCTCGTTGTCCTCGTTCTTCTATGGGAGAAGCCGGCCCGCCGAGCTCCTCGGCGGCTTCATCCCAAAACTCGACGAGGAACTCGACGTGCCAAGCACGTCGAGTTCCTCTGTCGTGTGTACGGGGCCTAACAGGTCTTTGAGGGTCAGAATTCTAGCTGATAGACAGGTGTTCAAATACTTATTTGCAGCTGTATCATACAAATAAATAGTTAAAAAATCATAAATTGTGATTTCTGGAAAAAAAAATTTGATTATGTCTCTCACAGTGGATATGCACCTACGATGACAATTTCAGACCCCTCCATGATTTCCAAGTGGGAGAACTTGCAAAATAGCAGGGTGTTCAAATACTTATTTTCCTCACTATATATATATATATATATATATATATATATATATATATATATATATATATATATATATAGAAGAGGAATGGTGTGGGATGGTTTTTCAAGGGTTGGGCTTGGCCCCTTAGTTTTAGTGAAGGGAATTTTTAAGACATCAGCATACCAAGATATTTTGGACAATTTCATGCTCCCAACTTTGTGGGAACAGTTTGGGGATGGCCCCTTCCTGTTCCAACATGACTGTGTACCAGGGCACAAAGCAAGGTCCATAAAGACATGGGTGAGTGATTTTGGGGTGTTGGAACTTGACTGGCCTGCACAGAGTCCTGACTTCAACCTGATAGAACACCGTTGGGATGAATTAGAGCGGAAACTGCGAGGCAGGCCTTCTCACCCACATGAGTGCCTGACCTCACAAATGCACTTCTGGAAGAATGGTCCAACGTTCTCATAGACACACTCCTAAACCTTGTGGGCAGCCTTTCCAGAAGAGTTAAAGCTGCTATATCTGCAAAGAGTGGGCCAACTCAATACTGAACCCTACAGACTTAGACTTGGATGCCATTAAAGTTCATGTGTGTGTAAAGGCAAGTGTTCCAATACTTTTGATAATGTGGTGTATCTGCCAGTGGACTACATGTCCCACCATGACCTATTTGCACTTCAAATGTAAACTGTACAAAGGACTACAGCTGCCACTATGAACTTTACATAGTCCATAGCTGATATACATGAAATAATGTGTCTGTTCTTTCCCCTCTGAGTTACTTGGACATCAGATACTATTAAACATCCCAATCCTTCCTTTTGCCAGAACGTTTATATAAAATAACAGCTTTAAACAGCATTTGTAGATATATGTTTCACTGTTGTCAGTGTTTTAAACAGTCTCAAAGGATCATAAAGCTCTATATACACAATTATGACTTGTTTATCAAACATTGCTTGTTTGCATGTGGAATGCTACCTGGCATTAAAGTGGTTGTAAACCTCACACGTGGAATATGAAAAAAATATATCCTTCTATAGTGTGTAATTGTCTCTCTCCATATATACAGTAAGTGTCATTTCTCTGTGCTGCCTGGTTTCTTTTCTATCAGCATGACTCGGTTCTGGCAGCTTTTTCCGACACTGAGGCCTCGTACACACGACCGAGGGACTCGTCGTAAATGAAACATCGTTTTCCTCGACGAGTTCCTTGTTAAGCTTGTCGAGAATCTTAACAAGCTTTCTTTGCGTACACACTATCAAGACAAAATCTTGTCGTTCTCAAACGCGGTGACGTTCAACACGTACAACGGCACTATAAAGGGGAAGTTCAATTCCACTGGCACAACCCTTGGGGCTGCTTTCGCTAATCTCATGTTACTGCGTGTTAAGTAAAAGTTTGGTGAGAGACGATTCGCGCTTTTCAGTCTGTTACAGCGTGACAAATATGCTATCTCCATTACGAACGCTACTTTTACAGAAGGTGTGCTCCCGTCTCATACTTTATTCTGAGCATGCGTGGGTTTCTAAGCATACAGACAAAAGTGTTTCCCGTTGTAAACTAGCCCAACGAGAAACACGACAAGGAAATTTAGAATCCCGACGAGGAAAAGGAGAACTTGTTCTCTTTTTTTCTCGTCGAGTTCCACAACAAAAAACATACACGCGACCATTTTCCTTGGCAAAAAAGCTCTGCCACCAAGTTTCTTGATGAATTCTGTTGAGGAAAATGGTTGTGTGTACGAGGCCTGAGAGTTAAAATGCAGACAGGAGAAGGAGGTGCAGCACACAGCTTGTAACTGTTATCCACAGCTGTGTTGTTATCCGCAATGTGTGAGGGGGGTGGGATCAGGACTCAAACCTGTCGACTTTGTGAAGACTTCAGTTCCCTGCACCCTGATCCTAGAACTAAAGAGAAAACCTTTCTTCCATGTGGTTTCAAAATGATCTACAGAAGAAATGGCTGCAGATATATAGCTAAAACTTTTTTAAGAGGGTTTCTTTCATCTCTGTGTATCACCTAATGCTGGTCACTTTATTGGGTACATATTTACGATCACTTTAAATATAACTCAAAATAATTATAAATAGAGAAAATGGACATAATGGTTGTAACGGTCACCACCGTTTACGACCTTCCATCACCCCACGACAGCTTATCGACACTCCAACCAACAGGACCCGTTCCATCCCATTTTCCAGAATAAGACGAGACACAGCTCTGTGCTTTCTGGTTTCAAATGTAAGACGCTGGTACACTTAGCTTTATTGTATACAGTACAGCATGTTAAAGTTAATCACATGAACAATGAATTCCCCACCCACACATCACACCTTGGGGGGCTTCAATCACATTCTTTGAGCTAATTACTAATTGTAACAGAATGCATTATCCAGACCGCCTGGCTCCGCATATAGCTTGACAAGTCACATCTATTATCCATAGAATTCACAGTGTTAGCATCACACAATTAGTTCCCCTCAATCCACATCTTACACAGACTTTCTGTCTCCGATAAAAAGGTATTCACACCTGATCATCAATGGGCTTTAAACAGTGTTATAACACAATGGAAAGGTCTTAGGAGCAGACCTGAATTAACACCTCTACAGCCTTACACAATGGTTAATGGAATATCTTAGGAGTCTATTGACCTGGTTTGGGTCAACATTAACCAACAACTTGTAATATCTCAGATCCTGCAATATGAGCTATCAGTAATGTCCCCTATCCTGTAATTTAGGATATAATTTCTCAGTCACCCTATGGCCCTATCGGACATAAGGTGACCCTAGACATAAGACTCCTTGGTGACGCCGGTACAGGAGTACCCCTCATCCTTCCAAAGTCTCTGTTTGTCACGGATCATTCCGTTACAATGGTATAGTTGGTCAATTCTGAAAACAAGGGACCAGTGGCAGTGCATCCATAAAGGGCGCACGGGCGCCGCCCCCTCTCTCCTGCCACCAGTCTAGCACCATAGATAGATTCATGTATTGTATAGATATTGTATTGTATAGATACACGATCACCATCCCGGGTTGCAATAGACATGTGCCCATCAAACAGGACAAGTCTATTGCAACCCGGGACAGTGATTGTGTAATGTGAGGCAGGGAGCGATCACAGGTGCGGCGGGTGGGTGCAAGTCACAGTGCCTAGCCTGAGCGCAGAAGGGCTGCATGTAAGAAGGGACTCCGCTGGGGACACCTGATGTAAGGAGGGACTCCGCTGGGGACACCTGATATCATCTGGTGGCAGGCGACACGCTCGGGGCTCCCACTGATTCGGCATTATGGAATGGATTGCTGTTTGGAGGGACAATCACCTACCTGAGGGTCTCATCCGGACGTGACACACACAATCTTGAACCAAGCAAAGGACCTGCTGGGAGTGGAGCAATGCATAGCCCCTGTGATCTCTCATCACCTTGACAGGGTGGATGTTCAGGCCTTCTGGATCTCATCTAACAGGGGGTCCAACAACTCTGGTAAGGGCACTCACTCACCTTTTCTTTCTGGTGTGATCATGAGGAGCAGTTCCTTTCAATCAACTTCCAATCAAATTGGTGGTGGACTATTCTTTCACTTTATTACAGTTCTTTTTCGAGTTACCATTGTGAATTGGACATTTACATTCCATTTATTGATTTTTGGACACATTTTTCATTAATCAGTTTGAATTTGTGTGATATATAGTCTTTATCCCCTGGAGGGGTATCAATCTTTATGTATCTATTTATTTATTTAATTTATATTTACCCATTTTTGCACAATTTTTCATGCTGTGTGGATTATTTAGCGCAACCTTAATTCCCCCTTTTTTTTCCACATTTTGTCAAATGAATATCACATGTATTTTTAGGCGTTGCAGCTTTGTTTATTGATTTAAATTTCATCACATTTTTATATTCATCTATTTATTTCCTTAGCGCAGTATATTTTTCCCTTTGTTGATTGCATATGCACTACTGTGCAAAAGTTTTACGCAGTTGTTAAAGAATTCTGTAAGTGAAGAATACTTTCAGAAATAGAAGTGTTAATATATTTATTTAAATGAACAAAATGTAAGTAAATGAAGAGAAGAGAAATCCAAATCAAATCAATATTGGATGTGACCACCCTTTGCCTTTGAAATAGAATCAATTATTCTAGTTACACTTGCAGAGTTTTTGAAAGAACATCCAGACATCTTGGAGAACTAACCACAGATCTTCTTTGGATGTAGGCTGCCTCAAATCCTTCTGTCTCTTCATGTAATCCCAGACAGACTTGATGTTGAGATCAGGGCTCTTTGGGGGCAAAACCATCATGTGCAGGACTCCTTGTTCTTTATGCTGAAGATAGTACTTAATGACATTGCAGTGGCGTCTGGTGCTATTCATTTTTGGGGGGGCGCAAACAAACTGAAAAATTCAGAAAAAAAAACCCAGTCAAAAAGACCTCAGATCTCATATGACAGTGGAAGTTTTTTTACCTTAATGCAGAGAATGCAGTCAAGTAAAAAACCTTCTGCCTTTAGAATCACTGTAATTCTAAAGGTGGGCACTCCTTATAATTGTTTAGAACTTCACTCCACTGACAATCAAATGATAAAGAATTCTCCATACAGATTAGGTGAAGTTTAACATACGAGAAAGGATCCAAAAAAGGTCCTTCATGGGAATTGTTATAAGGTATAGCACTGCACTAATGGCATGTAGATCATTGGTTTATGCCCTTTGGCTAGCCAGCTTGGTATCAAGAACTGTTGGTTTCAATGCTGAATTGTCCTATTAGGTATAGTCATATAACTAGCTATACAGTGAGGAAAATAAGTATTTGAACACCCTGCTATTTTGCAAGTTCTCCCACTTGGAAATCATGGAGGGGTCTGAAATTGTCATCGTAGGTGCATGTCCACTGTGAGAGACATAATCAAAAAAAAAAAATTACAGAAATCACAATTTATGATTTTTTAACTATTTATTTGTATGATACAGCTGCAAATAAGTATTTGAACACCTGTCTATCAGCTAGAATTCTGACCCTCAAAGACCTGTTAGTCTGCCTTTAAAATGTCCACCTCCACTCCATTTATTATCCTAAATTAGATGCACCTGTTTGAGGTCATTAGCTGCATAAAGACACCTGTCCACCCCATACAATCAGTAAGAATCCAACTACTAACATGGCCAAGACCAAAGAGCTGTCCAAAGACACTAGAGACAAAATTGTACACCTCCACAAGGCTGGAAAGGGCTACGGGGACATTGCCAAGCAGCTTGGTGAAAAAAGGTCCACTGTTGGAGCAATCATTAGAAAATGGAAGAAGCTAAACATGACTGTCAATCTCCCTCGGACTGGGGCTCCATGCAAAATCTCACCTCGTGGGGTCTCAATGATCCTAAGAAAGGTGAGAAATCAGCCCAGGACTACACGGGAGGAGCTGGTCAATGACCTGAAAAGAGCTGGGACCACCGTTTCCAAGGTTACTGTTGGTAAAACACTAAGACGTCATTGTTTGAAATCATGCATGGCACGGAAGGTTCCCCTGCTTAAACCAGCACATGTCAAGGCCCGTCTTAAGTTTGCCAATGACCATTTGGATGATCCAGAGGAGTCATGGGAGAAAGTCATGTGGTCAGATGAGACCAAAATAGAACTTTTTGGTCATAATTCCACTAACCGTGTTTGGAGGAAGAAGAATGATGAGTACCATCCCAAGAACACCATCCCTACTGTGAAGCATGGGGGTGGTAGCATCATGCTTTGGGGGTGTTTTTCTGCACATGGGACAGGGCGACTGCACTGTATTAAGGAGAGGATGACCAGGGCCATGTATTGCGAGATTTTGGGCAACAACCTCCTTCCCTCAGTTAGAGCTTTGAAGATGGGTTGAGGCTGGGTCTTCAAACATGACAATGACCCAAAGCACACAGCCAGGATAACCAAGGAGTGGCTCTGTAAGGAGCATATCACGGTTCTGGCGTGGCCTAGCCAGTCTCCAGACCTAAACCCAATAGAGAATCTTTGGAGGGAGCTCAAACTCCGTGTTTCTCTTTCTCAGCGACAGCCCAGAAACCTGACTGATCTAGAGAAGATCTGTGTGGAGGAGTGTGTCAAAATCCCTCCTCCAGTGTGTGCAAACCTGGTGAAAAACTACAAGAAACGTTTGACCTCTGTAATTGCAAACAAAGGCTACTGTACCAAATATTAACATTGATTTTCTCAGGTGTTCAAATACTTATTTGCAGCTGTATCATACAAATAAATAGTTAAAAAAATCATACATTGTGATTTCTGGATTTTTTTTTTGATTATGTCTCTCACAGTGGACATGCACCTACGATAACAATTTCAGACCCCTCCATTATTTCCAAGTGAGAGAAATTGCAAAATAGCAGGGTGTTCAAATACTTATTTTCATCACTGTACATCTGTTTTGCCCCATTATCAGCAACAGATTGACAATCTGACAATAGGTTATGCAGTGTAGGGATTAAAACAAAAACTCTGCCTCTCCTTACTTACAGATCTTATTTTGTGAAAGACTTTTGTCAATAAATGTTTTTATGGGAAAAGCAAGGACGATTTTGTTGTTAACCTCTTCTGAAAATGCTAGTTGTTTGGTTCTGCTGTCTACCATTTTATTCAATACACCAAATCAATAATACAGAACATAAATACAAGTGCCAAGTTTTTTGTGAGTTTTTCTGAGTTTTTACTGGGTTAGAGATTCAGGAAATATTGGTGAAACTCATGGGTCAACTTATCAACCAATCAACTAGAATGTTTTGAAACGGGACAATGACGGGCCCAATATTTATCTTTAAACAAATCCTAGTATGTGAAAAAAACATACTGTATGTTGCTAATAATTTTTGTAATAGAGAAATACTAGTTTGTACACATTTGTCACACATACACTAAGCATTTTAAATTAGTGATGCTTTACCTTTTTATTATAAACTGGAGAATGACCCCATCTGTCATCTGAATTAGACATATAGGCCCGGATTCAGAGAGCAGTTACGACGGCGTATCTCCGGATACGCCATCGTAACTCTGAGTTGCGGGGTCGTATCTATGCGACCGATTCATAAAATCAGTTACGCATAGATTTCCCTAAGATCCGACCGGCGTAAGTGTCTTACACTGTCGTATCTTAGGCTGCATATTTACGCTGGCCGCTAGGTGACGCTTCCTTGGATTTATGCAAGGAATATGCAAATTAGGTAGATACGCCGATTCAGAAACGTACGTCCGCCCAGCGCATTTTTTTTCCGTCGTTTACGTTAGGCTTTTTCCGGCGTAAAGTTGCCTCTGCTATATGAGGCGTATCCTATGTTAAGTATGGACGTCGTTCCTGTGTCGAATTTTGAAAATTTTACATTGTTTGCGTAAGTCGTTTGCGAATAGGGCTGTACGTAAGTTACGTTTACGTCTAAAGCATTGACGGCGTAATTTCGAGCATGCGCACTGGGATTCTTTCACGAACAGCGCATGCGCCATTCGTAAAAACGTCAAATACGTTGGGTCACAATGAATTTAAATAAAACACGCCCACATCATCCACATTTGAATTAGGCGGGCTTACGCCGGACCACATACGTTACGCCGCCGTAACTTAGGGCGCAAGTTCTTTCTGAATACGGAACTTGCGCCCTAATTTACGGCGGCGTAACGTACAGTATCTGAGATACGTTACGCCCGCCGATAGATACACCATTGTATCTGAATCCGGGCCTAAATGTTTTCCAAAAGCATTTAAAGTTGTATAACCTCAACATCATGACATTTTACAAACTGACTTTGTGTATCCTACAGAGAGCCTTCATTGAGGTTTGATTGACACATAATCCTGCTAGAGGGTCATGAAGACCCTGGTATATATACTAGCTTTCACACTGTGTATATCTTTGAAATAGGGTAAAAAGTAAAACAAAGTAAATAAAAAACAATTCAACACTCTTCCTTATTTTTCTGACAGTATCTGTTATATGAATCTTTTAGTTAGCCTCAAACAGAAATAAATAATAACTTTGAGTTTTTTTTTGGCAAACATTAAATATAATATATATATAAGTATATAAAAATTATTTGGGCACAACCGAAAATGTATATTTGAGCTTGCTATTTATTGATAAGAGCGCTTGTGACAAAGTCTTCTTATTTGTGTGACCTGTGTAAAATCATTATGGTTTACTCATTTAGCCAGTCGAAAATATATATATTGGTATCTTTCACATGTGGATTTTTACACAGCATAATTTTTTTCACACTTTATATCTGTAATTCAGCGATATATGAGTTCTGTTTATGGATCAATTTCTGAAATCAAATTTGTGGGTTATTGGACCTTTCTAGGATTCCATACCAAAAATAAACATCAATGCAAGTATGATTTTGCATATAATGATTTACCTAAAGTGTTGGTATTTGCTTCTGTATTAATTCATTGGATTTGGTTTATGGGCTTTCATACTGTAGGAATCTGATTCCAACCAAGTTCTATTAATAAAATATTATCTCTTTAGATTCCAGCAACAAGAAATTCAAAAGTACAATACAGAGAAGCACAGAAACAGGAATGGCAGCTGAAATGAGGAGTCGTATGGTCCGGCAGCCAAGCAGAGAGTCAACAGATGGAAGTATTAACAGCTACAGCTCTGAAGGAAAGTAAGTATACAGTGTGGCAAGATGAATAACACAATGGGTGTTAGTTACGAAAGGCAATTCCACGTTGCACTACAAGTGCACTGCAAGTGCACTTGGAAGTGCAGTTGCTGTAGATCTGAGGGGGACATGCAAGAAAAAAAAAAAAATTTAGTTTGTACATTATTGGGTGATGAAATCAGCAGAGCTTCCCCTCATTTCAGATCTTCCCCTTAGATCTAAAGTGACTGCACTTCCAGTGCACTTGTAGTGCAGAGTGGCTTTGCCTTTATAATCAACCCAATTGTCTGCCATCATTCTTCAGTACAGGAATTAAGTGTTACCATTTCAGATTGTTCTAAAATAATTTGGTAGCGAATTTCAGTGAAAAATCATAAGTTAAAGTGATACCTGTGCTCCTAGAATCAAAAACAGATGTTAGAATCTGACAAGTGTGACCTTTAAGCACTTGAGCTCATGAAGGATATACCCCCTTCATGATCACAGCATTTTTTTTCTATTCAGCACTATGCTATTTTAACTAAAAATTGCTCTGTCATGCAACACTGTACTGTACTTCTCCCAAGAATGAGGACATGTGTGAGACTTTTTGGGGGCCTAGCTGCGTACAGGGTGCCAAAATCCACAGACCACCAAGGCTTTCAAATGGCTTATTTCCCTTACTTAATTTCCTGACTACCTATCACAGTTGTGGAGGCCCAGAAATGACAGGATAGTACAAACACCCCCCACCCAAAATTGCCGATTTTAACTTTTTAACTTTTAACTTTTTGCCACAAGTTTTTGGAAATTTACAGAATTTGCACAAAGTTGTCACTTTAATGAGATATTTCCCATACATCACATGGTTATATATGGAATAACACCCTGCTACTTCTCCTGAGTATGGAAATACTATGTACAGGCTCTATTTGTGGCAATAAATAAGATCTGCAAAATACTCACCATGCCTCTGAGCAATAGCTTGGGGTGCCTACTTTCCAAAAAGGTATTTGCTAGGAGGCATTGCCAGTACTCTCATTAATTGCCACAAATAGAGCCTGTACACAGCGAAGCTGACAAAATATTTAATTTGTTGGCATGAGTTTTTGGAAAATGAATGAAAACGAAGATGTATATACAGTCCTGATCAAAAGTTTAAGACCACTTGAAAAATGGCAAAAAATCATATTTTACATTGTTGGATCTTAACAAGGTTCCAAGTAGAGCTTCAACATGCAACAAGAAGAAAGGAGAGTGAGACAAAACATTTTTTGAGCATTCAATTTAATGAAAACAATGAATAAACTGAAACAGGCTGTTTTTCAGCTGATCAAAAGTTTAGGACCACACCTCCAAAAAAAAACTAAACCCCCCCCAAAACAGAAATCCAACTTCCAAACATGAACTCAGTAATGATAAACTCCGCCGTTATTGTTAATCACTTCAAAAATTAGTTTCGGCATGCTTGATGCAAGCGTTTCCATGAGGTGAGTGGGAACATTTCTCCAAGTGGTGAAGACAGCCGCACGAAGGCCATCTACTGTCTGAAACTGTTGTCCATTTTTGTAAACTTCCCTTGCCATCCATCCCCAAAGGTTCTTAATTGGATTTAGATCAGGGGAACACGCAGGATGGGCCAAAAGAGTGATGTTATTCTCCTGGAAGAAGTCCCTTGTCCTGCGGGCATTGTATACTGTAGCGTTGTCCTGTTGTAAAACCCAGTCATTACCACACAGACGAGGGCCATCAGTCATGAGGAATGCTCTCTGCAACATCTGGATATAGCCAGCGGCCATTTGACGCCCCTGCACTTCCTAAAGCTCCATTGTTCCACTGAAGGAAAAAGCACCCCAGACCATTATGGCGCCCTCTCCACTGTGGCGCGTAGAAAACATCTCAGGTGGGATCTGCTTGTCATGCCAGTAACGTTGGAAACCATCAGGACCATCAAGGTTACATTTTTTCTCATCAGAGAATAAAACTTTCTTCCACCTTTGAATGTCTCATGTTTGGTACTCTCTTGCAAAGTCCAAACAAGCAGTTCGGTGGCATTCAAGGAGACACGGTTTTTGAAGATGTTTTTTGTTTTTGAAGCCCTTCAGTCTCTGATGCCGTCTGATGGTTATGGGGCTGCAGTCAGCACCAGTAAGGGCCTTAATTTGGGTCAAGGATCGTCCAGTGTCTTGATGAGAGACCCTGCTTATGCAGTTCAGAAACCCGACCACGTTCAAAAAGGGAGAGTATTTTTGTCTTTGCCATCACAACGTGTGGCTATCTGACAGAGAATGACAATGAATCCACATCTTTGCACAGAGTTGGCCTTTTAAAGGCATGTGGTCCTAAACTTTTGATCAGCTAAAAAACAGCCTGTTTCAGTTTAATCATTATTTTCAATTAATTGAATGATCAAAAAATGTTTTGTCTCTCTCATTTCTTCTTGTTGCATGTTGAAGCTCTACTTGGAACCTTGTTAAGATCCAACAATGTAAAATATGATCTGAAACTTAGTTACAATGCCTCTTATCAAATTATTTGGAGTGTCTACTTTGCAAAAAATAATTTGGGGGGGTTTGTACTAACCTGGAATTTCAGGGCCTCCGAAACTGTACTGTACTGTAGTTTGTTGCCATTCCACGTGCATGCATAATTTTAAAGCGTGTTAGGTATCTATTTACTTGGTGTAACATCATCTTTCACATTTTACAAAAAATGTAGGTATATATTGGGGGTTATTTCCGAAAGACAAATCCACTTTGCACTGCAAGTGCAAACTATAAGTGCAAAGTGCACTTGAAATTGCACTGAAAGTGCACTTGGAAGTGCAGTCGCTGTTAATCTGAGGGGTAGATCTGAAATGAGTCAAAGCTCTGCTGGTTTTATTATCCAATCCTGTGTAAGCTAAAATGCTGTTTTTTATCTTCCTTGGATGTCCCCCTCGGATCTACAGCAACTGCACTTTCAGTGCAATTTCAAGTGCACTTTGCACTTGTAGTTTGCACAAAGTGGATTTGCCCTTAGTAAATAACCCCCATTGTGTTTTGTTTTTCTTTTAATTAATTTCCCCAAAAAATACCATGTAACATAAAAAAAATGCAACGAACGCCATTTTATTTTCAAGGGTCTCTGCTAAAAAAAGTGTAATGTTTGGGGGTTATTGCCAGTAACTAAGCCAGACAGACAGTTGCTGGGTTATCTTTTGTCACCCTTTTCACTCTCACTGCCATTTTGATGGAACATTGCTCTTTATCCTTCTCTTCAGAAGGCATAGGCCATAGGCATATCATTTAAACTGTATTCTACCCCTGCCCATATACAGAAACTACCCAAATTGCCTTGATCAAAAGTTTACATACCCTGGTGATTTTGGCCTAATAACATGCACACAAGTTGACACAAATGGGTTTGAATGGCTATTAAAGGTGACCATCCTCACCTGTGATTTGTTTGCTTGTAATTAGTGTATGTGTGTGTGTGTATAAAAGGTCAATGCATTTCTGGACTCCTGACAGACCCTTGCATCTTTCATCCAGTACTGCACTGACGTTTCTGGATTCTGAGTCATGGGGAAAGCAAAATAATTGTCAAGTATCTGCGGGAAATGGTAGTTGAACTGTATAAAACAGTAAATGTATATAACAAGATATCCAAGGAATAGAGAATGCCAATCAGCAGTGTTCAAGCTCTAATCAAGGAGTTTAAAATGCGGGGTTCTGTTGAAACCTACCCACTGTCAGGTAGACCAACTAAAATTTCAGCCTCAACTGCCAGGAAAATTGTTCGGATGCAAACAAAAACCCACAAATAACTTTAGGTGAAATACAGGACTCTAAAAATATGTGGTGTGGCTGTTTCAAGATGCACAATAAGGAGGCACTGGAAGAAAGTTTGGCTGCATGGTCGAGTCGCCAGAAGAATGCCATTACTATGCAAATGCCACAAAGTATCCCACTTACAATACGCCAAACAGCACAGAGACAAGCTTCAAACCTTCTGGCACAAAGTCATTTGGAGTGATGAGACCAAAGTTGAGCTTTTTGGCCACAACCATAAACGCTTCATTTGGAGATGAGTCAACAAAGCCTATGATGAAAGGTACAGAGGTGGATCGCTGATGTTTTGGGGATGTGTGAGCTACAAAAGCACAGGAAATTTGGTCAAAATTGTTGGCAAGATGAGTGCAGTATGTTATCAAAAAATACTGGAGGAAAATTTGCATTAATCAGCCAGGAAGCTGCGCTTGGGAAGTACTTGGACATTCCAACATGACAATGATCTAAAACACAAGGCCAAGTTGACCTGTCATTGACTACAGCAGAATAAAGTGAAGGTTCTGGAGTGGCCATCTCAGTCTCCTGACCGCAATATCATTGAGCCACTCTGGGGAGATCTCAAACGTGAAGTTCATGCAAGACAACCCAAGAATTTACAGGAACTGGAGACTTTCTGCCAAGAGGAATGTGCAGCTCTACCATCTGAGCAGATAAAGAGTCTCATCCACAAATACCACAAAAGACTCAAGCTGTCATTGATGTTAAAGAACTGGGGTATGTAAACTTTTGATAAGGGTCATTTGGGTAGCTTATGTTGCCATTATTATTTAAAAAGAGTAAACACAGTTGATTGATAATAAATAGCTTCAGCCAAACACTAACCATGAGTGAAAGAAATGTTTTTGTGTTATCATTCATATTCTCTGAAAAATGGCCAAAAAATCATAAATTCTGCCAGGGTATGTAAACTTATGAGCACAACTGTATATTCACAGTATATTGTAAATGGTTGTATACATCTGCATCAATGTATATGTTTTTTTTGTCTGCAGTTTAATATTTCCAGGAGTAAGGCTAGGTGTTGACAGCCAGTTTAGTGACTTTCTGGATGGACTTGGACCTGCACAGCTAGTAGGCCGACAAACGCTGGCAACTCCTGCTATGGGTAAGTGATAAATATGTTAGTAGTCCTTTATTGAAAATGTTTATATATTAAGCTGAGGAAGCCAGTGGAATTGTAGAAACAGCCGTGGTTATTTAATAATACATTGGTGGGTTTCACAGCTTGTAGTAAGTCACATTCAACTGTACCTGTTCTGTTAAATTGACAATGTTTCACTGCAGCTAAATAGATGTGATAAATGTTCAATCACCTACAAGAAGATTAAAACAATATACATATTTTTACTTGCACACAATTTGAAGATGAAAGTCAGTAGAGCTTCACCCTATTCACAGAGCTAAGGGAAAATTACTTTGCTAAACAAACAGCCTAATTTCCTTTAATATTTCAACCCCTATAGCTGCCCCTGATATATTATTTTCCCTAACTAGATAACATGTTGGGAATTAAAGCACATCTTTGGTCAAAATGATAAAATCATATACTCATTTCCACCTTATATTTTAATTATTTCACAATGTCTTACTTTTTTTGCTAGTGTCCCGGGACGTTGGATGCCTTTTGCTCATCACTGCTGAGAAAATCTATAACTATATTTTTGCTAGCCTTTTTATTAATTTTTTTCATTATTTTCTTCAATTAAGATACTCAGTATTGTAGACACTGCTATTTTCAGGGACTTCAAACAGACTTTAACAATGCTGCTTGAGCTAGTCTCTATTCATCAGCTATCAAGTTCATCATATCTTCAGCAGCAGCTTTGGAAGAAGAACCCTGACCCCTCTAATCTGGAACATTTCAGGATTAACCTGGAATGCTACCTTCGGTACTCATAGACCTCTCCAGGTCCAGTGCTGTACAGCGCTTCTGGTGTGCCTCAGTCTCTGAAGACGAGCAACAACTACAATCACTAAACGTATTCTCCCTGAAGAGGAGACGCTTGAGCGGAGATATAATAGCAATATACAAATATCTCAATGGTGATCCCAGCATAGGTAGGAAACTATTCAGTCTCAGGGAGTGTAAAATGGCATGGGTCCACACAATGAGATTGGAGAAGTGGTTTAATCTTAAGCTGCCTAGGGAATTTTTCACTGTCAGGGCAGTAAGGATGTGGAACTTTCTTCCACAATCAGTGGTTTCGGCAAGAATTAGTGATAGTTTTAAAAGACTTTAAAGGGATTGTAAAGTCAGAAGGTTTATTTATATTACTGCCATCTATGCATTAAGATAAAAAGCCTTCTGTGTGCAGTAGCCCCCCTCGGCCTCCTGTATACTTACTTAAGCCCCGTCTCTGCCCAGCGATGTCCACAGGTGTCTCAGCCATCCAGTACTCTCCCTCCCTATTGGTCTCAGGAAACACAGCAGTGGTGCCATTGGTTCCCGCTGGTGCCATACAAAGTCACTTAGCCAATCAGGAGAGAGTGGGGGCAGGGCCGAACCGCAGCTCCCTGTGTGAATGGACACACAGAGCTGTGACTCAACTCGGGTGCCCCCATAGCAAGCAACAGGAGGGAGGGGCCAGGAGCACAGAAGAGGGATCCAAGAAGAGGGGCTGGGCTGCTCTGTACAAAACCACTACACAGAACAGGTTTGTTATTTTTACATAACAAAAAAACAAGAATTTACAATCACTTTAAAGGATGTGTATCTTAGTGAACACAATATACATGGATATGGGAAATGATTGTCTACACGAACACACACACATCAAGTACACAGGTTGAACTGGATGGACTAGTGTCTTTATTCAACCTTACAGACTATGAAACTATGACACTTTGGGGGTGAATTACTAAAGGAAAATCCACTTTGGATTACAAGTGCACTGCAAGTGCACTTGAAAGTGCAGTCACCCTAGATCTGAGGGGGACATGCAAGGAAAATAAAAAACATCATTTTAGCTTGCACAGGATCTGATGATAAAGTCAGCAGAACTTCCACTCATTTCAGATCTACCCCTCAGATTTACAGTGACTGCACTTCCAAGTGCACTTGTAGTGCACTTTCAAGTGCAAAGTGGATTTGCCTTTTGTAAATAACTCCCTTTAAGACTCATGCAGTGAGTGGGCCTCTAAATGTGGTGAGGATAACCTAGAATGTAACTTTCTGCACTGGGCACTTTCTAGAGTCATTGTCAGTCTCCGGTAGTGAGTAAGACCAGTCGGGCTCAATAATTGTAACCTACTTTACAGTTGGTACCATCTTGCAGTGGTAATGTTTAAGGCTGAGAGAACTGGCATCATCCTTTGTGCACCCACTGTTTATGCTTTTCTCGAACTATTAAACATAGGAGAAGCAGTTTCCTGCTGCCACTGCTCCTGTATTTGAAGCGCTTCATGGATCAACTACTCCCTGGTCTTGTTCCACTGCCTGTCTAGAGTGACTTTGTCACCTCTAAGTGCCTACAACCCTCTTTGGCATCAGCTGCTTAGTTTGTAGTAAACAAGGCCTTGCCTCACTTTTCCCCTAATTGTTTTCCTGCTGCGTTGTCCAACATGATGATGCAGATGACAAAAGTTCTCTAAGCCTTAACCATTACCACTGTAGGAAGAACTAGTAGCAACCAAGTTCTAGCTCTCTCCTGACAATGTGAAGGAGCTTTTTCCCTTTGAAATGGAATTTAACGATAAGTGGTCTCTGTGGATGCTCCAGTCATTAGCACCTGGGTAAACCTCCTGTAAAATAACCTTTCAAAAAGGTGCAGGAACATTCTGGTGTGTTCTCTTTTTAGATTAAGTCCCTTGTATCTTAGTCACATTTTGTATGTAGAGCAATTTAGTAAATGGAATTATTCTATATTGAGAGTGTGGAAAAAGTACTTAATTAATTACTGTTCACACATTTCCTTTGGCTTTGGAGACACATGTATGCCTAAGAATGTCAAGTCCATATAAATGGATGGTTAAATTGCATAAAGATGTGTGATTTGTATATTACAGGTGAAGAACCTATCCTTCCCAAATCAACATTTCATATTGATGATATTATTTTTGTTCAATAAATGCACTCTTTAAGCCCTCATCTCTACAACTTTCTGAGCTGCTTTGATTCAGTTTGATTGAACTGTGTAAATCATATATTTTGCTTATTGCTAATGCTTAGCACCTTTGCTGTTCTGAATCTGCCATATGGCATTCATTTTAAATAGGTTAACAAGGCTTAATTGGCTACAGGACATTACAAGACGTTGTCTATGCAAACAGTTGTTTAATTAGTGAGAATGGTGTGAATAATTAGATAGCAGGAAGAAAACGAAAGGAAGTAATTTCTGGGCTTAGAAAAGCTTTGCTAATAAAAATAGATACTGTATCTTCCTAAAGGGTAGCAACATATTTATGGCATAAGAAAATACAGTACAATCTCAAAATAAGAGTCACATATTGAAATTTTGTTATAATAATTTAAATTTTTTCTCATATTTTTTATTACTTTATTACAGTTATTTATATAGTGCCAACAATTTACACAGCGCACATTTTGCATTCACCTCAGTCCCTGTCCTTAAGGTTCTTACAATCTAAGATCTCTTACTCAGATTCATACAAACACTTCTTAACCTACCAGCATGTCTTTGAAGTATGGGTGGAAACCCGTGAAATCACAAGGAGAAGATGCACACTTCATGCAGGTAGTGTGGTAGTTAAGATTCGTACTAATGATGACCTAGTGCTGCCAGGTGGAAAGTTTAACTACTAAGCCACAGGTTTTATCATGCAGTGCCTTGAAGAAAACATTCATACCCCTTGAAAATTTCCACATTCCACATACACGTTTTTTACAACCAAAAACATAAATTTGTAAAAACTTGCACTAAGGTAAAATAATATATAACACTTGCAACAGTATAAAGGTTGACTGTTGCAATAGTAGCCTGTTTGTCTTAAGCAAATTAACCCCACAATACCCTTCTCCAATAATTCAAGATCTCAATTTGGAAGTGCATAACCACTTAAGTTTAAAGTGGTTGTAAAGGCACAATATTTTTTACCGTTATGCATTCTATGTCAGTCACAGCCAGTGAGCCAATTAGGTGACGGGGGCGCTGGGGGCTAGCCGCGGATTTATGTGTGAATGGAGATATAAATCTGTGGCTCAGGTGCACGCCTGCTTGGCTGCCCCCAGAGCAAGCTGCTTGCTGTGGGGGTACCTGGCAGGAGGGAGGAGCCAGGAGCCCAAGTGAAGGACCCAAGAAGAGGAGGATCCAGGCTGCTCTGTGTACAACCTGAGCAGAGAGCAGGTAAGTTTAATATGTTTGTTATTTAAAATAAAAACAAGGCTTTAATATCACTTTAAGTTAAAAAAAAAGTTGAAATAAAATATCATGGTGAGCACAAGCTTTGGCCACATTTTTCCAAACCATGAAAGTTATTTGTTGTTTATGAAATTAAATAGTAACATCATACCATAGCAAGTGTTGCACCATAGTTAAAGCTGAGCTGCAGGCAGATATTTTTTTTTTTGCATGTGCATTATGGTCTTTCTTGCCTATTACAAATAAGTTCTTAGTTCCATGCACATGTATGGTGGGTGCGAGAAACCCATATTTTCTCTCCTGAATTATAGGCATCAGGGGCTCATCTATGTTATGACTGGTAGTCAATATCCCACCTATCCCCCCAGCTACTGGTTCTGTCACTTGTGACACCTGTGATGTTATGGAAACTGTATTTCCTACAAGCACCACTGGGAGATGTTATGTCTTCCCCCACATTATACCTTCTCCAGGTCCAGATGAAGCTGCATTTTCTGAATTGCAGTGATAATTTCAGTGATACAGTGAGGTATTTTTTATATTTAGCAAGCTGAGGTTGCTGATTTGTTTTTTTGTTTTTGTATTTTGCATTCTCAAATTCATCTTTAAATCCTTAAAGTGGTTGTCAACCCACTTCTATAAAATGCTCCTATCCCCTCTGTAATACAGGCATACCCCACTTTTAAGTACACAATGGGGTTTATTTACTATTGCTTGAGAGTGCAAAATCAGGCTCACTTCTGCACAGAAACCAATGCGCTTCAAGGTTTTATTACCAGGCTTAATTGAACAAGCTGGGGTTAGAAGCTCATTGGTTTCTATGCAGAAGTGAGCCTGATTTTGCACTCTCCAACGATAGTAAATAAACCACATTGTGTACTTAAAAGTGGGGTATGCCTGTATTACAATAAGTGCCCCTGTGCCTGTGTTATATAATAAAGATGCTTATCTGTACCGCTAACACATTGGCTCCCAGCGCACAAGTGCCTCCTCTCTCCACTTCTCCACCCGGCTGACAGTTCCAGTGGGCAGGACCAAGCACTCTGGCTGATGTCAGCCCAGGAGGAGAGGAGAGAGACAGCTGAGGAGTCATGTGATCCCCAGGAGCCGATGTCTTAGCGGTGCAGATAAGCATATTCATTATATAACACAGGGGCACTTTTTGTAATATTACAGAGGGGATATGAGCATTTTATACCTAATATGAGAGCATTAGAAACTGGGGGGGGGGGGCGCTGACACGAGCAGACAGGCAGGCAGGGAGGGGAGGAGGACACAGGAGCAGAGAGGAGACAGAGCAGGGCTGCGGCTGATGGAGGCATGTAAATCGACCACGGTGTCAGGGCCCAGCAGCCATGATACACCGTGGTCAGTTTACAAAGTTGAGGGTAAATATAGTCCTGCAGGATCAGCCAGGTATTTTTAGGTGTTACAGGCGCCCAAATGACACTGCACAAGAACTGTGCTGTATAACATGCTTTAAGGGAACAGGATGTGCTTTTTTTTTGGGGGGGGGGTTAACAAACACTTTAATTTAAAGAGCTTTTTACACAAAGATCTATTTAAGTATATATTTGTATGTATAAACAGATTAGGGAGGAAATTACACTCCGTAACCTCAACAGTACAAACCTGGGTGCACACGCCATAAGCAAAGATATTCCAAAAAGTAGTGGGACTCTCAGGATATTTTTTTTTTTTCAAATATTTTATTGAGAATTTTTATAGGTAAATACAGAAAATAATACATGCACAAATCGTAAAATATGCATATTATATAAAACATTACACAGAAGACAAAATCATGTGTTAAATAGATATACATGAAGTCATCAGAGGACAAATGTAAGGAAAGAACAAGGAGAGAGGAGCCGAAGAAGGGAGGGGAAGGGGAGGGAGAGGGGACAGAGAAAAAAAAAGGGGGGGGGAGAAGGGGGAAAATTTCAAATGAGATGGAAAATATATGCAACCTATCTGGTAAATATCCCTTATCGAGAAAGTAATGAATGAATGAATGAAAAACTTATAAAGCGCGGCGCATGCGAACTGAATCGCTTCTGGGCGCTAGTTGTTCGTGTCTCATGACATCAAAAGAGCAGAGTTTTGATCCGTCTTCTGAAAGTCAGGTGGTTTTCCTCCAACCGAATGCTGGTTGGTAAAGCGTTCCATAGTCTAGGACCCTGAAAAGCAAACCTTCTTTCTCCTTTGGACTTGTATTTGGTTTTTGGTACCCTGACCAGATTTTGGTCGGTGGATCGCAGAACGCGATTCGAATTGTGAGGTTCTATCTTGTCGCAAAGATATTGCGGAGCCTTCCCATGGATGCACTTATGTGTCAGGCAGAGTGCTTTAAATGCAATTCTGTCTTTTACTGGCAGCCAGTGAAGGGTTCTCAACGAAGGTGAGATTGATTCCCATTTTTTTTTCCCAGTCACCAGTCTGGCGGCCGTATTCTGAACGACTTGCAGACGGGAGATTTGGTACTTTGGGAGTCCGAGGTACAGGGCGTTAGCATAGTCCAGTCTGGAATTCACGATTGTTCCCACCACGACTGCTACGTCTTCTTTGGGGATAAATGGAATAAGTCTGCGTAGTAGGCGCAACAGATGGTGCGCTCCGCTGACTACTGACCCTATTTGTGCGTCCATTGTCATGAAGGTGTCGAAGATGACCCCGAGACTTTTGACTTTGGAGCTAGGGGTGATGATTTGGCCCAGAATGGGCGGGGGTGTCCAGGTTGTTGCCAGTTGACTCTTTCGGCTGGCGTGAAACATAAGGAGTTCTGTTTTTGAACTGTTGAGTTTAAGATAACTCTTAGTCATCCAGTTTTCTATCAAAGAGAGACATTTCTCTAAACTGAGATGATGATCCTTTTTGTTGCAGATGCGAAAATACAGTTGCGTATCGTCTGCATAAGAGTGATAGAGTAGTTCTTGGCTACTGATAATATCAAAGAGAGGGCGAAGATAGATGTTGAATAGCACCGGTGACAGGGGGGATCCTTGGGGGACTCCACATGACACCGTGCGCTTTTCCGACGTGAAACAACCCAATTTAACTGTTTGTGATCGGTTTTCAAGAAAGGAAGAAAACCATGGTAAATCACCTTCTGCGACTTCTGCTACCTTGGCTAGTCGCATTAGTAACAGTTTGTGGTCTACCGTGTCAAAGGCTGCGCTTAGGTCCAGCAGAACCAGGAGACAAGATTCTCCTTCGTCTGCGGCCTCGAGGGCATCGTCCCATATTTTGAGTAAGGCCGTTTCTGTCCCGTGTCCGGGACGGAAGCCTGATTGTAATGGATCTAGTAGATTGTGGGTATCTAGATGCTGTTGCAGCTGTTGTACCACTACTTTCTCCATTATCTTGGAGAGAACATTTAGGCCTGTTATGGGACGGCGGTGAGTTGGGTCCTTGGGATCCAGGTTAGGTTTTTTCAAGATGGGCTGGATTGTGCCCTCTTTCAACAGGGATGGCACTGTGCCTTCCTTAAATGACTGGTTTATAAGCTGTGTGATGGGTGGTGCCAGGATGTCGGCACATTCCTTCAGCAGTTTGGTGGGGATGATATCATTGGGCGATGTGCTGTTCCGCAAAGCACCAATGATATTTTTTGTGGTATCGATGGAGATCGGTTCCAGAGTGAACTTTGTTGATTGTAGAGCGTTTCTGTGGGTGTTTTGTGGTTGATTGACGGTGGGGTTGAGGGGGGTATTGTTTTGCATGATGCTTTCCCGGATTCTTTCAATTTTGTTGATGAAGAAATCCGATAGTTCATTGCAGAACTCTTGGGTGTCTGAGTTGGGGACTTCAAGACATCCTGGATTCATGGTCTGGGTGACCATCTTGAAGAGTTCGCGGGGGCGGTTTAGGGCGCTGTTAATCGCCATAGAAAAATGATGTTTCTTGGCTTTGAAGATTTCTTTATGATATCGTGTTGTTATTGCCTTGTAGATGATGAGGTTATCCTCTGCAGGACTTCTTTTCCAGGCGGCTTCCGCCCTTCTGCGCTCTTGCTTCAGAAGCGACAGCTGGTTGTTGAACCAGCCGGACTTTCTTTTTCGGATGCAGGCTTTGCGTTTCGGTGCTACTAAATCGGCTGACTGTAGCAGGGCTGCGTTTATGGCATCCAGTGTATCTGCGGCTGTTTGATGTGGATGGATTGTTTTGATTCTGTTTCCCAAGGTAGATTTGAAGAGTTCCGAATGGAGCTTCTTCTGAGATCTAGCCCAGTGTATTGTCACCGGCTTGGGTGCTTTTATCACTGGGGGAATTTTGGAGATTATGAAATTAATTGCATGGTGGTCTGTCCATGGCAATGGTTCATTTTCTAAAATGCTTATTTTCAGATTTTGTCTGAAAATTAGGTAGAGTGTGTGACCTGAAGCATGTGTTGGCCCGCTTATAAGTTGCTGTAGCCCTAATCCCTCCAGGTGATCAATGCAGGCGTCCGCAATGGGATCCTGTGCGGAGTTGGCCCACAGATTAAAGTCCCCGAGCAGCAAAAGGTGTTTGCTGTTAAGGGTATAAGTGGATATAAACTCCGTTAATGATGGCAAAAACTGCGATTTTGGCCCAGGTGGCCTATAGCAGAGGAGAATGTGAACAGTCTCCTGGGGGGAAGTTTGAAGTTGAAGAGTAAGGGTTTCCATGAATGGAAGAGGATTTTGAAGGGCTGGCTTAGTGATTGTAATGCGATTCTTGTGGATCACCGCCAGGCCTCCTCCTCTTTGCCCTATTCTGTTTTCCGTTATAATGTGATAGTTTTCTGGCACCAATTCTCCGAGAATGGTAAAAGAAGGAGAGTACGGAGAGGGTGAAATAAAGCAATCTTATAATGAAGCAGCCCTTATTGAATGAAATTCAGCACAGTTCTTGAAAGATAAAGATATTTTTTAAGTGAAAAATGTACACAAATAATTTAAAATGCATATGTTATTATTATTATTATTATTATTATTATATAAAGGGTACAGTTTAAAAGGGTGTAGCTAGATATACACAAGGGTTCTTCAAAAAGTTTCAGCACTTTTTTTAACTCTATTAAATAGTGCGGAAACTTTTTGAAGACCCCTTGTGTGTTTGTGTGTGTGTGTATGTATATGTATATATATATATATATATATATATATATATATATATATATATATATATATATATATATATATATATATATTTAAATAATCACATTGTGATGCTTCGCAGAGAGACATATAGCCAGATTCACGTACGGCGGCTTAAAGTTATGCGAGCGTAGCGTATGTCATTTACGTTACACCGCCGCAAGTCAGGCCCCGTACACACGATAGAATCCATCCGCTGAAAAATCTCAGCGGATCGGTTTCAGCGGATAGATTCTATGGTGTGTACATTCCTGCGGATATTTATCCGCGGAAATTTCCCAATTCCAGCAGATACAAATTTGTAGACATGTCTACAAATCTATCCACTTGAATTGGCTCCCGCGGATCGATCCGGTGGTCTGTACAGACTCACCGGATCGATCCGTCCGAAAGGGATCCCCCGCATGCGTCGTAATGATTCGACGCATGCGTGGAATTCCTTTTATGACAGCGTCGCGCAAGTCGCCGCGTCATCATCGCGGCGACGGCGCGACACGTCATCGCGAGGGGATTTCGGCGCGGATTTCGATCCGATGGTGAGTACACTCCATCGGATCCAAATCCGTGGAAATCCTCCGGTGGACCGTATCCGCGGATAAATCCTCTCGTGTGTACTAGGCCTCAGAGAGGCAAGTGCTGTATTCACAAAGCACTTGCGTCCTAAGTTACGGCGGCGTAGCGTAAATGTGCCGGCGTAAGCGCGCCTAATTCAAATTGTGAAGTAAATAAAGCATGACCCCACGTAAATGACGTTTTGAACGAACGGCGCATGCGCACTCCGTGGACGTATCCCAGTGCGCATGCTACAAATTACGCCCCAAAGACTCATTGGTTTCGACATGAACGTAAATTACGCCCAGCCCCATTCACGGACGGCTTACGCAAACGACGTAAAAATTGAAAAATTTGACGCGGTTCCGACGTCCATACTTAACATTGGCTGCGCCATCTTTTTGGTGGTTTATCTTTACGCCTGAAAACGCCTTATGTAAACGGCGTATCTTTACTGCGACGGCCGTGCGTACATTCGTGAATAGGCGTATCTCGCTGATTTACATATTCTAGGCGTAAATCAGCGTACACGCCCCTAGCGGCCAGCGTAAATAGACAGCTAAGATACGACGGCGTAGGAAGACTTACGCCGCTCGTATCTTAGCAACATTTAAGCGTATCTCAGTTTGAGAATACGCTTAAATATACGACGGCGCAGATTCTGAGTTACGATGGCGTATCTACTGATACGCCGTCGTATCTCTACCTGAATCTGGCTAATAGTTTGTATTTTATCCAGCTTTATTTACTCAGTGCAACTTATAATATACAAGTGAAAGATAAAACACCGACATGTCAGAAAACATCTCCTAAAACTCCCTCCTAAAAATGACTTGTAAATCAATCAGAGAAAAAACAAAAACAGGCAGACTTGATAGACTTCTCTGTGTTTTTATTTTCTGTCAGTTTTCTATGTTTTTATAATGTTTACATGTTAGCTTTACTCATGTCATTTATATTTCCTTTTAAAGTTAGGTTCACATCTGTGGGTTTTCCCTGTGCAGTGTTTGTGCGGGCACAGCAGCCATTTTATTTGAATGGGATGCTGAACCTACTGGAAACACAGGGTACAGGTCCCTGATTGTGCAAATAGGCAATCATGTGTACTAATAACCCATTGAAATACTCCTCAAACTACTAAAAAAGGAATTTTGATCTGTTACCATAAGTTATTCAGTTGCCTGTAAAAAAGAGAAAAGAAACCAGACCAATTTATGGCAGGAAGTAGTTCATTGTATAAAGTCAAAACTGTGTATCGGGTAGCATAACGATTCTTACTTTGAATGATTTCATATTGCTCACTAGCAGGCTACAACACAATGCTGATCCAGAAGCACTGCAGACAAAATGATAATATTTATTATCTGATAATCCCTGATCACGGGTGCAATACTTTGCAGGGTCCTGTAGAAAAAAAAATGTATATTTTTTTACCTGCAAAAACATGTGAGTTTATTATTTTTGTTAAAAGAGAACTTAGTCTAGAATGTCTTAAACACTTTGTGGAAGGATCAATATTTGTTGTGTGGCACTGTAATAATGTTAATAAAGCAGGAGAATTAAACTGAATTTATAGTGCAATTAATAAATTTGTGTGAATTTAGGTATTTAAAAAATGAAGCATTTTTCCCATCAGTATGTCTTTTCAGCATGCAAACTTAGCAGAGTATATATATACGGTAAATATAGAAGAGTTCTCAAGGAGATTTTGTTACAGTTGTGCGTGCTGTGATGCATTACAAATATCTCTTATAATGTGCTGGCACCCTCTGCTGTCTATTTGAACAGACAGAAATGACACTCTGTTTAACTTCTTGTAAAGTGGTGCATGAGAAGGGAAATGTAATCTTTGAACAGGAGTGTGTTGTGTATAACTTGAGAAGTTAGACTAAACACTACGACACATCACCATTTTAACCTTGAAGTCTGTAAAAATGGAGGAAGTCAAGGAACAGTCTTTAGTAGTAGTGGATTTAGTGGATTTAGATTTAGGGAAGTTCTCAACAAATAATACTAAATATCTGCCATCCATGTAAAACATCCCAAACTTAGTTTTTAAGTTAAACTGATATTAATCTTCCATATTTTTTTATTAGATTATAAAAGTACAATGCAATTTATTTTTTTATTTTTTTTACCATTTAATACATTATTTTGTCATAGAGAACTTGTGGTATCAAATTAGAATTATCAGACAAAGGCAAAACATTTTTTTAAATGTTATGGGGCATTATAAATAGATAATGGGCCGGATTCAGAAAAGAGATACGCTGGCGTATCTCCTGATACGCCGTCGTATCTCTGAGTCCGGCCGTCGTATCTATGCGCCTGATTCATAGAATCAGGTTATGCATAGATATCCCTAAGATCCGAAAGGTGTAAGTGACTTACACCGTCGGATCTTGGGCTGCAATCTCACGCTGGCCGCTAGGTGGCGCTTCCGTTTGTATATGCGAGGAATATGCAAATGAGGAGTTACGCCGATTCAGAAACAAACGACCACCCGGCGCTTTTTTTTTACGTCGTTTGTGTTCGGCTTTTTCCGGCGTATAGTTACCCCTGCTATATGAGGCATAGCTAATGTTAAGTATGGCCGTCGTTCCCGCACCGAGTTTTGAAATTTTACGGCGTTTGCATAAGTCGTTCCCGAATACGGATGGGCGTAATTTACGTTCACGTCGAAACCAATGATGTCCTTGCGACGTCATTTAGAGCAATGCACTCTGGGATTTTTTTTTCAAAAAGTCCTATTGTGCATTGATACATACAATAACATTTAGCTGCTCCTACAGGCAAACTGAACCCCCCCCCCCCAGAAGCCCAATGTGCATAGACCCTAAATCAAGGATTCTGCTTGTGCTCAAACGTAATTGTATACTGACTGTATCGGGCTTTAGAAGATGCCTACTTACTCCAAATATGAGCTAGTCATGTATGCACAATGAACCATATGATGGTCCTGAACTATATCTGTACAGATATGTTTGTTACTAGGCAGCATGGAATGGGGAGTGCTCAGGTGGTGACTTTTTTAGGGGGAAAACAATAGAAATCAGTTTGTAATATCTGTCTTGTCCAACTGAAGCATCACAGACATAGGCTGCATCAGCAACATAAGGGAGGATTTAGAGTCCTATGATTGTTTTCTGATCAGACTCTAAGCAAATGTGTGTAGGCAAATTAGGAAAGACTCCTTTAAACCCTTTTTACGTAATTCCCCTTCTTAAAGTTTGAAGACTGCTTTATGGGTGACACATTTACAGATATATTCAAAGAGCATTAAGGAGAGGAAAAATGTTTTTTTAGATCCCAATGAATAGAAGAAATTCTTTGCTGCCTTTATACTGTATTTACTGCTAAAACATACCCAGCATAATTGGAATTATGCCTTAAATATTTATGCAATAATGATAGATTTTTTTATTATTTGTTATATGTAATATTTAATATTTGTAATCTAAAATGTTTTGTTTCAGGTGACATACAAATTGGCATGGTAGATAAGAAAGGACAGCTAGAGGTTGAAGTAATAAGGGCACGAGGTCTAACACAAAAGCCTGGTTCAAAATCCACACCAGGTAAGTCCAAAGTCAATCCTTCTGTCCATTTGTCCATTTGAACTGACCCAGCCATAAAGTACATGCATGTGTACAATGTTAAACATAAAACTATAGTATGGCAGTTCAATGGACACAGTAAGGGAGATTTACTAAAACTGGTGCACAACCTGGTGCTTCTATTCAGCTTCTAATCAGCTTCTATTGTCAACGTTAAATTGAACTAAGCTGAAGTTAGAAGCTGATTGGTTACTATACACAGCTGCACCAGATTCTGAGTGCACTAGTAAATCTCCCCCAGTCTTTCTAACCAGGCTTTTGCTTTCCTTCTGGCATCACCTCACTATACCAGGACACCCTACCGTGTAAAATACACTACTTACTGGTTGTTTGCTGATCTAAAAACACTTTCCATGCACATAAAGATGTGTCTTGTTCATCTTGAGCTGTCTTTTTCCAATGCAAATGTACACCCCATTAACACCCAAACATTAAAGTAAACACACAACAAGGATTGTGGGAAAAATTGAAGCCATGGCCCCTTTATTGACTTTAAATCTTTTTTTTTTTTTTTTTAATCAGATGAATGTTTTATTTGAACACATTCAAGCATACATGTTCCATAAACACTCATAAAAGAATGTAAAGTTGTAATGTACAAAAAGAAATGGTAAATTACCGATTCCAACATCATAGAACTACGTACAGACATCCTCTCACTGAAGAGAATATACAACCCCACTTAGTGGCTGAAAACAAAAATGACAGTACCACTAGACCACCACTATGGCAAGTTCCAAAGTCAGATAGTAGTAACCAACATTAAGTAATCAAAGGCATTCTACCTCAATATCCTATCAATAATTAGGTTTTCTGGAGCCAATCCTGATACATTACGCCAACCCCCCCAACCCTCTCATATTTAGTGGGGCATCCATGGTGCTGGTAAATAACATGTTCATATCTTACAGTAGTACCCATGTATTCTAGCTATTCCTTAACCACTTAAGCCCCGGACCAATATGCAGCCTAAAGACCCAAGGGGTTTTTACAGTTCGGGACTGCGTCGCTTTAACAGACAATTGCGCGGTCGTGCGACGTGGCTCCCAAACAAAATTGGCGTCCTTTTTTCCCCACAAATAGAGCTTTCTTTTGGTGGTATTTGATCACATCTGCGGTTTTTAGTTTTTGCGCTATAAACAAAAATAGAGCGACAATTTTGAAAAAAAAGCAATATTTTTTACTTTTTGCTGTAATAAATATCCCCCAAAAACATATATAAAAACATTTTTTTTCCTCAGGTTAGGCCGATACGTATTCTTCTACCTATTTTTAGTAAAAAAAATCGCAATAAGCGTTTATCGATTGGTTTGCGCAAAATTTATAGTGTTTACAAAATAGGGGATAGTTTTATTGCATTTTTATTTTTTATTTTTTTTTTACTACTAATGGCGGCGATCAGCAATTTTTTTCGTGACTGCGACATTATGGCGGACACTTCGGACAATTTTGACACATTTTTGGGACCATTGTCATTTTCACAGCAAAAAATGCATTTAAATTGCATTCTTTATTGTGAAAATGACAGTTGCAGTTTGGGAGTTAACCACAGGTGGCGCTGTAGGAGTTAGGGTGCACCTAGTATGTGTTTACAACTGTTTGGGGGTGTGGCTGTAGGAATGACGTCATCGATCGTGTCTTCCCTATAAAGGGAATGACGCGATCGATGCGCCGCCATAGTGAAGGACGGGGAAGCCGTGTTTACACACGGCTCTCCTCGTTCTTCAGCTCCGGGGAGCGATCGCGACGGAGCGGCTATAAACAAATAGCCGCGCCGTGGTCCCGGATCGCTCCCCGAGCGGACCCGACCTCCGCATGTAGCGGGGGGGGTCCCGATCGGACCCCCCACCCGCTAATAGGCGAGGACGTACCTATACGCCCATGTGCCTGTACGTGCCATATTGTGGACGTATATGTACATGGGCTGGTCCTTAAGTGGTTAAAGGAGAAGTCCAGCCAAAACTCGTTTGGCTGGACTTCTCCTATGGATCACAGAAGTGCAATTTGTTTTGCACTCCTGTGACCCGTTTTCAGCAGAGAGCGGACTGAAGTTTGCTCTCTGCTGATGTCACTAATATCAGTCTAGGCACTGCATCATCACGACAATGGAAGTCTGGATCCGCCAGGTGTCTGGAGCCACTGAGAGCCTGAGACGGCCGCGCTGTCCCCTCCAAAGCTCAGCGCTCCAATGAGTTAGGAGGGAGATGAGCAGAGAGCTGTGACTGACAGTCTACAGCTTTCTGCTCACAGAACTCTGAAAACCGAGTGATCAGCGATATTCAATCGCTCAGTTTTCAGTGCAGAGGTGCCAGGAGACAGATCCACTTAGGTAAGTATAAATCTAAAAAAAAAAGAAACCCATATTTCTCTTTTAAGGGATGGAGGGAAAGTGCTTTTCCAGTGGAGGAGGATAATTTTGCATGCCTGAAACAAGACCCTGGAAACAGCTTCCTTGGTAAAGGCATCCAGTATAATGTCATCAAAAACTTCCAGCAGACAGCACCAGGGGTCAGAAGTGATGTCTGTTTGGAATACTCTGTGAACTGTTGCAAGAACAGACATCCGGTATCTGTGTAACTGTGGTCATCTCCACAGCATGTGGATGAGATACCCATGCTTCCTTCAACATTCAGGGCAAACTGGCTCTGACAAAAGCCCCATTTTAAACAATTTCACCAGGGTTTAATGGACTCACAATAAAATATATAATTGTGATAAACCCTGAAGCCTCATACACATGACCGAGTTTCTCGGCAAAAACCAGCAAGAAACTTGCTGTTTTTTTTTTTTTGCCCACGAAACCGGTCGTGTGTACACTTTTCGACGAGGAAACTGTGGAGGATCTCGTCGAGCCAAAAAGTGAGCATGTCTTCTTTTTCCTCGACGGCAATGGAGAAATTTGGCTCGCCAAGATCCTCGACAGCCTAACAAGGAACTCGACGAGCAAAACGATGTGTTTCGCCCGTCGAGTTCCTCGGTCGTGTGTACGAGGCTTGAGAAGTATTAAGAGATCTCTTGCACTGCTTCCAGCTAATTTTCCCACTGTTCTCCGGACTTGTCCCCACATCAGACTCACACAGGTCGATGGCCTTGCAGGGGTAGGCCTCCAAATAGATGTTCAGTAGGGATGCATAACAATTGGAAATAAGGCCCTTCTGTATTTCACTGTAACAGACCAAAAATAGGTGTTAGGGAAAGACAGTAGTTAGAGGACAAATGTTGTGCCTGTACCACATGGGAGAACTGCAAATAATAGAAATACTTAGATTGTGGTAGACCATACAGAGTCTGCGGTGAAGAAAAGGATAATAATTTACCAGCTCTAAAAATATGCTGCATGTGCGTGATACCATATGCACACCACTTGGGAGCATAGGTACATTTTGCCATATATGGGTACATGGTATTATTCCAGTCAGCTCTTGCAGGTGTTTGGCTTTACCCTAGATTTTGTGCATTAACCTATATGTGAGGAAGAGACAGTTGGATTTGGCAAACAGCAATTCTAAGCCTTCCAGGAGTGAAGCTGAGCTAGTATGTTGAAGCATAATGGACAAGGAGGAATTCTGAGTTCCAACAGTCGGCCCTAGTTTGATCATACCCTCCCGTATGTGCTGCAGTTGAGCAGCCAAATAGTACACCCACAGGTTCGGGAATGTAATGCCCCCTGTTTCTTTCAATTTTTGTAGTTGTTCTAAGCGGATCCTAGGCGAACCGCACCACCAAAGTAGTTGTCTAAAGATAGAATTATTAGTCTAAAAAAGCTTAAGGGGCAGTACAATGATGACATTGTGGAAAAAATATAGCAGTTGAGGAATTAGAATAATTTCCACTAAATTAGGCCTTCCTACCATAGAGAGACAGAGTTTTTTCCAAAGTTTAATTTAGCAAGTAGTGGCAGCATATTAGGATGAGAGTAATTAGTTGAATTGGCTGAGATCACCACCCCTAAATACTTAAATTACTCTACCACCGGGACGGGGCAGAATGTGGGCAGAGAGGGATTAACTATGCCCTCTAAGGGTAATTGTGCAGACCTGAATCAATTGATGGTTAAGCCAGAATAGATACCAAAGTCCCCCCAATGGGGATACCATCTTCCCTCTTGTATCTCCAAATCATTAGGAACATTCAATCATGCCCACTGTGTAACAGTAAGACTAAGCAGCTCAAGAGTCAAAAGGTACATATTTAACTCATTATCAGTATGGTGTGTACGAGACTGGTACAAATTAGAATAAAATCGCACCAGTTAATTTACGACCAGGTCAGGTGTGCTAAGAAGCCTGCCCAATTGTGTCTTGAGGGCCTCTATTAGCTGAGCTGCAGATTGGCCATTTCTAGTTTGGCTAACAGGTGACCGGTTAAGAAAATTCTATGAGAAGGTCCCCCTTCTCATAGAATGCCTGCTTTCTCCGCAGAAGATGCCAAACGTACAAGTGCATCCTGTGCGTACAACCATAATATTTTAGTGTTGTCTGAGGGATCAGAAATATAGTCCCGTTCTAGCTTTTACACATACTGGGACGTTGGCGTTCACACTGGTTACTGGCAGTTTTTACAGCCGTTATCTCTGAGATAAGCATGCCATGCAAAAAACATCTCCCCCGCTGAGCTGTTGTTGTGTTCTGACATGGGGATGGCCCCCCACTTTGATCATTGCTCTCTGCCATTGGGAAATGGTCAGGTGCTGGTTTTCCAGCATGCATGTCCGACAGGGGCATTGTCTCCCGACATTCTGATTGTGTGTACCTGGCTTTAAGGAGTTGTAAAGGCAGAACATTTTTTTATCTTAGTGCATTAATGCATTATTTATTATTTTTATTTTTATTTTTTTTGGTGGGGAGGGGGGGGGGGGGGTTTAGGGAGGATTATTGGGAGGGTGAGAGGGGAGGAAGAGGGTTGTGGGAAGGGGAAAGAGAGATACTCTATTATTATTATTATTATTATTATTATTATTATTATTATTATTATTATTATTATTATTATGGGAACACACAATACATGATTTTGGTTTAGCATAGCACTTAGAGGTTGCTGGGGAAGCTAGTAAGCTATGCCAAATTACTTTTGTAAATACATATACATACGGTACACATATATTTTAAACACGTATTTACGGCACTGAATATAGATACAGATATTTTAAATATAGAACCGTGGTTGAGCATTGTATAGAGAATTTGTTTTATTAAGGGGCCCCTCTTTTTTTTCTTAATTTCTTTCATCTTTGTCCTCCCCTTCTCCCTTCCTCATCACTTTCCCTGTTTCATCGGGTATTGCTCACCCCCCCTTCTGTGACTGCTTTTGTGGCTGTACCTCCCCCTTCCTCCCACCCTCCCCCCTATCTCTTTTTTATTTTGTTGGGGGATGTGTTTGGTGTTTGCCCCCTTTTTTCTTCTTTCTTCCTTTATATTGATATATATATAGGGATTTTTTCTCAAACAATAGGTGCTGGAACTCAACCACAACCCCCCAAAACCCCTCCACCCACACACACCCTCCAAATTATATAAAATAGTGGGTGTGGTGAGTCAAATTTCACGAACAGTAGGAGGGGCATTACATATAGAGTGCAGAGTAGAGGGGGGGTTACACACAGAGTGCAGAGCTATCCCTTGTAAACAAAAAACAACTTTTCTGTTAAAAACCCCCCACAGAAACCAGACTTCTGTGTTTACAAGTGATTGTGGTGAGCAGGCACCAAAGGGTCTGTGCTAGAGGTGGTGGAGCTGAGTTCCACCAAGTTCCCCCTGAAAAAGCCCTGTATATATGTGTATTTTGGCTTTTTATATGTCCGTTTTTCCTTTCTCTTTTCTGTAATGATAAATGTTAATAAAAATCTGATAAAAGATAAAAAACCTTTTGTGTGTAGCAGCCACCCCAGCACCCCCTAATTGCTTACCCGAGCCCTATCTCTCTCCAGCGATGTCCTTGAATGTCTAAACCATTTGGGACACTCCTCTTGATTGGATGAGACACAGCAGCAGTGCCAATGGCTCCCGCAGCTGTCAATCAGTCAACCTGGAGAGAGGGGGCGTGGCTGGGCTCCGTGTCTGAATGGACACACAGAGCTGTGACTCGGCTCCAGTACCCCATAGGAAGCTGCTGACTGTGGAGACACTTGATAGGAGGGAGGGGCCAGGAGCAGAAGATGAGGACCAAGGAAGAGGATCTGGGCTACTCTGTGCAAAACCAACTCCACAGAGGAGGTAAGTATAACATATTTGTTATTTAAAACATTTTTTTTAAATGAGATTTTACAATCACTTTAAGAAGTATGTCTGGCTCCGAAGAATTATTCACAGAAAAACAGGAAATATGACTTTAAATCATTTTTATTTATGAAAAAACTTTAACCTTCAGTTCCAAACAGAACCACTGTTAACCATTAAAATACCAACATGCTTAGTCACTCAAGCAGCAATATCCAGTGTTAATTTTGTCGACTAAAACCAACTAAAACATTTTAAACTATTTTAGTTGACTAAAATACGACAAAAACAATTGAGATGACTAAGATGGGACTAAAACTAAAATGACATTTTAGTCAAAAGACTAAAACTAAATTGAAATTTGATGTCAAAATTAACACTGGTCTGTAGTGCATGTTCATACCTCAATAACATAAATAATAACATATTCGATTTTTCACTCCAGCAGTATATAATGAGTTTGGAAATTGTAGAGAAATACTTAAATACTGCATTACAATTTAACTACACCCATTCGATTTTAGATGACTAAAATTAGTATTAGTCAACTAAAATGTACTGGAACTAAGGTCTGTGTACTGGACTCACCTCTTGATTATCGTCAGCCTACCTTTTGGATTTTTTAATCTGCTTCCCCGCTCACATTCCTCTTTGTTATTTTCCTTTGTCCAGGCTCATCTTTACAGGGTAATGTCACTCATTTTGTGAGTGGATAGTGGTTGGTAAACTGTTATTTGGTTTGTAAGATATTGCCAGTGTTAATTTTGACAGCAAATTTCGATTTAGTTTTAGGACTAAAATTGCATTTTAGTTTTAGTCCCAATGCAATGGTTTTAGTTTTAGCTTTTTTTAGTCGACTAATTCTCCAGGACATTTTAGTCGACTAAAATGTACTGGAGATTTTAGTCGACTAAAATGTCCTGAAGATTTAGTCGACTAAATACAGCTAAAACTAAAACCATTGCAGAAGACTAAAATGGGACTAAAACTAAAATGCAATTTTAGTCCTAAAACTAAATCGAAATTTGCTGTAAAAATTAACACTAGCAATATCTTACATAAACCAAATAACAGTTTACCAACCACTATCCACTCACAAAATGATTACCCTGTAAAGATGAGCCCGGACAAAGGAAACTAACGAAGAGAAATGTGAGCGGGGAAGCAGATTAAAAATTTCAAAAGGTAGGCTGATGATAATCCAGGAGTGAGTCCAGTACACAGACCTTAGTTAAATACTGACACTGAGAGGATTTACAAGTGAAAGGTTACACTTATTGGCCAGCTGTTTCCCACCAATAGATTCCTCGCCAATCAAGTGCTAATTGAAGATCTACCAAGCAGCTAAGGTAAATCTTCTTAGAAACAGCAGGCAGCTTGTAACCTGAAACACAAACCAGAAAGAACCAGCAAAGCAGCCCCAGAGAGACATGTACTTGGCCAGTTCACACCAGATGCAGTTCCGTTCAGTTCTGTGTCCTTTTTTTCTGCACAAAATGCATGCAACCTGTTTTCAATGTATTCCATTGGCTCTAGTTGGCTTTGGTTCATACCATGCAGTCAGTTTCTGCACCGAAAACTGACCAGAAACTGACTGCATGGTGTGAACTAGAGCCCACTAAAGCCATTGGAATACATGGAAAACACTGTGCATGCATTTTTAGTGCAGAAAAAATGCACACGAAATTGTACGGAAACCCCGTCTGGTGTGAACTGGCCCTTAACAATCACGGCAGCCCTCTATTAAGCATTTAATTTATTTATAAAACAAATAGGTGATGGGGGTGCCAACCCCATGGGGGTCACTTTTGTATTTTTTTCTTTTATGGTCCTAACATTAGGAAGTTGCCTCTCACATTCTGTGCGATTACCAGAGCTGAATGTGGGATGAATCTCTGCAACAGAAATGTATACAGAAATAAAACAACATTCATAGTAGATTAGATTGTTAGATACTCTATCTGTTTTTTTGTATCTCTGTATCCCTGATTAGGAGATTTACTGACATTTCTGCGTGGATACTTGGATAAGAAGTGGGGAAATTCTCTCTAGCATGCACACAGAAAATACAAACCTTGCAGAGGTTCTATATGATCTACACTCTGTTACAGCCAACCATATAACTTCTACAACAAACAGCATAGCCAGCAATTACTGTAAATGTTAAAACAAGCTTAGGTGCAAGGAGTCCACATTAAGCTTGTTTAGGGCAACCTATTCTAGGTTTCAAAGAGGAAAGCAAAAATATTCCTTGATAAATTGCAAACAAGAATTTTCAGGGGGAGGGACTTTAGGGCACCAAAAACAATACCAATAGAAGATGTATATACATAAAAAAATGTTACAGCATTTTATTTTAAAAACAATATCTGAACAAATGACCAAAAGTTCAAAATAGTTGCAATGGTAGTTGCAATGTTGACTTCTATAACATAAATATAGATCAATATCCAAAGGCATTGCAACATTGATCAATTATATGAAATTTTGAATTATATTCAAATAACTCACAGTAGTTGGTCATACAGAAAAACACAATAGGGTGGGTGCTTTTAACGCTGACCGACTCCAAAGAGTGACCAAGGTCCAACACAAGAGATACCAAAGATCTACCAGAGATACCAGACCTGTCATGGATCTTTTAGAATAAAAATAAAATAAAAAATCTACAATGAAATAATCCAAATATATATGCCCCCTCCCCTCTCATATCAGTAGATGTATGTAAAAAATCATAGCGCATGTGTGGTGTTTTGATAAATATCCCTCCCACAACCCCCCCCCCCCCTCTGTAGAATTCAACATTGCAACTACCCCCTGAAGAATACTTTCTGTGAGTTGAAACGTGTTGGGGTTCATATAAACAATTCTGCCACTCAAATATAGTGCTGAAAATACTCATTCAGTGGTGGTCTCCATTGCGTTTTTCATTTATGTAAATATTTTGACCTTTTGGTAATTTTTATATGAATAAAAGCTTGTGACATTTTTTTTCCCCCATGAATCACATTTTTTATGTACGGTATATTCATCTGTTATTGGTATGTTTTGGTGCCCTAAAGTCCTTTTGCCCCAAAACAAAAATTCTTGTTTGCAATCTATTGATATGTAGGCATGTGGCACCTTTAAATATTAAAGTCTAGATTGAGGTACGATTATACTTAATGTTCCTCGATAACCACAGTACTTATCTAAGGTAATAGGGTGAACTGGTATAATTTAATTGGATGAAAAGCTGCAGCCCTGAGCAGGTAGGTTTTATACCGTTTATGTATTTCAATGCACATCAGAGGCTACTGAAAACAGAGGGTATTTCCATGTCATCACTTTCATCACAGATCTAAGGTTTAAGCTACTGTATTTGTGCTACATAAAAAAACTGTAAGCAAGGCCATAAAAATCATTCCTATACAGTATGTACCTGGGCCAGATACATACCCAGAATTGAAGATTTACATCACAGGCACAAGCCAACATTACAGAGCCATTTATTTAACATTGTGCAAAGTTATTTCAGGCTAGTTGGATATCATCAGATGATAACCAAGACTTCTATTAACCACTTAAGACCCAGGCATTTTGCAGCTAAAGGACCCGGCAAGGTTTTGCGATTCGGCACTGCGTCGCTTTAACAGACAATTGCGCTGTCGTGCGACGTGGCTCCCAAACAAAATTGGTGTCCTTTTTTTCCCACAAATAGAGCTTTCTTTTGGTGGTATTTGATCACCTCTGCGGTTTTTATTTTTTGCGCTATAAACAAAAATAGAGCGACAATTTTGAAAAAAAAATCAATATTTTTTACTTTTTGCTATAATAAATATCCCCCAAAAATATATATAAAAAAATGTTTTCCTCAGTTTAGGTCCGATACGTATTCTTCTACCTATTTTTGGTAAAAGTTTATCGGTTGGTTTGCGCAAAATTTATAGCGTTTACAAAATAGGGGATAGTTTTATTAATTTTTTTTTTACTACTAATGGCGGCGATCAGCGATTTTTTTCGTGACTGCGACATTATAGCGGACACTTCGGACAATTTTAACACATTTTTGGGACCATTGTCATTTTCACAGCAACAAATGTATTTAAAATGCATTGTTTACTGTGAAAATGACAATTGCAGTTTGGGAGTTAACCACAAAGGGGGCGCTGATGGGGTTATGTATGACCTAATATGTGTTTCTAACTGTAGGGGGTGTGGCTGTAGGTGTGACGTCATCGATTGTGTATCCCTATAAAAGGGATCACACGATCGATGACGCCGCCACAGTGAAAAACGGGGAAGCTGTGTTTACACACAGCTCTCCCCGTTCTTCAGCTCCGGGGACCGATCGCGGGACTCCAGCGGCGATCGGGTCCCGCATCTTCGGACCGGGTCACGGGCGCGTGCCCATGACCCACGGCTGGGCACTAGCAGAGGACGTACCTGTACGTGCATGTGCCCAGCCGTGCCATTCTGCCGACGTAAATGTGCAGGAGGTGGTCCTTAAGCGGTTAATAGGGTTTAGGTGAGCTATAAACCAGCAGTGAAATAAATGCAAGTAGCTGGAGTTGCCTGCATGTACCTTCAAACTATCCCAACTCATCCCAGTAAATTGCTGTCTTTTCTGCATTCTGTCCCTCGCTGTAGGACACTGAGGCTGCCTATGACAGACAGTGACAGGTTTACTTAAAAATATTTGGCAGTGTAAACATTCTGTATTAAATACATATAAATCTTTAATTGTATGACATTTTATTTTTAAATGATTAGTCAAATCAGCACAGTCTTGGAAGGTGGCATTATTTGCATTTTAAAAAACAATAAATATACTGCATGTAGTTTACCTTTCATACTGTACCCCCTTAAAAATGTTGTTTAACACATTACCTTTATTTCCAGCTCCATATGTCAAGGTGTACCTTTTAGAAAATGGAGCATGTGTAGCCAAGAAGAAGACCAGAATTGCACGAAAAACCCTTGATCCCCTTTATCAACAGAACTTGGTTTTTGAAGATAATCCCCATGGAAAGGTGCTTCAGGTAAATTTGCCAATAATAACCGTAGAAGCCTCTGTATCCCACTAGATGAATACTCTCCAGTATTACTCACTAATATGTGCTGACTGTATTCAGTTCATTGCTATGGAAGAGTTTAGAATTGAAATTAATCTATGGAATATACCATATGACATGGCGGTCCCCGGGTTACAAACATCCGACTTATATACGACTCCTACTTACAAACAGAAGGAGACAACAGGGAGTGAGAAGAAATCTACCTCTAGGATCGGAAACTCACTCCTGTAAGAGTTCTTATGGGGAAAAAGGTGTCTCCACTAAAGCTTTATCACCAATCCTTGCTTCACAACAACCCAACATTTTCAAAATTCAATTGTCACAGGGACAGAAGGTGAGGTGAAATCTTCTAAACAGGGGCACAGGCAGCAAAACAAATGTTACAGGGGTGTTAACCTTTCCCTATGCTATCCAAAAAAACATAAAACATTTTTGTTGCACTCAAAACATGTACCTGTTCCAACTCGCATACACATTGAACTTAAATGGGTTGTAAAGGTTTGTTTTTTATTTTCTAAATAGGTTCCTTTAATCTAGTGCATTGTTGGTTCACTTACCTTTTTACTTCAATTTCCCTTCTAAATGTTTTTTTTTCTTTGTCTGAATTTCTCACTTCCTGAACATGTAACTGATACCAAGCATTTGCCCGAGTACTTGTACTCTGGTAAATGCTCCCGATGCTTCACCTGATACTTGTACTGTCGGCACCGATCACCGCTGATTTTAAAGCAGCTGAATGCCGCCGTGTATCCCGTGTATGCCGCCGTGTGTATCCTGTGTATGCCGCCGTGTGTATCCCGTGTATGCCACCGTGTGTATCCCGTGTATGCCGCCGTATGTATCCCGTGTATGCCGCCGTGTGTATCCCGTGTATGCTGCCGTGTTTCTCTCCCCTTCGGTGCTCCTCCTCCACCCCTGGAAATGTCAGGATGGAGAGCGGGGTAGGAGCCGGTAAATCCGGCTCCTTACTGCTCCGAATGGACAGAGTCAGTGATCACTGACTCTGTCCATTCACATAACTGAAACATTGTAACCTATGTTTACAAATATTTCAGTTTATGAATGAAGAGAAGACGCAGCTGAGACTGCTGAGAAAGGGACAGGGGAACATGTGTCCCAAGTCCCTTTCCCTGTCTCAAAGGGAAGATGTCAGAGGTCTGTTAAGACCCCTGATATCTCACCAAAGCCCCCCCAACAGGGCTGAAAAAAAAAATTAAGAATAAAAAAACAAAAGAATGAAAAAAATGGTTGTAGAAAATAAAAAAATTTAAGAAAAAACACACTGACACGGTCCACCCGCCCCCCACCCCCCTTAAAAAAAAATTAAAAACAAATTGTTAAAGATAAAAAAAAAAAACATACTGACACATGTGCCGTTGTCACATGAGATTAAAAAAAGTATCGGTATTCGGTATCAGCGAGTACTTGAAAAAAAGTATCGGTACTTGTACTCGGTCTTAAAAAAGTGGTATCGGGACAACCCTAAAAAAAATATATGTGGGCTTCTCTCTACAATCCATATCAGCCCTTCAGCTCTGGTATGTGATTTAAAGGTGACAGAATACCCCCAAAACAATGGCCTGAGCCCCCCCCAATTTCCATACCAGATCAGACCTCTATCTGAGCATGCAGCCTGGCAGGCCAGAAAGGGGGGTGGGGGAATGAGCATTCCTGGATCAGGACATCCTGACAAAGCACCTTGTTCCCATTCTAATGAGAACAAGGACCTCATCTCCACAACCCTGGCTCGGTGGGTCTGTGGGCAAGGAGCTTATTAGAATATGGAAGTACTGTGGATGCCTTTATTTCTAGGTTGCTTTTTTTTTTAATAAGTAGGGCTACGATGTATTTTTCTTGTTGTTAGAGGAGGCTTCCAGATTCCAATAAGCCCCCCACCCACAGACCCCCACAACCACAGGGCACCACAGGCGCTTGTCCTCCCATGGGGACAAGGTGTTTTGTTTTTATGTTGAGGTCATATGGCCTGGTATGGTTCAGGAGGGATGCAACATGCTCAGCCCCCCCTTTTTTTGGAATTTGGAGGGGACCTCACAAATTCCCCTCCAAATTATGGAATTTGGAGGGGACCTCACACAAAGCCTGTTTTGTTTCCATTTGTTTTGATTGCATTGGGTCCCCATTAAAATTCATATCAGACTCGAGAGGCCTGGAATGAATTGAAGGGGAACCCCCACATCACTAACACTACCCCTGCTCCTTTGTTCATATTCATTTTTTAGCCCGGAATCCCTGGCTGACAGCTGAATCAGCTGGGCAGGGATGAGTCACTGCTTGTTAGGATGTCAATTTCCAGAAAGCCATTATCCCTGGGCAGGATTATTTCACTTCCTGCTGCAGTTGGAGATCCATTCTGCGATAAAATAAGGTGTAAAAATACTCTCAATACTGCAAAATAGAAAAAAAAATGTCAGTGCATGCATTTTGGTATTTATCTCTTAGTAAATTGACCTTATAGAATAGATGCATATACCGGTAATACTGCAAAGAAAAATTCTGTCTTCCCAATTATATTGGAACACATAAAAAGAAATAAATAAAATGTAATCCGATAATGACAAAAAAAAATCAGTTTTCCCCCAGAAAACCTACAGGAATAAATTAACGTCAGTATTTGATTCTTTTTATTACTATATTTGTTCTCTATTTTTCAAATCATCTATTCCCAAACTATTCATATTTTGTGTTTGCTTTTTAAATATCATCCACAGTCAGAAAATATTAAAATATTCTAACATAAATATTACTTTTGAAAGTAAATAGGAACTGGAAAAGAATTTCATGTTTGTCTTGCTGAATTTGTACTTTTGAGTCATTTCACAGATACTTAAGCTTCTCCATCAAACAAGTGTACTTACATGATAGCACTTTAGATCAGTCTTTCAAAACGAACAACTTGGCTCCCAGAACATTAAGTAAATTAAGTCTATAAGCCCAAAAACAGTTTACCAATTCTAAGATATGGCGGCTGCTTTCGTTTTCTTTTCAGGCTTTCTTTTTTTTTTACACGATGATCTGGCTATTAAATCTGTTGTTTTTCAACAGAACAAGCTGTGCTGCAGATGTGGCTGTTAGAAGGTTATGACCAACCATTTACCACTGACATTGGTGCCAAAGGGAACAAAAGTGTTTCCGTAACGGCCTAAAAAGTTTAATCTGGAGTGTGGCCTCAATTTGTTTAAATGTTTCTAAATCTACTAGTACATCTAACATTAACCCCACCCCCCCTCCCAAACTGGCAATGCGGCTGTCTAAATGTGTCTCTGTTGCTCCTTCATCCAGAGTGTAGGCACTCTAATACAGGAGGTGTGTTACTGACTAGATCATTATATGAAAACAAAGGGAAAGAAGCATAGAAAACTAAAACTAATGCAGCCACCACATCTAATGACTAAGCTGCAATATATTACATTTTTGGTTTTGACTTTAATACTGCTTTAAATGTAGAACCACTATTTTTTTTTTTACACCTCCTTTATGTAAGAATTAATACTATTTAACATATAACAATTATTAGCAACAAGGCAGGGGTCTTTTATGATTGTGGACCTTCTAATAAAAATGTTACTAGCCTACATGCTTGTGAGCAACAGCCTGTATGAATCCAATGCACAAAGAGTATTTACTCCTTTAATTCATAGGTATTGCCTCCTTAAGGGAAAACATCAGCATTGGTACATGTAGGCATTAGTGCAAAATATAAACAGCCTACTTCCGGTTCCAGGCATGTGCAATGATGTCACGTGGCTTCGCCCCTGATGCTTTACATCACGTGACCTGTGACTTCATCAAGGGTAAAAGGGTCTTTAACTTTAACAGAGTAATGCCCGTACACACGATCGGACTTTTGACCGACCAAAATCACATCGGAATTCTGGTGGAATTCCATCAGAGTAAAAGAGAACATGTTCTCTATCTAAACTCCTATGGAATTCCTCTGAATTTCCGATGAAAAAAGTCAGATAGGGCTACACACGATCGGAATATCCAATGGAAAAAGTCTGTCTGACTTTTTCCATCGGAAATTTCGATCGTGTGTACAAGGCATTACAGGTCATATGACGAAACGCGTCAGTGGCATGACCACACAACCTCATTGCCTAAACCTGGAACTGGAAGTAAGCTGTTTATAAATTGCACTGATGCAGGTGTTTTTCCTTAAGGGTGCAAAACGTATGAATTAACGCAGCAAATACTCTTTGTGCACTGGGTTAAGTGCATTCTATTTGTGAGTGTTTTAATATTATTTTAACAAAGGGTGAGTATTTCAGAACATACTGCACTATGAGAGCTGTTTTTTTTCTTTGAGCAAATACTGCTGAAGAGAGAATTGGCCACACATTGAGCATTAAGAATTATTGATTGGTACATTTGGTGAAAGCCCAAGGGGGATACAAACCCAGAGTTAAAGGGCAAGGCCCAAATTGACCTACCTTCATAGGGGGTCAAATAAAGAGGTAAGAAGTTTGTGTGGATGGTGGTGGAGCACTAGTACGGGTGGAGAATATAGGATTAATTGTGCACACATGGATTTGGAGGAAAATGACTTTGGTATAACAAAAGTTGTGATTAACATGCAGAAAGAAAAGGCAGAAGATATATACAAATTAGGTGGCACACGAAAATGTATTTATTTAAAGCGATATTAAAGTAAAATAACAAACATGTTATACTTACCTCCACTGTGTGGCTCGTTTTGCACACAGTGGCCCCGATCCACGTCTTTTGGGGTCTCTCGGCAGCTGTCTCGGCTCCCCCTCCATAAGAGCTTTCCACCTTCATGCGAGCAAGCTTGCATGGTGCAAAGCTTTTGCGGGCGCGCTCCTGTGATACAGCGGTGGGCATAGCCACCGACTGTAACACTCAGCCCCGCTCCCCGGCGCGCCGCATTATTGGATGTGATTGACAGCAGCGCCAGCCAATGGCTGTGCTGCTATCAATCCGTCCAACCTAGCCAATCAATGGCCAGGCTGGGAACCGAAGAGGATGACGGGGACAAGCACGGGACTTTCAAGGGGTGAGGCATGTAAAACGAGGGCTCGAGGGGAGGGGTGGCGCTGTCTGATGTTTTTTCACCTTAATGCATAGGATGCATTAAGATGAAAAAACATTTACCTTTACAACCCCTTTAATGCACAGACATATATAATGTAGATTTATTTGTGAAAATATGAAGTTACACATTTGTAGCTAGATTCACAAAGAGTTAAGCCGGCGTATCAGTAGATAGGCCGTCGTAACTCTGAATCTAAGCCGTCGTACATTTAAAGGAACACTAAAGGTACAATTATTTTTTTTTTTAAATAACATACATGTTATACTTACCTCCACTGTGCAGATCGTTTTGCACAGAGTGACCCGGATCCGTGTCTTCTGGGGTCCCTCGGCGGCTGTCTCGGCTCCTCCTCGCAAAAGCTTTCCACGTTCATGCGAGCTCCCTCGCATGGTGGAAAGCTTTTGCGAGCGCGCTCCCTGTGATACAGCAGCGGCCATAGCCGCCGACTGTATCACTCGGCCCCGCCCCCCGGCGCGCCGCGTCATCCGCTGTGATTGACAGCAGCGCCAGCCAATGGCTGCGCTGCTATCAATCCGCCCAGCCTAGCCAATCAACGGCCAGGCTGGGAACCGAGCAGGATGACAAGCACGCGCCCGGGACTTTCGAACGGTGAGGTAAGTAAAACGGGGGCTCGGGGGGGGCGGTGCTGTCAGATGTTTTTTTACCTTAATGCATAGGATGCATTAAGGTAAAAAAACTTTTACTTTTACAAATTGAGATACACTTAAATGTAGCTAAGATACGACTGCCTGCGCCGTTGTATCTTAGCTGTCTAGTTCCGCCGCCCGCCAGGGGCGTGAACGCTGATTTACACTTAGAATGCGTAAATCAGTGATGCCTATTCACGAACGTACGCTTGCCCGTCGCAGTACAGATACGCCGTTTACATAAGGCGTTTTCAGGCGTAAAGTTAGTCGAACAAATAGCTGGCCTAGCCAATGTTAAGTATGGACGTCGTTCCCGCGTCGAATTTTGAAAATTTTACGTCGTTTGCGTAAGTTGTCCGTGAATGGGGCTGGACGTAATTTACGTTCACGTCGAAACCAATAAGTCCTTGCGGCGTACTTTGGAGCAATGCACACTGGAATATGTCCACGGACGGCGCATGCGCCGTTCGTTAAAAGCGTCAATCACGTCGGGTCTTGGTTAATTTACATAAAACACACCCACCTCTTCACAATTTGAATTAGGCGCGCTTACGCCAGCCCATTTACGCTACGCCGCTGTAACTTAGGAGGCAAGTGCTTTGTGAATACAGCACTTGCCTCTCTGACTTACGGCGGCGTAGCTTAAATACGATACGCCGGCTCAAAAATACGCCGCCCTACGTGAATCCAGCAGTTAATGATTATTTTGAATTATGAATTGATTCACTTTGTGTCGTTATCTGATTGCGCTGCACTCATTCAAGTATACACAATTTGGCTGATGTGAGAACACTTGACAGTGATTTATTGGCAATGTTTTTATTATTTTTACATTATAGTACACATATTGGTAGTGCAGATAGTATTTTTGTTGTTTGTGCTCCCAAGTAGAATGCAAAGAAGCAAACTGACCTCACTGGGATGCATGTGCTTCCATGCATAGCATGGTCAGTTTAAAAATGGTAAACTGGAGGACTGGTAGGATCACCAGGTATTTCACGCAAAGGAAGCAATGCAAAGAGAACAGGATATTTTTTAGTACATGGTATCACAGACACAGAAATATGAAATGTTGGGGTACCATACACAAAAAAGGGTAGGGCAACGTGACCAAATATTACTACAGTCTGTTTTTTCAACTTTATTTTTTCTTTTCTAGGTAATTGTTTGGGGAGACTATGGTCGAATGGATCACAAATCCTTCATGGGTGTTGCACAGATTCTCCTGGAAGAGCTTGATCTGTCCAGCGTGGTCATTGGATGGTATAAGTTGTTTCCACCTTCGTCATTAGTGGATCCAACACTGACACCCCTAACTCGCAGGGCTTCCCAGTCATCTCTTGAAAGTTCAACAGGGCCTCCTTCCATTAGGTCTTAATGAACTGGAAGGCAGTATAGCCTAATGTAATCACAATGTTATTGCCCGATAAAAGTTTAAGAGTGGTATATTTACACGATCAAAAGCATTGCTGGAGACAGACAATCATTTTTTTTGCCTGTAGTAGTGATCCAAAAAGATCTTATATTGGCAGAGAGAAACAAGAATATGAGTACTGTAAATGAACATACAGTTCAGCACTATTGGAAATCACACATGCTCAGTGGCATAGTAAGGGTGACATTGAATTCAAACTGGAAGCTTTCACTCTGTTAGAAATGTTTGTGATACATTTTTACAGACCATAAGCAGTGTTATCATATTGGTATTTCCACCTATTTTATACTTGTTAATTCCATAATTTTTTTTTTTATATGATGTGTTAATCTGCCAGTTTCATAAAAAAAAAAAAAAAAAAAAAAGCATTTGTGATAATTCTCACATAGCGCTTTTTGTCCTTTTTATTGATTTTGTGAAAGCTGAGCATTACAGAAGTGATAATGGCTACAATTCTGTGTAATATTCCCTGCTGCCTGAAATACTGACAGTGACTTTGAGAAGCACTGCTATGTAGTGCTGTTCTATTATTAATGACCTTGCTTTTTTTTTCATGTAGTGTTACACAACTTGGAGCCACAGATGTATTTTATGTATTATAATGCATGCTGCAATTTGATTGGAGCACAGCAATTGTCTGCACTAAACTCCTGCATTCTGGCACCAGGGCTAGGAAATGATATGCAGACGCTGCAGTGCAGCAGTTGCATGCCACAAACTCCCTGTCTAGGTGTTACAAAATGCATCTTTGTTCTTACAAAAAATTGAATAACACTACAAAAATCAGTATGAATGCAACAGCTTTCTTTATATCATATGACCAGGTTGCCAATTTTTCATTGTCCAAAATGCTGATTGATAAAAAAAAAAAAAAAAGAAGCCAACTTGTTTGTGTTATTTTTTGTTTTACAGTCTGTGGAATAAACGATTGCTTAAAAATATTATTTTCAAAAAAATAAAATAAACTTAAAATAGAGGATATATTATATAATATATATGAAAAAAAAATATTCCACTTTTATTTTGTAACTTTTGGATTGCAGTACAGATTATGATATTTTCTGTTTTATTTCTGTTGTTTTTTTTAAGCATGGGAGAGGTTGTAAGAATTCTATCTGCAACCAATGCTGAGGTTGATGCAAGAGATTTTATGACTTTGGCATTTATAAATAATGTTTTGTCTGTGCTGTTTTGTTTGCCATCAGCCAATAGCTGTACTTATTTTTGTGTCAAAGAAAACAATGTGTATTTGACATCCAGGATTACCAAGCAATGGTGGAAATGAGCATATGACACTTTGAGCTGTACTCAGGCCTCTATATGTGTCACTTTAGACACCCTTGTCTGTCCTGGGTAGAGCATGGTATGAGCTGTTTAAAAATTCACTGGAAATTCCAGTAGAAATATTCTGCACTTACTATTTTTATCAGATTTTCGTTTACATTTGTTTGAGATTGATGCAAGCACAACGCTTGATTTTTTAACGCAAAATATTTAACTTTTTTTGGGACTAGAAATCAACCCCTCCTTCCTCTATTTCAGTTAGCAGTGACTTTGTCCATTTTCGGCCTTGAAACCCCCTTGTGAATTCTGTACATGTGCTAAGAGCTGCAGATTGTGCAGGTGCATTGGTATGACTCCCCCCCCCCGCCCTCCCCCCTCCACCCCACCTTTTTTGCGCCATTCAATTTTGTGATCACACAAGTAGAGCAGCATGACATAGAGTAATCCAGAGCTGCATGCACATTTTGTAAAAAAAACATGAAAAAAAAAACGAAGAGATAAAAAAGGTAATTCAATAATGTGTGTTAGTTCCACATAGGCCAGCTTGTATGTTGCATGTACTTGTACAGTTTGCCCGTAATTCTGATGACATAATCAAGAACTCTAAGCCATCCATTTTTCTTATAGACATTTGCAGGTTTTTACCAGACTAGTTGTGTTAGTCTGGTGCTAAATGCCTATAGATGGACATTATTTTTTACCCTATGGAAACGTAACGTAGTACGGACCAAATTCCTTCTGATAAATATTTTGGTGTAGATTCCTACTGTGGGGCTTGTAACACATGTAGAAATTGTGTACACACTAGGTTTTGATTCATAGACATACTGCCTGCACCAAGTGAACTATTTATTGTTATTATACAGGCTGAAACCATTATGCCCATATTTCTGTAGGGCAACAATAGGTTACTGCTTGACCTGCTGAGCAGGAAGAACTGAAGCACTGGTGCACTAATAGATTATGTACTGTCTTAGTGGCCAAAACAAATAAATTATAATTGGGTAGTATCTTTCTATTTTGACCACTTGTCTTAACACCCCCCCTGTGCTTTTAAATAAACTTCCAACTCATGTTATGTAAACATGTTTAATAAAATTTACTTTTCATGTCTATGTTTGTTGTCCTTTACTTAATAAAATGCATGATGGTTACCAAGCATAATGGAGACAGCTAAGGAATTACGGTTAGTGAAGGGTAAGTATTTTAAAGCTGCATTTGTGAAACCTTTGTTAATATTTTCTACTAAATGTTGGAAAGACAAGCAAGATGTGAATGCGCCTGTTAACAATGGACAAGTCTTGTATCTGTGAGATCATTTATATGGCATCTGGGCTAATTTTAGAAACGAATAATTACTGCAGATAACCTTAGCTTACCTCCAATGAAATGCAGTCTCTGTTAGGAACAATTTTCTTTGGTTCGCCGTTTCAAATGCTTGCCCATCAGACATGATTATTTTAGGGTATGCATATTTTATGTGTAATATATATACTATATTACCAAATTATTGGATCGCCTGCCTCAAATTCATCCCAAATGTGTTCTATTGGGTGGACACTGTGCAGGCCAGTCAAATTCCTCCACCCCAATTTGGCTCATCCATGTTTTTAGGGACCTTGCTTTGTGCACTGGTGCGCAGTCATGTTGGAACAGGAAGGGGCCATCCATCAAACTGTTCCCACAAAGTTGGGAGCATGAAATTATCCAAAATATCTTGGTATGCTGACACCTTAAGGCCCTGTACACACGATAGAACATGTCCGATGAAAACGGTCCGCGGACCGTTTTCATCGGACATGTCCGCTGGGAGATTTTGGTCTGATGGCTGTACACACCATCAAACCGAAATCCCCGTGGACAGACAGCACGGTGACGTTGACGCCGCAACGTCACCAAACCAGGAAGTAAAATGCTTCCACGCATGCGTCGAATCCATTTGACGCATGCGGGAGATTTCTGTCCGCTGGTTAGGTGTACTAACCAGCGGACATGTCGGACGGACGGGTTTCCAGCATACAAGTTTTAAAGCATGCTTTAAAACTTTTGTATGCTGGAAACCTGTCTGCTAGGCTGTACACACGGTCGGATCTGTCCGCTGAAACTGGTCTGCGGACCAGTTTCAGCATACATGTTCGGTCGTGTGTACAAGGCCTAAGAGTTCCCTTCACTGGAACTAACGGGCCAAGCCCAGCCTCTGAAAAACAACCCCACACCATAATCCCCCCTCCACCAAATGATTTGGACCAGTGCACAAAGCAAGGTCCATAAAGACATGGATGAGTGAGTTTGGGGTGGAGGAACGTGACTGGCCTGCACAAAGTCCTGACCTCAACCCGATAGAACACCTTTGGGATGAATTAGAGCAGAGGCTGCGAGCCTGAGCCAACCCTTCTCATCCAACATCAGTGCCTGACTTAAAAAATGGACTTCTTGAAGAATGGTCAAACATTCCCATAGACGCACTCCTAAACCTTGTGGACAGCCTTCCCAGAAGAGCTGAAGCTGTTATAGCTGTAAAGGATGGGCCAACGCAATATTGAACCCTACGGACTAAGACTGGAATGCCATTAAAGTTCATGTGTCTGTGTAAAAGCAGGCATCCCAATATTTTTGGTAATGTAGTGTGTGTATATACAGTTTTGCTCATATGCTTACATACCCTGGCCTAATTTATGATTTCTTGGCTATTTTAGGGAGAATATGATTGATAACAAAAAACATTTCTTTCACTCATGGTTAGTGAAGCCATTTATTATCAATCAACTGTGTTTACTGTTTTTAAATCATGATCACAACAGAAACTACCCAATGATCCTGATCAAAAGTTTACATACCCTGATGATTTTGGCCTGATAACATGCACACACAAGTTGACACAAAGGCGTTTGAATGGCAACCATCCTCACCTGTTATCTGTTTGCTTGTAATTAGTATTTGTGTGTATAAAGGGTCAATGAGTTTCTGGACTCCTGACAGACCCTTGCATCTTTCATCCAGTGCTGCACTGACGTTTCTGGATTCTGAGTCATGGGGAAAGCAAAATAATTGTCAAAGGATCTGCAGGAAAAGGTTAAACTGTATAAAACCGCAAAGGGATATAAAGATATCCAAGGAATTGAGAATGCCAATCAACAGTGTTCAAACTCTAATCAAGAAGTGGAAAATGAGGGGTTCTGTTGAAACCAGACCATGGCCAGGTAGATCAAGTAAAATTTCAGTTACAAGTGTCAGGAAAATTGTTCGGGATGCAAACAAAAACCCACAAATAACTTCAGGTGAAATACAGGACTCTCTGAAAACATCTGGTGTGGCTGTTTCAAGATGCACAATAAGGAGGCACTTGAAGAAAGATAGGCTACATGGTCAAGTCGCCAGATGAAAGCCATTACTATGCAAATGCACCAAATTATCCCACTAATAATACGCCAAATGGCACAAAGACAAGCCTCAGACCTTCTGGCACAATGTCATTTGGAGTGATGAGACCAAAATTGAGCTTTTGGGCCATAACCATAAACGCTACATTTGGAGAGGAGTCAACAAGGCCTATAATGAAAGGTACACCATTCCTACTGTGAAACACGGAGGTGGATCGCTGATGTTTTCGGGATGTGTTAGCTACAAAGGCACAAGAAATTTGGTCAAAATTGATGGCAAGGTGAATGCAGTATGCTATCAAAAAATACTGGAGGAACATTTGCATTCATCAGCCAGGAAGCTGCGCATGGGACACACTTAGACATTCCAGCATGACAATAAACACAAGGTCAAGTCAACCTGTCATTGGCTACAGCAGAATAAAGTGAAGGTTCTGGAGTGGCCATTTCAGTCTCCTGACCTCAATATCATTGAGCCACTCTGGGGAGATCTCAAACGTGCAGTTCATGCAAGACAGTCCAAGAATTTACAGGAACTGGAGGCTATTTGCCAAGAGGAATTGGTAGGTTTACTATCTGAGAAGATAAAGGGCCTCATCCTCAAATACCACAAAAGACTTCCAGCCGGTCTGCTCTGCTGGGCGAGATCACGTAGCCTTTACGTCATCTCGCCGAGCAGCCAATAGGGGCGGGCACGCGCACCCCCCACTCGCCCCTGACGCCGGCGTGCGTGCCAGGCGGTTGCGATCACCGCCAGGCACCCGTGATCGCTCGTTACAGAGCGAGAACCGGGAGCTGTGTGTAAACACACAGCTCCCAGCCTGTCAGGGGGAGAAATGCCTGAGCTTCTGTTCATACAATGTATGAACAGCGATCAGTCATTTCCCCTAGTCAGTCCACCCCCCCTTCAGTTAGAACACACCCAGGGAACATACTTAACCCCTTCCCCGCCCCCTAGTGTTAACCCCTTCCCTGCCAGTGGCATTTTTATAGTAATCAATGCATTTTTATAGCACTGATCGCAATAAAAATGCCAATGGTCCCAAAAATATGTCAGAAGTGTCCACCATAATGTCGCAGTACCGATAAAAATCGCTAATCGCCGCCATTACTAGTAAAAAAAAAATGTAAGAAAAATGCCATAAAACTATTCCCTATTTTGTAAACGCTATAACTTTTGCGCAAATCAATCAATAAACGATTATTGTGATTTTTTTTTTATATATTGTTGGGGGATATTTATTATAGCAAAAAGTAAAAAAATATATATATTTTTTTTCAAAATTGTCGCTCTATTTTTGTTTATAGCGCAAACACTAAAACTAAAAACCGCAGAGGTGATCAAACACCACCAAAAGAAATCTCTATTTGTGGGAAAAAAAGGACATCAGTTTTGTTTAGGAGCCATGTCGCACGACCGTGCAATTGTCAGTTAAAGCGACGCAGTGCCGAATCGCAAAAAGTGGCCTGGTCTTTGACCAGCAATATGGTCCGGGGGTTAAGTGGTTAAAGGGGGCAGTGCATGTTATTAGGAACTGGGGTATATGAATTTTTGATCAGGGTCATTTGGGTAGTTTATGTTGTCATGATTTAAAAAGAGTAAACACAGTTGATTGATAACAAATGGCTTCAGCATATACAGTATATATATTTATACACACACTCACACAGTACTGTGCAAAAGAATTTATGCAAGCTGAGCCATAAGGACCTAAATCCTTCCTGCAATTTATCCAATTGCAGGAAGGATTTAGGTCCTTATGGCTCAGCTTGCATAAAATCTTTACCTGATTTTGGTATTAGTACTGACATAGAACTTGATTTTCTGGATGGCAGAGTCATATGCACTACTGTGCAAAAGTTTTATGCATGTGTGAAAAAATGCTGTAAATTAAGAATGCTTTCAGAAATAGAAGTGTTTTATAATTTGTTTGTTTTTTAAACATTATCAGAATGTTCTTTTATTGAGAAAAAATATAGCAGCAATACAGTTTATGAAGTATAACATGAAAGTCGTTAAAGGTACATGTAGCAAGTCTTGTAATAATGGAAAACCAGGTATACATTACAGAGGAGTGTCAACAAAACATGCACAACTAAGCCCCCAAAAAAGGGGGGGTCATAGGGTTAACATCAGAAGGTCAGGCCCCACCCTGTACCGAAGTTCTGTCAATAGATATCTGTGTCGATTAAGCGGTCCAGGGTTGCCAGATTATTTCATATTTCTCAGGGCAATGCCTGTTTATGTAAGTCAGCTTGTACATGGGAAGATCCGAAATAATAGACCTTTCCCAAGAACCCACAGATGGGGGGGATCGGGAATTCCACTTAAAGTGGATGTTAACCTGAATTTTTTTTTTTTTTTTTTTGCTGTCACAATGTAGAGTAAAAGATTTCATATCATCTGTGCCCAGTCTTGCCACACAGAGTTAATCCAGCTATGAGCAATCCTCTTTTATTGTTCAGTGAGATAAAACTGACTAACAGAGAAAAACCTTGCTCCATTCCGCCCTCTTGCTGTGAGTGACAGTATTTACATATCTCATGCACTAGCCTGGAGACAGGCATTGTTTTTTAATTCCCACCCCCACTCCTTTTCTGAAGTCATGTGGTTACTTTTCTGGATTTTGACTGGATGTTAGTGTAAGAAATACACTGGACAAAATGCATGTTGACAAGGGGAGTGTAGAGGAGGGCGGGCAGTCTACTGACATCACGACTCCACCCACCGAGCTCCAGACAACAGATCCACCCATAAAATCTGCAGTTTTTCAGTTCTTATAACAGACAGAAGGGAGACATTTGACAGGTAAGGATACATGCAGGAGGCATCTATATCCTTATAGATCAGCACTATGGCAGTAGTTTAGAAAGGATGAGAGTGGGTTTACATCCACTTTAAGTATAATTTCTCTCCTAGCATAAAATAACAGAAAACATAGATGTATTTTGTTGTATCTGAGCCTTTGGTCATCATCGTGGATGCTTAGGAGTAATAAAGCAGGGGTAATTGATAATAGTTTATTTTTATCAACTAACAAAACAGAAAGTAAATGAACGGGACAAATCCAAATCAAATCAATATTTGGTGTATGTACCCTTTGGCATCAATGGTACATATAGTGCTTGTGCACACATTTTTGAAGGAACTCTGCAGGTAGGTTGTTTCAAACATCTTGGAGAATTAACCACATATTTTCTGTGGATGTGGGCTGCCTCAAATTCTTTTGTCTCATCATTTAATCCCAAACAGACTCAATGTTAAAATCAGGGTCTGTGGGAGCCAAACCATCACTTTCAGAACTCCTTGTTCTTTACATACAAAATAGTCCTTAATGACATTGGCTGCATGCTTGGGGTTGTTTCAAACAGCAACAATATAAAAAAATTCCCAGTACACTTACCAGCTAGCCTTAAAAAAAAACAGCCATGTCTAGTAGTTAATGTAAAAGATAGAGGGTTTAGATGCACACATTTGCAGATATATGTGAAAGCCACAGTGCCTTGTCAAAGCTCCTCTGCATACTGCAGTCCTAACGCTATAGTTTTGAGAGTCTCCAAGTTTGAGCCTTTATAGCAGTGGATAAATAAAGAGAAGGTTTTCCTGATGGGAGCCCACATTGACACATTGGACTCCCAGCAAGAGCACAATGGCAGCTGAAAGCATCCCATGCATTCCCACGCACAAATCAGCCAACTAGCTGTGCAGATGAGTGGCAACCACCCCAATCTATAAGCAGTGTTACAGGAAGGGAGCAGTATGATGGGGGTATTGTGGCAAGGGGACAGTGTGACAGGTTCAGTGTGATGTGGGCAGTGTGATAAAAGAGGGGCTGTGTGGCAGGTGGGGGGCAATGTGACAGGTGGGGGAGCAATCTGACAGGTGGGGGGCAGTCTGACAGGCGGGAGGGCAGGGTGATGTGGGCAGTGTAATAAAAGAGGGGCTGGGGGGCAGTGTCATAAGAGGGGGGCAATGTAACAGGTGGGGGCCATGTGATAGGAGAGGGCAGTCTGACAGGTGGGAGGGCAGTGTGACAGGTGTGGGGGCAGTGTCATAAGAGGGGGTAGTGTAACAGGTGGGGGGTGTATATTATAAAAGGGGATACAGCTTACCTGTAAAATCATTTTCTTGGAAATACATCACGGGACACAGAGCCTTAATTACTTAATGGGTTATGTAGTTACCACAGGTGATTGGACACTGGTTAAACCAATTAGAATTGAGTTCCTCCCTATATAACCCCTCCCAAATGGAGAGTGCCTCAGTTTTGTAGCAAAGCAATAAGTGTTCCACGTTTAACTCCGAAGAGGGGTGGGAGCTCTGTGTCCCGTGATGTATTTCCAAGAAAAGGATTTTACAGGTAAGCTGTATTAAAAAATCCTATTTTCTTGATCATACATCACGGGAAACAGAGCCTTATTCACTTAATGGGATGTCCCATAGCAATGCTAAAATTGAGGGGAGGGAGACACAGATCAGAATAAGACTGCCATCGGGCCGGAGGATCTATACTGCTGCCTGCAGCACACTATGCCCAAAGACGGCATCCTCATACCCTTTCACATCTACCTGGTAGAACTTAGTAAATGTATGGACCGAAGACCAAGTAGCAGCCTTACAGATCTGAGCCATGGAGGCCGGGTGATGCACTGCCCATGAAGCACCAACTGCTTTAGCCGAGTGCGCCTTCACCTGAAAAGGAGGAATCTTCTTTTCTCACCATAGGCCTGAATAATGACTTGTCAAATCCAATCTCCAATAGTAGATTTCTACGCTGCCTGGCCCTTCCCTGGGCCCTGGCAGAATAACAGACAATCAGTCTTACGTATCTGAGCCGTAGCTTGCAGATAAACTTTCACCGCTCTAACAACATCCATAGAGCGTAGACCCTTTTCCTTCGCAGACTGCGAATCTGGAAAAAAAGACGGTAGGACTATATCTTGATTCAGATGAAATCCTGAAACCGCCTTATGTAAAAAGTCGGGTGAGGACACTTCATGAATAATCATTTACGGCTCCTTACAGAAAGAGCCACCAATTCCAAAACCCTCTTTGCTGAGGATATGGCTACAAGAAAAAAAAAACAGTTTCTTTGTCAAAAAGATTTAACCACTTGATTACCGAGCCTGTTTTTCAGATTCGGTGTTTACGAGACTAAAACTGTTTTTTTGCTAGAAAATGACTTAAACCCCCAAACATTATATATATATATTTTTCTAACACCCTAGAGAATAAAATGGCAGTCATTGCAATACTTTTTGTCACACCGTATTTGCGCAGCGGTCTTACAAGAGCACTTGTAAAAAACACTTTTTTGAATTAAAAAATAAGACAACAATAAATTTTGCCCAATTTTTTTATATATTGTAAAAAGATAATGTTACGCAGAGTAAAATGATACCCAACATGTCACACTTAAAAATTGCGCCCGCTCGTGGCATGGCGTCAAACTTTTACCCTTAAAAATCTCGATAGGCGATGTTTAAAAAATTCTACAGGTTGCATTTTTTGAGTGACAGAGGAGGTCTAGGGCTAGAATTATTGCTCTTGCTCTAACGATCGCGGCGATACCTCACTTGTGTGGTTTGAACACAGTTTTCATATGCGGGAGCTACTCGCATATGCGTTCGCTTCTGTGCGCGAGCTCGTCGGGACGGGGTGTTTTAAAAAAAAATTTTTGTTTACTTATTTATTTTTATTTAGTTTATCATTTTTTTACACTGAAAAAAAATTATCACTTTTATTTCTATTACAAGGAATGTAAACATCCCTTGTAATAGAAAAAAGCATGACAGGTCCTCTTAAATATGAGATCTGGGGTCAAAAAGACCTCACATATCATATTTAGACTTAAATGCAAAAAAGAAGAAAAAAAAATGAAACTGTCATTTTTTCAAATGACAGAAAAAAAAATGTTTCTTTAAGATGCTGGGCGGGACTGACGTTTTGACGTCACTTCCGCCCAGCAGAGCTATGGGGACGGGTGGGGGCGATTTTTCCCTCACTCGCATACCCACACAGCTGCCAAACGGACCCAATCGCCTCCGCCGCTACCGACAGCTCCGGTAATCGGCGGAGGGCGCGGGAGAGTGGCGGGAGGGGGGGGCCCTCTCCCGCCAACGATAACTGCGATCTTGCGGCGAATCCGCCGCGGAGACTGCCGTTATCGTTTACAGGACCGTTGGCACTAAAGATGGATACCTCGGTTGTGGCAGCAGCTGCTGCTGTTACCGAGATATCCATCTTTAAAAACAGGACGTCTTTTGACTATGGGCCAGTAAGGGTAGCTTCTGTAAAACAGATAATACCAAATTCAAATCCCATGGGTATACGGGAGATTTAGCCGGCAGATTCAAGTGCAGCGCTCCCTGAACAAACGCCCAGACTAGGGAATGAGATGCAAGCGTTTTTTGAAAAACACCGTCAAGGCTGATCCCGCGTACACACGATGATTTTTCGGCATTAAAAAAAACGTTGTTTTTAAAAAACGTAATTTAAAATGATTGTGTGTGGGCTGCACATCGTTTTTAAGTTCCTGAAAAACAAACATTTTTTTTTCCAAACATGCTGCATTTTTTAACGTCGTTTTAAAAAATGACGTTTTTCGGGTTGTAAAAAATGATTGTGTGTGGGCTAAAATGACGTTTTAAACCCGCGCATGCTCAGAAGCAAGTTATGAGATGGGAGCGCTCGTCTGGGAAACCTACCATTCATAATGGAGTAAGCACATTCATCATGCTGTAACAGACAAAAAAGCGTGAATCGTGTTTTACTAACAAGGAATCAGCTAAAGCAGCCCAAAGGCGAATAGAACTTTCCCTTTAGAGTGCCATTGTACGTGTTGTACGTCACCGCGCTTTGTTCATCATCTTTTAAAAACGATGGTGTGTGGGCAATGTCGTTTTTAATGATGAAGTTGGAAAAACTTTGTTTTTTGGACATGCTGAAAAACAACGTTTTCTTTCATGCCGAAAAATGATTGTGTGTACGCGGCATAAGATTTGGCCCTTGATAGTGCTCAAGGCCAACTTCATATTTAAGCCCAACAGAGGAACGGCAAGAATCCTATTAATGGCATACTTCCTACGATGCCCCCTTCTGGGTTCACACCAGGAAACCTATTCCTTCCAGATTCTGTAGTAGATGAACCTGGAGCCCGGCTTCCTAGCATTAACCAGAGTGGAAAGGACTGGACCTGAGAGCCCACGTTTTCTCAAAATGTGGGACTCAACAGGCAAACCGTCAAATTTAGACTTTGTACGACAGGAAGGAATATAGGACCCTGTGATAGTAGGTCTGAGCGTAGTGGGAGAACCCAAGGTCTACCTACTGCCATCCTTATGATTTCCACGTACCATGGTCTCCTGGGCCAAGCCAGGGTGATCAAAATCACTGTTTTTCCTGCCCTCTTGACTTCCTGAAGGAATTGTGCGAGAAGCGGAACTGGAGGGAACGTGTAATCAGAGAATAACGATATCTGATCCTCGTCCAGCTTTGCGTTGAACCGGGAAGCCAACAGGCCCGCATTTGGGGTACACCATATCTGACATATGATTAGAAATATGTCGGGATGTAGAGGCCATTCTCCTGGACTCAGCTGCTGGCGGGTTAAAAAAAAAGGATATGTCTTTCTGCCCCGGCTAGGATGTGAATCACCTCTCTTTGGGCATCCAGATTTCTGGTGCCTCCTTGGTGATTGATATAGGCCATGGCCGTAGCATTGTCAGACTGAATCCGACCGGCCAACCCTGCAGTCTGTAAGTCCAAACTCTGAGGGCCAAATGAATTTCCTGAATTTTCAGAATGTTGATGGAAAGGAGTTTTTCGGCTCCGGATCACCTCCCCTGGGCAGATGCTTCTTCTAGAACTGCCCCCCAGCCAAGAAGGCTGGCGTCTGTAGTCACCACTTTCCAGGTAACCGGAGTGAAGGATTTTCCTTTTGACAGATTTTGGGGGAGCAACCACCAACTGGGGCTCTGCTGAACCTTTGGAGATAAGATCATAGGAAGGTCCAGGCCCTGAACATCTTTGTTCCAAGCTGACAGAATTCTGCTCTGTAACGGCCTTGAGTGAAACTGGGCGTACGAAACAGCCTCGAGTGACCATCTTCCCCAATAACCTCCTGCATAGAGATGGAAGGCCTTCTCTTTGCCTTTATCACTTGGACCAAGTCTCCTATGGTTTTGCCTATGGTAGGGAAGTAATACCTGGCTTCAGGACGTGTCTATAAGCATGCCCAAGTACTCCAGCCTACTTTGAGGCTGCAAAGAGGATTTCTCCAGATTGAGGACCTAGTCTAGGTACTCTAAATATTTCACTGTGCTATGCACATATTGGCCCAAGCCTACAGCGAACTAATCTATGATCAACAGATCATCCAGATAGGCTGTTACTGCTATTCTTCGTGCCCTTAGCCTTGCCAGGGCCAGGGGGCCAGTATTTTTGTGAACACTCGAGGTGCTGTAGCCAGCCCAAAAGGAAGGACCACAAACTGAAAGTGGTACTGAACCACTGCAAATCTTAGAAACCTTTGGTGGGCGGGAAATATTGGCACATGCAGATATGCATCTCTGATGTCTATTGATGCCAAGAATTCTCCCCCCCCGAAGGGTGGAAACAACTGAATGGACAGACTCCATGCGAAAGGAGTGAATGTTCAGAAACCGATTCAGGCCTTTCAGATCCAGGATAGGTCTGACATCCCGGTTTGGTTTTGTAATCGTGAAAGGTTTGAGTAAAACAGTGATCCCTGCTCCTCTAGGGCTAACTCCAAGATTACCCCTTGGGACAACAGGTGTTCCAAGGCCAAGTAAAAAACGCCTTTTTTTTTCTGGATCTTTAACAATTCATGATCTCACAAAACGTGGTGGCGGAAGTTCTCTGAACTCTAGCTTGTTGCCCGAGGACACTGTGGAGAAGAACCACTTGTCCCGAACCTTAGTTCTGCCAGGCGTTTGCAAATTGCAGCAGCCTAGCCCTCACTCGGCAGAGCGAAGGCATCCCTTTATAGGGAAGTTTTGGGGGTCTGCTTAGACTTTAAACCCCAAGCCTTTTCTTCCCTCTGGGCCTTTCCCCTAGTGTTTTACTGTGGAGGCTGTTGTCACTGCCTGGAGAATGAGGTTCCAGGGGCTGGAGAAAGAGTTAGTTTAAATCAGGGACATTTACTCTTCTTCTTACCGGCAACAGAGTAGACTTGCCTCTGGTAATCTTTTGGATGTATTTATCCAAATCATCCCCAAACAGGCGTCCTCCGCCAAAGGGGAATGCTGCCAAGTATTTCTTGCTAGAACCTCGGCCTCCCAATGTTTCATCCAAAGGGACCTGCGCATGTGTACCTGCAGGAGATATAAGTGGGATGCTTGTTGAACAGAGTCCATAATTGCATCAACCGCAACACACAAGGCCTAAGAAGGTCTTCATTTGTTCCTTGAGGAACTGACATACACCAACGGCTGCCACTGCAGGTTGTACTACAGCCTTAGCCATGGAAGAGGAGGTTTTAATAGGGACTCCAGCTTCTAATCAGTTGGATCCTTAAAGCCCTGAGCATTTTCTATAGGACAATATAAGGAAAAGGGAGTCGCGCTAGTAAGACGAACAATATAATGTGCTCAACATAGTAAAAACAAATTAATCGAACCACCAATATATGTAATACTGATGAATGCAATGATGAGTGAATAACACAGTTGTGATAGACCACAATCAATGAAGAAAAAAGTCCAATCATTCACAGGTGATGACATTCAGGAGTAGCCCCAGTGTAATATTGATCCACAAACAGTCAAGAAACAGTGATGACAGAAGCACCTCCACCACGATCAAACACTGACTTTTACCAGAAAAGAGATAAAAACCAGCATAAACACATGGAATCCTTAGATGGTATCTCCAACTCAAGCAGATCTCACCGATAGGTATTCATCAACAGTGCCATAATGGAAGATATGCAGATATACCCAACGGCATCTTGGGTCGAATTCCGCGTCGAGTATGCAAATTAGCTAGTTACAGCGATCCACGAACGTATGTCCGGCCGGCGCATTTTTTTACATTGTTGGCTTTTTCCGGCGTATTGTTAAAGCTGCTATATGGTGGCGTACTCAATGTTAAGTATGGCCGTCGTTCCCGCCTAGCATTTTGAATTTTTTACGTTGTTTGCGTAAGTCGTTCGCAAATAGGGATTTGCGTAGAATGACATCACCGTCGTGAGCATTGGCTTGTTCAGGTTAATTTCGAGCATGCGCACTGGGATACCCCCACGGATGGCGCATGCGCAGTTAAAAAAACACGTTGTTTACGTTGGGTCACGATGTATTAACATAACATATTAACATAAAACACGCCCCCATCACAGAGATTTGAATGCCGCGCCATTACGCCGCCAAAGATACACTACGCCGCCGGCGCAAATTCTTTGAGGATTCAAAAAAAAAGTAAGTTACGGCAGCGTAGTGTATCTTAGATACGCTACGCCCGGCGCAATAATGCGCCGCTGTACGTGGATCTACCCCTATGTGTCTTGATGTGTGTCAAATCACACAGTTTATGTGTTGGGGGACCATTAAAAAGTATTGGCACCCTTGCACGTCTGCTGAAGAGCAGTGCATTTCCCTGCGTGTTTAGAATTATAATAAATACAACTGACATACTGTACTGAATATCTTGCTAAAACAGAGAGGATACAAGTAATTGTGTTATGTATTACATCGGAATAGAGGCAGGAGGAGAGGGGAGGAGATCGGCCCTCACACTCTAGGAAATGACAGACAGGGAGAGAGGAGTGATTGTACACACAGCAGGATGACGGAGGTCCGTATACTGACCACGGAATCATGGATCAGCTGCCATGATCACCGTGGCTAGTACACACAGGGGACACATAAACAGGCAAGATCAACCAGGTATTTTAGATCAAAGAAAGGGACAAATTACACTGCAACAGCACTATACTATTGATCATGCTAAAGGAACAGGAGCATTTTCTTTTTCCTTTTTTAGGGTTACAACCACTTTAAGGGCAGGTTGAAAGCATGACACGTTTGCCTGTATACACACCCAAATTAAACAACAGAGACTTTTCTGAGAGAAGGAGTGGACCCTTGGACTGCAGGCTCATCTGATCTTTAGGCTACTGACAATCAGAACATTTTACCTGGCAATGTATCTTGGATCACTCTAAGATAGAAAATACATTTTACCCAAAAGGCTCTTTCTTGCATTCTGTGCTATTTTTTTTGAAAAGTTTTTATGTAGCATTTTTGCCTTTAACAGAAAAATCATTAGTTATTATCATTATTCGTGTCCTAAATACTCCCATAAAAGGCAGTAGAGTTTCCACTAATATTTAAAGCTTGACACAGCGTGAGAAGGTGTTTAATCATGACACATCTTTTCTGTGTATATCTAGGGCAAACAAAGAAGTGGCTTTTATAAATGTTCCATATGGTCAACATCATATGATTTGACATCAGCCATAGGTTTTAGACTAATGTTGTTATGTCTAAGGGAAGGGACACAGAAGTGAATGATCACTCTGGAAACCCAGCCAAAAGATCATCAAATGAGCACGGGGAGAGGCAGATGAACTTTGCCAGTAACAAAGAGCAGGTGTTCTCTTCCCAGCATATGCTACAGCTGCTTAGACTTGTACTACGACCTTGATACATGCATATGTTATGATTAACAACAGAGCTATCTGTTTCGCTGGCATTATCCAAATATCAAGTCGGTATGCAAAATTTGCATCCCCAAAGTATACATTATAAGCATATTTAAAAAAAAAATTTACTGAAAAATTATTACAAATATGCCTTGATTTTTAACCATTTACAAATGTGTATTTACTACATTTTGAATGTGTGCATTGCCAGAAACCTGGGGGTAATGTAGTCATGTACTATTTCTGACCGTGTGTAGGCTCCATCAGACATTTGCTGTCGGAATTTGCGACAACAAAAATTGAGAGCTGGTTCTCAAATTTTCCGACAACAAAATCAGTTCTCATAAATTCCGATCGTGTGTGGACAATTCCGACACACAAAATTCCATGCATGCTCTGAATCAAGTACGAGATGGAAGCGCTCGGTCTGGAAAAACTAGCGTCTGTAATGGAGATAGCACATTCGTCATGCTGTAACGGACTGAAAAGCACGAATCGTCTCTCACCAAACTTCTACTAACACGACTGGTATTGAATTTCCCTTTAGTAGTGCCGTCGTACGTGTTGTGCATCACTGTGTTCTTGGCATTCGGAATTTCCGACAACATTTGTGTGACTGTGTGTATGCAAGACAAGACTAAGCCAACATCCGTCGGAAAAAAAATCCACGGTTTTGTTGTCAGGATTTCCGATTGTCTGTACGCGGCATTAGAGTGTTAGTGTTTGTGCTTTAAATTTATGGCCCTTTCACACGTACGTACAGTATGTTCGTATTTCGTCTATCCGTTTTTGGATGAAATACAGACATACATGTATCCCTATGGGATAGCGGGTGTCAGCAGATGAAAATCCTATTTTTCCATCAGTCTGAAGAGCAGATCGGGTGAACACGGACAGCCGGTCCGTGTTCATCCGATCTCCCCATAGGGGAGAGTGGAGATCTGACAGGGCGGTCCCTGCACAGTGTGCAGGGTCCGCCCTGTCATCTGCCGGCTCAGCGGGGATCAACGGAGTGATCCCCACTGAGCAAGCGCATAAGAAAGGTACTGATCCTCATGGGATCCGTACGTTGGAAAGGGCCCTAACAGCAGGCAGAAAACTTCCTTTGTTGGGCTACAATCAGTATGCAGAAACAAAAATGAAAGAGTACAGTGTTCATTTGTGGACATGCCACATATACAATTGTTATATGCATATATATGTATATATAGGTTTTCTCTTACAGGATAGGTTTATTTTATACCACTGCATGTGGAAAGGATCCCCAGGGAGACTTCAAAATTCATCTTAAAACCTCAACCTCAGCTTATTAATACACCTTAAGTATAGCTAAGGTTTGGGTCTGCCTCTACCATGGGTTGATTTTGAGTTTCTCAATCCCAGGAATTGTCACAGTCCCATGGTGTTTTTGCAGCTTTGCCCAGAAGATTTTTATTTAAACCATAATGCACTACATGGCCTTTTTACTATAGCCAACAGGCTTAAAAAGGTCAATAATGGGAGCAGGTATAAATCCAGCAGTTTTGCCAAGCTAGCATTGTGATGTTGGGCATGGGGGTGATGAGGAGACATTTTATCCTTCAGCTCCAACAGTTGAAAAAGAGACACATGCCTGGTCAAGGTTAGGAGACCTGTGATGAGGTTCAAGCTTATGCTTGGCCAAACTCCATATGTCCCCATGATGACCCTCTGCCCCACATGATGTGCTGAAAAGGGGAAGAGGCCTCTCAAATGTCTTGTTAGACTTCACCCTATCATTTGAGGCCAGTTGTTTCAGCACACACTGATGGAGAATCATGTGGAAGGGGAAGGGGCAGAGTCAGGGCTGTCTTAATGAGAGGGCACACCTGGGCACTGCCCAGGGGCCCCATCTGCATGGGGGCCCCTGCATTTTGCCCAAAGCAGCTGGTACTTGAGCCCACACTGCCCTGAAATTGGGGGCCCCATGATGGCACTGAGACTGATGGATACACAGGGGAGGCAGGCTGGCAGCGGTGCGCCGTGCAGAACGATACCTATTATTTCACAGCCAGCAGGGAGGGGCAGGGCCGGAGCGCCAATGATGATCTGCCCCCGCTTCATGCAACTTGAATGCTCAGGACTCAAAGGCTGCGGGGTAGAAGCTGGAGTGGGAACTGTTGAGTCGGCAGCACTGAGAGCCCTCCTGCGAAAGCAGCATTGTGGTGTCATGGTGAGACCAGCTGTCCAGCACTGTTTGCACCAAAAGGCTTGGATTGCTCCCTCCTTCTGCCTGCTTGATTGGTATAGGTGAGTGCAGTGCTGTAGGTGGCCACAGAGCCAAAAGTTTACATGCACTGTATGTCCACTGGAAAAGGGGGTACTACGTGTCCATTGTACTGGCCAAAGAGCATTACTTTGCCCAGGGGCCCATGATGCTATTAAGACGGCCCTAGGCAGAGTTGGAAAGTTAAGAATGAGAAGAAAGAGATGTGTAGGCTATTAGCTGCTGACTGGTATCTTTGACGTGCTGCTTCCCCCAGGCTGTTTGGTGCATAGTCAAGTGTTTTCTCAAGCATGTGGTACCCAACTAGTTTGCACTTGTACCATGGCTGCAATGTTGCAGACAGAGGCTGCAGACCACAAGTGCGGTCAGCAGCAGAATTGGTTCAAAGAAGCATACATTGCATACATGTTTCAATCAGATGCATATTTAGGAGCTTGCCTAATGCATACCACACACATACCTGAAGTCATATTTTTCAAAATGTGGGGAATAATTGGGGATATAGGTATGGTAGGGGGTTTGAGTAATGTTTGGTTGTAGTTTTAAAGTTTTTTTTGCATACTCTGCTTTGAGATTTTATTCAACTTTAGACAGTGCCGATCCTGACCTCCCAGGGGCCCTAAGCAAAATGACACGTCACACTAAAGTTAAGAAAATTACATGTCGGGGGGAGGGCATGTTCTGCTGTCGGAAATTACATCTTACATTAAAGTGAGAAGCAGGGGGTGCTGACTTCTTACCTCTTCTCCCATGCAGCCAGCGAGTTGAGAAGCAGGGTGAGGGGCCGAAAAATGACTTCTCACCAGACGGGGCTTCTAGTAATTTGGGGGGCCCTCTGCAGCATTGCAGGGCCCTAGGCGGCTTACATAGTGAGCCTATAGGGCGGATCGGCCCTGACTTTAGACTATGCAGTGTGGTACTCCGAAAAATTAATCTTAGAAACTATGCTATCAAAGTTGAGGTGTTAGGCTTTTATTTGGGATGCCAGTTTCATGTAGCTTCAAGTACTGTTGTGGCTGCTGCTCTTCCTGCTCAATTCAGGCCTGTTGTTGTGCTGATAAAAAATAAATAAAAAAATAGGTGTATCCAATACTACCTAAAAAAGCTATTTTGTAAGTTATATTTAATCAGATTGGGTTGCTGCAATATTTCGGCCAGGCTACAATGTAATTTTAGAAAAAATCTATTACACATGCTTAAGATGTGTTGCCAGTGTCCAAAACACCACATACAGCCTAAAGATAACTCACAAATATATGATTGAAAAGCTCACATAAAAGTTTAGGTTTGCAATGTTTTTACTTTACCATGGGTTTGGTGAACAGCCCACGGGGTGAGCCTAGGCACATTAGCTCAACTCTAATAAGTGCTGCTATTGGTTTCTAAATGTCTGCACATTAATAGATATGTGCCTAACTCCCAACTTTGCTGTGTCTATACAGGTAGAACAAACAGTATAAGTCATACAGATTACTTTTTTCTCTCTGGGTTCCAAGTGTAAAGGCTGCAGATAGGGAATGTCTAAAATGTATGAGATTCCGTTTCTCTGGCTATTGGGAAGATTTCCATTAATTTTCTGTCCCCAAGACAGGAAGTGAGAGGAAATCTTTCCAAAGAAAAGGAAAAACCTTGTGACATTTATTTCTAGAATAGACGCCCCATTTAGAATATTTCTATTGTCTTCCTGTTCCAGTAACCATAATATTTTGCATTTCTTGTTCCTATCATTCCTGGTAACCATTGTTGCCACATAAAACAGACTGAACCCCCCAAAATAGACACAAATAGCAATATAAACTCTGCCTCTTCCGTACTCAACCCAAAAGAGCAATAAAAGATGTTTTGTCTAAAGATGCATTTTAACATAAATGTACTGTATTTCACTTATGTACAATATGTGTACCCCTTATATATTTTTTATTGCTTGCATAATATAAATATTACTTTTTACATGCTACTTTCTGGAACCAAAGCTGTATCATTGTTTTTATGTGCAGTAATTTACCACACCATAAGTTGAAAAGCTTTTATCTATATAACATGTCAATTTAGGAACACAGGGCCAGATTCAGGTACATTTACGGCAGCGTAACGTATCGCATTTACGTTACACCGCCGCAAGTTTTACAGGCAAATGCTTGATTCACAAAGCACTTGCCTGTAAAGTTGCGGCGGCGTAGCGTAAATCCCTCAGGCGCAAGCCCGCCTAATTCAAATGATCCGGGTAGGGGGCGTGGATGATTTAAATTAGGCGTGTTCCCACGCCAAAAGTGCTGTGCATGCTCCGTTTTGAAATTTCCCGCCGTGCTTTGCGCGAAATGACATCGCTCCAACGTCATTTTTTGAACGTCGACGCGAGTTACGTCCTTTCCTATTCCCGGACGACTTACGCAAAAAAAAAATATTTAAAATTCGACGCGGGAACGACGGCCATACTTTAACATGGCAGGTCTATCTATACGCCACAAAATAGCAGCTTTAACTATACGCCGGGAAAAGCCGACTAGCGACGACGTAAGAGAATGCGATGGACGCGCGTACCTTCGTGGATCGCCGGAAAAAGCTAATTAGCATACCCGACGCGGAAAACTACGCGAACTCCACCCAGCGGGCGCCGAAGTATTACACCTACGATCCGAAGGCGTACGAAGCCGTACGCCTGTCGGATCGAAGCCAAAAGCCGTCGTATCTTGGTTTGAGGATTCAAACTAAAGATACGACGCGGCAAATTTGAAAGTACGCCGGAGTATCAGTAGATACTCCGGCGTACTTCTTCTGTGAATCTGGCCCATAATGTTCTCCAGAGCACATCACAAAATTATTTGTATTTCTTTAAAGTAAATGGAAATTATATATAACTAAATATGACCATGATACAGCCGCTATAAGATTTGTGAGCAAGGCTGAGTCTCCCAGAAAAAATTGTCATTTAGATGGCTTAGAAACTCTATTCTGGAATAATTTATTCAGAAACTATCTTAATGACACTTGCACAAAAGGTATGCATCTAGTGGAGTCTTGTTCTTTCATATCAAAGCTATCATGTTAAATTATTTATACATTACCAGCTATTTGGGTTGGATAAAGGACAATAACCAATGTATTTTTCCTGGATCTGCATAGCAGCTGTCATTATATTGTAATAGTAAGGATTTTTGATATTTCACCTTTATGTTTTTTGTCCATACTAGGCCCATTTTATAGCTCTTTTTCAAGATACAAATCAGGTTTATAGAAGACTTTTTATAGAACAATTCTGCCAAAAGGTCTGAATAGAACCTTTTTTTGCAACAGATGTAAATGTAACATATGATAACTGGGTGACGTATAGAACAACAAAGTATTAATGACTTAAAGCGGGGGTTCACCCTAAAAAAAAATTCTAACATTACATCCAGGATACTAATGACATTTACAGTATGCAGGTCTTTTTTTTTATCACAGTACTTACCATTATATTGTGATTTTCTCCCCGGCTTCCGGGTTCTGATTGCTGCGGGACTGGGCGTTCCTATCCCTGGGTTAGATGATTGACGTCTGGTGAAACAGTTCCCATGTCGCACAAGGCGCGTCACCAGATTTCCGTAAATAGCCGAGCTGCGAGTCGGCGCTATACGGCGCCTGCGCAGTCAGCTCTACACGGCGTATAGTGCCGACTCGCAGCTCGGCTATATATACGGAAATCTGGTGACGCACCTTGTGCGACAGGGTAACTGTTTCACCAGACGTCAATCATCTAACCCAGGGATAGGAACGCCTAGTCCCGCAGCAATCAGAACCCGGAAACCGGGGAGAAAATCTCAATATAACGGTATGTACGGCGATAAAAAAAAAAAAAGACCTGCATACGGTAAATGTTGTTAGTATCCTGGATGTAATGTTAGAAAATTGTTTTTAGGGTGAACCCCCGCTTTAAGTGCAAACAATTAGAATTGGTTACATGCTAAAATAAAGTTTTATAGCTTGCTTAGCTCTGATCAGTTCAGTAAAGTAATGTTTTGAATGAGAATAATTTGAACAAGCTTAAAGGAACACTAAAGGTTTGTTTTTTATTAGATCAATTGATTGCTGTAAGCAAGAGCATTTAAATATCACTTACCTCGTTTTTCCTTTTGACCTCCAAAATACAGTAATCCAGGATTGAAAATGCCATTTCCTGTCTCTCCTCTTCTTGCTTTCCACCAGCATCTGAGCCGTTTTGCATGGGGGAAAGCAGAATGTGCTCACCCCCTCCCTATGACTACAGCCCTGCATGAAGATGCTCTCTTATCCCTCACAGGCATGGAGGCTAAGCCTAATGGGAACTGTAGTTCCCATTAGGCCGTGATGTAGCAAGAATGAATGCGCACCGCAAACCAGGAAGTCAGTGAGAATAATGATTCAGGAGTGACGGAGGTGAATAAAACAGCTAAATTTCAACAGGTATCAAACTAGTTATAATGCAAAACATTACTTTTTACTTTATCAGCTCCTGTCAGACTTTAATTTAAGAGGAAAATATTTTTGTTTTTACAACCCCTTTAACCTAAAATCATGATCACTGTAGCAGGAATATACATTACAAACGCTTGTTAATGGATAAGGAAAGTTGGACCTGCTCCCAAGCATTGAAGAAATTGCTAGGTCAGAATGTAAAGGAGAATGAACACATGGATACAAAAGAACTCTGAAAAATGCAATGATATGGATGAGGCTGGGTGCTTTCTTAGCATGTACATAGATGGTGATCCAATCACTAGAACTCGTTCTGTTATTTTAGCAATGTCACTAGTCTACGTGTCACGTCTGCCTGTAACTAGTGAATGGCATCATATGTATTTATATTTAAATTGAATAGCCTGATCAGTGAACACAGTGCTCTTCAAAATGTACTTTTCAAACAAAACCAAACATTAGGTTATATAGCACCCAGTGTAAAATACTGGTATATTGTCTCACCACAACTATACAATCAAAATAAATGATTCAGCAAAATCAGAACAGTAGCCCTGGCTGATTGCAAGCCTGCAGGGTAAAATCTTTGTTCAGCTTTTCCTTAAATCACCAATGGGAATCCAGGCAATGATTAACACTGCACCAGTGTGGGACCTTGACATGGCAGTGCCATGCTGCAGGTGATCTATTTATGTTATGCTCTGACACTAAGAATGGAGCCATAAGGTTCTATCAGAACTAAACTGGTTGCCATATTTAGGAAGCATTTTTTCCAAATATATCTCTACTCTGCATATTTCTAATCTTCCAGCTATAAAGGCAGTGATGAAGAAGAAAGATATGTTGCCAGATGTTTCCAAGATCACTTGATGACATAAATTATGTTCTTGTTATGTGAGCTACCATATGTTTTACTTCTAATAAACCTTGGATGCAATTATACACTTTATTTAATGAACCAATTAAAAAACAAGTACAATTTTTGTAATTGATTGGAAGAAACGGTGGCAACCCTAAAGGGAGTTGGTTCACTATCCCTAGATAAATAAATTGTTCTTGTGTAAAGTGACTTGCAAGCAGTTTTACTGTATGAAAGCACAGTCCACAGAAGCAGTTATTTCAGGAGTGATTTATTCCAGCAGCATGGATGAGGACTGCACTCATTCTGAATTTTAATATAATAGTCAACATATACACTGATTTATCAATGTCAGATTTGGTTTATCGTCCCAAATGATTTATTGCACTTATACATCATTAAACCTGTGTGCATTTGACAAGAAGTACTTCATCCAATGAAAATGCATATGTTGCAAAACTGATGTATTTTTTATTGTGTTAATTCTGGAATTTTAAACTAACCCAAGGAAAAGTGCTTTTTTTATTGCTGTTAACTTTTTCATTTCAGAGTATCAGTCCCTTGATTGTTTTGGTATTCCATTTGGAAAAATTCAGGGGGCCAGATTCATGTAGATCAGCGGATCTTTAGATACGCTCGATCTACGTGTTTTACGATCCGCCGGTGCAATTTAGCGAGGCTAGTGCAGTATTCATCAAGCACTTACCTCGAAAATTGCATCGTCGGATCGTAACTCCCTCGGCGGAATGCAAATTCCGCGGCTAGGGGGAGTGTACAATTTAAATCAGGCGCGTTCCCGCACCGATTTAACTGCGCATGCGCCGCCGGCGAAATTTCCCAGTGCGCATGCTCCAAATGACTTTGCTATGACCAGGGCTGTGGAGTCGGTAGATAAATGTTCCGACTCCGACTCCTCAGTTTTATGTACTTCCGACTCCGACTCCCCGACTCCGACTCCTCTGTATTAATATGCAAATGTATTTTATACATTCCTTGAGGGAAAGAAACGCAACCTACCACAGGACTACTGGCTGGGAAGCCAACAGTCTACTGTATTGCACAGTTTAAGCAAAAGACAAACACAATGAAAACAATCAAGTGGCTGGATAGTAGCAGCAGGCATAAACATCAGGAACAGGATCTTTACCAGTTCAAAAATACAAACCACATTATTTGGTTGTTTTAGAACAAAAACAAAGCTTATCTATAATGAACCAAAAACAAAATGTGTAAAACCTAGAAATGGTTTATATTAATCTTGAAATGTAGTTATAGGCTTAGCAAATGCAAATCAATTCAATGTAGAGTTCTAAGGAAGAGAATTGCCTCTGCCAGATCCTCTTTCATAGAGGCTCTTAAGTCAGACTTTATTATTTTTAGGGCTGAAATTAATCTTTCGACACTGACTTGGGTGGGTGGCATTGCAGTAACTATTCTGGCCACATCACTAACGATCTCTGGATAAACAAGGATGGCTTCTTCAACAGTAAGTTTTGATGAGCGATCATACTTTTCAACTTCTTTTAGTGCTTTATAAAACTCCTGTTGGAATTTTTTTATTTGGACACTTACTGGTTCTCTAACATGCGTTCCCTGTAAAAGCAGAACACAACACTATGGAAAGTTTAAGTATTGCAGCTCCTAACTGTGCGTTGCGTGCCATATAGTGAAGCACATGAAAAGCATGCTACTTCACGGTCACTTAACGTGTTCGTTTTGCGGTTACGTGAGGCACTGCATGCATTGGTCTTTATTCTTACAGTAGAGAAGTCATTAATTATAACTTTTTGTGAATTGGGACATTTAAACTTGCTTTTTTTTTTTATTCCAATCTAAATTTAGTAGGAGTCGGAGTCGGTGCATTGTTTGCCAACTCCAGGTACCCAAAATTTCCCTCGACTCCGACTCCACAGCCCTGGCTATGACGTCATTGTTAGCGGCGGGTACGTCAATTGCGGCCATCCGTATTCCCGATCGACTTACGCAAACGACATAAAAATTTGAATCTCGGCGTGGGAACGACGGCTATACTTAACATTAGCTACCCCTCATATAGCAGGGGTAGCTATCCGCCGGAAAAAGCCGAACGCAAACAACGTTAAAAAAAACGACGGGCGGGCGTACGGACTTGAATCGGCGGTTCTACTCATTTGCATATCCGACGCGTAAAAAAAAGCGACGACACCTAGCGGCCGGCGGTAGATTGCAGCCTAAGATTCGACTGGTGTAAGTCACTTACACCAGTCGGATCTAAGGGAGATCTATGAGGAATCTGATTCTATGAATAGGCCTCATAGATCCGACCGTCGGCTCTCACAGATAAGACGGCGGATCTCAGAGATACGACGGCGGATCAGGAGATCCGCCGTCGTATCTCTTGATGAATCTGCCCCAGAGTGTCTGTATGTCTTGTGGAGTAAAAAAAAAAGAAGAAAACATCAGGTGTACAGTGTCTTAAAGAACATACAAGACCATTGGTCACTATTACCAAAACCATATTAGTACCAGATCTTCCATTCCTTGTTCTTCTGTTGGTATTAGTAACTTAGGGCCTAATCCACAAAAGGGATACGCCGGCGTATCTACTGATACGCCGTCGTATGCCTGTTTCTATCTATGGAACTGATCCACAGAATCAGTTTATCATAGATAGGCAGAAGATCCGACATGTGTAAGGGACTTACACTGTCGGATCTTAGGATGCAGTACCGCATTTCTCGTCGGAATGCCGCTTCGGGTATGCAAATTAGCACTTACGGAAATCCACAAAGCTTTTAAGCTTCGTTTTTTCTTCGTAAGTATTAGTTTGCCGTCGCAATATTAGGGCTGCTTTTACAAGGCCTAAACTGTTTACACCTTGTAAAGGTAGACCCTTCTATCCCGCGTCGCTGTCATATTTTTTTTAAAAATGTTTTTTTCCCGCCGCAACTCGTTTTTTTTTTTTTTACGCCCGTCGCGATTCTCAAAACCCGGCGCAACGTAAAACCGCGCAAAGCATGTCGGGAAAATGACGTCGGGAGCATGCGCAGTACGTCCGGCGCGGGAGCGCGCCTAATTTAAATGGGACTCGCCCCATTAAATTAGGAACGCCTTGCGCCGGACGGATTTAAGTTCAAAATTTCTAGGTAAGTGCTTTGTGGATCGGGCACTTAGGTAGAGATTTTGCGGCGGTGTAACTTAAATGGCAAAAGTTACGTTGCGCCGGGTTTTTGTGGATTAGGCCCTTAGTATCTACAATAAACCCTAATTGTTTGATATATCTGCATTATTTGCACGGTACACATCAACCTATAGGGCCTGATACAGCAAGGATTGAAGATAACTTGACACAAACACCAATTTAGATTTAGGCTATGCAAATTGGATGTGGGTTTCCCTGCATTGTTCTTTGGCTCAGTTTCAGGGCCGAATTCAGGCAAAAATTAGGCCTGATTTGTCCCTGAAACGGAGAACAGGCACGCACCGAACCCCTGCTGCAAGCCGTATCTGTCGGAGGTGTGAACCCAGCTTTAGTCTTTCAGGGCAGGTTTAAATCTGCCTGGCGTTTGAGCCACATGCTAGTTTAATAAAGCAATGCAAAAAACAATAGCACATCCAGCCTTTAGTTTACTGTTATCAATGAATTTAAAAGAGCACTTCTGATTGATCATTGTACACTGCTAAAAAATAACAACTAATAGCTAATTCAAGGAAAAAACAAAACGGCTTTTGCTGAAATACTCTTTTAATCTAGTTCTGTTCCCTGCAGTAATTCCTTCTCGCCACTAAATATCACCAGTCTTTTGCGCGAATAACAGCCAGTGTCATTTAGCCAAGGACTGAGAAACAATGTGGACTGATCATGCACAATATATTTAATTTAATAGGAGTAGGAATATAAATAATTGCCCTCACAAAAGTAATGCACTGTGGCCCAGAGATGTCATATCAGTTTGCTGACCAAAAGCTTTCAGTGATGCCATGATTGGTTGAGGAGTGTGGGACCCTCTGAATAGCAGGAAATGGGCAAAGTCTTGCTTCCAAAAGGGAGAGGCTCCTCTCCTGCCACTTGCAGGCCAAAGTGTCTGTTGCTAGGCTCTTTTTCAGCAAATTGTTATGACACCTCCAGGACACAGGGTAACGATGTGTTGACTTCACATTAGTGAGTTTAATTGTTGATCTTCCTACAGGGCCGATCACTATGCAAGCTGCTTAGGGCCCCCCAAACTACTAGAGGCCCTGCCTGGTGAGAAGTAATTTTCGGCCCCTCACCCCGCTTCTCAACTCGCTGGCTGCATGGAAGAAAAGGGAAGAAGTCAGCACCCCCCCCCCCCGCGCCTCTCAACTTTAATGTGACATGTCATTTTTGGCAGCCTCCCCCTCCCCGCTTGCTTAGGGCCCCAGGGAGGTCAGGATCGGCACTGTCTTCCTATTTAGTTAGTTGCTATGCTCAAGATCAATGCACTTTGTTTCTCCCTGCTGGTGGCTGTCCCCAGCTGATTACTTAAAGCTCAGTTGATACTCACTATCATCATCCCATGCCAGACTACTTTCTCTGGATACTTATTTACTGCAGGTCACAGGCAGATTGGCAATATGTAATTTCTGAGGTTAAGGCTCTTAAGCGCAACTGTTTACTGCTTTTTTGTGTCATTTAGTCTACATCTCCTTGCCAAAGCTGTCAAGGCCCTGACCTCTGAGGGTGCCTACTGCACTAAAAATCGCTCATGTGTCTTTACATAAGCATTATTCAGTGCAGCAGTAAGGACCACCCACAACTGCTGCCACAAGAGAAAAGGAAGGATCTTTGACACCATCAGGCTGGCTAGAAGACCATTAAAAAATAATGGTTGGTATTACAAAAAATATTACAAAAAAATTCACTGTGGGGAAGGGTGGTTATTGATGTTTGCTTTAAGCATTACTTAAAAAATACTAATCTGTGATATGGATGTAGGGGGTTGGGAGTTTGATTGGTCACCATGGATGGGAGTTTGGACCCTAGAGAGCAGGTTAGAAACCACCAGCCATCAAAGTAATACTCCACGCTTAATTGTCCAAAGACATTAACCCCCTCATTCCTTTCCTATAGACACTGAGGATTCCATCCCTGAATGCATGTGTGTTTAAAACAGGGATGCAGAGCATGACTCAATCCTCACCAGCAACTCGTGTCCTCCATGGATACATGTTCCTATTCAACAGTATTACTTAGTTTATTAGATTACCTTGAAGATTAAAATGTGTATCCACTCAGATATACTTAACCACAGGGGTTAAACTGGTATAAACGTTTTACAGCAGTACAAGGTAGCTTAACTTGGATGGTTGCATGGCTTAATTCCCAAGGAAACTATTCTTTTGATACACCATGGTTACACTTATTCATGACGCAAACACTTTTCTCAGTAAATGTCACTGAAATCTTCTTAGTTTAAATAAAGTTATTTTTTACTAGCAGACCTGGAAGGTTGCATATACAGCTCACAATGTTTTCCACATTCATTTACATATGATTGCATACAACTGGCTGCATGATTTTGCTAAGGTAAAATAGCTATGCTGTCCCTAGTGGTTACATAAGAAGAGGTGCATAGAGACATTAGTGTGGCCCATACCTGAATTGGATAAAGTCCATAGAAAGAAAAAGTCCATAGAATGTGGATCCCTTAAGAAGGGGCCCATTGGAGGGAGAAAATAATAAAGAAGAGCAATCACATCACAACAATTGGTTCTCACAGATCTATTACCATTGGACTCCCCACACCTGGGGTCGCTCCTCTCCAGATATTTATACACCAAGGCAAAGGATCCCTATAGAGGAAGAGGTCACACACAGAACCTGACCCCTGCAACAATCAGACAGAATATTTAGTGACACAATACCCAAAATCACAAAAAAAATCAATTTGAATAAAATTACAACATACAAAAGGGACCTGCCTACATGGTGATTGAAGATGAGTGAACCTGGATTTGTTCTGTTTCACACAGATTTACTAAAATCAAATATATATGAAATGTTGGTAGTTTGCACTATTTGCACACGTTGATTTAAAAGAGGGTTGTCTTAGGATACAGAGTAGCCATTATTTTCTAAATTCATGGGTGCTGGACATTTTATTTGTGTGCTGTTTTGTGCCAACATTGGTAGCAGGAGACTGCTCTTACAGCTCTTACTTAATGCTACAATGTCATCACCCCCATTATTCCTCACAGTCATTTTCTGATTGCTGGTTTTCAATACTAGCTGGCTGCCTACCTTTTCCTACTGTAGAAAGAGGACATAAAACGTTATGAAAATGAAATCTATAATTTATTCTATTTTAGTTTCATCATCACCAGCATTTCTGTAAATGATACTGCTGAGGCTGCTGTGCTTTGGACATATTCTGTACAGTAAGGAACACATTGTAAACGGCTCTCCTGGAGCTTTACCACATCCATCCTTAAAGGTGCAGTAATATACAAAGGTTATATAATTTTCTCTGCCTGCCTATCACCTTCTATTGCAGAAAGTACCAGGAGTAAAATAATAATAATAAAACATCTAATTAGCTTTCTTGCCCAAGATATGGGCACTGCTGCTGTGTTGGGATGCTGCCATACCCCATAAATACACACATAGATCAATTAAAATGATATCTACTTACATATGGACAAGTCTATAAAGAAGATATATTTATCCTATTGTTCTTTTTAGCTGATTCACTGCCTGGCTGCTTTATGATGAAGAAAAAGACAGTGCAGCGCTAGCGCTGCACTGTCTTTTTTTTTTTTCTTTTTTATGGTTATTAAGTTGTTGTACACAATTTAGTGCAAGCAGCTGTTTACATTTGTATTTATTTCAATATTATTTAATTTAGCGCAGCGTCAACCTTCGGGTTTTTTCCTGCTTTATGATGATGCTGAGATGGAAAACCCATAATGCTGTTTTTAATGCTGCTTCACCCCAGAAGTGTAAATCGTCAAACAAATTCACTATTTTTGCCTTTTATTTAACATCTTCAGTCTACATGCCTAGTGTTTACGGCACCTATACCTACAAATCAAAAAATAACTTTTTTTACAAGTAACTTACTTCAGTAATTTTAAAGCCTATAAAAGCCTCTTAGCAGTCTAGTTGTCTTCCCTGCCCAGGGAATATATACATGATACGACGCATGTCAATCAAAACCAAACAAAATTCCCAGCTCAACATACCGACCATCTGCATCCAACCAAATTATTCTAAAAGTATGTGTTAAAAACAGGGGTTTACTTTCCACACATTTGAAAATACATGCGTAAGCTTTAGAGACAGGTCACAGCACCCCAATATTATCTGCAGTCTTAACTCAATTTTCAGAGCCTTCACAGTGGAAGCACATGCATTATAATGGATAGATAGAGGGTAGGTGAGCCTGGAGGAAGCCCACCTCTCCTTAAATGTGCACATGTGTAATTATGATATTTAAGTTCATTTTGTACTGTGGACACAGGATTGTCCTAAACCCAATTATCTAGTTTTTATTTCAGTTTATATAGGTGGCTATCATCACGTGCATGCCTTTTTCTACTGTATGAAACATTTAGCAATCACCAGTAAATATGGCTGCCATATCACACAAAGAACACTGCTGACATCTGAAAGGGTCCATTAAAGCATGTTCATGAGTTTGTGGGACCATACAAAAACATGGAATATCCAGGCTTAAACTTACCGACCAATCAGAACCCAACCAAATTCACCTGTCTAACAGTGTATGTTAAAAACAGAGGTTTAGTTGCACGCATTTGCAAATGCATGTGTAAGCTGCAGGCCCCGTCAAGGCTCTCTGTATACTGCAGTCCTAACTATAACATTGCATTTTAAGTCTCCTCAGTAGGAGCACATGACTGCTGATTGTTTGTGGGACCATATAGTTAATCAAGTCTACCTATTTATCCATTTTGCTATTAAGCATTGCATGTTATTTGGAGACCCGCTACAGTGGGGATCGAAAATTTGTGCACCCCAGGTAAAAATTTGTATTAATGTGCATAATGAAGCCAAGGAAAGATGGAAAAATCTCCAAAAGGCATCAAATTACAGATTAGACATTCTTATAATATGTCAAAAAAGTTAGATTTTATTTCCATCATTTACACTTTCAAAATTACAGTAAACAAAAAAATGGAGTCTGCAAAAGTTTGGGCACCCTGCAGAGTTAATATCTTGTACTGCCCCCTTTGGCAAGTATCACAGCTTGTAAACACTTTTTGTAGCCAAGAGTCTTTCAATTCTTGTTTGAGGTATCTTTTCCCATTCTTCCTTACAAAAGTCTTCCAGTTCTTTGAGATTTCTGGGCTGTCTGTCACGCACTGCTCTTTTAAGGTCTATCCATAGATTTCCAATTATGTTGAGGTCAGGAGATTGTGAAGACCATGGCAAAACCTTCAGTTTACGCCTCTTGATGTAATCCCCCGTGGATTTTGAGGTGTGTTTAGGATCATTATCGATTTGTAGAAGCCATCCTCTCTTTAACTTCAGCTTTTTCACAGATGGCATCAAGTTACCATCCAAAATTTGCTGAAATTTCATTGAATCCATTTTTTCTTCTACTCGTGAAATGTTCCCTGTGCCACTGGCTGCAATACAACCCCAAATCATGATTGATCCACCCCCATGCTTAACAGTTGGACAGAGGTTCTTTTCATTAAATTATGTGCCCTTTCTTCTCCAAACGTACCTTTGCTCATTCCGGCCAAAAAGTTCAATTTTAAACTCATTGGTCCACAGAACTTGTTTCCAAAATGCATCAGGCTTGTCTATATGTTCATTTGCAAAGTTCAAATGCTAATTTTTGTGGTGAGGAGGTAGAAGAGGTTTTCTTCTGATTACTCTTCCATGAAGACCATATTTGTACAAGTATCTCTTTATAGTGGAATAGTGTACCACAACTCCAGTGTCTGCCAGATCTTTCTGGAGGGATCGTGCAGTCAAACATGGGTTTTGAATTGCTTTTCTCACAATCCTGCGAGCTGTTCTGTCTGATATTTTTCTTGGTCTTCCAGATCTTGCTTTAACTTCCACTGTTCCTGATGACTGCCATTTCTTAATTACATTCCGAAGAGAGAATATTGACATTGTCTTATGCCGGAAAATGTGTATGGTGATTATTAGAACCACTATCAGTGCTGTGTGTGTGTCCCACCTGCAGGCTGAACAAAATAAATCCAATAGATTCCTCCATTTCCGCTGTGGGCTATTGTATTCAAGCTGCTGCAACACTCGCAGCTGGATAAATACCCAGACAGTGCTTGCATCTGATAGGATGCAATCTCTGATTAGGCTACAGTTTTCCACCTGGCTTGATCAACTTCTATTGAAAAATCAAAGGAACTGGGTCGGAAATTGTAGGCTGAAAAGGGATTATATCTGTGGATGCCGACAGGGCTTTCCACAGCTTGAACTTTCATATGGTTCATTAGAAATTGGTGGAAAATGCAACCATATGTAGCCAGCTTAAAGTTGTTGTAACCCTAAAAAAAAGTGAGATCCCGTTCTTTTATAGCAGGTCAAACAGCACAGTGCTTGCGCTGTCTTACCTGCCCCAAAATACCTGGCTGATCCTGCCATTTTCTGCTCTCCCCCTGTAAACTGACCATGGTTTATCATGGCTGCTGAGCCCTGACACCTTGGTCAGTCCACGTGCCTCCGTCATCTGCAGCTCTTCCCCCTCCCTGCCTGTCAGCTCAGGAGGCTGTGTGAGCTGTCTCTGCCTCCCCCAGCTACTGTTAATAGAAAACTAAACTTCAAAGCAGCCATAATACACTGTGTATTTGTTTGTTAAAAACAAAGACACTAAATACCTTCTTGTCATGTAGCTTCAGGCCGGTCACGTGACTCCTGGCCCCTCTAATACTCAGTTTCAGGGCTACAGCGGAAGGGGCTGAGCAGCCAGCACTGCGATCACGTGACCTCCAGGCTGACATCAGAGGGAGATCTCGACCCCTCACACTGTAGCCCTGAAACAGAGTATTAGAGCAAATGGGAGTCATGTGACCGGCCTGAAGATACATGACAAAGGTATTTAGAGGTTTTTAACAATTACACAGTGCATTATGGCTGCTAAAAATTGGGGGACTGGCAGTGAATCTCAGTGTAGGGTTACAAACCTTTTAAGATGTAGTGTAGAGAGTTTGAAACCAGCTTAAATAATATTTCCCATAGGTTTTCTTCAGGAGAAGGTCCAGGTACATGATCAAGCACTGCTTAGATCACAACCAGCAACAGTTTACTATTAGAGCTGATCTGCTGTTGGAGAGCTGCATGGAAAGGCTAATTCAGGTCTACATGGACCCGAACCAGACCCCCCTGTTATGCAGAAGAGATCAGATATAGCATTCTCTGTGTTCTTTTTATGACAGTTTTATTTTAAAGCACTTTAGGACTGCTTTAGACCTCTTTCTCAAGGGAAGCACCTGTAAAATTATTTATCTGCAGTCACAGTGCGAAAGCCTGAGTGCGGAGGAGTTACAGAAAAAAACCTGGGCTTCCAATGTATATAATAAAGTCATTTGTTTTCCTGACATCCTTCTATATCTTTACTTGATATTAGTATTTTTTATGTTAAGGGAGGGGGGGGGGTGAAAAGATTGGTGTCAATCCCTATACCCAAAATTACTATATTGTTGGTTATATTGACCAAAAGACCCACTTTGCTGCTTGCATAGCGAAGCCCACATTTGTATTGAGTGCATGAGGATGCAAGCAGTGTAAGCGAACTACAGTCCCTTGTAATACAGACTGGGAAGGGCACATCAGTGTTTCTACTCTATCCTAGAGGTTTAGATGAGTAAAAGATTCTCAGTCCAAGATAATCAATATCACAATGTGAAGTTTATGGATCAAAATTCAAGTACAACTACAGTGGGCTACCAATTAAACATTTAAAAGATAATGTTGCATAAAAGTTAATTTACCTTTGCTTACATCACATCAGTCTGTGGTGAATGCTTTGCTCCAACAGAAAAAAATGGGTAAACTAAAAATATTACAACAGTAATGAGATAAGCAGGTATTTAAAATTAACATTCTGTAAAAGCTGCCTTAGCGTATATGTAAATCCCATCACTAAAATAACATATAAGGTGAAACTTGTTAATGCAATTTCAAAAGTCACTTTTAATCTTTTTAAAATCTATAGCTTTCATTAAAACAATACCTGGAGATTGTGTCATTGAGGTTCTCATTCAAGCACTTCTTGTTACAGGGTGACAACACTCTGTCCCATCTCCTAGGTGTGCTACTTTATTATCACCCTATCACATAGGCTTACAAATGAGATTACAATTGGTCATTGCAAAACATTTTCTGCACACAGGGCCTATCATCAGGAACTACTGTGAGAAACAATGTGCAGCCATCGTGGGAGTGCATGTATGTAAGCAATAGGTGGTTATAAAGAGACTGCAGGAGATCAATAGCAATGAGATGCAACAAAAATGAAAAAGTGAAAAAAAAAATGATTTTATAAAAGAAAAACACAATGCTTTAGCAAACCTATGCAATTCAGTAGGGTGTATAACTAGCTAAAATTCTGAAAACAGAACAAACATTATTTGTTGACATCAGACACTGTGAAATAAAAATATAAAAATAAATAAAAATGTCTTTATGCAGAAAAGGTTTGTAGGTGGAAATAGACATAGTGGGAGCAAAATAAATTGTATAGAGCAGTAGGTTTGGAATAAGTATGTAGGTGTTGTAGGTGTTGAGAATAATTAGCTATTGTCTATGGCATCACACTGAAGTTGCTAAAAGTACATTTGGGTTGAAAATAATGTCTACAATGTAGCAAACAGAAGTGAGTTTTTCCACAGAGAAGGCCATCACTGAGTAGTATTATTGTGTAATCGTATAGTACTTCAACATTAATTAACACCTTAGCTAATTGCTTAATAACCTATAGTTAGAGGACAAGTGCAATGTATGTTAATAAGCACAATTAAACAAGAATGTATTTAACAAACAGGACTAAGAAATCAATTTAAGGAAATGTTATTGTCCTGGAGTCCTCAACTATGTATCATCCAGTGACACTAAAAAATAGGTGTCCCCAAGCAGAAATATATATACATTTTTATGACAAAGACGGCTTCACTTTTAATTTCCTTCTTTTTCCTCTCCCGCATCTCTAAGCTTCCAGCAGCTACTCAATACACTCCAGCTGGGCCATTTCACATCTACAATTAGGTTTCTGAAAACCTTTACGCCTTACTTTAGCGTACCAGTATGAGACAACTAGGACATTTGCCAGTTTTAATAATTGTCACATTTTCTTTACTACTGTATTGCTCTGTTTTTCACTCTCCTCCTGAGGCCAAATTAAAGCTGCAAAATGCTCTTGTTCTGATTAACTGATCCTCCCTATGCTGCTAGCTCTTTGTACAGTATCTTTTAACAGAAAAAGAAAAATGCTAAAGCCAATTGTAAACTGCATTGATTTAGACACTGGGGTGCAAACCATCTGTTGTTACTCCACTGATAATTGCCTAGAATACTAGCTTAGTCAATCAATGCTTGATAAAAGTAAACCACACATAAAATTGCACACTAAAACAAACATTTTTCGGTGGGAGAGGCAGGCATGGGGATCCACAATGGAAAAAGAACTACAAACATCACCACTGGAACAACTGAAGGTATCAAAAAAAAAAAAAAAAGAAGAAATGTAAGCCCAGTAGAGAAGTGAGAGGTGAGAGGGTTAGAGAAAAGTGACATCTGAAATTTTAAATGCAGAATTGATAGGTGAAAATAGAAAATGTAATCAATAATTTATGAGACCACGATTTTCAAAAAGGCTTCTGTGGCGAATCATAAGTTGATCTGTAAACTAACACTAAAGAAGTATTATAAAAAATCTGGTGATAGCATATAAAACTTGAAACCACTTAAGATCCAGTGGAAGTCAACTGTGAATTTATTAACACTTTAAAAAAAATCCTTGTTGGAAGAATTTGATCGGCTGGAAATGGGAACAGTGCTTAATTTTAACAAAAAGTGATTGGCATGCAATAGAACATTTATGGAATGTCAGAAATATTGTAATTAATCCGGAGAATAAATGAGGAGTGATCGTTATATTTGACAAAAAAAATCTAATATGACAAAGAGAAAGAAAACTAGCAGAAAAGGAGACATATATAATATATTAACATGGCATACCCTAATATTAAAATCAGATATAAAAGACCTCCAAGAAGGTCCCATAGTTTCAGGCATGGTCTCCCACATACTCAGGTTGAGTACATTGTCCTTCACCTTCACTCTTTTGTACACATTGTACACAAGCTCCTATCCTGCTTAAAGGATACGAAGGATGTACCTAATTGAACCAATTAGACAGGTATAGCGTTTGGTCACCTTCAATGTTAAATTCTATAAATAATAATCAAGTATGATAAGGGAGTGGAGGCAAGTGAAAGAACTTTAGGGGAGACCAACTTGAATGAGGTGAAGTCTAGACTTTTAATAGAGGCTTTTAGGGTAATCCTTGAGAATAATACATCCTGGTTCTATGGGTAATCCTTGAGAATAATACATTCTGGTTCTATGAGCTGTAAATGTCCCCTGGTTTATGCTAATGTTATCATGGGTGTATGGGAATTCACCTTCATTATTAAAAAGTTTCAGAACTAATTATGTATATTTATGACTGTCTCTGTGTGTATGAAGAGATGCCATCACAAGGCATGGATCAAAGGCATCCCAAAAGGACAGTTTTCAAGATATAGACAAAACTGCTTTGATAAAGATATTTATGTTCACCAATTGAAAGGACTGACACAGATGTTTTTTGAGAAGTACAGTTTAAAGACAGTGAAGGAAGTATTTTACAATACCTTGGAACAAGATGAAATGACCTTATGAAAGAGAATGAGGGGGGGAAAGGAGTCCTGCTGTGTATCCTACCCTACTGTGAGGACAAAGGAAAGATCATTAAGATCTTAAGGATCTTACCCCATAGTACCCAGGATAGTTTTTAAAATGACTTCCATGCTAAAGACTGCAGGAGAAGAATCAGCCAGAGTATATTAGGAAATTGAAACTCCTGTTAGTCCTGCTTTATCTGTGATATAGCCACCCCGACCCCCGATTTTCCATCTGCTTTATTGCTTTCAATTATTGAAGTACGTTTTTTCATATAGCCATGGACTTGGTGGGACTCTAATGCCGCGTACACACGGTCGTTTTTTGTCTTGTAAAAAAACGTTGTTTTTTCTCATGAAAAAAAACGAAGTTTTTCAAACTTCATTTTAAAAAACGACGTTGCCTACACACCATCGTTTTTTCAAAATGCTCTAGCAAAGCGCGGTTACGTTCAGCACGTACGACGGCACTCTGTTCCATTCAAGCTCGCGTCATAACTTGCTTCTGAGCATGCGCGGGTTTAAAAACGTTGTTTTAAACGTTGTTTTACCCACACACGATCATTTGAAATTACACAAAAAACGACATTTTGAAAAAAATAAAACATAAAAAAAAATTTTGGGTCGTTTTTCAGAAGACAAAAAACACAAAAAACGACATTTTGAAAAAAATAAAACAACAATTTTTTTTGGTCGTTTTTCAGAAGACAAAAAACAACGTTTTACCCACGCACAATCATTTTAAATTGCGTTTTTTAAAACATCGTTTTATTTCATCACAAAAAACAACCGTGTGTACGTGGCATTAGTCAAGCCAGCTAGGGGACTCAATTGGCCCAGATTCTCGTATATCGGCGCATCCTTATGCCAAATTTGCGCCGGCGTAGTGCAAATTCGTGGGCGTAAGTGAAAGTAGGAAGGAAGTGGGCGTGATACATTTAAATGAACCGTGACCTTATGCAAATGATGGTCTGAACGGACGGCGCATGCGCCGTCACGTGACCGGGTGCCCCCCGCCCCTATGCGCATGCGCACAACGCGATTGGCGAGTTGCTCCAAACAAGTGCATAAATACGCCCAGACATGCGCCCATCGTGTGCAAAAGTACACCTGTTAGTTTACTGTTGGTGGTGAGCTTACTTTTGCAGTGCTTTGCCATGTCTGCTGAGCGTACAAGGAGAAGGAAAAAGAATTTCTCTCATGATGAGAGGGCCATCATTCTCGCAGGCATGGAGAGGCACTATGACCGCCTCCATGGGTCCAGGAGTAAAACTACAAGCAAGGGGCGAAGGGATGAGATCCTGCAGAGGATAACGGATCAAGTGAATGCTGTGGGCAATGAGGCGAGGAGGCCCCATCATATAGGCAAAAAAATAAATGATCTTAGGAGGAGGGTCAAGGACAAGATGGCCCTCATGGCGAGGCATGCCAGGGGCACTGGTGGGGGACCTGCCTCAAGGATCCGTCTGACACCAGATGAGGAGGTAGTTGCCCGGTGCCTTACCAGGGTGCAAGTTGAGGGAATGCCGGGCTATGATTCTGTTCATCCGCCCTTGAGGACAGGTAAGTGTTTATTTCAACTATCTGGTGTGTAGCATGTGTGTGGGGGGAGGTAGGGAATATGTGACAAGTTTGTGGGTCCACCAACATGTGAATGTTTTGTGTCATCCACAGGTGTCCAGGATGAAGCTGGCCCGTCTCGTGCCCCTGCCCGTCCCACACCATCCCCTGATGCTGATGCCCCTGCCCGTCCCACACCATCCCCTGATGCTGATGCCCCTGCCCGTCCCACACCATCCCCTGATGCTGATGTCCTTGCCCGTCCCACACCATCTTCATCTGATGAAGATGCCCCTGACCCCCAGGGAAGGCAAGCGGCATTGGTGGAGGAGAGTGGTGGCCACGCCTCCATTGAGGAGGTTCTGCAGGATGCGGAGCATTTGGGGGAGGAGGTGTCACTGTCCCTTTTCATGGAGGATTTGGGAAGCTTGGCTGGTCCATCCCGGACCTCAAGCCCACGATCCTCCATATCCTCGGACTCCATCTCCAACCCAGCCACTCCCTCTGTCTCCATCCCCAACCCACCCCCTCCATCTAATCCCTCCCCCTATGCCAGGCCTGAAGCCTCTCGTGGACCAAGGAGGTCAACGCCGAGAACCAGGGGGGTACCCGAGTTGCTGTCTGTGACCCTGACCACTGCGCAGGAAGACCAGACCCGCCTTATGAGTGCGATGGGCCAGGACTTCACTCGAGTGGCTGACAGCCTTGGGGAGAGGGGACATGTTACCGATGTGATTCAGGACATTGCAGGCAACACCACTGCAATTATCACATGTTTGCGGGATCTCGAAACCACCACAGCAAGCCTGGTGAAAGAGGTGCAGACCCTAAATGAGTCCGTCCAGGGGCACACAGCTGCCATTGTTGGTGTTCAAACCGAGACCAATAACCTCCTGAGGAGGATAGCGGTGGCATTAGAGGGCAGGCCTCCAGCACCGGTGGATGCTCCTCTGCCTGATGCAACCCCCCCCCCCTCAACCAGGCAGTTGAGGAGCCGGGGCCGGGGCTGTGGCCGAAGGCAGGCCAATTAGTTATTTTTTCGTGATGATTATTGCTCGGGTAAAGAGTTTTTTTATTTATTTTTCTAAGTATTGCTCTGGTAAAGAGTATTTTAAGTTATTGTTGACAAATGCACACGGTGAGGCGTGCAGAATAGTGTGACTGGTGTGAGAATGGGGGGGGGTTGACACTCCTGCCAGCAAAGGGGTGTCACCCTCTGCCGTGTGAAAGGTGTATGAATGTACAGTAACATAATTGGAGCCTTGGCGCGGCGTTACTGCTCCCTAAAACAATGTGGTTTGATTGGGTCTAATCCAATTCGATGTGCATGTGGGGGGTGTGTGCTAGGGACCACAGTGGTGTGCACGCGTGCATTCACATTGTGCCATTTTTCATGTGTGTGTTTAACGTTCAAAGAGACGTTCAACGAGGCATCTCCTGATTGCTGATCCCTCAGCAGACGGGGTACCCTCAGGCAGGGGGGGATTGTCGGGTTGGGGGCTCAGGTCATCACGTAGTTCAATCTCCAGGCCCTTTCTCACTGCGAAGTTGTGCAGAATGCAACATGCCCCGATGATCTGGCACACAAAGTCTGGGGAATACAACAGGGTCCCCCCAGACTTATCCAGGCATCTGAAACGGGACTTAATTTGGCCAAAGGTTCGTTCCACCACTGCACGGGTACTTATGTGTGCAGCATTGTAGTTTTCCTCTCCTGGGGTTTGTGGGTTCCGGAATGGGGTCATTAGATGAGGTCCAAGTGCATATGCCGAGTCACCTGGAAGGGAAAAGACAGGAGGATGTTAGTCATGCATGTGTCCCTCGTAATGTCTGCGTCATGGGGGGGACAGTCATACCTGACACCCATGTCACTCACCAACCAGCCAGCTGTCCCCATACACGTTCTGGTCAAACTCCATTGGGATGTCGCTTTGGCGGTAGATGAAGCTGTCATGACAGGATCCGGGGTGTTTGGCACGGACGTGCCATATGAGGCCATGGGCATCCACGATCACCTGGACATTGATAGAATGCCAGTGCTTCCGATTGCGGAATAGGTGCTCTGTGTCACGGGGGGGCTGTAGTGCCACATGGGTGCAATCAATGGCCCCGATGGTGCGTGGGAATCCTGCAATTCTGACAAAATCTGCCCTTGCCTTATTCCGCTGGACCTCCTGGGTGGGTCTGACGATTTGGTTGGACATGTGTCTCAGGATTGCGGGGACAACCTGGTGCACACATCTGCTCATGCTGGTTTGTGACATCCCAGCCACACCTCCACTTGTGCGCTGAAAAGATCCAGTGGCCAGGAAGTGGAGTGTTGCCAGGACCTTGATCAGTGGCTGCACTGCATGTGAGCGGTGTGTTGGGCTGGTAAGGTCATCCTGCAGGATTGTGGTTATTTCCTGGATGGCTTGAGTATTAAATCTGAAGAGGCGATACACCTCTGCTTCCCCGATGGCCAAGACGTCTAATGGCGTTCGGTAAAAACGCTGCCGTGCCCTCCTCCTTCTCCTTCTCATTCTAAGCGCCTGGGCGCACACTAGTTGTGCTATGACCATGCCTGCCCCTGGCATGTTGGCATACAGAAGTCTTGTCCTGCAAGTGTGGTTGCTCAGCTCGTCCGTAAGGGTGCTGCTAAAGCTGCTCTCCAGCTGACCTGCACACGTCTGGTGCAAAGTTGCCCCTGCTTTTATGAGGGGCAAGTTTACACCGGACGAACAGCTTACGCGCACCGCTCGTAGCCTGCGTCGGGCGGTCGTACGTTCGGGAATCTCCGTATATCCCTCATTTGCATATTTGATTATGAAAATCAATGGGAGCGCTGGGCGTTCTCGGCGTAAATGTGCGCCTACGCTACGCCGGCGCGCAAACGTTGCGCCGATCGAAACAAGACTAATTTCTGGCGTACCTGGTTCTGTGGGTATGGCGCACCGATACGACGGCGCATCTGTTCAATTGCGCCGCGCATATCAAGGTGCCCCGGCGTAAAGCCTTTGAGAATCTGGGCCAATTATGTTTTAGTATTCCTTAACTATGCCACCAGATATCCAGAGGTGGTTCCATTAAGAAATACCTCACCCAGGGTTATTGCATTGTTTCAAATGTTCCAAGAACAGGACTCCTTGTCCAAGATCCTGATGGACCAAGGTACCCTATTTATATCTAAGGTTATTAAAGACATCTGTAAATGTTTTAAAATTAAGCATTGTGTAACATGTGCACGCTGATGGGTTAGTGGAACAGTTCAACCAGTCAGTGAAGGGGATGCTCAAGAAAGTAATTTAAAAAAATGGTCGTGACTTGTATTGTTTACTGGAGATGGAAAGATTTTGAATAATAGACATAGGGAACATATAAAAAGAATACAGTTTTATTAGTGTACATTTACATCAATAACATAATTCATAAAATACATTGACAAAAAATAGGACTTAAGCCTCGTACACATGCTCGGTTTTCTGAGTAAACCGAGCGTGTGTATGAGGCTTTCAGGTTTCTCGTCTGGAAATGTGCCCAGAATCTCGACGATCCTGCTCTCTATTTTCTCATTGAGATTCTTGTCGGCCTGTTTCCCGACGAGAAATCCGAGCATCTGTATACTTACCTGTCGCCGTGGAAACCCGCGCATGCTCAAAATTACCTTGACACATGCACGGTAGCTTCCACAGCATAGGTAGGGTGAAGCAAGATGGCGGCGACGACATCAAATGTGACGAGCGCATGCTCGTCATATGCGATGACGTCACCGTGTTCTTGCCTTTCAAAAGAACCGTGGTTCTTTTGAAAGGAGTGTGTGTACACTCGGGCGGCAAGAGATTCTTGCCAAGAATCTCGCCAGGAAAAAACGTTGTTTTCTGGCCCGTGTGTACGAGGCTTTAATGTGGTTCCCCTGGAGAATAAAATGGGTAATACTTCCTGTGTTACAATATTAAGGTATGCCCACACATGGATTTTCTCTCAAAATGGGTTCCACTTGTCCTCTATTAGATAAAAGCACTTCTGTATCACATGTTTCACGACCTGAGCCATTGCTTCTTCATGAGCTTGAATATTTCTATTTGGAAAGACATTTTTTTTATAGCAGGAAGTAACACAATAAAAATGGTAGATATATATATACATACGTGAGTGTATCTCACATAAGTATAAATAGCCTCAAAAAGATATTGAGAATCTGAGCACTGGTAACCCACCTAGATAGTGCACTGTCCGGTGTAGTTGGACAGGATAGGAGGTGCAGGGGTCCGTCTCCTGTGGGGCTCCTAGGGCAATGGCATCCTCGTCTCTGATTTGAGATCATACGTCAGAATGGTGTCTGACGTCAACCAGTCCGGCTGATAATGCACTGCGCATGCGCTGTGATGGCGAATGCACATTGGGGAACTTTGGACAAGGCGGTTGTGGTGAAAATAGGGGGCATCATATGGACAGTGTCCCTGGAGTTCCGCGGGCAGACAAAGCTAGTCATGTCTTCAGTAGCGAGGATCCCCCCACTCTGCAGAACACTGTCTGTGTCCCTGGAGGCTCGGGTGGTGCACACACTGACTGTGCTGCGTGGAGCCCTATGTGATTGGACCCCCAGTGGTAATTGTATGTCAATGTATTTTATGTACTGTGTTATTGATGTATACAGGGAGTGCAGAATTATTAGGCAAATGAGTATTTTGACCACATCATCCTCTTTATGCATGTTGTCTTACTCCAAGCTGTATAGGCTCGAAAGCCTACTACCAATTAGGCATATTAGGTGATGTGCATCTCTGTAATGAGAAGGTGTGTGGTCTAATGACATCAACACCCTATATCAGGTGTGCATAATTATTAGTCAACTTCCTTTCCTTTGGCAAAATGGGTCAAAAGAAGGACTTGACAGGCTCAGAAAAGTCAAAAATAGTGAGATATCTTGCAGAGGGATGCAGCACTCTTAAAATTGCAAAGCTTCTGAAGCGTGATCATCGAACAATCAAGCGTTTCATTCAAAATAGTCAACAGGGTCGCAAGAAGCGTGTGGAAAAACCAAGGCGCAAAATAACTGCCCATGAACTGAGAAAAGTCAAGCGTGCAGCTGCCAAGATGCCACTTGCCACCAGTTTGGCCATATTTCAGAGCTGCAACATCACTGGGGTGCCCAAAAGCACAAGGTGTGCAATACTCAGAGACATGGCCAAGGTAAAGAAGGCTGAAAGACGACCACCACTGAACAAGACACACAAGCTGAAACGTCAAGGCTGGGCCAAGAAATAGCTCAAGACTGATTTTTCTAAGGTTTTATGGACTGATGAAATGAGAGTGAGTCTTGATGGGCCAGATGGATGGGCCCGTGGCTGGATTGGTAAAGGGCAGAGAGCTCCAGTCCGACTCAGACGCCAGCAAGGTGGTGGCGGAGTACTGGTTTGGGCTGGTATCATCAAAGATGAGCTTGTGGGGCCTTTTCGGGTTGAGGATGGAGTCAAGCTCAACTCCGAGTCCTACTGCCAGTTTCTGGAAGACACCTTCTTCAAGCAGTGGTACAGGAAGAAGTCTGCATCCTTCAAGAAAAACATAATTTTCATGCAGGACAATGCTTCATCACACGCGTCCAAGTACTCCACAGCGTGGCTGGCAAGAAAGGGTAAAAAAGAAGAAAAACTAATGACATGGCCTCCTTGTTCACCTGATCTGAACCCCATTGAGAACCTGTGGTCCATCATCAAATGTGAGATTTACAAGGAGGGAAAACAGTACACCTCTCTGAACAGTGTCTGGGAGGCTGTGGTTGCTGCTGCACGCAATGTTGATGGTGAACAGATCAAAACACTGACAGAATACATGGATGGCAGGCTTTTGAGTGTCCATGCAAAGAAAGGTGGCTATATTGGTCACTGATTTGTTTTTGTTTTGTTTTTGAATGTCAGAAATGTATATTTGTGAATGTTGAGATGTTATATTGGTTTCACTGGTAAAAATAAATAATTGAAATGGGTATATATTTTTTTTTGTTAAGTTGCCTAATAATTATGCACAGTAATAGTCACCTGCACACACAGATATCCCCCTAAAATAGCTAACACTAAAAACAAACTAAAAACTACTTCCAAAAATATTCAGCTTTGATATTAATGAGTTTTTTGGGTTCATTGAGAACATGGTTGTTGTTAAATAATAAAATGATTCCTCAAAAATACAACTTGCCTAATAATTCTGCACTCCCTGTATGTAAACAAATAAAACATTATTAATTTTATGGGAAACACCCCCGTGGAATACTAGCTGTGGTCAAAGAGACACGGCAGAATGATGCCTTAGTGCAGTGCATTAGAACACAGATGCAGGACCAGATAACACATGTGATTCCCATAGTCAGAAAGCATTTCCCGGGGCCCTTTTGAGATAAAGTTAAAGAATATGTAAACTCAACATTTCATTTTCCTGATATGTGCCTGCTGTACCATGTACTTGTATGAAAAAGTATACTGTTCTCTTTCCATTGCTTTCTCTGTGTTAAATCCCTAGCGTTCCTGCCAGTCCCTCAGCTTTCCTATTATAAACTGACCACACTAAGCAGGAGAACGCACCATGGTCAGTTCCCTAGCTATGCTGGGAACTAAGCCTGCTTTGCTTCAATGATCAGACTTGTTCTGAAACACTACCCTCCCACATAGCCTTTTACTGGAAAGCTCAGTGTAGTGTTGATTCTCCGCCCCCAGCTCTTATGCAGCTGAGAACAGAGGGAACAGAGGGAATGTGATTACTTATAAAAAAAAGGGAAAAAAGTTAATGATAATTGTTTATATCTATGCACAAATGTTTTGCCTTCATTTTAAAATGAAGAGGTTGTTTTACAAGGTGATCATTTACAATCAGTTTAACTATAAGGCCTACCAACCCAAAAAGAGAAAGCCCTACCAAATCTATCATGTGAATCCCAACATTCAGATTAAAAAGTAGGGATAACAGAGACCCTCTCCCCATCTAAAAAACAGAAATTCTTGGAATTCTTCCAGAGAAATCCAGAGAAATCAAGAAACCTTAAGGAGGAGATGAAGTAACATTTGTGTGGATTGCAGATTTGTAAATCATCCAGCTTAATCTTGTACAAAGTCTACAGGGGGTCTCCAGCAGTAAGGTCTCCAGCAGTAAGGTCTCCAGCAGTGCCTCAAAGGCTGAGGCTCAGTTCCACCTTTTTAGGGAAGAGGCAATATGTCTCTATCTTCAAGCACGGGTTGGATGACCAATGGGCTATGCATTACTGTCAGGATCTATTACTTCTCCTAGAGTTCTTGGAAATAATAGTGGTAGAGCAGAAGGTATTCACCATTGAACCTTCGGTGGTAGAGACATTTGTTTCTAAAAAACTTGGACAGATTCTTCAAACCCCCCCCTTTTGGGCCTCTCTGTGCATTTTGAGGGGTTTAACGAGGTGACAGTGGAGGTGCCTCCGTTTTTCGTGAGTTCCTTCTACCTGTAATTCATATCCTGTCACACCTGGAATAGGCATTTTCGGACAACTACAGGGAATTCTTCCCACAGTGTTTGCAATCTTCCTTGCTGTTGTGCACTTTCATGTCAGACTAGCACTCTGTCCCTAGGTGTAAAGTCAAAGTCTAATGCTTCCAACTCTCCTTGCTCCACCCATGACCAGTCTTTAACAAACTGACTTCAGAGAATTGAATTTAATAAGTCATAAACGATTCTATTTTTTTGTGAGCACTGTGGCCCATGAGTCCGTAGGCCCCCCAAGGGTTAGGCCACAAATGCACCATATGGTATCTCTAGGCCACTTTGGCAAAGCAATGGGCCTATTTTCTTTGTGAGCTACATTTCTCAGCAGTTGTTTTAGGTTGCGATTAAATTTCTTAATACCCCAATTGCCTTGTCAGTGGTATGGGGTAGTGTGTGACATTTTAATAGGAAGCTGCCTGCTTGAAGTATATTACCAGACACAGCTGTCTCGGCACTCACATCACTATCATCTGACATGGTTGATCCTGTCCTTAGCCAAATGTAACAAGATAGGTAAGCAACCATATGATCAGACAGAGAGTAACTGTAACCTGCAGTTTACTGAACAGTTGAAAAATTATAATCAATAAAGAAAAACAGATTATGAAAGCTGTATAAACATGGGCTCTTCATGGATATCTCTTTGTGGCTCATTTAGAGTAACATGTGGCTACACAGTATAGTCTCAATAAGACTTTATAGCAACAGAGTGAAACTGAAAATGACTACTAAAACAGTACAGTACTACAGAATACAGATATTTGTGAATATCCTTATAGACAATGTCCCTCACTGAGAAGTCCAGGGTAGCTCTGGTAACACAGCCGGACAGTTGGGAGGATCCAAAGCCAGTTGGGAGGATCCAAAGCCAGAGGACAAAGTAGCAATCTTTTGGAACTGCCGTACTCTGTTAGCAATTGGGGAGGGGCTTCTAACATTAGCTTGGTCTTTTGAAGAAGCTGTGCGCTATTTGGCTCTGGCCCAGTTGCCCACCTGCCAATTTTGACAGTAGAGGACTTCCCACTTCACTGCAGATCACTTGTTGTGCATCTGAGAAAGTGTAAATGGGCACTGATACTTAAATGTGTTAACCATGTAGTTGTAATGTACCACATTGCAGATTTTGTTTTAGTTACAGAATTCTATAGAAAAATGTCAGTGGGCAGAAACTCGCCAACCAAATATGTCATTGTACTGTAAGCTATCCATGTATAAAGATTTGCATCGCTCAGTTCTCTTTTTTGCTTTAGACATACAAAGAATTATTCTGACCTGTAATGGGTTGCTACGACAACCATTTTTATTCCGCTCACTTGGAAGTGAAAAATACAAGTTACTTTAGAGCTTGTATTTTGGCCTTTTTTTTTTTTTACACAAAATTCAATAATAGCTATAGTGTATGAATCTGGATTGTTTTAAACAGCAGGCTAGTTTTCATAATCACATATTCAATGTTCCGCTTGCAAAATGACTGTGATGTTGTCTAAAGGGAATCTTGTTAATTTGAATTTAATATGGTAAACTAAGGGAATAAGCTGATGCATATCTCAGTGATATGTATTTTGCCAGCAACCTCCATTGAGAAAAGTCAGTCCCTAAAGATGGATGTTTTGAGTAATATTTACATAGGGCCAGATTCACAATAGAGATACGACGGCGTATCTCCTGATACGCCGTCGTATGTCTGAGATCCGTCCGTCGTAACTATGCGCCTGATTCATAGAATCAGGTTACGCATAGATCTCCCAAAGATCCGACAGGTGTAATTGACTTACACCGTCGGATCTTAAGCTGCAATTCTAGGCCGGCCGCTAGGTGGCGATTCCATTGTGGTCGGCGTAGTATATGCAAATGACTAGTTACGCCGATTCACAAAAGTACTCTTTGCCCGTCGCTGTAAATTTACGTCGTTTCCGTAGAGATACGCGGCGTAAAACTAAACCTGCCCTCTAGGTGGTCTAGCCAATGTTAAGTATGGCCGTCGTTCCCGCGTCGAAATTTGAAATTTCACGTCGTTTGCGCAAGTCGTCCATGAATGGCGCTGGACGCCATTTACGTCGAAACCAATGACGTCCTTGCGACGTCATTTAGCGCAATGCACGTCGGGTAATTTTAGGGACGGAGCATGCACAGTACGTTCGGCACGGAAACGCATTTGAATTAGGCGGGCTTGCACCGGCCGGATTTACGCTACGCCTCCGCAAGTTTACAGGCAAGTGCTTTGTGAACCAAGCACTTACGCTGAAAACTTGTGGCGGTGTAACGTAAATGGGATACGTTGCGCCGCCGCAGCGTAGCCCAATTCTATGTGAATCTGGCCCATAGTTTTTATTTTGCATAGCCCCTATTGTGACCACAAGCGTTATAATGCAAACGGATGTGTTTATACTTGGTTTGCTTACTTACAATTTAACACAGCACGCACAGTATATTTTCTGAGCATTATTCTATGTACAATCTGACAGCTTTGGATAAAGGTTAAAATATAAGATTGGATACACCTTTTTTGTGCAAAATAAATCAAGTATCCCTGGGCAATATGTGATTTATAAGGTCTTAGAATGAAAAATGCTGTGTCCAATGTTATTTATGTTACAGTGATCGAAGTAAAGTTTCCAAAAATAGAATGACTGTTGGAGATTAGAGACTATCTGTGATATTTCTATCCACATTGCATATTTAAAATGAAGACTATGGGCCAGATTCACAGAGACTTACGACGGCGTATCTCCACATACGCCGTCGTAAGTCCGTTTGGGCGCCGTCCTATCTATGCGTCTGATTCTTAGAATCAGTTACGCATAGATTTCTCTAAGATCCGACCGGCGTAAGTCTCTTACGCCGTCGTATCTTAGGCTGCATATTTACGCTGGCCGCTAGGTGGCGCTTCCGTCGATTTCAGCGAGGAATATGCAAATTAGGTAGATACGCCGATTCACAAACGTACGTCCGCCCTGCGCATTTTTTTACGTCGTTTACGTTAGGCTTTTTCCGGCGCAAAGTTACCCCTGGGTCTATGAGGCACAGCCAATGTTAAGTATGGCCGTCGTTCCCGCGACAAAATTTGAATTTTTTACGTTGTTTGCGTAAGTCGTTCACGAATAGGGCTGGACGTAATTTACGTTCACGTCTAAAGCATGACGATTTGCCGACGTCATTTGGAGCATGCGCACTGGGATATGTCCACGGACGGCTTGCGCCGTTCGTTAAAAACGTCAAAAACGTGGGGTCAATACTATTTTACATAGTACACGCCCCCAGCCAGCCTATTTTGAATTATGCGGGCTTACGCCGGCCCAGTTACACTGCGCCGCCGTACGTTTAAGCGCAAGTACAATGTGAATACACAACTTGCTGCTCAAACTTACAGCGGCGTAGTGTATCTGAGATACGCTACGCCCGCCTAAAGATAGGCGATTCTACCTGAATCTGGCCCTCTGTATTGTTTCTTCAGTATTCAAAGATTAAATGTGCTCAGTTACCAGTTATTTCAAGCCTTGACTGTCATGCAAAACCAAGATATTATTCCTAACTGGAGACTTTTTTAAATCACTAAATTTGTGAAATATTTAATTTTCTAGCAATCTGAAGAACATGGACTGATCTTGTGGATATACAGGAGGAATAAAAAAAACTTTTCTTCTCTGTTTATAGAAAATAATTCAATCTGGAAAAACGATACAGCAAAAGATGCAATCAACAGTAGTTACGGTGTGTAACATGTCAGCTGTTGATTGCATCTTTTGCTGTATGGCTTTTAACCAATAAAGAAATTGTTGTTGGAGTGCGGCCATCCGGATTGAATTATTTTCTATATGCTATTTTGCATACTGAGCCAGCACCATCATTTTGAGGATGAGAAGATTTTTTGTGACCCAGACACCCGTAGCGGGTTCTTTTACCTGTTTGTTCTACTTTGTTGGTAAGCCCTGCCAGCCTGCAACACAGGTACCTTCATTGTAAAAACAGCCATAGGTTTAGAAGTCTATTACAAAAAAAGAAAAAGAGGGTGCACAAGGCTAGCGCATTACCCTTGCAACAATTTATTATAAAAAAATGATAAATTATACTCACAAACAAATGCGTATGTCACGTAAAATTTGGTCCACCCGGTGCTCCACCCAGCATGATCTGCTGGTAAGTGGCAATTGGGGAATCAAGAGTGGAATGAATTGTCCAAAAGAGCTGACACATTTTGAGGGATGTCCCCTCTTCCTCAGAGCTGAATTTCTGGTGGACTATATTTTGCTTGACAAATGCATTTGATTGTGAGTAGAATTTATAAATTGGTGTTCCCTGTGTTTTTTTTTTTCACTATAAAGCTCTACTTGGGTTTCCCTGACCTGTTGTGAATGGGAGCACAGCCAATGTGGAGGCTGAACCAGTGGAGACACACAATTTCCACCGGACCGTTTTCACCGTACATGTCTGCCTGGGGATTTCTGTACGATGGCTGTACTAACCATTGTACAGAAATCCGCGCGTAAACAATACGCGGGGCGTGTCCGCGGCGTCGCCGCGACGATGACGCGGCGACGTGGGCGGCCCTGCAAGTTAAATGCTTCCACGCATGCGTCGAAGTCATTCGACGCATGCGAGGGATGGCGGGCGCTCGGACATGTACGGTAGGTCTGTACAGACGACCGAACATGTCCGAGCGGGCAGGATTCCAGCGGACTGTTTTAAAACAAGTCCAGAAATATTTGCCCGCTGGGAAAAGGCCCGGCGGGCAAATGTTTGCTGGAATCCTGCACGCTCGGGCCTACACACGACCAAACATGTCTGCTGAAACTGGTCCGCGGACCAGTTTCAACAGACATGTTTGGTCGTCTGTACGGCCCATCAAGCGCAGTAGTATTGGTTTTATTTTTATAGGTTTAAACGTGAATGGTTCTTGAAGTTCTAAATAGTAAGTATATGTCTACTAGAAAGAGCAGGGAGCCCAATATTACAGAAAACATAGGTCTACATCCCAGGGATTTGCATGTCTTACCTGCAAGACAGTAGAGTTACAACTTCAGCAACAAGAGAATAAACCCCATGTTTAACCACTTCAGCCCCGGAACATTTGGCTGCTCAATGACCAGGCCATTTTTTGCGATACGGCACTGTGTCGCTTTAACTGACAATTGCGCAGTCGTGCAGCGATGTACCCAAACAAAATTGACATCTTTTTTTCCCCACAAATAGAGCTTTCTTTTGGTGGTATTTGGTCATCTATGTGTTTTTTATTTTTTGCACTATAAACAAAAAAAGAGTGCCAATTTGGAAAAAAACACATTTTGTACTTTGCTATAATAAATATTCCCATTTTTTTTTAAAAAAAGCAAATATTTTCTTCAGTTTCACAATAAGCGTATATTGATTGGTTTGCGCAAAAGTTATAGCGTCTACAATATAGGGGATAGATTTATGGATTTTTTTTAATTATTATTATTATTATTATTTTTACTAGTAATAGCAGCATTAGACGCTTTAAACACATTTTTGGGACCAGTGATAATTATACAGTGATTAGTGCTATAAAATGCACTGATTACTGTATAAATGTCACTGACAGGGAAGGGGTTAACGCTAGGGGGCGATCAAGGGGTTAACTGTGTTTCCTCACTGTGTTCTAAATGTAGGGGGGATGCGACTAACTAGGGGAAGAGAGAGATTGGTGTTCATACATTGTATGAACACACAATCAGCCTCCTCTCCCCTGAAAGAATCGGGATCTGTGTTTACACACACAGATCCTGGTTTTCGCCTTGTCATGAGCGATCGCGGGTGCCTGGTGGGGACTTACAATGGCTCTGATGACTAGCCACGCTGGCGCGTGCTTGCCCCCTAGTGGCCAAAAGGCAAAGCAATGTAAGGTAACGTCACTTCGCACAGCCGCGCCATTCTGCCGCAGTAAAACTGCGGCGGCTGGTCGGCAAGCAGGTAAAAGAGAAGTATGGGTAAAGCTCTTTTGGCCATACTTCATCTATGGATCACAGGAGTGCAGTTTGTTCTGTACTCCTGGGACCCATTTTCAGCCGACAGCAGGCTAAAGCCTGCTGTCAGCTGACATCACCCAGCTGGTCCAGGCTCTGGAAACATCGCCACCATATGGCCGGGATTTGCCCAGTTGCCTAAACAAGCACCTGGCTCAGCCTCTCAGCCAGCGCTTCCTGTCCCCTCCACAGCCCAGCGCTCCTGTGAGCGCTGGAGGGGAGAGCAGAGAGCTGCTGACTGATTGTCATGGTACTCAGAACGGAGGGGGAGAACTAAGCGTTCAGAGGTGTTTGATCACTCAGTTCTCACTGCAAAAACAGCGGGGGACAGATGCAGCACCAGATCGATGCTGCATCCACCTGGTTGAGTATAATTTTTTTTTTTTACAAACCTAAACTTGTCTTTTAATGGAGTGCAGATCATGTGGAAAACAGTGTTGTTCCGAAGAGATTACCCTACTAACTAAATCTATGTGATCTGAACTCAAGAATGAAGGATAATCTTCTAGAAATTGCAGTTTTATATTTACAGTCATTTATAACAGTTTGTCAGGGCCAAAGCGCTGTACTTCCTCCTTCAACACACCAGCGTAGTAGATTGGCTTCCCGGCGGCTAACTGGGCACTTTAGGCGTGTGCGCATACGCATGTGACCTCTCGGGGCCAATCACCAGCGTGACCGCCCTATTTAAACCAGCTCCTGTCAGTAGACAGGTTGCTGGTTTATCGTCAGCTACTTCCTGAAACCTGTGTCTCTGGAAACCATTTCCTGTTGGAATTCCGTTCGACTCACCTCTCACCTGGAACCTGACCTCGGATTGCTTCACCACTCTATTGAACTCTTCTGACCCCGACCTCGGCTTGTGACCTGGACTCTGTTGTTGTTTCTCCTGCCCTTGAACCTCTTGGCTTGTGACCCAGATCTGCTGTCTTCTCTGCTCCCCGAACCTTGGCTTGCACCCCGGACTTTCCAGTTTGTTTCTTGGACTCTTTCAGTACCGGTTATCCGGCTTCAGTATCGCTTGTTCCTGTTTCCGTCTGCAGTCACCCAGAAGCACCTGTCATCTACAACCGTCACCGGTCAACGCTTCTCCACTGGCACCGGTACCGCCTCGTGCTTCCGCCACCTGTTCCAAAACTCAGTGGGCGGGCGCGCTTGGTCGTAAAGGTGACCCACCCTCGGCAGTTCGGTCTCGGTGAGTACTTGATTCCTGATAGTAAAACAAACTGGAAAGTCCGGGGTGCAAGCCAAGGTTCGGGGAGCAGAGAAGACAGCAGATCCGGGTCACAAGCCAAGAGGTTCAAGGGCAGGAGAAACAACAACAGAGTCCAGGTCACAAGCCGAGGTCGGGGTCAGAAGAGTTCAATAGAGTGGTGAAGCAATCCGAGGTCAGGTTCCAGGTGAGAGGTGAGTCGAACGGAATTCCAACAGGAAATGGTTTCCAGAGACACAGGTTTCAGGAAGTAGCTGACGATAAACCAGCAACCTGTCTACTGACAGGAGCTGGTTTAAATAGGGCGGTCACGCTGGTGATTGGCCCCGAGAGGTCACATGCGTATGGGCACACGCCTAAAGTGCCCAGTTAGCCACCGGGAAGCCAATCTACTACGCTGGTGTGTTGAAGGAGGAAGTACAGCGCTTTGGCCCTGACACAGTTGTTCTTAGTGAAAATGCAGATAACGTATACCATGAACACATTACTTTTTTTTGGTGCGGTTACTCATGTGGTGACTGCAAATGGCTATTTGTGGACTGTATCTTGACTGGAATTATGAAAAACAAACATCCCAAGATAAGTATGGATGCATTTGTAGTTCAGTTGGTATTCAGAATTATATGGATGGTAAAATACTCTGAATGTTTATATTGAAAGTTAATATACTGTGCTTGTTATGAGGGTGTTTTTTTTTAAAATCATATAAACTTTACATTACATACAAATCATTATTTGATCTATTCAAGTTAAGACATATTCAACAACTATAATTATTATTATATCATTATTATCAGTACTTACAGTAACTGCATAAATCATATTTTTGACAGTTGAATTACTAAAGGATGAAAAACCTGAAATTTTGTAAATAGCAAATATAGTTTATTAATATTATTCAGGATTTATACTGTATAGCGCCAACAGTTTGCGCAGCACTTTACAAAATGAAGACAGACATTACAGTTCCAATACAATTTGGTACAAGAGGAATCAGAGAGCCCTGCTCATTAGAGCTTACAATCTAAAGCCTTATACAAACGACCGGTTTTCCCGGCAGGAAAACTGCCGGAGAGCATTTGGCTGGGAATCCCGTCCGTGTGTATGCTCCCTAGCAGTTTTCCGTCAGGAAAACAGCCGGAAATCCAGACGGGAAATTAGAGAACCCTGCTCCCGGCAGAGTGTTTCCTGTCGAGAAAACCGGTCGTCTATATGCTTACCTGAGTGTAGAAAAAACGTGCATGTTGGATAACACTTCAACGCATGTGCGGTAGCATACAAAGTTAGTGTGGGGTGTAGCAAGATGGCGGCAACAGAATCGAATGTGACAAGGCGCCGGCTCGTCGTAGTTGATGACGTCACTGCATCCTTGCCATTCAAAAGAACAGCAGTTCTTTTGAGTGGCCGTCTGTATACATGGCTTTGCAATGCAAGCTTGCCAGGAATCCCGTCAGGAAAACCAAAGTTTTTTTTCCTGACGGGATTCCCGGCCATGTGTACAGATTTTTATTACATACTTAGGATTATAGTTATTTTAAAAGGAAACAAATATATGTTTAGTTCTATGTAAATGTTACATTTGGCTTTTAAGACCAGGAAGTATTTCTAAGGCCTAAGTACAACCATACAAGAAAAGATGTGATGGTGTGCTTGAATTTTCTAAGTGGCCTTGCCAAAATATCTCATGAGTGTGTGTGTGTTTGGAGAAGGAAGGGCAGGGGGGGGGGGGGTATTTGGACAGGGCACTTTGTGTTCTACATTAACAGCTTTAAAAGTATAAAATGCAAAATAACATGCCTGGTCGATACCCTGATCTGCCTGTAAGGGTCGGTTCATGTTAGAAAGTGTGCATTCCCTATGTAGTCCAGTTTTGCAGCCCATTCATTTAAATGGACTACAAAATGTATTGAAACGTCGACAAAGTAGTACAAGCACTACTTTTTTTGGAAAGCATTGTACCACACCGCACTGTACTTTTGATATCATATGATTTTGTGTCCGCAAACGCACTGCATTTGTGAGATGCGTTTGGGGTGTCATTAACAGTTAAGTGGCACCCACAAGCTCTTGCAAGGGCAACACATGGCTGAAATGCACCTTTCCCACAATGCTTTTTGATGTGAACCGACCCTTAAAGCGGTAGTTCACCCTCTCGTACTTGATTTTACCATCGAGACAGGCATTGTAGCGCGAGCTACAGTATGCCTGTCCCGATTTTTTTAACCCCGTACTCACCTCGTAGTCGTCCATCGTAGATTTCGGCTCCCGCGGGGAATGGGCGTGCCTATGGAGAGGGAGGATGATTGACGGCCGGCCCTGGCACGTCACTCTCCCCGAAGACAGCCGGAGTAGGTCTCGGCTCTTCACGGCGCCTGCGCACAGGCTATGCGCACGCGTCGTGAAGACCAAGCCTATTTCGGCTATTTCCGGAGAAGCGTGACGCGCCAGAGCCGGCCGTCAATCATCCTCCGTCTCCAGAGGCAGGCCCATTCCCCGGTATCTTCGATGGACGACTACAAGGTGAGTATGGGGGGAAAAAATTCGGGACAGGCATACTGTAGCTCGCGCTACAATGCCTGATTTAAAGGTAAAAGAAAAAAATTTTTTTTTTTTCCCGTCGATAGGGTGAACCCCCGCTTTAAGTGATGCATCTGTATGATGTACACAACCTACTACTACAGCAAAACAACAACAAAAACTGGAGTTTACATTGCTGGTAAATAACAGCTTTGACTGCTTTCTTCTGTTTGTAAAAAAAGTGGTTTGGGCTTTCCTTTAGCTATACCAGACCCTTATTCAAGATGAGGGTCTGGCATAGATGCCAAGAGGTGTGTGTGGGTGGGGGAAAAAATATAACAGTGCAGAGTTCAACCTAAAATTACATACAAGACCCTTATTTTGATGGGGGGACCTAGTAGTTCACACATTCACAAAAAATACATACAGTATAAACAGTAATAATGACATCACACTTTTTTGATAATCCCTTGTGTCATGTCCAATGATGCCGATTCATGTCAATCACGTTATTGACACTGGTGGCCCACTGAAAGGAAATAACACTACCTACAGCCAACACTATCTGCTCCCATCACTCAATCACTTGAAGCAAATTACATCTCTTTAGCAAATGTAAACAAAAAAGGGTGGACTCACAGGTGATGTCATTGGCCAAATATAGCTGTCCTCACCTCTTTGTTTACATGGCCAGGGATTTAGATTGATGCTGTTAATTCTGACTGCAAACATCTGCACATTACACCCAAGGGTTATTACCCAAGGGTACATATAGAAAAACTATGCCCTGAAAGTCTATCCCTAATTACCAGTGTTGTGTTGTTGGCCTAGAAGACATGCTGGGTTTCATGTCCTCCGCTTTCACTAACAACAATGTGGTGAGGCAGCACCCACTCTCTTTACCCTATTCCTGCCCAGCATAGATTGGTCCCCTTAGGCTCACCATGTACCATGGGATCCTCCCCTGGCCACCAATACATGAGCACACCTTGACTGGCCTAACCAGCACCATTAGTAGTCCCTCCCATACCTTCTTCAGGCCTCACAACAATGAACCCCAATAACAGCTTCACCAAGCACCTGTTCATTTCCAAAGGATGTTTCCATCTAGTGGTTAGGAGAAGGAAGATTCTGAACAACAGAAAGCCATTAACTGTCTACTCAGCCGCATGATTTACATATTATACATCTTACTGCTGTCCCATAGGTGACAGCACATTCCTTTAAAGTTGCAACAATAAATGGGTGCAATCAGAGAGTTGAGAAACCCATACCCTTAAATAGATGTAGATCCATACAGTGGCTATAAAAAGTATTCATACCCCATGACATTTTCCACATTTTTTTACAACTAAAAAACAAAATGTATTTTATTGGGATTTTATGTGATAGACCAACACAAAGTGGCACATAATGGTGAAGTGGAAGGAAAATGATAAATGGTTTTCAACGTTTTTTTTTTATAAATTTGTGAAAAGTGTGGCGTGCATTTGTATTCAGCCCCTTTGAGTCAATACGTTGTAGAGCTGCAAGTTTTTTTGTGGTATTTCCCTAGCAGCTTTGCACATCTAGAGAATTACCTTTTTGTCCATTCTTCTTTGGAAAATAGCTCAAGCTCTGTCAGATTGGCAGGAGAGCGTCTGTGAACAGCACATTTCAAGCCTTGCCACAGATTCTCAATTGGATTAAAGTCTGGACTTTAACTGGGCCATTCATATGCCTTGTACACACGATCAGGCTTTTGCCCGACCAAAAGCACATAGGAAATCCGACAGAAATAAAAGAGTAAAATAGAACATGTTCTATATTTACACTCCAATGGAATTAATCGGAATTTTCGATGGATTTTCTCTGATGTGGCATACACACGGTCGGAATTTCCTACAGAAAAAGTCAGTCGGACTTTTTTCATCGGAAATTCCAATCGTGTGTACAAGGCATAACACATGAATATACTTTGATCTAAACCATTCCATTATAGCTCTGGCTGTATATTTAGGGTAGTTGTCCTGCTGGAAGGTGAACCTCTGCAACTGTCTCAAGTCTTTTGCAGACTCCTAAAAGGTTTTCTTCTGAAATTTGCCCTGTATTTGGCTCCATCCATCTTCCCATCAACTCTGACCAGCTACCCTGTCCCTGCTGAAGAAAAGCATCCCCACAACATGATGCTGCCACCACCATGTTTCACGGTGGGGATGATGTGTTCAGGGTGATATGCAGTGTTAGTTTTCTGTCACATATATAGGTGGATTCAGGTAGGCGGGCGCATAGTTGCGGCGGTGTAGCATATGGCATTTACACTACGCCGCCGTAAGTTAGCGAGGCAAGTACATGATTTACAAAGTACTTTGCTGCTAAGTTACGGCGGCGTAGCATAAATTGGGCGGGCGTAAGCATGCATAATTCAAATTCGGCTGAGGGGGCGTGTTTTATGCTAATGTGGGGTGACCTGACGTGATTGACGTATTTTACGAATGACGCATGCGCCGTCCGTGTACATATCCCAGTGTGCATTGCGGCAAAGTACGCCGCATGGTCCTATTGGTTTCAACATGGACGAAAATTACGTCCAGCCCTATTCATGGACGACTTACGCAAACAACGTAAAATTTTCACATTTCGACACGGGAACGACGGCCATACTTAACATTGCTATTCCAGCTATTTGATGGAATAAATTTAGGCCTGAAAGTGCGTTACGTAAATGGCGTATCTTTACTGCGTCGGGCAAGCGTACGTTTGTGAATCGGCGTATCTACTCATTTACATATTCTAGGCCGACCGCAATGGAAGCGCCAACTAGCGGTCAGCCTAAAAAGTACACTTTAGGATACGACGGTGTAAGACACTTACGCCGCTCGTATCTGAGCCTAATTTAAGCGTATCTGGTTACCAGAATACGCTTAAATTAGCGTCGGTGCAGATTCAGACTTAGGCTGGCGTATCTACTGATACGCCAGCCTAAGTCTATCTGAATCCACCTAATAGTGTTTTGCTTTTAGGCCAAAAGGTAACATTTTGGTCTCATCTAACCAGAACACCTTCTTCCACATTTTTGCTGTGTCCCTCACATGGCTTCTCGCAAACTTCTTTCAACAATGGCTTTCTTCTTGCCACTTTTCCATAAAGGTCAGGTTTGTGGAATGCACAACTAACAGCTGTCCTGTGGACAGATTCTCCCACCTGAGTTGTGGATCTCTGCAGCTCCTCCAGTTACCATGGCCCTCTTGGCTGCTTTTCTGATTAATACTTTCCTTGCTTGGCCTGTCAGTTTAGGTGAACGGTCATGTCTTGATAGGTTTGCAGTTGTGCCATAGTCTTTCCATTCTTGGATGATGAATTGAACAGTGCTCTGTGACATGTCCAAAGCTTGGGATATTTGTTTATAACCTAACCTTGATTTAAACTTCTACACAACTTTATCCCTGACCTGTCTGGTGTGTTCCTTGGCCTTCATGATGCTGTTTGTTCTCTAACAAACCTATGAGGGCTTCACAGAACAGCTATATTTATACTGAGATTAAATGACACACAGGTGGATTTTATTTACTAATTAGGTGATGTCTGAAGTCAATTGGTTCCACTAGATTTTATTTAGGGGTATCAGCGTAAAGGGGGCTGAATACAAATGCACACCACACTTTTCACATATTTATTTGTAAAAAAAAATAAAAAACATTTATCATTTTCCTTCCACTTCACAAATATGTGCCACTTTGTGTTGGTCTATCATATAAAATCCCAATAAAATAAATTTACGTTTTTGGTTGTACCATGACAAAATATAGAACATTTCAAAGGATATGAATACTTTTCAATGCACCTTATTTAAAAAAATAAGTCAAAATTCCACCTGTTTAAAAACAGAATGGACTAGGAGGGCCTAATAACTGAAGCCCGACAGCATGGGCATGCGGATTAGGCAGGAAAAGACAGGGGTCATGTGACCTAAAGGAATATCACTTGGCACTGAAGAATGTTCCAAAATGTCATATGACCGTGGAGAACATTCCAGAATCAAGGGGCTTATTATAAAAAGGGGGCCTGCAGAAGTATTATCGCCAGTTGGTCAGCCCCCGCAACAAGCTTCACACCCGCCCCCCCCTCCCTTGTCGCAAGGCACATTATGTGGTTCATCACCCTTTACATTTAAAGGGGGGACTTGTGTTAAGAGCTATTCAATAGTGCTTGAGTCCTTTAAACCTGAGCTGTTTGAAGTCTACTGTTTGCAATTTAAGAGTTTCATGAATTAATAAATTATTAATATGCTCTTATATTTATTTGGTTATTACATCAATAAACGTGCCGCAGCAAATTTTTGCAAAAAAATTGTTGTATGACATTATTTATTTAAGAGATTACAGTTGGGATATTGGGGGAGTGTAGAAAAAAGGGGTGGAGATAAGGGCCGTCTAATGTGAGCCACCCTCACTGCGCGTAGCTGGAGAATAAATGTGAACACTAGTGATATTTATAAAATAAATGAATAAATTAATAAATATGCAAGAGCTGCTGCTTTAAAAATTATAGAATCCAAAATAGTTAATATGCAAATACAGTGATACCTATTATAAATAAGGTGCCAAATGTGATATTAAACAGCGCTCAAAAAAATATGTGAAAATGTAAATATCAACAAATATAATATTGGTACAGTGACATAGTGAAAAATAAATAAATAATCCACCCTCTAAGTGAGTCAATATATAAGTGTCCAAAAATCCGTGCAAAAATCGCATCAAAAAATACCAGGTTGGCAAATAAAGTCCATGAACTGTCTAAGTGAACAAAAAAAATATATATAAATAGTTCATAAATGGAGAGCAAAGGAAAAGAAAAAATCCTTCCCGATCTTCAATAAGTGCTTTCACCACACCACAGTGACTGCGTGCTTCCACCACCCATCAGAAATGCAAACTCACCGCAACAAATGGCCTGACACTTTCGTGTTTAGGCACACAGGCTTGTTAACTGACCCCCTCAGTTTAGTTGATAGAACTCCTTCTTTTCATATAGGGTGGAGCATTCAGTTAAACAGATGGAGATCCGAAGCAAAAAGAAAACTCCAAGATAACAGCCATATGCAAATAAGAAAAAGAGAGCACAATAGTGTGATACTGTAACACAACTTTTAATAACACACTACAAATCTCCCAAAGAATGCACTCACAAAGGTAACTCTTGTTACAAGCAGTGTATAAATCCAAAAACTGACACGGTGTAAAACAAAAAATAAAGATATCCTCCAGGTGAACTAGTGGTCACAGCGGACCAACGAATAGCCCAAGTGTTACTCACAGCCCTTGTGCAGGTGTACTGGAGCTGCTGCTTAGGTAATTGAGCTGGTGGCAGATTAGACCATTCCACGTTCAAGCTTAGAAAGTTAGGTGTGCGGTTGTGACTTCAGTAATCACTCCCCGACATGTTTCATCGAAATGATTTCTTCATGGGGTTACTTACCAGCTGTCTAGTGCCGCTTTATATAGTTGCCAGGGTCCTCCCTCCCCCCTTGTGTTAATCAGTAGGCACGCATCATAACAAGCTGCAGCTGAGTGGACTTACGTTCCTCCCAGCCATGCTAACATGCAGCTGATCCGCTCATCCAATCAGAGCAGCATCATCGTCATGACGCTGTAGCTGGCATTCTTCCAACGTGGTGGAGGCCCTCAGTGGCGACGTTGGTGTATTACACCACATCCCACTGCCTAGTATCGAATGTAATGTCTAACCCCGATGGTTAAACTGGGGTATGACACTCAACCTGCCTGCAGTGTATTCCATAATGGAGGGATGAAAACCAAATATTGCTGACTGTCAGCTTTTCGGATGTCCCTATGACCACAAGTTACCTCTAGGGTCTATGCATACAGAGTATAGCAATATAAATTCAGAAACACAGAGTACATTGGCTCTCATTATTTAAGCACAAGAGCCAGCCAATTAGTGGTGTGTATCTGCAACTCTTTTATATACAATTTTTAAAATATCATTTATATTTTGTATATACACTTATTGTCTAGAGATGTGTTTGTAGATTTTAGAGTGCTATATAATATATATTTTATATATGTATACATGTCATTCATAACTATACACACCACTAATTGGCTGGCTCTTGTGCTTAAATAATGAGAGCCAATGTACTCTGTGTTTCTGAATTTATATTGCTATACTCTGTATGCATAGACCCTAGAGGTAACTTGTGGTCATAGGGACATCCGAAAAGCTGACAGTCAGCAATATTTGGTTTTCATCCCTCCATTATGGAATACACTGCAGGCAGGTTGAGTGTCATACCCCAGTTTAACCATCGGGGTTAGACATTACATTCGATACTAGGCAGTGGGATGTGGTGTAATACACCAACGTCGCCACTGAGGGCCTCCACCACGTTGGAAGAATGCCAGCTACAGCGTCATGACGATGATGCTGCTCTGATTGGATGAGCGGATCAGCTGCATGTTAGCATGGCTGGGAGGAACGTAAGTCCACTCAGCTGCAGCTTGTTATGATGCGTGCCTACTGATTAACACAAGGGGGGAGGGAGGACCCTGGCAACTATATAAAGCGGCACTAGACAGCTGGTAAGTAACCCCATGAAGAAATCATTTCGATGAAACATGTCGGGGAGTGATTACTGAAGTCACAACCGCACACCTAACTTTCTAAGCTTGAACGTGGAATGGTCTAATCTGCCACCAGCTCAATTACCTAAGCAGCAGCTCCAGTACACCTGCACAAGGGCTGTGAGTAACACTTGGGCTATTCGTTGGTCCGCTGTGACCACTAGTTCACCTGGAGGATATCTTTATTTTTTGTTTTACACCGTGTCAGTTTTTGGATTTATACACTGCTTGTAACAAGAGTTACCTTTGTGAGTGCATTCTTTGGGAGATTTGTAGTGTGTTATTAAAAGTTGTGTTACAGTATCACACTATTGTGCTCTCTTTTTCTTATTTGCATATGGCTGTTATCTTGGAGTTTTCTTTTTGCTTCGGATCTCCATCTGTTTAACTGAATGCTCCACCCTATATGAAAAGAAGGAGTTCTATCAACTAAACTGAGGGGGTCAGTTAACAAGCCTGTGTGCCTAAACACGAAAGTGTCAGGCCATTTGTTGCGGTGAGTTTGCATTTCTGATGGGTGGTGGAAGCACGCAGTCACTGTGGTGTGGTGAAAGCACTTATTGAAGATCGGGAAGGATTTTTTCTTTTCCTTTGCTCTCCATTTATGAACTATTTATATATATTTTTTTGTTCACTTAGACAGTTCATGGACTTTATTTGCCAACCTGGTATTTTTTGATGCGATTTTTGCACGGATTTTTGGACACTTATATATTGACTCACTTAGAGGGTGGATTATTTATTTATTTTTCACTATGTCACTGTACCAATATTATATTTGTTGATATTTACATTTTCACATATTTTTTTGAGCGCTGTTTAATATCACATTTGGCACCTTATTTATAATAGGTATCACTGTATTTGCATATTAACTATTTTGGATTCTATAATTTTTAAAGCAGCAGCTCTTGCATATTTATTAATTTATTCATTTATTTTATAAATATCACTAGTGTTCACATTTATTCTCCAGCTACGCGCAGTGAGGGTGGCTCACATTAGACGGCCCTTATCTCCACCCCTTTTTTCTACATTTATAACTTTATTCATTGCTGCTATGGAAGCCATTAATTTTCTGTCGAATAGACAGATTAATGCAGAATCAGTTTTCTCCACCAACCAGGAAATGGCTGAGTGTGAGGAAGATTATCCAGGATCTCTGAAAATCTTAGAGAACCTGTTAGAAAAACAGGTCAAAGCCTGGTGGGACGTGTTCACCTTTGAGCACTATAACAAGGAGGGACTTATTTTCAGAAGCTTGAGGTGGGAGGTGACACCTCAAGATGGTTTAACCGACACTAAGTACATGACCGAATGGTTAAATTTTTTCAATAGGGTAGGTAAAGAGTTGCAGAATTTAGTACTTAAAAGGAAAGAAATTAAATTTTCTTTACTGAATGAAAAAATTCAGGTTTTACAGAATAAATTGGAACCAATTAAGGAAACCAGTTTAATGAAGGATTTTAATGTTAATATGAAAAAGAAACTGGAAAAAGTTGATAGAGAAACACAGAAAAGGAAAGTTAAAAAATTTAACAGGGATTCTGAGGATTTTAAAAATAATAAAATTTATGCTTGGCAGAGCACAGGAATCACCAATAATAATATGGATGAGGAAGCCATTGTGGATTCACAACAATCATCAAGAACCTTGGAAGTCATAGCAAAGAAGGATACTATTAAACAAAGTACCAATAGTAAAAAACCAAAGCTTGATCAGAGCTCATCCAATCAAGCTCGAGGTATTGGTACGAACATTGGTAAAAAAGATCATTATGCCTCTCAACAGGCATCACCTGGACCTTCAAGGCAGGAGAGAAATGGCCAACAATATGGTCACCAATATCAGTCCCCTCGGACTCCACAATTTTATGGGAGGAAGGATCAGTGGGACTATCCCCCACATCAGAATTACCAACAGTGGCCCCATCACCCGCCCCCTTTGGGATATTATCCAGGACCTGAATATGGACATATGGGTAACAGATTCCAACCCTTGGCAGAGGATTACCATAATGGTTATTACTCTCAACAGCCTTTTTTAGGGCATCGGGGGAGGGGAGGGAGAGGCGGGACGCCGAAGAGGTACCCACAGACCAGGAACAACAAGGGAGGAGACAAGCATGCTACTCCGAAATTTCCGCAAAGAGGACCAGAAATCTATCAAAGAGAAGACGGGGATGCAGGGCAGGGCGAAGGAAACAATCCCAGAAAACGAATGAGGGAAGTGGAAGCATAGGAATATTTAACCTGAGTAAGGTAGCGTTGAGCCCGAAAGAGCTCAATGTCCTCAATACGGGTTTAAAATGTGCCCCTAGAAAAACGATGAACAAATTCGATGTGTACATGGACACACAGAAATTCATCAGGACTCTTAATTTAAAGAAATATTTCTTGAGCCACCCTGTAACTTCTTCTATGAATAGTACCATTGTGACAACGAAAGTAGATAGTGGACTTAAGAATAAATCATTATTCAATCCCCAGATTTCCAATAATCATTTTATTGAGGTCTTCAAACAGTTGGTACTCAAAGATATTGAGGAATTACCTCTAAAAAAAGGGGTTAACCCCCGTTACATCAAAGAGGGTATTGAATCTTTGGAGGATAAGAAGGATATTGTGATCCGACCAGCGGACAAAGGGGGAGGGGTGGTAGTCCTGGACAAGGAGTTCTACTGTACCCAATTATCCCATATGTTGAGCGATACCTCCACATATAAAAAACTACCATCAGATCCTACTGAACCTTTTAAGGTACAACTTGATGCGTTGGTAGATTGGGGATATCACATTGGAGCTTTAAGTCTTAAAGAGAAAAAATACTTAGCTCCTTCAGCGTGCAGGATACCGGTGATCTATACTTTGCCGAAGATCCATAAGAATGAAACCATTCCACCTGCTCGTCCAATAGTCAACGGGATTGGATCAGTTACAGCCAGACTGGGAGAATATCTCGATAGGTTTCTTCAATTGAGTGTGCGGACCACCAAGGCATATCTGAAAGATACCACTGACCTGCTACAGTCCCTGGACAAAGTGAGCATCAAGCCTGATATAGACATCTTTTTGGTGACAGCCGACGTGGCGTCACTTTATACTATCATTCAGCATGATGATGCCGCACTGGCATTGAACTGGGCTCTTAGCAGGAGGGATGATTTATCGCACATTCAGAAGAGATTTATGGGACATGTATTAGAATTCTGCATGTCCCATAACTACTTCTGGTTCGATGGCTCTTTCTTTTCCCAGCAGGTTGGCGTGGCTATGGGGGCTAAGTTTGCCCCCAGCCTCGCCAACCTGTTTATGGCTGAGTGGGAGGACAGGCACGTTTTTTATAACCGGAGACCCCAATTATTATTTTATCGGAGGTTTATAGACGATATTTTATTTATATGGGAAGGATCACAACAAGAAGCACTCCAGTTCCTGGGAGAACTCAATAATAATTCCAATAATATTAAACTGGAATACACGATCAGTGGAAATACTGTCAATTTCTTGGATGTGACTATTCAAAGAGAAGGAAATAAATTAAAGACTAAAGTGTATTTTAAAACCACTGATCGGAACAGTTACCTGTCCATTAATAGTGGACACCATCCAGCGTGGATTAAAAATATCCCTAAGGGGCAATTTTTAAGAGTTCGACGCAACTGCTCAGATGTCACTGACTATCTCTCACAAGCACAAATACTCAAGAATAAATTTGTTCAAAAGGGATATGATGAGCCAGCTTTGAATACTATGATTGAAGACATTGCTGTTATCCCTAGAGATAAATGCTTGGAGAAGAAGGCAGAAGAGCCAAACAATAATCAACACCAATGCGGATTCCTGTCTGGGTTTCATGCCCAATATAGGGAGGTAGAGGCCATTTTTAAAAATCATTGGCACATCTTGGGCAAGGACAGACACCTTGCCGAAATTCTTCCGAGTCAACCACGATTCATCTACAGGAGGGCTCCTAATTTCGGTGATAAGGTGGTTCGTAAGATTTTAGATCCCCCAGACCAACAGGCCCTTAGAATAGATCTTAAAGGATTTTTCTCCTGTAGGAAATGCATCTGCTGTAGAACTGTACGAACAAGTAACAGGGGTAAACAACAGGTCATGAGTAGTGATGGGAAGAGTTTTTCTATTAAAGAATTTATTACGTGTAACTCTTCTTACGTAGTATACCTGATCTGGTGCCCCTGTGGGCTACTTTATGTAGGGAGAACCAAGCGGTTATTGCGGATTCGAGTGGCTGAACACCTTGCGAATATTAAGAAAGGCTTCGAGTATCATAGTGTGTCAGTCCACTTTAAAGAAAAACATAACCAAGACCCCTCGTTAGCTCAGTTCTGCGGCATTGACTGTGTGTACCCTTCGTGGAGAGGCTCAAATAGGGTGAGAGACCTGTCGCAGCGCGAAACTCAATGGATCTTCCTGTTAAAAAGCCATTTTCCGAGGGGACTAAACATAGAACTGGATGTGAATTGCTTCATTAGCAATGCCTAAATTATGAGCAATAGATTTGAGACATGCGTTTTTACATATATAGGATGATCATGAGCTATGTTTATATAAGGGGGCCAAACAACTGGGCTACCCGTCATGATCAGAGTTTTGATGAGTGCATGCATATGGGGATGATGTAGTACACCCACTTACGTCTAAACCAGAGCATTTATTTGTTTTACTAACGTATATTTATACACATGTCATTTACAGCTCATGGCCCAGTTTATTATCTTTTTCCAGTATTCATTTTAATATAATGTTTTTAAATAATTTTAACATTTTTAAAAATATATGTATTATTTTATATATATTGTTTATTCCTATTAATATCTTTTAACTAATATTTTTATGCATTTTTAATATGGATAACAATATCTGCAACTCTTTTATATACAATTTTTAAAATATCATTTATATTTTGTATATACACTTATTGTCTAGAGATGTGTTTGTAGATTTTAGAGTGCTATATAATATATATTTTATATATGTATACATGTCATTCATAACTATACACACCACTAATTGGCTGGCTCTTGTGCTTAAATAATGAGAGCCAATGTACTCTGTGTTTCTGAATTTATATTGCTATACTCTGTATGCATAGACCCTAGAGGTAACTTGTGGTCATAGGGACATCCGAAAAGCTGACAGTCAGCAATATTTGGTTTTCATCCCTCCATTATGGAATACACTGCAGGCAGGTTGAGTGTCATACCCCAGTTTAACCATCGGGGTTAGACATTACATTCGATACTAGGCAGTGGGATGTGGTGTAATACACCAACGTCGCCACTGAGGGCCTCCACCACGTTGGAAGAATGCCAGCTACAGCGTCATGACGATGATGCTGCTCTGATTGGATGAGCGGATCAGCTGCATGTTAGCATGGCTGGGAGGAACGTAAGTCCACTCAGCTGCAGCTTGTTATGATGCGTGCCTACTGATTAACACAAGGGGGAGGGAGGACCCTGGCAACTATATAAAGCGGCACTAGACAGCTGGTAAGTAACCCCATGAAGAAATCATTTCGATGAAACATGTCGGGGAGTGATTACTGAAGTCACAACCGCACACCTAACTTTCTAAGCTTGAACGTGGAATGGTCTAATCTGCCACCAGCTCAATTACCTAAGCAGCAGCTCCAGTACACCTGCACAAGGGCTGTGAGTAACACTTGGGCTATTCGTTGGTCCGCTGTGACCACTAGTTCACCTGGAGGATATCTTTATTTTTTGTTTTACACCGTGTCAGTTTTTGGATTTATACACTGCTTGTAACAAGAGTTACCTTTGTGAGTGCATTCTTTGGGAGATTTGTAGTGTGTTATTAAAAGTTGTGTTACAGTATCACACTATTGTGCTCTCTTTTTCTTATTTGCATATGGCTGTTATCTTGGAGTTTTCTTTTTGCTTCGGATCTCCATCTGTTTAACTGAATGCTCCACCCTATATGAAAAGAAGGAGTTCTATCAACTAAACTGAGGGGGTCAGTTAACAAGCCTGTGTGCCTAAACACGAAAGTGTCAGGCCATTTGTTGCGGTGAGTTTGCATTTCTGATGGGTGGTGGAAGCACGCAGTCACTGTGGTGTGGTGAAAGCACTTATTGAAGATCGGGAAGGATTTTTTCTTTTCCTTTGCTCTCCATTTATGAACTATTTATATATATTTTTTTGTTCACTTAGACAGTTCATGGACTTTATTTGCCAACCTGGTATTTTTTGATGCGATTTTTGCACGGATTTTTGGACACTTATATATTGACTCACTTAGAGGGTGGATTATTTATTTATTTTTCACTATGTCACTGTACCAATATTATATTTGTTGATATTTACATTTTCACATATTTTTTTGAGCGCTGTTTAATATCACATTTGGCACCTTATTTATAATAGGTATCACTGTATTTGCATATTAACTATTTTGGATATTGGGGGAGTGAATGGTGCGGCCTGCATTTCTATGCAAATTATTATGGCAACTTTGTGATGAATATGGTTAAAAAAACTTTTATGGAGCCACGCACCCTGGACCAGTTAACAAATGGTTATAAACAAAAATGTATTAATATAGATATAATACTAAATGATTACAATTGGTACAAAGAGCAGCCCGTAATGAGACCAAAGATCTGAAAGTGAAAAATAAATTTAATTAATTAACCACTTCAGCCCCGGAAGATTTGGCTGCTCAATGACCATGCCATTTTTTGCGATACGGCAATGTATCGCATTAAGTGACAATTGTGCAGTCGTGTAGCCAAACAAAATTGACGTCCTTCTTTTCCCACAAATAGAGCTTTCTTTTGGTGGTATTTGACCACCTCTACAGTTTTTATTTTTTGCGTTATAAACAAAACAATTTTGAAAAAAACTCAATGGGGGTTATTTACGTAAGGAAGTGCAGTCGCTGTAGATCCGAGGGGGACATGCAAGGAAAATAAAAAAAATAGAATTTTTAGCACATGATTGGATGATAAAATCAGCAGAGCTTTCCCTCATTTCAGATCTACCTCTCAGATTTACAGCGACTGCACTTCCAAGTGCACATTCGAGTGCACTTTGCACTTGTAGTTTGCACTTGTAGTGCAAAGTGGATTTGCCTTTCGTAGATAACCCCCAATATCTTTTACTTTTTGCTATAATAAATATGGGGGCGATCAAGGGAACTGTGTTCCCTAGGTGTGCTCTAACTGTGGGGTGATGGGACTTACTAGAAGGAGAGAGAGATCAGTGTTCATACATTGTATGAACACACGATCAGTCTCCTTTCCCCTGAGAGAACCGTGATCTGTGTGGTTACAAGTGTGCTTGTAAGACCGCTGCTCAAATACGGTGTGCCAGAAATTATTGCAACGACCGCCATTTTATCCTCTAGGGTGTTAGAAAAAAAAATGTATAATGTTTGGGGATTCTAAGTAATTTTCTAGCAAAAACAACTGTTTTTAACTTAAAAACAACAAAATCTCAGAAAGAGGCTCGGTTCTTAAGTGGTTAAGCAACTCTGTTGCTTAAAGGTCCCAACAGAAAACTCATCTGCAAAGTAGGTTTTAAGGGCCAGATCCACAAACGAGATACGACGGCGTATCTACTGATATGCCGTCGTATCTCTGTTTCTAACTATGCGACTGATTCATAGAATCAGTTACGCATAGCTAGCCCTAAGATCCGACAGGTGTAATTGAATTACACTGTCGGATCTTAACCACTTCAATACAGGGCTTTTATACACACCTCATTACCGGGCCTATTCTGGCACTTCTCTCCTACATGTAAAAATCATTATTCTTTTGCTAGAAAATTACGCAGAACCCCCAAATATTATATATGTTTTTTTAGCAGACACCCTAGGGAATAAAACGACGGTCATTGCAACATTTTATCTTGCACGGTATTCGCGCAATAATTTTTCAAACACCCTTTTTTTGGAAAAAAAAGTGTTTAATGAATTAAAAAAATACCAAAACAGTAAAGTTAGCCCAATTTTTTTGTATAATGTGAAAGATTATGTTACACCGAGTAAATAGATACCTAACATGTCACGCTTTAAAATTGCGCATACTCATGGAATGGCGCCAAACTTCGGTACTTACAAATCTCCATAGGTAACGCTTTATTTTTTTTTTACAGGTTACCAGTTTAGATTTACAGAGGAGATCTAGTTCTAGATTTGTTGCTGGCACTCTAACGCACGCGGCAATACCTCACATATGTGGTTTAAACGGCGTTCACATATGTCGGCGGGACTTACGTGTGCGTTCGCTACTGCGCGCGAGCTACCAGGGAGAGGGGCGTTTTAATTTAATTTTTTATTCTTTTATTTATTGTTTTACTTATTTTTTTCTTTTTTACACTTTTTTTCTAATTTTTTTTTTTTTTTTTTAACTTTTATTTCTATTACAAGGAATGTAAACATCCCTTGTAATAGGAATGTGTGTGACAGGTCCTCTTTATGGAGAGATGCAGGGTCAATAAGACCTGGAAACCATGAGATCGGTGAAAAAAAATTCACCGATCTCATGAATACTGTTGCTTACTAGCCGCAATTGCGGCTTTGTTTACTTACGGGGACCCGGGCGTGACATCATCACATCGCGCCCGGGTCCTCCGACGGTCATAGAGATGACTGGTGACCATCTGGTCACCAGTCATCTCTATGCTTCCTGCGAGCGCCGGACGATTCTTTCTCCGGGCCCCGATGGCAAGGGAGAGCCCGGAGAAGCACCGGATGGTGGCGGGAGGGGGGGATGTCCCCTCCCGCCGCCTGTAAGAACGATCAAGCAGCGGAACCGCCGCTATGATCATTCTTATGCTGCGCAGAATCGCCGGCAGAACAAAAGGATATCTGGATGATGCCTCTGGCTGCAGGCATCATTCAGATATTCACCCGCAAAGCCCAGGACGTCATTTGACGTCCACCCAGGATGGGAGATCCCATCTGTGGACGTCAAATGACAATGGGCGGGTATTGAAGTGGTTAAGGATGCAATTCTAGGCCGGCCGCTAGGTGGCAAGGCCATTGCGGCCAGCGTAGAATATGCAAATGAAGACTTACGGCGATCCCCGAACGTCCTGAACGGCCCGTCGATCTAAATCGACGTAGTTTCCGTCAGGGTTACGCTGCATAAAACTAGGGCTAAGCCCTAGTTCTCTTAAGCCATGTTAAGTATGGCCGTCGTTCCTGCGTCAAAATTTAAACATCAACGTCGTTTGCGTAAGACGTCCGTGAATGGCGCTGGACGCCATTTACGTTAACGTCTAAGCAAATGACGTCGGTGCGACGTCAGTTAGCGCAATGCACGTCGGGTAATTTACCCGACGGAGCATGCGCAGTACGTCCGGCGCGGGAGCGCGCCTAATTTAAATGGGACTCGCCCCATACGATTGGGCCCGCCTTGCGCCGGACGGATTTAAGTTACACCGCTGCAAATTTCCAGGTAAGTGCTTTGTGGATCGGGCACTAACTTGGAAAAATTGCGGCGGTGTAACTTAAATCGGGAAAGTTAAGTTGCGCCCGGGCTACGTGGATCTGGCCCTAAATACTTACCTCTCCCTGATGCCCAAACTGCAGAACACTGCCCTGATGAGAACAATTGTCCCACAAAGTCTTTTCATTATCTTGCAGCACTCCGTGGTTTCTTCTGCTGACCAGTACGTCAGTACTTCGACCTATAATGACTAAGTATTAAAGGGGTTGTAAAGGTACAATTTTTTTCCCTAAATAGCTTGCTTTACCTTAGTGCAGTCCTCCTTTACTTACCTCATCCTTCGATTTTGCTTTTAAATGTCCTAATTTCTTCTGAGAAATCCTCACTTCCTGTTCTTCTGTCTGTAACTCAAGACAGTAATGCAAGGCTTTCTCACTGGTGTGGAGTGTCGTGCTCGCCCCCTCCCTTGGACTACAGGAGAGTCAGGACGCTCTCTACATTGCAGATTGAGAAAGGAGCTGTGTGTTAGTGGGCGTCCTGACTCTCCTGTAGTCCAAGGGAGGGGGCGAGCATGACACTACACACCAGGGAGAAAGCCTTGCATTACTGTGTGGAGTTACAGACAGAAGAACAGGAAGTGAGGATTTCTCAGAAGAAATAAGGACATTTAAAAGCAAAATCGAAGGATGAGGTAAGTGAAGGAGGACTGGACTAAGGTAAAGGAAGCTATTTAGGGGAAAAAAGACCTCAGTGGTGTGTTTTTTCTTATACATAGACCAATGTCTAAAATGACAGCTTGACAGGCAACAGCTCACATTTGTAGTGATTTTATTTGCACCTATTTATCTGGAGTTTCACTTTAAAAGTTGGTGCTTAAGTGTTGATGGATGTATTAAGCATTAACATTCACCGACAGACCTAGCCTCAGGTCTGCTCCAACACTCATTTTTCCGACTCAGGCTCTGTTGATGGAGGCATACACTTGAGAGGTAATTTCTTACTTCATTTATTTTAAATGAAAAAAGTAACCAGAGCTGCAAATTGCTGATGGAAAGAATCCAGAGAGGTCAAATGTCCCATCGTGCACTCCCCCATCTGGATCTAGACTATATAAGGTTAGGTAATAAAGCTGCATCATATTAAAGCTCACAGCATGACAAAGGCAACCTTTACAAAGACTGTTATACAGAGTAACTGCTTGTCTAGCCTGACTGCTCCTATTAACCCAAAAGCCATTTAATATCAACCGCTTTATGGATTTAGTACTGCTATATATATATACGTATATCAAATGTAAAATAAACTCATAATACATATTCATTAAACAATTAAAAACATTCTTTAATCATGAAATGATAATTTGTGCTAAAGAATGTATTAAATTATAAGTAATTATCATTAAACTTGATATTTTAACGATGAGAATGTCCAGTGATCCTTACTATTTTACGCTTTTGCTAGTTTTTGTGTAACTAGGCTTTTGACCTTTTCTCTGTCATTTACTTATTATTGTTGTTTTATTAATGTTCTGTTACATTGAAAATGCAGACATATTATCAACTAATACTGACTTGTTCACCTTTCTTATGTCTGTTTATGGGTAATTAATATAACTGTTCTGAATGTGTTATAAAGCTAAACACTAACACTGTCAATTCCAGTAAAGTGGGCTTATTAATAAAACAGCAGTGTGCTTTGTCTCAGCATGGCTTTGCTGCCTTTGCCACAAGAGTTTTAGCACCAGAAGGTAATTGTTTTGATGTTATTGCATGTGTTTTACACATATCACCTCCGATAAATACTGTAAATGTATTTTGCAAATAAAGAAATAAACACCTGAAAATGTAACAACAATAGGCCAGATTCACGTAGGAGGGCGTAACTTTGTGCGGGCGTAGCGTATCCTATTTACGCTACGCCTCCGCAACTTAGACAGGCAAGTGCAGTATTCACAAAGCACTTGCTCCGTAAGTTGCGGCGGCGTATCGTAAATTGGCCAGCGTAAGCCCGCCTAATTTAAAGTAGGCTGGTAGGGGGCGTGCTGTATGCAAATTAATCGTCACCCTACGTAAATGACACGCCTAACGAACGGCGCATGCGCGTGCATGCTCAGTATCACGTCAAATTTACACCCTAGGATACGCCGGCTCAATGCCTGTGACGTGAACGTAACCTACGCGCAGCCCCATTCACGTATGACTTACGTAAACAACGTAAAAAGATATGCTTGTTCCGACGTCCATACCTTGCATTTCCTGCGCCTCATATAGCAGGGGTAACTTTACGCCGAACGTAAGCCTTACGTAAACGGCGTAGCGGGCGCAAGTACGTTCGTGAATCGGCGTATCTCGCTAATTTACATATTCAACGCGTAAATCTATGGAAGCGCCCCTAGCGGCCTGCGTAAATATGCACCCCAAGATACGACGGCGTAGGAGACTTACGCCGCTCGTATCTTGGCAACAGAGAGGCGTATCTGATTCTATGAATCAGGCGCACAGATACGACGGCACAGATTCGGACTTACGACGGCGTACGTGGAGATACGCCGTAGTAAGTCCTTTGAGAATCTGGCCCAATGTATTGAATCTCTAACTTAACAAAATACTCTGTCGCTTCAAAAAGAAAAAATACTCCCTGCATTTGAGGCCTCCAAATACAGCGCCCTTGCCCATTGAAATCAATGTGGAAGCGTCTCCAAAACGCCCGAAAATTTGCATTTTTGCGGGCGGATTTATCCCTTTTTTTGGCAGCTAGCAGGGGTTAAAACCGCAATGCTAGCGGCCTAAAATCGTGGCAAAAACTACAGTAAAGCACCGTTAAAAATAGCGGCACTTTAGCGCCAACGCACCCAGCGCTTCAGTGTGAAAGTAGCCTGAAACAATAAGAACAGCTAGAAATGTGTACTTTCTTAGACAATAGCTTACATTACCCACATATACCAAAATTGTATCTATTTACCCCTTGTATTAAAGAATAGCACAACTAGTTTTGGCCGAACACTGCTGGATTTAACAAAGACACGTGTTTGACAGACGTTTCCACAAGAAAACTGATGTTTGATAGAAAAACTGAACTTTGTTGTGTGAAGAAATTACACTTTGCTACAAAGTAAAGTAGTAAAGTAGTGAGTGTACAGCTTGTATAACAGTGTAAATTTGCTGTCCCCTCAAAATAACTCAACGCGCAGCCAAAAATGTCAAAACCACTGGCAACAAACCCTGTTTGGTTCGCACCAGGACTTTTGAACATCTGGAAAGTTCGGAACCAAAGAAACAAACCCCATTAAAGTCTATGTTACCCGAACGTAAAAAACAAAAGGCTTATATGCACGTAATTGGGCATACAATGGTTATGGCGGTCCGGAAACTGGCCTGGGGGGCGTGTATCAATAAAAAAAGTTTGTAAAACATTTCATTTTTAAATGAGCAGTGAATTATTGATGCTTAAAGTGAAAGTATACGTTTTTTTAAATTCCTTTCAATATAGTCCCTGGGGGTCCCCTTAGTCCACATCTGTACTGTGTATAGAAGCTGCTGCAGCAATAAGCCCAAAAAAGGAAATTTTCCCTGCAAACTTTCTTTATTTTGTAAGCAACGGCTTGGGGAGTCTGTCTGTATGATGAAGCCACAATGTAGTGCATAGGGAACAAGATTAGAGATTTTTGGGATAAATTCTGGTGTCTCTACCAAAGACTTTGGATTTCTACTTCTGTAATGGGTTCGGAAAGATTGTTCTTTGAGTGTCTGTGGTACCTTCACACCATAGCCCTATAGAGGTACTCTCGATAAAAGCAATAATTTGCCTTGCTATAAAAAAATTGTAATGATATGCACCTGTCAAACAGGTGTGGAAAATTGGTGTCGTGGCACCTTCACACCATAACCCTATAAAGGTACTCTTGATGAAAACAAGACTTGGCCTTGCTGTCAAAAATTGTAATGATATGCACCTGTCAAACAGGTGTGGAAGAATTGGTCTTTGGGTGCTAATTGTGCCCATGAAACCTGCACCAAAAACATTCTTCCAGATGAAATCAACACCCACAATACTAGGCAGCCTAGAAGTCCTGCAGAGATTCCACATCCCAAAAACACTTAATCAACGACATTGGCATCAGGGGCTTCATAGCTGCTGGTAATCCAGGACTGATTCATTTTGATAAAAGTCAGATGGTCCACCGAATCTGTGGACAAACGACTTCTGTGATCAGTAACAAAACCTCCAGCAGTACTGAATGCCCGTTTGGAAAGCATGCTGGATGCAGGGCAGCTCAGCAGCTCAATAGCATACTGGGCATGTTCTGGTCAGTGGTCTAGTCTCATGACCCAGTAAGCCAGTGGATCATTGATTGGAAAGCTCTCCATCTTTGTTTTCGCCTCTAAGATAATTGTCCACTATGTGATGCAGATGCTGCCGATGGGATGTGAAAGCTACCAGCCCTGGTCAGCGAGGACTAAAAAATGTGAGAAATGCATCACTTAGGTGGCTGCCTTCTCCACCAATCCTTTACCAACAGAAGCCTCAAAACTACGTTTTTTTTAATGACACTGTAACCTACCAGAGTTGGGAAACGCATTTGATAAACCTCTCTTTAAGGTGTCCTCAAGAGATTTCATCTTCGGCACTCTCTGTGGGACGGGATGAATTCTGAGACTTTCCCCTTATAACGGTGGTCAAGGAGGGTTGCCAACCAATAGTGATCCTTCTCCTTTACAGCACATATTCTTGGGCCCTTTGGCAGGCTTTGAAGCATGAGGGAGCCCATGCACCACATATTTTTGGAGGCATGAGAAGCAGACTCCTCAGGGTCACTGAGGATTAGATTATCTGGAACTGCCTCCTACCAGCCACGTACTACTCCCAAGGGTTCTTGCGGGTGGAAAACCATCTCTTACTGTTTGATGTATGTCTTTTTCTGCTTCAATGCCTCTGAAACTGCCAGAACCCTCCTCCTCCTCCTCTTTCTCCTCATCCTCTCCCTCTTCTTGTGTGTTCTGTGGCATAGGAACAATGATGTCTGCATAAAGTGGTCCTTGAGAGGAAAGGAAGTCCTCATCTTCCTCCTGCTGCTCTGCCTCGAATGCCCTGTCCATAACGCCATGTATAGTCTACTCCAGCAGGAACACAACAGGGATTTTCAATGATGCATGCATTGTTATGACTCACCATCCTTGTGGCCTCCTCAAATGGTGACAGTACAGTGCATGCATCCTTTATGAGCAGTCATTCACATGGGGAAAAATAGCAGAGCCAAACTGAGCCTGTCCTTGTACCATACTCACACAGGTACTCGTTGATGGCCACTGCAGCATTGCCAAAGTCGAGTTCCAATAAAAAAAGAGAAAGAACTCTGCGCTTAACCTTATAAAAAGTGAAGTTAGAATGAAGTAAATAATATAAAAATGTTATAGGATGAGTGAAAAAATATATTATATATTATATATTATATATTTCACTCATCCTCACTCATAGGATGAGTGAGGATGAGTGAAAAAATATATTATATTCAGAGAGTGGTGCTGCTGCTCGTGAAACCTATCTATGTAAATCAAATCACAATAAAATGAGGGCGCTATCACCAGATCCAGACATCCATGAAGAGCAGGGGAATCCTTGCAGGTCCCACGACATCCACGCTAACCCGGAAATGACGTGTGCGCTTCACCCACTCCGCTCTCCAAACTAGGCTGCTACAGTGTCTGCAAGGATTCCCTTTGGATTTATAAACAGGATTACACTATATTGCTGTTCCTTGTTTTTATGACCTTGTGTGGAGCTCATGTGCCTGCTGTCCCTGCCTGCTGGTGATGGTCCGTGACAAAGTGGCTAAGGTATTCGCTTACTTAAAAGAGGGAAAAATTGCGCTAACAAATAGTGAATCAATTAAGTGAATAAATATGGAGGCAGCAATTGCGTGACCTAACACAAAATAGCAATGGAAAAAGAGAAAAATTGCGCCAACCAAGTACTGTGCAATAAAGTCCTTTGTGTGTCCACAATTTTTTTTTCCAATTATCAAGGTAAAAATCACACAAAAATAAGTGCAAAAAATATGTACAAATAAGTCCTTAATACATGCACATATGCAACATAAAGTCCAAAAATGGTGAAATCCAGGACAAACGACACCCAGTGTGTAAATAATAACATAAACGTGATCCGCCACCACATGGACTGAGGCTTACCACAAGGCAACCAAATAACAGCGTTATTTAAGGTTACACCAGGATACTCCAGAGTATGGGGAACAGCTTTAGGTTGGACCCGGAATCTAATGCGAAGTACTCCTCCTCGAGCCGTCTCATGTGAGGTGGACTCATCTGTTATAGAACAGTGGGTCGGATGGGCTTATGGTCTCAAAGACCTCTAATGGACACATGAGGAGAAGCCTCCGGGAACCATCTCATAGAAGTCATCTAGACCAACCTGCGAGACCCTGCCGCATTGATCCAGGTCTTTGAGACCATTTCGCATATCCCGCCAAGGATTCCTATGAATTGTGGTCTGTTTACATCCCGGGTCCAACCTAAAGCTGTTCCCCATACTCTGGAGTATCCTGATGTAACCTTAAATAACGCTGTTATTCGGTTGCCTTTTGGTAAGCCTCAGTCCATGTGGTGGCAGATCACGTTTATGTTATTATTTACACACTGGGGCCCAGATTCACGAAGCTCAGCGCATCAATAGGCGGGCGTATCGCAATGCAGATACACTAGACCGTCGAAACTTAGAGAGGCAAGCAGCCTATTCAGCAAGCAAATGCGCGCTGCGATGCGCCATCGTAATGTAATTTTGATGGCGTAACCCGACGTAATTCAAATTGGGAAGGAGGTGGGCGTGATCCATTTAAATGAATCGTGACCCCATGCAAATTACGGTCCGAACGAACGGCGCATGCGCCGTCACGTGATCGCATCCCCCGCGTCCCACTGCGCATGCGCCCCAATTCGCCGATCGTATTCCCCCCCACGATAACCCAGCCCACCGTTTCCGCCCAGGGCATAAATCCGCCCGGACATGCGCCAATCAAGTGCAAAAGTACACCTGCTGGTTTTGGTCGTTTGGTGTGGCTACTTTTGCTTTGTTCAGATCAAAAAAGATGTCTGAGGCTGGCACGAAAGATAGGAGGGAAAAAAACTTTATTATTGAGGAGAAGGCGGTGATTATTGATGCCATGAGGAAGTATAACAAGTTCCTCCACGGCAAGGAAAGTGGCTCGACCAGCAAGGTCCGTAAGGATCAAATCTTGGCACAGATTGCAGCGGAGGTGAGTGCCCTTGGCTATGCCAACCGGACCCCAGACAAGATCGCCAAGAAGATCAACGACCTGCGGCGTCTTGTGAAGGAGAAGGTGGCCAAGATAAAAAAACACAGTAGGGGCACCGGAGGTGGACCAGCCCTGAAACTAAGACTGACACCTGATGAGGAGGTCATTGCCAGGTGCCTGGAGAAGGAGCAGGTGGAGGGCCTGGAGGGCTTCGAGTCAGTTGATCAGCCCTTGAGGACAGGTGAGTGTGTTTTTTCTTTAATCTGGTGTATAGCATGTGGGGGGGGGGGGGGGGGGAATATGTGACAAGTGTGTGGGTCCACCAACATATTACTGTTTTGTGTCATCCACAGATATGCAGGATGAAGCGGGCCCATCCTCGGCTGCTGGCCAACCAAGCCCATCCCAGGATACCAGTGTCCACACCTCTCCATTAGAGGAAGTGGAGGAGGAGCACGGGCACCTGGATGATGGCATATATCTGGGGGATGAGACCACCGTCGCTGGACCCTCCCATACCTCCATAGGGGATACCCCCCCAAGGGACTCAAACTTTATTGTAACCCCCCCAAGGGCCTCCACCCTTTTGGGAAGCCCCCTAAGGGCCTCCGACCTTTTGGGAAGCCCATCCTCCCTAAGGGAAGTTCCCTCAGGGTCCTCCCCATACATTCGTCCCCAAGCCTCACCTGCACCCAGGAAGGCAATTAGGAAGACGAGGGGTGATCCTGATGCCTTAGAAGCCACTTTGGCTATGGACCTGGCCAGGCAGACCCAACATGTGGGTTCTGTTGCATGTGATATGCGCCGGGTGGCAGCCAGCCTGGCCTCCATGCAGCAGACCCAGGCTGCTTTCACTGCCACCATTAGTGAAAATGTGCAGGAGGTCAGTGCCAACAGCACTGCGTTGGTGACCTGCGTTAGGGACCTGGATGACACTAATTCAGGCCTTGTGGCAGAGGTCAGGAGTCTGGGAGTGGCCATACAGGCCAATACAGCAGCCATTGAGGCGGTGGGGAATCAGACCACTGCGGTCCTCACCCGCATAGCCCTGGCTTTAGAGGGTATCCAGGCAGCCAGGGAGAGACCGGGGGATGTTCCTCCTCACAATGACCCACCCCCCCCCACCCGCGGCTGCCCCCAGGCAACAGAGGGCACGGAGCCTTGGCACTAGGCGTAGTACACGTCGGGCCAGATGAGTGCCATTTAGAATATATTTTTTTTATATTCTATTTGATTTTTGGTTATTAATTTATACTCATGATATGAGTGATATTTTGTTATTATGAAACTCGATTGGAGTTGTATTTATTTTATTATTATTTGGGATATATATATTGACAAATATTTTCTGAAAAACATACAGCAACATAATTGGAGCCTTGACGTGGCGTTGCTGCTCCCAAGTACCGCACGGTGTACTTCGGTCTAATCCAATTTATTGGTGTTTGGGGGGGGGGGTGTGTTAGGGACCACAGTGGGGTGCATGCGTGCATTAGCATTGTGACATGTTTCATGTGCGTGTTGCACGTGAAAATAAGCCTACCACGAGGCATCTCCTGACTGCTCTTCCCTCAGCAGACGGGGGACCCTCGGGTGGGGGGGGAATGTCTGGTTCGGGGGTCAGGTCATGACGGACTTCAATCTGCAGGCCCCTTCTCATTGCGAAATTGTGCAAAATGCAACATGCACCGATAATCTGGCACACAAAGTCTGGGGCATACAACAGTGTACCCCCAGACCGATCTAGGCATCGGAACCGTGACTTCAGGAGGCCAAACGTGCGCTCCACCACTCCCCGGGTACGTATATGAGCCTCATTGTAGCTTCTTTCTCCTGGGGTTTGTGGGTTCCGGAATGGGGTCATCAGGTGGGGTCCCAGGGCATATCCAGAGTCACCTGTAAGGGAAAAGACAGGAGGATGTTAGTCATGCATGTGCCCCTCGTGATGTCTGCATCATGGGGGGGGGACAGTCATACCTGACACCCATGTCACTCACCAACCAGCCAGCTGTCCCCATACACGTTCTCTTCAAATTGTCTTGGGATGTCGCTTTGCCGGTAGATAAAGCTGTCATGGGTGGCCCCAGGGTGTTTAGCACAGACGTGCCATATGAGGCCTTGAGCATCGGTTATTACTTGTACATTAATGGAATGCCAATTCTTCCTGTTACGGTACATATGCTCAGTGTCACGGGGGGGCTGGAGTGCCACATGAGAACAATCAATGGCCCCCACAGTGCGTGGAAATCTGGCTATTTTATAGAAATCGGTTCTTGCCTTTGCCTGCTGGACCTCCTGGGTGGGTCTCACAATGTGGTGGGACATCCGTCTCAGGATAGCGGGTACAACTTGGTGCACGCACCTACTCATTGTGGATTGGGACATCCCAGCCAAATTCCCACTGGTTCTTTGAAATGATCCACTGGCAAAAAAATGCAGGGTTGCCATGACCTTGAGCAGTGGCGGCACTGCTTGTGATCGATGGGTTGGTGAGGTCATCCTGCAGGGATCGTACTATTTCTATGATGGCTTCAGTGTCAAATCTCAACAAGCGAAACACCTCCGATTCAACCATGCCAAAGAGGTCCATGCGATCTCGCGGTACCCTCTCCTGTGCCCTCCTCCTCCTCCTGCGTGCGCGTAGACGCCGTAGTACTATGACCACGGCTGCCCCTGACATGTTGGCACACAGATGTGTTGTCCTGCAAGTGTTGTTGCTCAGCTCCTCTGTCACGCTGCTGCTGTTGCTGCTCTCCAGCTGACCTGTGCAAGTCCGTTGCAAAGTTACCCCTGCTTTTATGAAGGGTAACTTTAGATCGGGCTAGCAGCTTACACGCACCGCGCGTAGCCTACGACGGACAATCGTACGCATGTGAATCGGCATTTCGCCCTCATTTGCATAATTGAATAGCTAATCAATGGGAACGAAGAATACGCCTAGCCTAAATATGCGCCTAAGTTTCGCCGGCGGAGGACAGTTGCGTTGGACGGGTGAAGCCTAAGTTCACGTGTATGTGCTTCTGTGGGTACCGCGCATCGATACGACGGCGCACATCTACACTTACGCCGCGTATCTAGAGATACACCGTCGTATCTGCTTCGTGAATCTGGGCCCGGGTGTCGTTTGTCCTGGATTTCACCATTTTTGGACTTTATGTTGCATATGTGCATGTATTAAGGACTTATTTGTACATATTTTTTGCACTTATTTTTGTGTGATTTTTTCCTTGATAATTGGAAAAAAAAATTGTGGACACACAAAGGACTTTATTGCACAGTACTTGGTTGGCGCAATTTTCTCTTTTTCCATTCGCTTACTTAAGGCTCTGATTTTTCAGTCTTCTGGTGAGTTTAACCCCCTTGGGGAGAGTGCATCACGTGGTGGATTGAGATCGATGTTTTCTGTTGCTTTTCTTCATATTTTCACCCAGGGCAACATTTCCCTGGTGGAAGGTGCACACTAGTATTACCACTACTGAGACACCATTCAGCACTTTGGATTGTTTACATCACCTTGACTACATCTAAGAATTTCTTTATTCAGTTTTTTTTACCACGAGTCTATCATTATTAATTTTTTGGTGCTCTTTTGTGTATTTTAATACTACAGAGACTAAACTGTTTTATTCTTATACCGTGTTTTTATTTTCCTTAAAATTTTAAACGGCTGCTCTATGGTTGTATATTGAAAAATATTTTACTATTCTTGTCTCTGTTGGTGACTGTATCGCAGGAAGGTGGATCTAGTAGACTCCCCATAGTTGCTTGGAGGTTTGCACGTCACGTGCGGGGATACGTTGCATCCGGCAGTGACTGTGCATTACAGGAATTGGCGCTTGTGTTGTCAACATGGCATACTAACTTTAACGTTTGTTTCCAGTTTATTTATCCCTATTGGATTACAAATTGTTTACGTGCACCAACTAATGCTAGGGAAGACTTCAGTTAACCAGAAAGGAACGATTGCAAGGCTTAGTCTGATCAACAAAGCTACCATAGTAGGACACGTGTCCAAACACTGCCCGCTAGGGGAAGCTAAAGAGTTATAGACTCTTATACATAGAGTAATTACTTTATTCTCATTTTGTACAGTATTGTTGTTCATGAGAGCTGGGTGAGGCCTGGTGGAGAGGTACTTCAGTGCTCATAGTACCGTACTGGAGAGGGCCCTCCGCCGCATTCTTACACAGGTCTGTACTTTGGTCCGTAATATTTAAAGGGGTTGTAAAGGAAACATTTTTTTCCCTAAATAGCTTCCTTCATTTAGAGGCGCCTTAACAAAGGCAATACCACAATTTAGCATACAGAGTGATTAGTATTAAAGATTAAGCATACGATGACACTTGGAGCCCAGATCAACATAAACAGTAGCAAGGTCACCTAAAATGCAGCAGTGGACAGTAATAAAACTTAATCTACCGAGTGCTGGAACTATACTGCCAGAGTGCATTTTATGGCAGCGATGCTAGTCAAAGACTGATTGGGTATGCACTTCCCAAAAGAAAAGGAGATTGGTAGCAGAGGGCTGCAGGGGAACAAAGGGCTGCAGGATAAATTGTCCTTTGAGATGTTCTTCTGTAGGCTATCGTTGGGGCCCTTTAAGAGTGTCAGTGCACTTAACAGCAGCCCCAGTAAATCTGTACGCATGGTACAGTATAGATGCGTTATAGTCTTGACACAGGTGCAAGGGTGGATGTGGTTCAGGTGCAGTAAAGGTTCAGTATCATGCTGGATACAGTTGGTATTGGTACAGTATAGATGTGGTATAGATGCTGAATAGGTATGGCACCGGATCAGTATCGATGTGAAAGACTTAAAGTGGTTGTAAAGGCAGTTTATTTATGTTTAGCCTACAGGTAAGCCTATAATAAGGCTTATCTGTAGTTACTGTTAATATCTCCTAAACGTGCACTTTTACTTGTGTAGCCACCAGTGATGTCACCGGCGCATGCGCTCAGAAGGAATGGCATACCTGCATCGTTCCTTCAGAGCCATGTGCCATAAATAGTGACTCTAATACGCATGCATGGGAGTGACGTCATGACAGCTCTGCCATTCAAAGGACTGGACTCTGTGAACCCAGAAGAAAGACTACTTGATGATGGAAGCCCTGTCAGTGCAGGGTTTTGTTTTAGGATAAGTTTAGGGTAAGTTTCACATAATGTGCTAGTGATGTAAACTGTAACATTAACATTTCCTTGCAGGGGAAAAGTTTCTTTTTTTTTTTCAAGTTTACTTCCGCTTTAATATCCTGTCTCCAATATCTTTGTTTGTGCTAACAGTGTAAATGGTGGGCGATGGTACAGCTGAAAACTCCTGCTGGGGAGGGGGCCCCCTCTTTCTCTTAGATGCCTCCGACATACCTCCCAACTTTTTGAGATGGGAATGAGGGACACCTATCAGCAAAAGCATGTAGGCATAGGACACACCCCTTGTCACGCCCCTTGAAGAAGAATTGTACAAGAAAACAAGATTGGTTAAACCCAAAAGTGTCTTTTTACCACTACTATTCCTTTATATTGGCTTTTGGAATTTACAAATGCAGCAGTTTAGAAATCAGATGAAAGGTTTAGCTCTGGGAAACACTTTTTGATAGATAAAAAGTGCATTTTATATTCAACTATGTAGATCAGACCAAAATCAGGGACAAATGAGGAGGAATGAGGGACAGAGGGACATTTCTCCATATCAGGGACAGTCCCACAAAATCAGGGACAGTTGGGAGCTATGGCCTCCGATGATCAACAGTGGGAAAAAGAGGAGTAAACTCTGGTCTCCCTGCTGCAATGGTACAAGTAAGATTAAAAGAAAAATGGAAAAAACTGCGCTGTAAACCAACATGTAAATAAACAGTGGAAAATATCTTAAAATATAAACGACACAAATGTCATATTTAGTGCATGAATGTGAAGATAACCCATGTAATTGTGTATGGTAAGAGTCCAATTGCCAACAAATAAATGGCAACAAAAAGAAAGTCCAAATAAATATAAAAAAAGAATGATTCCAAATTGACAAGAATGTGAAAAAGGATCTATGATGACACCAATGACACACGTGTCCCTTCACCAGAAGTACAAGCCTGCTTACCAGAACACAGGCTAGATAGGCCTGTAAAGCACACTTGAATCCAGAATGGGTCGTACTCCAGGAAGATGGTCACAAGAAAACCGAGCAGATCCGGATCACTCTCATCAATGGCGATGGCTGGAGGGTTGGTAGAAATGATCCGAACGAGTGGGAACGATCACATCACTCACACCAGATATCTCGTACAGTACCGAGGAAAGAAACACTCGCATAGCATAATATTGTATGCACAAAATGTAATGTATAAAAAAGTCAGATATACTCACAAAAGTATCTGAATAAAATCGCATTAAAAACAAACAGCCGGCCGGCAAGCAGACACCCGTCCTATGGGCGAAGACGTCAGAGCGTCAACTTCCCGACGATCGTTTCGTCTCACAAAGACGTCGTCACAGGGGATGTCATGGATCTGCCACTTAAGGGTTAATGGTGCAGACTGATTTCAGTGATTAACAGCAGGCTGCCCTATTTAAACACCTCAGCAGCACAGTGTCTTCGCTGCCTGATCTGCAGTATTGACCAGATCATACCTGAGACCTGTTACCTGTTTATCCTGCTTGAATACCTGTTTGAAACCTGAACCCGGCTTGCCTGACTACCCGAACCTCTCCAATCCAGACCCGGCTCCGTTTGACCATCCGCTTGCTTGACTTCACTGTTGCCAGATCCACCTGCTTGTTTTTCCGACTATTCTTCAGCCATCTTCCTGCACGCTCACCTGTTATGACCCGGCTTGTCTGACTCTGCTATATCTGAACTGTTTCCTGCTTGTGCCGCTGTAGTCACAGATCCCGTGCGGGTCGCTGACCCATCCTCCGCTTCTGTGTTCAGCCTCTACTCACCAGAGGTATTCGTCCTTCTGCAACTACCCATCATCACCTCGGCACTCCTACCCCTCTGTGCTCTGAGTCCGCTGTTCCCACATTCAGTGGCTCGTGAACCAGTCGTAAGAGAGGCTCCCCTGCATCAGACTCTACACACCAGGTACGTTACAGTATCAGGCAGCCATGACAGAGTCTGCAGGTGTAGTTCCGGCCATGGAAGAGGTGTGTAAACATAGCTTCCCTTACCCAAGCCGTGAAAAATCTGCAAGATGGCTATCTAAGGTTGGAGGGACAAGTTCAGAACTTAACAGCATCTGGGGACGCAACTTCAGCATCTGCTGCTAAACCATCTGCATCTTCATCCGCTTCTGGTCCGTCAGTAGTGATGTTACCGCCCGAACCCAGGGTTCCCATGCCCGAACGATTTTCTGGAGATCGAACCAAATTCCGGGACTTTCGCAACTCCTGTCAGTTGTATTTCGCCTTGCAACCTCGCACATTTTCTTTGGAAGCTACCAAAGTAGGATTTGTTGTTTCTTTGCTTCAAGGGGAACCTTTGAATTGGGCACATCGATTACTGGAGGAGAACAGTGTCCAAACCGAGACTTTGCCGTTCTTTTTCCAGGCCATGGCGCAACTTTATGACGACCCTCAGAGAACTGCCACAGCTGAAGCGGCTCTACTCGCTCTCCAACAGGGGCGAAGGGCCGTAGAGGACTATGTTACAGATTTCCGCCGCTGGAGTGCGGACACTCAGTGGAATAGCGCAGCCTTGCGCCATCAATTTCGTTTAGGTTTGTCCGAAGCTTTAAAAGACGAATTGGCCCGTATTGGGGTACCTGACACCCTGGATGACCTGATCGATAAAGCTGTGCAGATCGACCGACGATTAAGGGAGCGCCGAGCAGAACGATCTTCTCAGCCAAGTCGCCCAGTCTGGGTCACTACCCGAGCTCCTTTGCCTCCTTCTCGTTATCAGCCACCAACTTCTTCTAACTCTACTGGCTCTTCCTTGGACACTCCTGAACCCATGCAGTTAGGCATGATGCGACCTACCTTACCGCCAGAAGAACGCATTCGCCGCCGCCAGCTGAACTTATGCCTGTATTGCGGTGAGGCCGGCCACTACGTTCACAATTGCCCTGTTAAACTACGTAAGTCCCGATCATCAGTTCCTGGTAACATTTCTGCTATCTCTACCAATACCAACCTTCTCGATATCTCCCTTTTGTTACAGCTTCCAGGAAAGACGGTGTCGGTCAAAGCCATCGTTGATTCAGGTGCGTGCAGCTGCTTTATTGACTCCTCATTTGCTGATATGCACAACATCCCTGTCCGCTTAAAGAACTTTACACTTTCAGTTTTTTTGGCTGATGGCTCACATATCAAATCCGGGCAAGTCACCCAGGAAACCTTTCCTTTACCTGCCATCACTGCCTCCAATCATAAGGAACTTTTGATTTTGGACGTTATCTTGTCTCCTTTGTTCCCGGTGATCCTGGGAATACCTTGGCTTAAAGCACATACTCCTCAGATCGATAGGATATCCAAAGAAATCTTGTTTTCATCCCCCTACTGTCAAGTACACTGTCTACCTGGACGCCCTGATCCATCTTAAACCCGTCCCTAAACCCTACCACCAATTCCTGGATGTCTTCAGCAAGAAGGGAGCTGACTCCCTTCCACCTCATCGGCCATATGATTGTCCGATCGACCTCCTTCCCGGGGCTGAGATTCCCTTTGGACGAATTTTTCCACTCTCCGAAAAAGAACAGGACGCATTAAAGATCTACCTGGATGAAAATCTGGAAAAGGGATTTATCCGCCCATCCACTTCACCAGCAGGTGCCGGAATATTTTTTGTTACAAAGAAAGATCAATCTCTCCGTCCCTGCATTGACTACCGGGAACTCAACAATGTTACAGTGAAAAAACGTTACCCCTTACCCCTAATACCGGAACTCTTCCAAAAGCTAAGGTTTGCCGTCATTTTCACGAAATTAGACCTGAGGGGAGCGTATAACCTAATACGTATCAAAGACGGACATGAGTGGAAGACAGCATTTCGTACCCGTTATGGCCACTACGAGTACTTGGTCATGCCCTTCGGGTTATGCGATCAGGCCAATGTATTATTCAAGAGGTTTTTGGATAAGGGATACTCTGAGAACTCCCTTAGACACACATTGGATGAAGTTACTCTACTTAATAAGAGGGACTTGCTTACAGAAAAGCCACAGAGAACTAACAGGGCACCTATTGTCCCCTTTACAACCACCTATTCGGTGCAACACTTTAGTGTCAAGAAACTTTTGGGGAAACATTGGCACATTCTCACTAATGACCCAGTATTCAAACCTGTACTTCCAGACAGACCACGGGTTATTTTTAAGGGAGCTCCATCCCTAAGAAATAAAGTGGCACCAAATGTTTTGGACCCCCCCCCATAAAGAGAGTTTTTTTTTAGTACATCACGGGGTTCTATCAGTGTAGAAAATGTAGAGTATGCACATTTAGTGGATGCAACCATAGACGTACTCATAAATTCACCTCTTCCAGCATTGGACTCGAGTTCGAGATAAAATCTTTCATCACATGCTCGACTGAAAGAGTTGTCTATCTGCTTCAATGCCCATGTGGGCTTCAATATGTGGGCAGAACTAAACGACCTTTGCGTGTGCGATTAAATGAGCACATAACTAACATCCTCACAGGTTTTCCAAAACACCCAGTCTCTCTGCACTATTTGGAGGCCCATGAAAAAAATCCAGACAATTTTTTTAGGGATAGACAAATATGCTCCACAATAGAGAGGCGATTCAATAGTGCGTAGTATATCCAGGCTAGAAATGGCCTCGATTCATAAAATTAAATGTTTTACTCCATTTGGCCTAAATGTTGAGGTTGACCTTAATGCATTTATTGACAATTCTTGATAGTTTTTTTATTTATTATTAATGCAATATTTACAATATTTTTGTTTTTGCATTTTCTTTCTCATCGATGTACACTTGGTGTGACTTTGAGACTCCGTTATTTATTTTTTGATTTATATACAATATGCATTTTCTAAGGTTTTTTGCTGTTTTTACATAATCAATTCAAGTACTCCATGTTACATGTTACATGTTTTTACATCTCATGGATTACTATTTTTTAGGTGTATATGCAAGTATTTTCATAATATTTTGCATTTACATCTAATTGTATTCTCCTTTTCAGCCAGTGGAGGTGCAATATAAATATTTTTTAGTTGTTTCACATGTTGGTTTGTTCCAGAGTAACTATTTTTTAGCCAGGAACTTTATGTTCTCTAGTCCTCATTTATGTTATTTTTATATATTTATATTTTTATTAAAAGATTTTCTATATCTCACAGCTCTCCGTTATGGTTAGTTTCACTTGGAGATTCTGTGTGATTGTCGTTTGGTTCCGTCATCTCAAAGTCACATCGAGGCGTGGTTCCTGTCGTTTTCCTTTATATGCAATGCGTCAGTGCGTCACCTGATCCCCTGTGATGACGTCTTTGTGAAACGAAACGATCGTCGGGAAGTTGACGTGCTGACGTCTTCGCCCATAGGACGGGTGTCTGCCGGCCGGCTGTTTGTTTTTAATGCGATTTTATTCAGATACTTTTGTGAGTATATCTGACTTTTTTATACATTAAATTTTGTGCATACAATATTATGCTATGCGAGTGTTTCTTTCCTCGGTACTGTACGAGATATCTGGTGTGAGTGATGTGATCGTTCGGATCATTTCTACCAACCCTCCAGCCGTTGCCATTGATGAGAGTGATCCGGATCCACTCGGTTTTCTTGTGACCATCTTCCTGGTGTACGACCCATTCTGGATTCAAGTGTGCTTTACAGGCCTATCTAGCCTGTGTTCTGGTAAGCAGGCTTGTACTTCTGGTGAAGGGACACGTGTGTCATTGGTGTCATCATAGATCCTTTTTCACATTCTTGTCAATTTGGAATCATTATTTTTTGATATTTATTTAGACTTTATTTTTGTTACCATTTATTTGTTGGCAATTGGACTCTTACCAAACACAATTACATGGGTTATCTTCACATTCATGCACTAAATATGACATTTGTGTCATTTATATTTTAAGATATTTTCCACTGTTTATTTACATGTTGGTTTACAGCGCAGTTTTTTCAATTTTTCTTTGCATTATTATTTGTGTTGTCACACAATTTTTCACTGCTGCTTTTATTTGCCACATTGCATTTACTGCTGGGTTAGATGCATTTTCATTATTTCACTCAATTGTATTGTGTTTAGTCACCACTAGGGAGCGCGGTATTTTCTCTTTTTTTCTGTTTTACAAGTAAGATTGCTGCGGTCTATGCTGCGTGGCCCAGGCACTCCCCAGTGTGTTAGCCTCTGGGAGATGTGCTCTCCTTTCTTTCCTTGGTGTCATGACAGCCCACTTTCCTGGGCAAGAGGGGAAGACACAGGAAGTGCCACCTCAGTGTAGTATTAAGGCAACGTTTTTAATCACAAAGTAAATGTAACTGTAGCATTAACCCCGAAGGAGCTGCTGGATATTTTCGGGCGGCATGTTACCTCTATTTCCTCGCCGACCAGGGTACTAGATGAGAGCTGAAAAAGTTCAATGTCCACACTTTGCACTTCTTTTTCTAAGATTTATTTTCTGAACTTGATAAAAGAATAAAATAAGTGAATGAAGAGGTGGAAGGGTAACAGGTGCGTAGTTTCAATCCGGAAACACTCCTGCTTCCAAAAACACAGCTTGAGTCGCCACTCTAGCCAGAGTGGGTCTTGCACACCCGGATAGGTTTCCCTCACTAGCCTAGCAGCCGAGGTGACACGCGAAAAATAGTACAGTCTCTGCCACAGACCTTCCCACCGACGGAGACACCTTTCAGTCCAGAATCCTCGCAGTACAGGATTCAGCACCCGGATCTCTCCAGAGTAACTTCTTGTAGAACTTGAAACTGACAGGCGATTACCATCAAGCCTTTCAGTAAACGGTGCATCCTTTGATGAAGTTCAAGGCCTCTCTTGAGACACCAGCCTCATGCTCGGTCCTCTCCAAGATAGGTCCTTCATCAAGCGGCTTCCTCCCTCAGGACGGACAGCACAGGATCACCTTCCAATGCATAGGCCCAATCTGCCTACTGGGCCTATTCAGAAGATCACAACCCCAGATCAACGTGGTCCCGGAGTCAGAATTACAGGAACACGCACCCCCGGCCAGGAGGGGTGGTGGGACGACAGACTCAGGATCGACGACCCCAGTCCAGTGACGTTTGTGCCTTAAGTACCCCTCCCCATCATGCACAGCGGGACGATCAATCCCACTGATTGGCTGCCGAGGGAGAATACTCAAATCATCTTGACCTAGCTGCTGCCACCCTTGGCCTGGAGTAACAACTACACCCCAGGCGAACAATAGTGGTCACTCACAGCGCAAATTTGCTCAAAATCGCACATGTCTGAGTAAACTAACTCTCAGACTTCCCTCTAAATTTACAGCAGCGTCGGCTCAAAGGGAGCAAGCCGCTACATAACACTCACAAAATGTAAATGAATATTGAGCTTATCTGTGTAATGAAGGTGGTGACTCTCCAGGCATTCAAAACCATCATCCAGCCATCAGGGAAATTACAAGGGATCCGTTAGGCAGTCTTGTGGCCACCAGGAAGTCGGCCGGAAACCAGCGTGAAACGCAAGGATGTGACGTCATCGGAAGTGATCAGGAACCACGGAGAGAACGTTCTGGATGGTCAGGATTGGCAGGCTACGCACTCGGAGCTCAGCACCTTCTGAGGCCTGTAGAAGGAGCTGAGCTACGAACGAGGGGACCTGCCAATACTGACTATCCAGAACAGTCTCTCAGTGGTTCCTGATCACCTCTGGTACAGTAGTAGCATGTGATCTGGTGATCTGGTTGCTGTGAGTTTTGTACTTGCACTACTTTTGGTGCAGTCCGGCGAAATTTCAGCCCATTAAAATGAATGGCCTGAAATTGCACTGTACCTGGATAGCATGTGAATCGTACAGGAAAGTACAGTGAGTTCCTGTGCAATTCATGTTGTGAACCGGCCCTTACATTTAACTATGAAAATTAGACAGTATTTACTGTATATTTAAATTATAAACTTAATAACTATCAGAACTGTTGTAGAAGGTGATCATCTGTCTCAGGGTTGCCGGGCTAGTTTTGAGTATTCTATAGCTTTCTTTGCTCTGTTCATGTTTTTATTTTTCAGTATTAATATCAAGGCCCATGAAAATACATTCTGGATTTCTGATAAGCAGTTAGTGAAATTGATTTGTGTGTTTTGGCCACTAGGTGTCACTACCTTGCCATTACACTACTAGAGAAACAGCATACAATTCTGTAGTTACAGCAAACTGATTTTCCAGAATGCAGTGCTAACATTTCCAAAAATGGCGAGAGGAGTTTCCTGGTGATACCTAAATGTAAGCATATGTCTTAGCTGCTGGAAAAATATATTGAATGGTTTTACGATGGTTATGCAATCTTTCCTTTATTTTAATGACTTCACTATCCTGTCCTGGAGTATTATATACCTGTACATAGATTTGTAATTACTTAGACTAAGCAAAGCTTAGCAATATAACATAATAATTAAAGCTGAACTCCAGATAGATATTAAAAACACCATTAAGTAATTAAAAACAATTAAATTGGCATATACAGTAAATGCATGGTGTGTAAAGCTGGCCACACAGTGATTGAAATTCAGTCATCCCAGCAGGGACCAGACACATTTAAATCAGTGTGTGGCCTCCTTCTCTTGACAGAATTATTAATTAATTATTAATAATTTACTTCTGTCAAAAGGAATGTGTTGAAAATTGACCAATGTCCTGTCGTCGACAATTGAGATGGATGGAGGAATCTGTTAATTTTTGCTGTGGTTCAGCACACTAGCTGTACATGGCCTGCCTTAGTATCCCAATTTAACTTGGTATCAGCCTAATGTAACTTCCTGTAACGCAGCACTAATACTGGGAGAGGGAGGGTTGCACTTGTAGCCATTCAAATGCAATACATTTGCTGAACATACTGCACAGTGGAATTCAGAATGCAGTAGGTCTGTTCACAATATCATAGGTTTGGTCTCCTTTCTAGATAAAAAAAAAAAGTGTCATGAATTGCATTGCATTGAATATTGGGCATGGCTGAAAGGCATGTGGAATAAGGAATGTACAACACAGAGTACAGGATGAGGTGGTATGGTATGGAATAGAGTATGTACAGAAAATATACATCCAATTGTGTAGTGGATTTTGAAAGATAATGTTGAAAAAACATTGGTGTGCTTTAATTCATTACATGTCACACTTTAGTAAATTCATATCTCCAAACTTTTCGAGATGGGAATGAGGGACACCAATTATCAAAAGTAGACCGGCATAGGACACCCCCCCATACCTCCCAACTTTTTGATGAGGGACACCTATTAGCAAAAGTATGTTGGCATAGGAAACACATTTGGTGTGTTTGCGGCAAATTCGAAAGCCGCGGAACACCCTTTAAAAGTCTATGGGAGAAATCAAAAGTGTTCATTTTAAAGGTTAATATGCAAGTTATTGTCATAAAAAGTTTTTGCGGAACTAGGTGCCCCGCCCAGGGGACATGTATCAATGCAATTTTTTTTTTAGAACTGCCTTTTTTATCGGGAGCAGTGATTTTAATAACGCTTAATGTGAAACAATAAAAATGAAATATTCCTTTAAATTTCGTACCCGGGGTGTCTAAAGTATGCCTGTAAAGTAGCACATGTTTCCTGTGTTTAGAAAAGTCCATGCACAAAATGACATTTCTAAAGGAAAAAAAGTAATTTAAAACTACTTGCAGCTATAATGAATTGTTGGGTCCCAGCAATACAGATACAAGTCATTGAAAAAAACAACATGGGTCCCTCCCCCCCCAATCCATTATATTAAGGGGAACCCCGAACCAAAAAAAAAAAAAGTGGCTAATGTGTTTAGTATGTATATTAAGGGTATGTATATTAAGGGGAACCCTGTGCCAAATAAAAAAAAAATGGCGTAGGGGTCTGGTATAGATTTTAAGGGGAATCCCGCGCCAAAATAAAAACAAATGGCGTGGGGTTCCCCCCAAAAATCCATACCAGACCCTTATCCGAGCACGCAACCTGGCAGGCCGAAGGAAAAGAGGGGAGGACGAGAGAGTGGCCCCCCCTTCTGAACCGTACCAGGCCACATGCCCTCAACATGGGGAGGATGTTCCCATGTTGATGGGGACGAGGGCCTCATCCCCACAACCCTTGCTCGGAGGTTGTGGGGGTCTGCGGGCTGGGGGCTTATCGTAATCTTTAACAAAGAGGACCTCCAGATCCCGGCCCTGCCATGTGAATTGGTAACGTGGTACATTGTACCCCTACCATTTCACAAAAAAAGTGACAAAAAAGGTAAATAAAAAAACACATACACAGCTTGGGGCAAGTTCTTTAATAAAAAAATAAGATAACAATTTCAGCTCTGTGATCCTTTTTCGAGTCACGACCCGCCGCTACGAACGATACAGCCTCCATAGGAGGCACCCGGCCGAATGACGCGCGAGCTGCCTGACAGCTTATAAATACCCAAGGGCGGGGCCACCCGTGATGTGGACAGGTGACCCCGCCCCCTCTGACACAACAGGGTTTCTGGTGGTTTCCCAGTGGTATCACGGGTGACCCCGTCCCCCTCTGACGCGTCACGGGAAGCCCCCATTGCATCTGAAGGGGGCAGGGTCACCGGTCCACATCACGGGTGGCCCTGTTTTTCTTTTGTCTGTATTCCCGGGACCCGACAATTCATTATAGCCGCGAGTAGTTTTAAATGACCTTTTTTCCTAGAAATTTCATTTTGTGCAGAACACAGGAAACATGCGCTACTTTACAGGCATATACTGGGGGTGTTCGATTAGTTAAACCCACAAGTGCTTTTTTTACCACTATTGTTTAGAAATTGTATGAATGGTTTAGCCCATGAAACACTGGTTTAGTGAAACACTTTTTATCTACTTCCCACCCGGCCATATACGGCCAGGAGGGTGCTCTCTCCTCCTGAGTGGACGTTCAGGAATGTCCCTCAGAAGGAGGGGGAACGCACTCGTGTCACCTGCACACGGCGCATCATAGATCGGCAGGAGGGCTCTGTGATTGGCCCTCCTGATCACATGACGGCCGTGTCCAATCACCGCCGTCATGTGATGTAAACAAACAACCGGTTGCTAGGTGATCGGCTCTCCTCTCCTCACACAGAAGTCGTCGGTGAGGAGAGGAGGGTGGATCGCTGCAGCTGGCTGGAGATCAATGAGTATGAGCTGTTTTTTACAGATTTTTACTCACTGATCACCAGCCTAGTGTCCCACAGTAAACACACATATGTCCCCAAAACACATGTCCCCACATAGTAAAAACACCTGCCCCCCACATATGTAACAGTAAAATCACATGTCCCAATGATCATTTGCACACATATGTCTGTGATCACCTGCGCACATCTGTACATGATCATTTGCATACATATGTCCGTGATCACACAAACCAATTATTATACACTTAACAGTTTTTTTTTTTACCAAAAACATGTAGTAGAATACATTTTGGCTTAAATGAAATTCGATTTTATTGTATTTTTTATAAAAGACAAAAATATATTTTTTTCCAAATTTCCGCTTTTTTTCCCTTATTTTTTCGCTTATCACATATGTCTGTGATCACCTGCGCACATCTGTACATGATCATTTGCATACATATGTCCGTGATCACACAAACCAATTATTATACACTTAAGTTTTTTTTTACCAAAAACATGTAGTAGAATACATTTTGGCTTAAATGAAATTCGATTTTATTGTATTTTTTTAAAAGACAAAAATATATTTTTTTCCAAATTTCCGCTTTTTTTCGCTTATATTGCAAAAAATAAAAAACGGAGTCGTGAATAAATACCACCAAAAGAAAGCTCTATTTGTGTAAACAAAATGATAACATTTTCATTTGGGTACAGTGTAGCATGACCGCGCAATTGTCATTGGAAGTACGAGAGTGCTGAAAACTAAAAATTGGTCTGGGAAGGAAGGGGGCGAAAGTGTCCAGTATTGATGTGGTTGAAAGCTAAAAAGTGCATTTTATATACAACTACAGTGGAACCTGGAGCAGATAATGCTCGTAATCTAAAGTACTCGCATAGCAAAGATAGTTTCCCCACTGAAGTCAATGGAAGCGAAAATATTTTGTTCCGCATTGACTTCAATGGCATGCAATACCGCATGCGGCAAGAGACGGGGGGTGCTGGAGAGCCTCGGAAAGGGCCGGAAAGGCCCGAGGACATGAGCCTTTCCAAGGTTTGCCGAAGTCAGCCGAACTGTCCTTGGGCCTTTCCGTGCATTTCCGAAAGGCGCCGTTCGGCTCTGGCGCCCTCCCACGTCAGGCCAAAAGCGGTACTGCACACCACTTTGGCCTGAATCCTGATCGTTTTGTGAGACAACACTCGCAAACCGAGTTAGGATTTTTAGAAATACAGTGCTCGTATTGCTAAACGCTCGTTACACGCGTTACTCGCAATCCGAGGTTCTACTGTATATAGATCAGACCAAAATGAGGGACACATGAGGAAAGAGGTACAGAGGGACTTTGTTCCAAATCAGGTACAGTCCCTTAAAAGCAGGGACAGTTGGGAGCTATGGTAAATCAGGCTTACACCATGTGCAATGTAATAAGGTTGATTTACCAAAAACAAAGCGGCTGGTTGCAAGCAAATTTGCCCCATAGCTTAGTGAGAGGTGAAATTTCACTCTGCAAAGAATATCCAATTATATGCATGGAAAATATAAACATTTTTGTTGGCTTATTATTGGAAGTTGGAAGTCAGCAGAGTTCCATGTAAAGCAAAAATTCGGAATCTGCTGCACTCCTTTATTACATTTATAAGATAACTTTATTAAGAAACCATTAATAAATGCATCACATACAGGTGAAACTCGAAAAATTTGAATATTGTGCAAAAGTTAATTTATTTCACTAATGCAACTTAAAAGGTGAAACTAATATATGAGATAGACTCATTACATGCAAAGCAAGATACCGTATTTATTCGAGTATAACACGCAAAATTTTATACCAAAAAAAGAAATCAAAGTTTGGGTGCGCGTTATAAACGAGGACTGGGGTGGGGTGGCAGTGGCGGGACTGATACCGAGTATTAGCGGGAGTACTCGTACTCCCGCTAATACCGCCGATACTAGAATAGAATACTTATCCCCTCCCCCCCCGCCGCTGCCGCCGCTACCGCCGCTGCTACCGCCGCCGCCACCAACGCTGCTACAACATTAATCACCACGGCGCGGGGAACATTACAGACAGCTTTCGTTTGAATAGCTGTTTTTTCCCCGCCGTGCATAGACACTCTCCCTTGGACGGATCTGTCCAATCGCGAGCAAGGGGGAATGTCTATGCGCGGCAGGGAAAACAGCTGTTCAAACGAACGCTGTCTGTAATGTTCCCGAGCCGCGGTGATTAACAGTAGGTGGCTGCATATACAGGGGACATGGCTGCACATATGGGGGACATGACTGGACATACAGGGGACATGGCTGGACATACGGGGGACATGGCTGGACATACGGGGGACATGGCTGGACATACGGGGGACATGGCTGGACATACGGGGGACAAGGCTGGACATACGGGGGACATGGCTGGACATACAGGGGACATGGCTGGACATACAATAAATACAATAAATGATTTTTGGCAATTACAATGATTTTATACCAATTTTTAATCAAAAATTAGGGGTGCGCGTTATACACGTGTGCGCGTTATACTCGAATAAATACGGTAGTTCAAGCCGTGATTTGTTATAATTGTGATGATTATGACTTACAGCTCATGAAAACCCCAAATCCACAATCTCAGAAAATTAGAATATTACATGATGTAATCAATAAAACAAGGATTGTACATAGAACAATACCAGACCTCTGAAAAGTATAAGCATGCATATGTACTCAGTACTTGGTTTGGTCCCCTTTTGCAGCAATTACTGCCTCAGTGTGGTGTGGCATGGGAACGATCAGCCTGTGGCACTGCTGAGGTTTTATGGAAGACCAGGATGCTTCAATAGCGGCCTTCAGCTCTTCTGCATTGTTCGGTCTCATGTCTCTCATCTTTCTCTTGGCAATGCCCCATAGATTCTCTATGGGGATCAGGTCAGACGAGTTTGCTGGCAAATCAAGCACAGTAATCCCACGGTCATTGAACCAGGTTTTGGAGCTTTTGGCAGTGTGGGGGAGGTGCCAAGTCCTGCTGAAAAATGAAGTCAGCATCCCCATAGAGCTTGTCTGCGGAAGGAAGCATGAAGTGCTACAAAATCTCCTGGTAGACGGCTGCGGTGACCCCGGGCTTACCTGCTGACCTGACAATTGTGCAGAAAACCATCATTGACACCCTACATAAGGAGGGAAAGCCTCAAAAGGTCATTGCAAAAGAAGTTGGATGTTCCCAAAGTGCTGTATCAAAGCACATTAATAGAAAGTTATATGGATGGGAAAAGTGTGGAAGAAAAAGGTGCACAAGCAGCAGGGATGACCGCAGCCTGGAGAGGATTGTCAGGAAAAGGGCATTCAAAAGTGTTGGGGACTTTCACATGTCGTATTCCTCTTGTCAAGCCTCCTGAACAACAAACAACATCAGAAGCGCCTTACCTGGGCTAAAGAAAAGCACACCTGGTCTGTTGCTCAGTGGTCTAAAGTCCTCTTTTCTGATGATCTCATTTGGAAACCAAGGAGGCGGAGTATGGAGGAAGAATAGAGAGGCACACACTACAAGATGCTTGAAGTGTGAAGTTTCCACAGTCTGTGTTGATTTGGGGAGCCGTGTCATCTGCTGGTGTTGGTCCACTGTGCTTCATTAAGTCTGGGGTCACCGCAGCCGTCTACCAGGAGATTTTGGAACACTTCATGCTTAATTTCCCAGACGAACTCTATGGGGATGCTGACTTAATTTTCCAGCGGGACTTGGCACCTCCCCCACACTGCCAAAAGCACCAAAACCTGGTTCAATGACCGTGGGATTACTGTGCTTGATTGGCCAGCAAACTCGCCTGACCTGATCCTCATATGTTATGGGGCATTAACAAGAGAAAGATGATTGACATGAGACCGAACAATGCAGAAGAGCTAAAGGCCGCTATTGAAGCATCCTGGTCTTCCATAACACCTCAGCAGTGCCACAGGCTGATCGCTTCTATGCCACGCCGCATTGAGGCAGTAATTGCTGCAAAAGGGGCCCAAACCAAGTACTGAGTACATATTCATGGTTATACTTGTACAATCCTTGTTTTATTGTTTGCAAGTAATATTCTAATGGTATTCTAATTGTGGATTTGGGGTTTTCATGAGCTGTAAGCCATAATCATCACAATTGAACTATCTTGCTTTGCATGTAATGAGTCTATTTCATATATTAGTTTCACCTTTTAAATTGCATTAGTGAAATAAATGAACTTTTGCACAATATTCTAATTTTTCGAGTTTCACCTGTAGAATTTTTTTTTCCTATTGTGTCCTTACAGTAACAGGCATTTTAGAATGCAGTAAGATTCCTGTCACCACAGTATGTGTGAATTCACCTACCTACCTGGAACAGATATTGTCAGGGCAGGGCTCAGCCCTTCCTTCTCTTTGCTGGCAACTCAGCTGTCAGCTAATTGCCAGCTCCCATCTATCCACAGTGATCCACCTGTTGATGATCCTGTTTGTCAGCTCTGCCTACTTAAAGCCTTCCAGTTCATTTGCTCTTTGCCTTCGCCTGTGTTAACATCTCAAGAGACTTTCTCCTGCGTTCCTGTTAAAGACCTGCTTGACTGACATTCCCTCTGGCTACAGATCCTGCTTGCTGTACTACTACCTTTATCGCTGGCTCTTGGACATTGGCTTGGCCGACTACCCGATCCGGTTACTGAACTCTGACTATGTTTTGACTAGGCTTACTCTGTTTACCTTTTTATTTGTATTATTAAACCAGTGTGATTTAACTGTACTTCTGTCTCGGTCTGATTCATGGTTTATGACAGATATGTTTATTAGGAAAATCAAGTTGGGAGTTCTTATCTATATACTTTTCCTGGGTCAGTGACAAAAAAGGCTTTTAAATACAATTCATATATAGTATCATTGTATATAGAGAGTATTCGTGTAACGTTTCCTTTACTAAATGTTGCATCTTTTTCCTGTCATTAATTTCTAAGTAATCATCCAGCCAATACCTGTATGATGTTTGACAGCATTAAAAAGTTAACTTATCAAAAGCAGTAGAGCACATTGTTCCTTTATGTACAGAATACAGCGAAAGTACATTATTTGCTGTTTACAAATCAATAATTCTGGCAATTCATCTATTATCACGTAATGATTTGGGCTACAGTTAAAAAAAGATGTTTCAAAGCTGGAAACACACCAGAGACTGGCAATGAAATTAATGAAGGGAATGAACGATAATTTATGAGAAACGACTCAACAAATTAGCTTTGTTTAGATTAGAAAATGTGATTGCTCTGCAGCACCATTTCCTGGTTAACACTTCCCTTTTATTTTAGACCGTAAATTAATTTAAGCATTGTTTTGCACCCTCAGCACTTGTTATAGGACGAGAAGGAACATTCTCTATTTGGGGGTATTATATACACCACTGACAGGTACACTGACAGCTGGGGTCCAGCCTTGAGAAGATCATTTCAGCTTTAAGGCTTTACACATGGTTTATTTTTATGTATTTTAGAAATGCATTTAAATGCAGGAATTTTTTCCAAGGGGCTTGCTTGTGCTTTCCTGTATGTGTAGTGCTATGCTGTTAGTAACATACATTTAAAGTAAAAAGACACACTTCACCTTCTAATGTAAACTTTAATACTCCCACCATGTTTTCTGTAAGCACATTATAAATGTGAATGCACTCTTGATCCTTTTAAAATGTGTATCTAAAGTGCTCTAAAATGATAACAAATGGATCTTAGAAGGGTTCCACTACAGCCAGGTGCATCAATTGTGCCTCTATACCTAAAGGGCAAATATGTATTTTATTTTAAAATTTTATATACCGTATGATTTATTGTATATTGAAATAAACTTTTTTTTTTTTTAAAGGAGGGAATTGCAATAGCTTTTCCATTATTTACTGACTATCTCTTTTAATTAAAACTCCACACAGAGCCATACACAGCTATATATAGTTGGGGTATAGTTAGTTATTCCTCTGATTTGTGTAGCAGTGTAAGTACTCTTAGCTTTAGCTTTTTAGCTCTTGTAAGAATCAGACAATAAAGTGGTCCAGTGAAATAAACATGTATAGGCAGGTGCAGTCTGCCTTCTCCACTGTAGGTGGAGCTCAACCGCAGTGGCATTGCAGATGGAGAGTAGGACAGGTTACCCCTCTGGCAGCGAAAGTGCTTAGCATCAGGGAGAGGTTCTGAAGGAATAGGGAAAGTGCAGGAACACACCCCATTTTCTGGATGCCTTCCCACTTGGGTATGGACCAGCCAGGCTACATTCCATCCCCTGAGACAGACTGTCAGGGAAGGTTCCATCCGCTGGTGACACGGCCTGATATTTGGTGTGCAGTACTGTGGTCCACCAGCAGGTGTCTCCTGGCAGTCTGGAACTGCCAGGGGAGCTCTCCCCTGGTGGTGGTATTATGTGATCTTTGGGACGCAGTACTGGCATCCACCAGCGGGGGGTTCCTGGCAGTGTGGGGCCGACATCTTCTCCTGCATCTTCGCTTGCAGGAGATGTGTACAAATACCCGGCATACACAATCATACTTTGTCTTGGTATCTCTCCTTGCGCCCTGACCCTGAACCTGAGAAGCTCTGCATCTGTACCTGATCCTGATGCTGTCTGTTATCTGAACCCTGAACCATGTGCCTTGTACATGTACCCGTCCCTCCTGTGATCCATCCTGGCCCTGTTTATGATTCTGGTTTTCCCCATTACTTGTTCATATTGGTCTGGTACTGTTATTATTTGTGGATTCTGTTGGTATTGGTTGTTGTGCACTGTGTGGTATTGGAGGTGGTTGTATTTATATTATTTCACTTATCTTTAATAAATTATCATATTTCATTTATCATATTTCCCTTACACACGTCTGGGTTTCCTCTGTTGCAGTCCACACAGTTCTGGTCTTATCTCATACTTGACACAGACACTGTCGGCATACCTGAGATCTACTTCAACTGACACATTGCTGTTACATGCTGTGAGTGCTCCAGATCAGGTAGCCTTCCCACCGAGCCTGTTCTGTATCGCCAAACTTCAGTTACAATATATTTCTGTTTCTCTGCACTGGGACTCTGCTGTTTTCTGCCACTGCACCATGCTGCACCTACCCACACTTGGCAGCAGTCTGCAGGATACATCCCTTCTTGCAACAGATGTGGAAGGGAATCATCAAGGCAATGTTAGGATTGGCCTCAGCCCTGGTGCCTAAGTTTAACAGATACAATATTACCCATGGTTAATGGGGGCAGAGACTGGATAATCCTGCGTACCTGTATCAGGTGCTTTCCTGGCTGATCGCTGAGCTACCTATCAACTCCCTGGAGGATGACGCCCACCAAGCAATGATGGTGCTACCAGAAGAGGACTGGGCAAGCCTGCACAAGATTGTAGTAAGCCTGGAGGGCCTATTTGGAGAGAATGACAGTTCCAGAGTTGAGGTGGAGGTTCTTTGTCTAGAGGCAACAGGACAGCTAAGGCCTCATCCACCTCGCGGTAGCACTCCTGAATCTTTGAAAACACTTACAGAAGAGGGATATATGAGGCTCTGCTAATATATCTGCCTCAGACAGCCTACTGAGGGACCAGTTTGTGGTGTTAATGAAGGCTGGGCCAGTCAGAAGAGCCTTACAGGAGCAGATCAAAGCACAACTCTCTTCCATAATACTGTGGTGGACATGGTTGCACAGAAAGAGGAAGAATCTGTGACACCTGAAAGCGGCCCCATCACTCTGTCGGCTATTCAGACAGATTTAAGGTAACTCGCCCAGGATCGGGCCTCATTGAAAAAAGAAATGTCCACATTTAAACAGGATTCAGCCCATCCTCTGAAAGTAAGAATACATAGAGGGATCTAGAGGAAGACTGGAAGTGCTGGAGGTGTGGCCTTTTGGAAATTTAGCCAAGAACTGTGGTCTGCCAGAATCCAAAAGTGACTCCCTGGGAAGAGTAGCGACCCCCGGAACAGCCAGCATAAGGTCCCATCAAACCAGAAACCATGGTCAAACCAAGTCCAGTAGAAATGCCCTTGATCGACTCGGGATCTGAGGTCATCGTCATGGAGTATGAATATTGCACCCAGTGGTTGGGGACACAGGACCAGTTGGACCCCTCTGGGTTGTCCCTTAATGCAGCCAATAACCTGCCCATCCCAGTAGAAGGTGTCACCTGTGTGGAGATTCAGATAGATCACCAGGTTGTGAAGTGAGTAGAGGTTGTGGTGACCCAAGGCCTTGTAAGCTCACCAGTACCTATTGTTCTGAGCATGAATGTACTGAAGGACTTACCCTACTTACTGGCCAAGTTTGAGCATTCAGGCTGACGTGCGTGGAGCTATGGTCTGTGAGCTTTGTGACTCAATGTGATCCAGGCCTATGAGCAGGGCCGTCTTTACCGCAGGGCAAATGGGGCAGGTGCCCTGTCACTGTTGGGGGCCCAAAGCAACCCCCTTTTTTTTTTTTTTAGGGGTCCGGAGGCCCCTAGGGTCCCGGAGCCCCCCAGGGCCCCCCAGGGCCCCAGATGGCAACCCCCCAATTTTTTATTTATTTTTAAATTAAAAAAAAATATTTTTAATATATTTTTAATATATATTTTAATATATTTTTATTTTTTATTAAAGGGACAATTTTTAGGGGTCCCCAGGGGCACAGAGGCCCCCAGGGCCCCAGATGGCAACGCCCCTTTTTTTATTTATTTTTAAATTAAAAAAAATATTTTTTTTTAATATATTTTTATTTTATTTTTTATTAAAGGGCCATTTTTTTAGAGGTCTGGGGGTCCCCAGGGGCCCGTAGTTCCCCAGGGCCCCGGATGACAACCCCCCTTTTTTTTATAAAAAAAATATTTTTTTATATATTTCTTTATTTCATATATATATATATATATATATATATATATATATATATATATATATAATATATAATATAATATAAATGTTATTATTATTATTAAAGGACCTAGTGGTCCCCAGGGCCCCCGGATGGCAACCCCCCCTTTTTTTTATAAAAAACATTTTTTTTAAATTTGTATTTCTTTTTATTTCTTTTATATATACATATATATATATATATATATATATATATATATATATATATATATATATATATATATATATATATATATTTTATTAAAGGGCTCAGAGGTCCCCAGGGCCCCATGTGGCAAACACCCTTTATTTTTTTTATAAATGTTTATTTTTTTATTTTTGTTTATATATTTTTTTTTTATTGAAGGGCCCAGAGGTCCCCAGGGCCCTGGATGGCAACCCCCCCTTTTTTTTTATTTTTTTTATAAATGTTTCTTTTTTATATATTTTTTTTATTATTTTTTATTAAAGGGCCCAGAGGTCCCGGATGGCAACCCCCTTTTTTTGTAATTTATTTTTATTAAAAAAAAAATTATTAAAGGGCCCAGAGGTCCCCATGGCCCCAGATTGCAACCCCCTTTTAAAATATATTTTTTATATATATTTTTTCTTTCTTTTTTTCTTCTTATTAAAGGGCCCAGAGGATGGCTACACCCCTTTTTTTATATATATTTTTGTTTATTTATTTTTTCTTTTTTTGTAAAGGGCCCCCGCTTCTAAATTCGCGGCAGCCCCCCCCCCTGCTTCTCAATTTCAGGCGGCAGCACCCCCCCATCCCGGTTCTCTGCTCCAGGGGGCCCATGCCTGAAGATGTGTAAGTGGCCCCATAATTCATGATGGCGGCCCTGCCGCCCGTTAAGCCCCTGTGCTGCCCACAAATCAGGCTGAAAATCATCACTGCTTACCTTCCCAGTGTTTTAAAATGTACAGCACCCCTGGCTTCCCTTTAGACGTGCACTTCTCCCTTCCTGCCACTGGGTGCTGCTTGTATATAAAAGTGAATTAGAATGTGATTTTATAACATCCCCAGTTTGCTCTTCCCGAGGCTGACTTCTTCATGTCCTGCTCCTCAAGGTATGTCACTGTTTGCTAATCTATATTGTAAATAGAAGTTTTCTGTAGAGTGTGCCCAAAGTCTTTATAATATTTGATGATTCACTGCAGGTCTGGTCAGTGTTTTAAAAAGTTCCTCTATTTTACACATGGCATGGCATGGGGGTCACAGCACCGTCTGTCCATTCTGCTTTAGCACCATGGGACCCCATGCCATGCCATGTGTAAAATAGAGGAACTCTTTAAATCACAGACCAGACCTGCAGTCCAGGGTGAGTAAGGCCTTAGAGCACATGGCATTACTGTCTGTATTTAACTGCTTGATGGGCTTATTTTGGGCCTGGCTGGTTCACATGTATGTGTTTTGGCGGCCCACATTTGCGCAGGCATAGCAGCCCATTCATTTGAATGGGCCGCCATGCCTGCGTTTCCTGCAAAGAAAAGCGCATGCCTCATGTAATAGGCACGCCTATGCCCATCAAGCACTGAAATACAGCACTGTCTGTCCATTCTGCTGTCTGCTGTGACTTATCTGCAGTTCCCACACTGTCACACTTGCTGCATTTTTAGACGTTTAGGTCACGCTTTTAAAAACACAGTGCGTTTGTGTGTGCAGGAACTGCAGGTACGTAGCATGGTGCAAGAACTGCAGGTAAGTAGCATGGTGCAAGAACTGCAGGTAAGTAGCATGGTGCAGGAACTGCAGGTAAATAGCATGGTGCAAGAACTGCAGGTAAGTAGCATGGTGCAGGAACTGCAGGTAAGTAGCATGGTGCAAGAACTGCAGGTAAGTAGCATGGTGCAAGAACTGCAGGTAAGTAGCATGGTGCAAAAGCAGAATGGATTTCAAGGCAACTATTTTTAAAATGCTGAATGCACCTTTTTTCTACAGGAAACAAAGGCATGGCAGCCCATTCAAATCAATGGGCTGCTGTACCTGCACATATGAGAACCGCCCAAAACATACATGTGAACCAGCCAGGCCCAAAATAAGCTGGAGGGGGGCCCAAAAAAAATGTTTGCCCAGGGCCCAAACCATATTAAAGACGGCCCTGCCTATGAGGCCTACCAGAGGGCAGCAAAAAAACATCCTTGAACAAGTGGGGATTGTCCGCACGCCCCCATGCAAAGACTACTTCTGGCATCCCTCCAGGAGATAGTCTGGTCTCTGCCCATGGGGGCTCACAAAAAACTATGAGGAGCCACAGTAATGATGGAACCCCACAAAGACTCAGTGATGCCAGTGGAGTGGTTGGTTGCTCTCACCTTACCCAAGGTCTAAAAAGGGAAAGTGCTTGTGCAGCTCATCAAGCTATCACATGGTACATGTCCACTGTGATTGACCCCTCTACCATTTGTTCACTGTGACCAGTCTCATTAGAACACAATGATTGGCTATGAATGAAAGCCACTGTGTACAGCTGACATGTGATTGCTGTAATTGGTCACAGCAGACACATAGTACCAGGGCTTGCCCGATACAACAGGTGACAGATTGCACCACAACACACCCCCTAGGATGCACACAAGGCATGTGAGTGGAAGGACATCATATGAGGTCCTCCCAGTATAATGTTGCTCCTCCCCCACCGTATTATAATAGGTTGAGTGGGAGGTGGTAAAAAATAGGCTTATACAGTGGTAAACAGACATGCACCACAGCAATATTGTAAATAGCTGCTCAAAATCTGACTACTGTAAAATCTAACCAAACATGTAGTATTTCAAACACATACAAAAAGCACACTAATAAGTGAAAAGGCTATTATTTTAGTAGTTGTTGTAAATGATTTTGAAAAAGTCATTAAATTAAAATAATCTGGATGCAGAAAACACATTTAGGCCAGTTTTCCATTAAAGATTTGTATGCTATTGTGCAATGTGTTTCTGCTTACGATGTTGCTGTTACCTGCAATAAATCTTTGATTGATGAAATTCTTAGAGTCTGACTGTCTATCAACTGAGTAATCCTATTAAAAAGTTCCCGTATATACAAACACTACAAATCACCAAAGCTCTAATATCTGCTACAGACAACTCATGGGGACTAGATGTTACAAGTGTCTAATCATTCCAATAAATTGCATCATGAATAATAAAAGCCAGAAAAGGTGTCAGAGGAAAAATACAGCTGTTTTATAAAACGTGTTGTAAATTATTTTCATATATGGTCATTTTTTTTCTTTAACGTTAAAACAATAATTACTAAAAAGGTTTATATTACTAATTGAAAAGGTACTCTTGCAAGGTACTCTTGCTCTTGGAAAAGCTGGCTAACAAGTCCATGAATGAGTCCAGTCCATGCTAGCAATGCTCCTTAAAGCGGAGTTCCACCCAAAAATGGAACTTCCGCTTTTTGGAACCCTCCCCCTACAGTGTCACATTTGGCACCTTTCAGGGGGGAGGGGGAGGAGCAGATGCCTGTGTAATACAGGCATTTTTCTCCCACTTCCGGGCATAGATACCTGAGCAACCCATGGGTTTCTACGCCACTTCCGATACCTTTCCTGCCCCCCCCCCCCCGCTGTCTTTTGGGAGACACACAGGTTCCAGAAGACAAAAGGGACCAGTGGGATTGCGCGAGTCGTGCAATGCACAGTAGGGAACCAGCAAGTGAAGCTCCTCTATAGCCGTAGTTCTCAACCTCAGTCCTTGAATATCCCCAACAGGCCATGTTTTGGGAATTTCTCTTAGATAAAATAGCTGTTCGAAATACCAAGCCATTGACTCTGAATTAAAGCACCTGTGCAAGATAAAGGAAAACCTGCTATATAGCACAAGCCTTTACCAGGTACCTCTCTGGTATATGTAACATATGAGATTTATCATGTGTAAAACATTAAAATGTATATAAAATGATAGAGTAAAGAATGGCCCCTGTCAGGATTTTCTTTTTATGTCTGTGTCCCCTTGTGGAGATTTCTCTTCACTTTTTGTTCCAAAAATACAGCAGCAAGTAAAAGGAGCTGGTAAAACACATTGTGGTGCTTGCTTGTTTGTTAAGACATACGGCAAATTGCCTTATCTTGCATTAATACTGAATTTAGAAACACTGCCCAATTTAACCCATGGCTGCTGGTGTGAACAAGCCAAAAATGAAGTGAACTTTTATACCTATCAAACATTTAGTCATGTGAAGGAGAAGCTCTGTTTTTTTTTTTTTTCATAAGTATGATTGGATAATTACTTTACACTACAGTAAACCAGGTCCAGGATTTGCTCCTCTGCACTCCATTCCATTTTATCACACAAGAAAGCGCTTGTCAGTGTTAGAGGAAGGAATGAGAATCTTTGTCTCTGCATTGGCTCTGCAGTGGCTTTGTTATTTAGGACAAATAAGAACATTTAAGAACTGAATAGAATCATGTGTTCATAGGATGATGGCTCCATCATCCTACTCATGATTCCATCAGTACCCCAAAAGGCCAACTCTTACATCTGAGATATTCCCTGACTAAGACAAAAAGAATTCGAAAAGGAATAAGAAATTCCGAACATGAACGGTAACACAGTAATATAACAATGATAATAACCATATAGTGCATAAACGAGTTGTGTTTGAAGAATATAAAGCAAAGCATTGATTTCCATTCAAACGTGTGTGTGTGTGTGTGTATATATATAATATCCCAGTTCAAAAAGCCTTTGTATTAGGCTATGCTATGAAAAAAAAATCATGAAAAAGGCAGAGGACTTCTAATGCCGCGTACACACGGTCGTTTTTTGTCTTGTAAAAAAACATTGTTTTTTCTCATGAAAAAAAAACAACGTTTTTCAAACCTCATTTTAAAAAACGATGTTGCCTACACACCATAGTTTTTTCAAAATGCTCTAGCAAAGCACAGTTACGTTCAGCTCGAATGGAACGCGAGCTTGTTCCATTTAAGCTCGCGTCATAACTTGCTTCTGAGCATGCGTGGGTTTAAAAACATTGTTTTAGCCCACACACGATCATTTTAAATTACACAAAAAAACGACATTTTGAAAAACGACATAAAAAATTGAAGCATGTTCGAAAAAAAATTTGGTAGTTTTTCAGAAGACAAAAAACGACGTTTTGCCCACACACAATCATTTTAAATGACGTTTTTTTAAAACGTTGTTTTATTTAATCACAAAAAACGACCATGTGTTCGCGGCATAAAAGTTTAGTGCGTAATATTTCATAATCCCTTCTGATCTAATTTAAACTGAGAAACTAAATAATTCTCCCTCTCATAGGAGAGTTGATACGCTGTCTCCAATCTAATTAAGGAATGGTATCATGTTTTAAATTTAATATGCAAAGGAAGGAACGTATATGGACAGCCGCACTCCAGTAAGTCTAAAAAAGACGTGCCCTTTATTGGGTAAAAAGAAAACGCACTACAAAAAACAGCATACAGTGGGAAATTAACAGCTGACGCGTTTCACATTGAACCTCAATGCTTGACTAAGCATTGAGGTTCAATGTGAAACGCGTCAGCTGTTTATTTCCCACTGTATGCTGTTTTTTGTAGTGCATTTTCTTTTTACCCAATAAAGGGCACGTCTTTTTTAGACTTACTGGAGTGCGGCTGTCCATATACGTTCCTTCCTTTGCATGCTTTGTGCATTGCCGGCACCCGTTGGTTGCTGAGTGGACAGTGGATTGCCTTAGGTGTGCTCACCTGGAGCGGCAGTTTTCCCTATCTTTTAAATTTAATAGTTGTAGTCCCTTGAAGAAAACAATAATGTGTCACTAAACCCACAACAGTAAAATCAGTGTGTATATGCAGTAAAGCATGCTTGTTATACTCACTGTGGAACCTAAGGGGATAATCCTGTATGCAAAAAGACTGTTTGATCCTTTCTTCTTAGCTCCACCCCATCTTCCACAGTCCCCAAACCATCTCCTGATAGAAGAAAGCCTTGGGGCAAGCTGCCTATGCTCAGTTTGGTGTGTATTGCTAGAGAGTTGTTTTTTTCTTGAGAAAGTCCACGTGATCAGTATAGGGCCAATCAGCACTTTCCAGACTGGGGGTCAGGGGTTCTGCAGCCGCATAGGACAATCATAGGAGAATGAAAACTCCTCCTACAAGCTTTAACCAATGCTCTGCTGGACAATGATAGACATCACAAGACTGCTCTAACTGCTGATGAAAAAGGTATTTAGCAGTTTATATTTATTAGAACTATTGCATTTGCATGTTGTGTGGGAGACTAGATATCGTAAATGCAGGGTCCTGGGTTTAGTAACACTTTAACAGCTGACAAAAAGTCAGCAAACTATATAAACATTTTGTTTTCTTTGATTGTGAACCAACATTTTCCCAATAATGTTTAATATTTTACTGCCATTGCCAAACTAATCTACAAAAAAAGAGGAAAGGCTGTTGCCCATAGCATCAAACCAGGTTTTACTTTAAAATGAAAGTACAACCCTTACTAGTTTGTCTGGAATTTGAAATAGGAATGTGGCCCATGATGAATATAATTATTAAGCAAAGCTACATTGCAAGATTTTGATTGTGCAATCTTAATTACGCCAGATTTACACTAGTTAATTAAATGAAATATGAACTTGCACAAGGGCTCACGCTCATAAAAATTTAAGATTGTAATAAATGTTGGAAGGTGGGACAGTGCCTTCTACTCTTTCAGTTGAGAAGACTGTCTTGCATAACCAGCCAAATTCGATCATAACTTACTTTCATATTGCTTTTGTCATGGCAAACTCATTAACAGAATTTAGGAAAGGAATTAATTTCTGGACAATCAGTGGCTGCTCAGGAGGCCAGGAGTGCCGGAAATGCACAAGGCAAAATGTAGAAGTTAAAAGGATGGACAGCCGCACCTCCAAAAAAAACCTTGGGTTGTCTTTATTTAAAAAATAGGTGGAAATGCACTACAAATAACAGCAAAGGGTGGAATACAGCCTACGTGTTTCACACTGCGATCAGTGCTTAGTCATGGCCATGACTAAGCACTGATCCTAGTACGAAATGCGTAGGCTGTATTCCACCCTTTGCTGTTATTTGTAGTGCATTTTCCACCTATTTTTTAAATAAAGACAACTCAAGGTTTTTTTTGGAGGTGCGGCTGTCCATCCTTTCAACTTCTAAATTTTAGCTCAAGGCAGAGTTGTGAATGTCTTTGTATGTTGTAGTTGAATTGAATTTGTGGGAAATCAGAAGCCAGTGTACAGATTGGCGGGGAGGGGTAGCAGACACTGAGTGGTTGGTAAGGTAGATGAGTCTGGCAGCAGAATTCATGATAGACTGAAGGGGAGATAGCCTATGGAGAGGTATGCCTATTAGAAGGGAGTTGCAATAGCCATGGCGAAAGATAGCAAGGGAGTGAATGAGTAGCTTGGTGGTTTCATTAGTTAAAAAGGAGCACTTCTTAGAAATGTTAAGGAGGTAAAATATACAAACTTTTGACAACAATTTAATTTGGAGTACCCTGGTTTGAGGGGAGGGATTAATGGCTGCATAATTAATTTTGATGGAAAAGTCATGGAGGGAGGCATGGGTGGGGATTATGATCAGCTAGGTTTTAGAGAGATTTAGTTTAAGTAAGTGGTGAAACATTCATGCTGATATATCAGTAAGTTAGTAATGCGAGAGGAGACTGAAGGTGAGGAGTAGACAGATTTAAATGTCATTGGTGTAGAGATGGTATTGGAAGCCGTCGTAGGTTATAAAGTGATCAAAGGGAGGAGAGGTAGATGGAGAAGAGAAGCAGTCCAAGAACAGAGCCTTGGGGGACCCCTACAGAAAAAGGAATTGGAGAGGAGGAGACAGAGTTGTAGGTAACACTAAAGGAGTGCTGTCATAGGCGAAAAACCAGGATAGAGCAGAATCTTGGAGGCCAAGGGAGTGGAGTTTATTGAGAAGGAGCGGGTGGTCAACAGTATCAAAGGCCACAGAGAGGTCTAGTAGTAAGAGTATGGACAAATACAGTTGTGCTCATAAGTTTACATACCTTGGCAGAATTTATGATTTCTTGGCCATTTTTCAGAGAATATGAACGATAACACAAAAACGTTTCTTTCACTCATGGTTAGTGTTTGGCTAAAGCTATTTATTATCAATCAACTGTGCTTACTAAATCAAAATCACAACAGAAACTACCCAAATGACCCTGATCAAAAGTTTACATACCCCAGTTCTTAATACGTGTATTTCCCTCTTTAACATTAATGACAGCTTAAAGTCTGTTGTGGTATTTTTGTATGAGGCTCTTTATCTTCTCAGGTGGTAAAGCTGCCCATTCCTCTTGGAAAAAAGCCTCCAGTTCCTTTAAATTCTTGGGCTGTCTTGCATGAACTGCACGTTTGAGATCTCCCCAGTGGCTCAATAAGATTGAGGTCAGGAGACTCCAGAACCTTCACTTTATTCTGCTGTAGCCAATGACAGATGGACTTGGCCTTGTGTTTTGGATCATTTGGATCATTGTCATGTTGGAATGTCCAAGTACGTCCCATGCGCAGCTTCTTGGCTGATGAATGAAAATGTACCTCCAGTATTTTTTGATAACATACTGCATTCATCTTGCCATCAATTTTGACAAAATTTCCTGTGCCTTTGTAGCTCACACATCCCTAATTTTTCAGCGATCCACCTTCGTGTTTCACAGTAGGAATAGTGTACCTTTCATCTTAGGCCTTATTGACTCCTCTCCAAATCTAACGTTTATGGTTGTGGCCCAAAAGCTAAATTTCGGTCTCATTACTCCAAATGACTTTGTGCCAGAAGGTTTGAGGCTTGTCTCTGTGCTGTTTGGCGTATTGTAAGCAGGATACTGTGTAGAATTTGTGTAGTAATGGCTTTCTTCTGGTGACTCGACCATGCAGCCCATCTTTCTTTAAGTGCCTCCTTATTGTACATCTTGAACAGCCACACCGCTTGTTTTCAGTAAAAGTAAATCCTGAAAGGGCAGCCAGCAACCAATGTCCTGTAGCATCCAGCTTGGCGGTAGTGAGAAGATACGTGAGTGGGTTGTTATCAGTTCTCACCACAAATTCGGCCCCATACAAATAGTCCTTCAGCTTGTCTACAACAGCCCACTTGAGGGCCAGAAATTCAAGTTTATCTGTTGGGTAATTCTTCTCTGTTGGGACCAGGCTCCTACTCACATATGCGACAGGACGCAGGTGACCATCGTATTCCTGGTATAACACCCCACCCAATCCACCTCAACTGGCATCAACGTGTAGTTCATATGGTTTCTTGGGGTCCACATAGGCCAAGACAGGAGCAGTGGTCAGGCTTTTTTTCAACTGAGTAAATGCCTCTTTACACTTGGAGTTCCACTGATCCTGGAAAGACTCCTTGGGCTTCCTGGGTCCTGGAGTGAGCTTTACAGGCTTAACCGCTTCTGGGACTTCATCTTCCCCCTCAATCTTCAGCAACACATTCAAGGGTCTGGCTATCTTGGCAAACCCCTCCACAAATCTTCTTTTTTTTGGTAGCAGAAACCCAGGAAAGATTGGAGTTCAGTCACGTTAGTGGGCCTTGGCCAGGAGGTAACAGCATCCAACTTCTCTGGATCTGTAGCCACCCCTTCTGCAGACACAATGTGGCCCAGGTAGTGGACCGAAGACTGATAACATTGACACTTTTCTGGGGACAGCTTCAGTCCTTCTTCATGCAGTCTCTTTAGGACCTTTTCCAGCCTTTGTTCATGCTCTTCCAGGGTTCTACCAAACACGATGACATCGTCCAAGTATACCAGGACTTCTATCAGGTTCATGTCCCCTACTGTTCTCTCCATCAATCTCTGGAAAGTGGCCGGGGCCCCTTATATTCTCTGGGGCATGCGATTGAACTGGGGTAATAAAAGACGTCTTCTCCCTGTCTCCAGGATGCATGGGGATTTGATAGTACCCACTCTTCAGGTCCATCACACTGAACCACTTTGCCCCCGACAAACTCTGTAGGGCATCTTTTATCTTAGGGGTAGTATACTGGTCAGGGATAGTTTTTTGGGTTCAGCGTTCAGTAGTCGATGCACAGTCGTATGGACCCATCCTTATTTTGAACAACCACGATTGGGGAGGCATAAGGACTTCTAGATTCTCAGATTATTCCTGTCCTCTTGAGCTCCGCCAGCTGTTCATGCAAGTCTTCTAAGTCGCCTAGAGGGACCCTTCTGACTCTTTCCCTCAACGGTTTGTCTTCCTCTAAGCGGATCGTGTGACATTGCGACTCTTTGCACACCCCACGTCATATTCAACTTTAGAGAATATCTTCTGCCATCTGGCCAACTGAGCTCTGGCCCTTTCTCTCCATTCTGGTGGGAGGGCCATGTCCCCTGTGAAGAGCTTCTCCACCGCTGCCTCACCCCCTTCTTCCTTCTTCCAATCAGATGATGTGATTGGGGTGGCTGGGTTCACTTGGCCCAGCAACATTCTGGCCGGTACCTTCACAGGTGTGGTCAAGGTGTTTCTGATGCTCATCGAGACCTTCCCATGGTTCCTCTGCAGTGCCTTCAATGGGACTATTTCAGGGACCACTTCTATCCCTTTGTTCCTCTGTGGGTCTGCTTCAAGGACAACGAAAGGGCCTGGTTGCCCCCAGGTGAGCTTGACAGAAGCTTTCAGGCAGGTCACCTCTCCTGGCTGTATCATTCTTTCCCTTTTTCCCAGACTCCAGATCTTGCCAACTCCTTCTGTGGGAGCCTTCTTTTCCAGGACTAGACACTGGTAGGCCTGCCTCAGCATTGGGTGCACCCTTGCAGGTGGGCTATCCTGCTCTTGAGCTAAAGGTGCCAAAAGCCTCAGGACTAGGTCGGTGTTAGTCCCTATGATGAGGGAACTTTTCCCGACTCCCAGTGGACGAGGGCAGACTATTGCCAGGGTGTCGAAGGTTTCGGCTTCCCCTGCCACTGAAGGGTCGAAGGCCAACTCAATTGGCAGGTATCCATTCTAAGGGAAATTTTGGGTTCAATTCCCCAGATCTCCAGCTCTTCCAGCTTGCGTAGCATTAGATGCTTAAGGTGTCTGTCATAGAAGTCCCTATATAGGAGAGTCACTTGGGCTCCAGTGTCAAGGAGGCCCTTGGTGTAGATTCCTTCTACTTGGACTGAAACCACTGGGAAAGGCCCCACTAACTTGTCAGGAAACTTCTTTCTAGAGACCTTCTCATTTTGTTCCGCCGTCTGTACTCTTACTCCCTTCTTCTGTGAATTTTTATTGGGTTTGGACCCTTGTTGGGCCTGGTGTGTACCAATCTCCCGCCTTTTAGCAGCTGGGTCATGGGACGGAGAGTATCTGACCACCCAGAGGCAACAACAGGGGCATCTGGCAAAGACTTGTACCCTCAATGCTGCCTTTTCTTGTTAGGGAACGTCTTGGAGTCAACTGAGACCCGCGGACACCTGGTTGACTCCTTCACCGGGGCCCTCTGAAGTTTTCCGCCGGCTGTTGATACTGGGCTGCAGCTTTCTCAGGACTTGGACATACTTCCTTGACATGTCCAACTCCTCCACAGTTGAAGCAAATTGGTAGCTTCCACTGTTTCTTTAGCGAGTCAGTGTTGGAACTGGGAGGTTTCTTCAGTTCTGCTGGAGCCTTTCTGCTAGGTGTCATAGTTGCTTGGCTCGTCAGGGCAGCCACCAATTGTATTAACTGAGACACTTGGGCCTTCAAAAGTTCCACCTGGTTGTCTCCCTCCTCAGCGCCGATTGTCCTGACTTTGGCAGTCGGCTCGGACTTCTGGGGTTCTCTTTTATTGTCCAGCATAATTTCTTCTTCCCTGACTAACCGGATTAGATCAGGGTATTCTAGGATACTCCCCGCCGGGCGGGTTCACAGTACCAGTTGGGCACCCCATATAACTTGTTGTGTACGGACCTCATCAACCCTTTTCGGATCCATTCCTTTCTTTAGCAGAATTTGGTATATGATCTGGTCCAAACGCCTTATGAACTCCAACATTTTCTCCCCTTCCTTCTGGTAACAGTGCTCCAACTGATAAAAGAGTCCAGTGACCTTTTCAGTACGACTATACACATCTTGAAGGGCGCTCAGATAATCTTGTGCAGTACAGTTTTTCTTACTGAGCTTCAGATTGCGTATGATCTCTAGGGCAGGGCCCCTCAGGCTCTCTGTGACCCTTTGCTTCTATTATGGTTCAGGAATCCCCCATTGATCCAAAGCCTGAGTGGCGCAATCCAACCACTCCTCCAACCCATCTTCCACTGAAGGCACTGGCTGTCTTCCTGAGAAGATCCTGAGCTTCTGGTATCCAGTCATCACATATTCGGAAGGGTCTCTCTTGCATTTGGCTAAAATTTCACCAAGGACAGCACATAGTTCAGGGCTTAGGGAGGTTAGGGACAAGGGTGTTAACCCCCCACTGGAACTGGGGAAGCTTGACTAGTGGAGGTAGGAATCCCTTCTGATAGATCTGGATGTATTAGGAAAAGTTCAATCTGATCAAGTGTTTTCACACGGGGACCCTTGAATTGGTCAGGGATCCCTTTTTTCCATTCACACAAAGCATAAGTGTGTGGAACCTGGGTGTTTGTCTTCACATCAATCACCCAGGGTTTTCTATCCGGGGACAGTGCTTTCAGAACTGGAGTCAATTTCTCTTCTGTCCAAACTTGCCCTTTTATCTCAATCACTAGGAAAGCGTCAGGAGAGGCATTCTCTTCCTCACACCACTTGGTGATGGCAGCAGAATCCATTGCGATGTTGGTAAGGGTTTTTCTAGGGGGGTTAATCACCAAAGTCGTAGAAATCCCGGACGAGCCCCCACATGTAGCATTACCCCCGAAGGAGCTGCTGGTTTGTTTTGGGTCTACGCACTGGTTGTCAACCCCTGAAGTTGGCTCAAAACCCTCCCTTGGCACAACTGGTATAATGGGAATATGTGGACCCCAGTAAATCATTAGAGGGAACAATATCCCGCCACACTACAGCAAATTATGTAAATTAATGGTTACCTTGAGTTGAATGGATCCTGCAGTATGACAGATAGACTGTGCACAGATTTTAGCTTAACCAAAGTGACTCTTTACTTGATAGGATAAAGCAAAGAAACACGGGTAAAACAGCGATAAACTGCCCGCAGAGCCCTAGAGTCAGAAACAGTAATAACAAATAGGTGTAAGTTAAACTATAATGTCTATACAGACCTGTGCAAGCACACAGCAAGAGGATTCCCTCAACAAGGCATCCACATTGAAGCACCCCCCTGACAAGCCTCACCCAGCTCTCTCTATCAACAATACTGCACAGTATAATAAAAACAGTTACTCAATCAGAGAATATGAAATGTATATCCGTAATCTGCAATAACTAAATAGGCAGTCTTTAAGTGGTATACCTAACTAAAATGGTTTGGTTGATCAGACCAAACCTTGGTTCAAATTATCCCAAGAGTCTGTGCACTGATACGTAGGCATGCGTTGGCGCGCAAGGGGTAATTTGTAATCCAATGTGGTAACAATCTGACAACGTGGCAAAAGGCCCCAAATAGTGGAATCACACTGGCCAATGTGGACGATCCACCCTCCAACAGCACAGTCAGTAGGTCTTGGCAGGTGCCCGTCTCACCCAACCAGTTCAGGCCTTGTCCTTACGTGACACTCCGTTCACGATCTCCGATCACAGTCTTGCTAGACGGCAGCCTCCGGTTCTCAGACAGGTCGCAGGGATACTGGAAGCCCGTCCAATCACTCCGTTAGTGGTTCTGTCTCTAATCCTCAATGGCGTTCTGCACGGGCGTAGGTAGGCCTCAACTCCGGCCTACTTCCACAGGTGTCCTCCTGGGTTGAAAAGGCAGTCCAGAGAGAGCGTGTCAAGCACGTCCTCTCCCTTAAATTACCTACCCCAGCAGGCTGCGTGGAAGGCAAAGCATTCTGGGATTGTACAGTTGCTCTCTGGGTAATATAGTCTATAACAGGCCAGGGCAAATGGAGTCTCTTTTCTTCCTGTACTCAATCTCCCAACACTCTCTGCGGTACCAGGACAAAAAGTAAACAACAGGTGGCTCTAACTCATCTCGGCCACAGGAGGGAGCTGAGCTTTTATATCACATTAAAAGGGTGATACCCTGCTACATAGGCATTACAATCTAAGATCACAATAGACCCCTCCTTTATCTGCAGGGCGCACAACAATGTCATTCCTTGCCTTTAAGGTTTCCAACCCTTTCTCAAATGTAGTTTCTAATCCGCCTTGCTGAACTTTTAATATATCCAAATCCTTCAACACCAAATCACGGAATACTAAAACAGTAACTGTCTTCACTTTTAGACAGTAATTCAGGTTACATAGAAGAAGCATTTTATCCTGTAAAATATTAAATAGAAACAATTTCTTATTCAGCTCCATAACATCAGTCTCATGAGATAATATCTATTGTTTAAACTGCAGATTTCTGTTAAACTAATTCTGTTTGAGAAGCTCAGTCTAGGTTCAGCTTAGAATCTTGTGAAATATGAACCGAAAAACTTACTGATTTTAAAAGATATTCTTGGTAATAATGGTTGCCATACAGGGCTTTAATGGTCAGACTAAATGGCTGCTATATGCATGTGTCGCACAGTGAAATCGTAGCAACAAGTTGCAGTCTTATTTGTCCAAAAGTAGCTAGACTGGTAACTGTAACCAAAAGTCAACACATTGCCACTCCTGGTCATAGGAGAAATAAAAAAAGTAACAGAAAGGCACAAACATAACATGAGCACCTAAGGCCCCGTACACACGTCCGAGGAACTCGACGTGCCAAACACATTGAGTTCCTCGTCGAGTTCAGTGTGGAAGCCGCCGAGATCTCGGCGGGCCGACTTTCCTCATTGAACAACGAGGAAATAGAGAACATGTTCTCTTTTCGGCCTGACGAGTTCCTCGTCGGCTTCCTCGCTGAAAAGTGTACACACGACCGAGTTTCTCGGCAGAATCCAGCTCCGACCGAGTTTCTGGCTGAATTCTGCCGAGAAACTCGGTCGTGTGTATGGGGCCTTAGTGTCAAGGTTGTCACCTTCAGTTTAGCCCTGTACACATAGGTAAGAATCTCGTGAGGAAAAAAACGTTGTTTTTCCCGACGAGATTCTTGCCAAGAATCTCTTGCCGCCCGAGTGTACAGACTCTCCTTTTAAAAGAACCGCGCTTCTCAAGAAAGGCAAGAACGCGGTGATGTCATCGCGTATGACGAGCATGCGCTCGTCACATTCGATACCGTCGCCGCCATCTTGCTCCACCCTACCTATGCCTAGGAAGCTTCCACGCATGCGTCAAAGTCATTTCGAGCATGCGCGGGCTTCCACGGCGACAGGTAAGTATACACACTCTCTGGTTTCTCGGCAGGAAACATGTTCTCTAATTTTCTCGTCTAGATTCTGGGCAGTTTTTTTGTAGAGAAACCTGAAAGCCTCGTACACACGCTTGGTATACTCGACAAGAAAGCTCTTGCTGGTTCTTGTCGAGTAAACCGAGCGTGTGTACGAGGCTTCAGTGTTAGTATATCTTTTGCTATTTTTTCCAGCTGTAAAACAATTTCCAGTTCAGGTCCAATGGGCAGATGACCCAAATATATATATTCTATATCTATCTATCTATCTATCTATCTATCTATCTATCTATCTATCTATCTATCTATATATTACACAGTATATATATATATATATATATATATATATATATATATATATATATATATATATATATATATATGTTAATACACTGCCTGCACTGTACATAGTCTACACTGACTACACAGTGTATATATATATATATATATATATATATATATATATATATACACACACTAAACTGTCTGCACGCCACTAACTAACCTGCCTAATCTAGCTCAAGTTCTCTCAATCTCCTTCACGTATTACACTACATCCAGCCGCCATGTAAGCAGCCTTAGATAGTGTGGAGCGTCCGAGTCATGATTGGCCGAAGGCACCCTGCCTTTGGCCAATCATGGCTCTCACAGAAGATCACGCTGTGATTGACCAAAGCATGCAAGTCAGGTTAATGCTTTGGCCAATCAGCAGCCTTTAATGCCCTGCAATCGCGAAGTGCATTATGGGGCACTCCGCAGTGCTCGAATTTTCCGCAAACGCCCCATATGTTCAGTTTGTTTGTGAACAAACGAACACCCGATGTTCGATTTTAACTTGCGTTCGATTCGAACATCAGGACCATCCCTATTGTCAACGTGATTCCCCACAAGTTCTACAAAGCAGGATATTTTCTGTTGCACTCTACAGCTTTAGTTACAGTACATTACTTACCTATATTGAAGTATGTCCTCCGATGTGCAAGCTACTGGATTCTGTAGAAATCTTCAATGCAGGGCCACCCTGTCCTCTTCCTGCTGCTGAACTTGCACTGGCATTAACAGCTTTGGGTCTCCTGGCTCAGCTGCACTAAAGATGATTCAATGGGGACATGGCCACCTCCTGCCCTCTTCTGAAAATGTATTTCACTGATTAAATTTGATGTAACACAATCTGTGTTTGGGTGGAGAGATTGTGTTCTTTGCAGCATAATCAGTGGAAGAACTTTCTCATGGTAAGTAAGAAAACCGTTAGTGCAACTATGCCTAGAGACCCAAATCTGTTAAAGCGGTGTTCCGCCCAAAAAAAAAACATTAAAAACTAGCAGCTACATATACTGCAGCTGCTGGCTTTTAATAAATGGACACTTACCTGTCCTGGAGTCCAGCAATGTCGGCACCCACAGCTGTTTTCATCAGCTGTCAAGTGCTTCGCCGCCATTGCGGGTACGGGAAACTTTCGGCTTCATGCCGGGAACCCTACTGCGCATGTGTGAGGCCCCGCTCCTCTCTCCTATTGACCCGACGGCTGGGAGAGGAGGAGGGAGAATAACGGTGACGTCACGGCTCTGTCAAAGACAGGTATCCTGTCCCCCCGAAAGGTGCCAATTGTGGCACCGGGGGGGGGGGGAATAAGATGAGCGGAAGTTCCACTTTTGGGTGGAACTCTGCTTTAACACCCGCAGCACTGGAAGTTCAGCAGCAGGAATAGGACAGTTCAGTCCTACAGCAAAGATTGCTACATTTCAACAGCCTGCACATAATGGTACTTAAAGGAGTTCTCCAAGCTAAAACTTTTAACCCCCGCTGTGCCCGGGCTGTAAAACTATACAAAATAAACTTTCACTTACCTGCCTACGATCCCCCGTTTTTTTTCCGATATCGCCGTCCCGTTCTCCGGTCCCGGTCTGTTCCACTTCCTGCGGGTCGGTGACTCACAGTGCGCTCAGCCTATCAGCGGCCGCAGCAATGTCCCGTCGCGGGCGCTGATAGGCTGAGCACACTGTGAGTCACCGACCCGCAGGAAGTGGAAGAGACCGGGACCAGAGAACGGGACGGCGATATCGGAACAACGGGGATCGTAGGCAGGTAAGTGAAAGTTTATTTTGTATAGTTTTACAGCCCGGGCACAGCGGGGGTTAAAAGTTTTAGCTTGGAGAACTCCTTTAATTACTTAAAGTAAGTAGTGTTATTAAAGCTGTAGAGGAAAACATTTTTTTTTGCTAAACTTCAGTTTTAATGTTTCCTACACATTATTATACATACCTCAGATCCTTAGAAGCATAATGGAAATACATAGGGATTCAAATTTATGTGATATTCTAACTATTTGCTTCACATAAAGCTGTGCGTGTGCCATGGGGCTTTCAGCTTCTAATGTGCAAGTCATTACTATAAATATTTATCATGCAGTTAGTCTTGATAATGAAGGGATGCATGTGGGACCCAACCAATCCAGTATGTGATTTATTGAAACTGAAAATTATTCACAAAAGTAAAAGGGGAATAGAATTACATCATGCAACATGTACCACCAAATAAGAATATATTTTTTACATTTCTTTCATCGTTTTCAAATAATGCCATCATACTCTACACAGGTAGGTTTGGATTAAAAATAAATGCATTGTTAACAATATAGGATATAACAAGCAACAAAATTAAGGTATTTATTAGATATTATTATTTAATTTTAATTTATTTTATTATACAAAAACCTTTTAAAAGATAAAGAGGGTGAGGCCCCGTACACACGAGGAGATCTCCGCTGGAAACGGTCCGCCGGACCGTTTCCAGCGGAGATTCCTCCTCCGGATTTGGATCCGATGGCGTGTACTCACCATCGGATCAAAATCCGCGCGGAATTCATCCGCGGTGACGTGTCGCGCTGTCGCCGCAATGATGACGCGGCGACGTGCACGACGCTGGAAGGTAAGTACTTCCACGCATGCGTCGAATCATTACGACGCATGCGAGGGAGGGGAGCGGACGGATTGATCCGGTGAGTCTGTACAGACCACTGGATCAATCCGCTGGACCCGATTCAAGCGGATAAATTTCTTAGCATGCTAAGGAATTTATATCCGCTTGAAATCGATCCGGCCGAGAAATCCCTGCGGATAAATATCCGCTAGGCCGTACAAACGACCGGATTTATCCGCTGGAACTGATCCGCGGATCAATTCCAGCGGATAGATCCGGTGGTGTGTACGAGGCCTAAGGGTTTGCCTTTATATTATCCAAAATATATTTGAAGCTGAGATCCACTCAGTAGCTAAGAGTGAACCTGCAATGAAGCTTGCGTAACAAAGGTAACGTTTTATCAGACCCTGGTTAAAAAGCAATAACTCATGGTTCTTCTGGAGTAAATGCATAAATCAGAGACAGATAGGTCAAGAGTAAATGTGGGAAAGGATGGAATGGTGAATAACCAGAAACGTAATAAGAAGTGTCTATGGTATTGGCAATAGGACTACATAAGGATATGGTTAATTTGATACAGTGTAAGAAGACAGTTCAAAAGAGATAACTTCAGAATAAAGCAACATGGGAACCCACTTCTCACACCTATACCAGTATGGGAAGGTGGGAGATCTGTAGGGGAAGCTGCTTGGTTAAACATAGTGAAAGACACCTAGGACATAGGTCTAGATAAAACAAATGGTTGGTATTCTTTGGTGATTATGTATCTTTACCAGCTCTGCACAAAGAAGTCTTATGGAATAGACTTCCCTAATGCAGGCTATAGAACTGTCCCTCTGACTATCTTGTTCTTGGATTGTTTAACCACTTCATTACTGGGCACTTAAACCCCCTTTGTGCCCAGACCAATTTTCAGCTTTCAGCGTTGACGCATTTTGAATGACAATTGCGCGGTCATACAACACTGTACCCAAATTATATTTTTATCATTTTTTTCCCACAAATAGAGCTTTCTTTTGGTGGTATTTGATCATCTCTGCGATTTTTATTTTTTGCGCTATAAACAAAAAAATAAAGAACATTTTGAAAAAAAATACAATATTTTTTACTTTTTGTTATAATATCCCAATTTTTTAATTTTGGTTTGCGCAAAAGTTATAGCGCCTACAAAATAGGGGATAGATTTATGTTTTTTTTTTACTAGTAATGGCGGCGATCTGCGATTTTTTTGTCAGGCCTGCGATATTGCGGCGGACGTATCGGACACTTTTGACACAATTTTGGGACCATTCACATTTATACAGCGATTAGTGCTATAAAAATGCACTAATTACTGTATAAATGTGACTGACAGGGAAGGGGTTAACACTAGGGGGTGAGGAAGGGGTTAAATGTATTCCCTGGGTGTGTTCTTACTGTGTGGGGGGAGGGGACTGACTGGGAGAGGTGACCGATGCTGTGTCCCTATGTACAAGGGACACAGCATCAGTTTCCTCTCTCCCTGACAGGACATGGAGCTCTGTGTTTACACACAGAGCTCCACGTCCCTGCTCTCACCGCCGATCGCGGGTACCTGGCGGACATCGCGGCCACCAGGCACACGCATCGGCTCCCCAGCGATGCGCCGGGCACAGTGTTTCCCCGCTGTGCGCCCCCAGCGGCGTGCACGGAGAATGTAAACAACAGGACGTCCAAAGACGTCCACCCGGCACTTGAGAGCCGCGCTGTGAACGTCTTTCGTCCATAGCGCGGATCCCAAGTGGTTAATAGGATACCACTTGGATACCACTTGGGCTGGAAAAAGCGCCCAGAGGCGATTCAGTTCGCATGAGTTGCGCTATACAAGTCATTCATTCATTCATTCGTATACATTATACATACCTATACATCTGTTTTCTAGATTGTAAGTCCCCAACAGTATGTCAGGAACCTGGAACCTATGCAGTGACTGCCTATATCATTTCTCATTTAGCCACCTCATATTCTGCCCAGTTCCCTGCCTAATCTCTTGGACAACATTAACTTATTTCTGGTGAACCTTGATTTCTTTGGTCCTCCCTTGAACTTCCTGATTTAAGCAGTGTCTCTGTACTTCCTGTCTGCCAGATAATTGTGTTCTCTCCAGACAATAGCTCTTTTGCGTACCTGCAGCTGGTCTTATCTTCACAACCACTCATTACTGACCATTGGCTTGTTCCTTGACTATGCATAAGCTTGATCCCAACCTGCAACCTCTCAGTACAGACGCTTGCCTTGTTTACTAACTATGCTTCTACTTGATCCCTACCTGCTGCATTGCTACAGGACCCCTGCTTGCTCATCTCCTGGTGGGGTGAACTTGAGGACCATTGCAACCTGGCACTAGCATGCAGCAAAACCCATCTTCATTCATCAGGAGCTGTGGTAAAGACCGGCTAGTGCTTAGACCACACACCTCGGGTAAGCTTGCGTCATCTGCCAGGGTGACCTGCTTATCTACTTATCCTGCTTGTTGGTGTAAACCTCTCTACTGCTATAGCTCCTGATCTCCAAGCCTGACTCCTGGCTATGACAGAATAACCTGTCCCAAACATGGAAGCTGTTATAGCAACTGCTGTGACTCTTATCAGGTACCAATTTGCAGAGCTACAAGAGTTCAATGTTAACTACCAAGAACAATTTAACAAACTGGAACATGTGATCAGGGCCGTCTTTAGCGCAGGGCAAATAGGGAAGCTGTCCAGGGCCCAGTAACTGTTGGGGGGCCCAAAGCAGCTGCCGATTCAGCCCACACTGCTGCCCGCTGGAGTTCCGCTTGTTAGCTGAAAACTAGTCACTACTGTCAGTTGTAGATACAGAGAAGCACTGCTTCTGTATTTACAAGTGACAACGCTCCTCTGTCTGTCGGCGGCCACCCCAATCCCTCTCCGCTCTATATGAGAGCAGAGGAGTGAGAGCGAAGAGAGAGGGAGGGGGCGGGCAATGTACACAGGCAGAAGCTCCTCATGAAGCAGCCAGAGCCTGTATGGACGGACATCCTTTAAGTTTAGTTGATCTTCTGTAGCTAGCTGCACTCTGACTGTGAGGTTTTCTAGATGCTAGGAGAGGATTTGGGGAGGGAGAAAATCTCTACACTGGAGACGCTGCGGACCGGAGTGACAGGAAATGACAGAGCGGCGCTCTGTGTTTCTCCCGCCCCCCCCCCCCCCCGACAGACCCGTGTAGCACACAGCCAAGTGAAGTGTTGTGGCTGTGTGCTGGGTCTGATAGGCGGAGACTGCTGCACTGCTGTGTCAGGTTAGAAAAAACAACGTGGAGAAATGGGAAAGTGGATTTACATGTGCACTGGGGGTACAGAGGTGAAAACATGAGGGGGGGTACATACGTGAACATGGGGGGGTACAGAGGTGAATGTGGATAGGGGGGATACAAAGGTGAACATGGGGTGGAGATAGAGGTGAATGTGGATGGGGGGTACAGAAGTGGATGGAAGGATACAGAGGTGAACGTGAATGGGGGGTACAGAGGTGAATGTGGATGGGGGGATACAGAGGTGAATGTGGATGGGGGGTACAGAAGTGGACGGAAGGATACAGAGGTGAAAGTGGATTGGGGGTACAGAGGTGAATGTGGATGGGGGAACAGAGGTGAATGTGGATGGGGGTACAGAAGTGGACGGAAGGATACAGAGGTGAACCGGGATGGGGGTACAGAGGTGAACGGGGATGGGGGTACAGAGGTGGTGGAGGAGGGGGGGTACAGAGGTGGGCGAGGGGGTACAAAAGGTGGACATGGGGGGTACAGAGGTGGATGGAAGGATACAGAAGTGAATGTGGATGGGGGGTACAGAGGTAGACGGGATACAGAAGTGAATGTGAATGTGGATGGGGGGTACAGAGGTGGATGAAAGGATACAGAAGTGAACGTGGATGGAGGGGTACAGAGGTAGACGGGATACAGAAGTGAATGTGGATGGGGGGTACAGAGGTGGATGAAAGGATACAGAAGTGAACGTGGATGGGGGGTACAGAGGTAGACGGGATACAGAAGTGAATGTGGATGGGGGGTACAGAGGTGGATGAAATGATACAGAAGTGAGCTGTGGATAGAGGGGTACATATGTGGAATACAAAAGGTGAACTGTAGGTGAACTGTAGACGGAGGGGGTACCGAGGTGAACTATGGATGGAGGGGGGTACAGAGGTGACCAATAGATGGTTACTTTGGGGGGGAGGCTATGCAAGTACTGCCCCTCGTTCTGATATTTTCCTATGCCCTGCGTGATACATACACCTCACAGTACACACTCCCAATCCCTGTGTGTCAGCCTGGACTCCCCTATCCCCCCCCCCATCATCCTGAACTTCCCTATTTCTCCCCCCCATCATCCTGGACTCCGCTATTTATATAGCGCTGACATTTTGCGCAGCACTTTACAACATAAGGGCAGACAGTACAGTTACACATTTGTTTTTTGCTCCCTAAGTTACGGTGGCGTAGCGTAAAAGCCTGCGTAATTCAAAGTAGGCTGGTAGTGGGCGTGTTGTATTGAAATAAATCGTGACCCCATGTGAATGCATGGCCGAACGAACGGCGCATGCGCGCGCATGCTCAGAATCACGTCGCAAATACTCCCTACGATACGACGTCACAATGCGCACGACGTGAAACCTCACTTACGCCCAGCCCCATTCACGTACGACTTACGTAAACAACGTAAAATCCGACGGCACTTCCGACGTCCATACCCTAAACGACTTAGACCAGCTTTTTGGTGGTTTAACTTTACGCCGGAAAAACGCCTTACGTAAACGATGTAGATTACAGCGACGGGCGCAAGTACGTTTGTGAATCGGCGTATCTAGCTCATTTACATTATCGACGCGTAAATCAACGGAAGCGTCCCTTGCGGCCAGCGTAAATATGCACCCAAGATACGACGGCGTAGGAGACTTACGTTGGTCGTATCTTGGCCAAATTCAGGCGTATCTGGTTTCCAGAATACGCTTAAAGATACGATGGCGCACATTCGGACTTACGACGGTGTATCTACTGATACGTCAGCGTAAGTCTCTCTGAATCTGCCTAATAATTGCTGTATTTAAATTCCTGAGATGATGCTAACACACATATGCCTCTACCACTCCATTTTAATGAAGACCGCTGCCCTTACAGGGGTTTCCTTAACCAATGTTGCATATATTTCCAAATGCAACTTGCTGCATTTTTTTGTTATCAACCTCCTGATTAAGAAAGGTCTAGCTTGGGCCTCCTCTTATATAGAACAAGACAGCACAACTAAAAATGATTAGGAGACATTTGTGATGAACCAAGTTTTTGATGATCCTAGCTGCTGTGCTACTGCTGAAGCAGAGTTGCATAGTCTGTGGCAGGATAGACGCTCTGTTGCTGAGTACACAGTGAACTCCACCATTGTCTCTCAGATATCACTTGGAACCCAAAAGCTCCAAATATTAGTTCCACCAAGGGCTCTCCAAACAAGTAAAAAATGAGCTTGCCAGACTATAGACTCCTAATGAATTTGAAGCTTTCATTCAATTATGTATCCAAATCAATCAAAGACTAATGCCGCGTACACACCATCACTTTATGTGATGAAAAAAAACGACACTTTCTGTGAAGTAAAAAATGACGTTTTTGAAACTTCAATTTTCAAAGACGAAGTTGCATACACACCATCGTTTTCTCACAATGATCTTGCAAAGTCAGGTTACGTTCCACCACGTTTTACCATTGAAGCTAGCTTCTGGGCATGCGTGGATGAAAAAACGTCTTAGAAAACGACGTTTTTTGCTACACACGGTCAATTTCTGTGAGGTAAAAAGTGCACTTTTGAAAAACGACACATAAAATTGAAGCATGCTTCAATTTTTTTCTGTCGTTTTTTAGAAGACATAAAACGACGTTTTTGCCCACACACGGTCAATTAAATTGACGTTTTTGAAAATGACGTTTTTTTCCATCGCAGAAAGTGATGGTGTGTACGCGGCATTACAGATAGGAGGAAGACTGAAAAAATTTGGAAGTAATGGTCGCATACATTCAGAAGGATCCAAAAGTTTTTCCGGATTGATTCTAATGCCCTGTACACACGATCGGTTCGTCTGATGAAAACGAACCGATGGATTTTTTCATCAGATATCCGATAAAGCTTACTTTCATCAGTTTTGCCTACACACCATCGGTTAAAAATCCGATCGTGTTCAATGTGGTGATGTAAAACACAACGACGTGCAGAGAAAAATTAAGTTCAATGCTTTTGAGCATGCTTTGACTTGATTCTGAGCATGCATGGATTTTTGACTGATGGATTTCCCCACAGACGATTGTTTTATTTTATCGGTTTTTTAACCATACGAAAATTTTAAAACAGGTTCTATTTTTTTTCACCTATGGGAAAAAAACTGATGGGGCCCTCACATGATCGGTTCGTCCGATGAAAACGGTCCATCTGTCCATTTTCATCAGACGAACCGATCGTGTGTACAGGGCATTACACTCCCAAACCTATGCAGCTTAATGCTATTAAAGGATTAGGAGACACACTTGACAAGGGAAAAACATTGTTTTTTTGAAACAGAGGGGTTTTCAAACCCAGTATCATTCTGTACACACTACATACTCAAGGGGTGTGAGCATTTTGATAGGCACTGGGGTGGTGTTCTCCTGCAAACAGGCTGTCATATATGATAAGGGATGGTATGTTTTTCTTTATTGTACCTTTGAAAATAGGGGATACATTCTGGCTAATGTATACATTCCGCCTCTGTTTAAATCTGAAGTAATACTTAAATTGATAGCACTTGTCTCTGATAAACCTAATGTCCCAATACTAGTGATGGGTGATTTTAATGCAGTGGAAGATAGCTAGGTACCTAATGAGAATGCCACAAGATCAAATAACTGATAGAATATTATATAAATGAATAAATGAAGTAGGATTGAAGGATATATGGAGATTGAGGAACCCGAAAGAACAATATTCATGCTTTTCTAAGAATCTCCAGAACCGATATAGCTGTAGGTAGTGAGGATATATTGAGTCATATTAAAAACATTAAATATATGTCTAGAGGTCTCTCAGATCTCTCCCCATTGATGGTGTCGATATCATTATAAAGGGTAATGGATAATGGATTGACAATGGATTTACATCGGGGGACACTGTTTTTTTATTTTTTAACACACATTGTGTTTTTATTACTTTTTGACATTTTTTGGTGAATGAGTACCCCATACTCATTCACATAGGGGGTTTCCAGATTTTGTTAAGTCCCCTGCCCGCAACCACATTCCAAGGTTGTAGGGAAGTGACCTTGTCCCCATCAACATGGGGACATGGTAATTTGGGGTGGGGGGACAGAGGAAAGGAGGCTCCCAATTGAGGCCTATTATGAAGAAATGTGTCGAATGGAGCCAAATCTGTGACATTTGCATGCATGAGACAGCTGGTGAGGTCCATGACTGAGCTTGTTGATTTTACTATCCGCTGTTTTAAATCTTCATAACTGTAAGTGCAACAGCAGTGTCCGTGGCCCTGGTGGTTTATCCTGTATTATCCCTATGGCTGTATGTGTCCCCCCTGGTCTTCTCCTTGCTTTAGTTACTCCCCAATCGACGGGAGGCTTAGTTCCAAGGACCATCATTGAGCACATGTCTGCAAGAGTAAGACGCTCCTACTCCGTGTTGAAATCATCAGTAATGAGGTAAAAAAAACTGTTATACTGTATAAAATATAATGCTATGAAACTCTGGGGTATTGAGGCTTGCTACCTGTGGAGAGTATAATGTAATTTTATCTGTAAATTGACCTCCTTTTTTCTATGGGGTTATCCATGGAATCAGTGTATTCCATATGTTTATCTGAATATGAATATGAATATAATCCCGTAATGCGCATCGCAAGTTGCGCTGCATGTTCTTACTGGTCCCTGCTGTCTTCTGGGACATGTGTGTTTCCCAGAACACAGAGAGGGAGGACAGAGTAGGCGCCGGAAGTGGCATAGGTCACGCGATCACTACAGTGGTCTATGCCAGGTAGTTGGAGCAAATACCTGTATTACACATGTATCTGCTCCCTCTTCCCCTCTGAAAGGTGCCAAATGTGACACTGGAGGGGGGGGGGGGATTACAAAAAGTGGAAGTTCCATTTTTGGGTGAAACTCAACTTTAATGAAAGAATGAAAGAGATGAGGCCCTGCTAATTTCCATCATCGAATCATGTGCTAGCAAAAATGCTTTTCATTTTCTTTGAATGTGATTGGATATTCTTTAATAAACGTAATGAACGTAGTCCCTGCTGCATTTACCTCCATGAAGATGGTGCAGCGGTCCAGAGATTTGTAAGTCACAGTGTTCAAGATGAGAGCAATTTTGATTGGTCAGTATGGGCATGTGACCATTTTGACCAATCAGAATTTCTGTGATCATCCTGGTGTCCCTAGCAAATAAAGCTTTCAAATCCTCGGAATGCTGCACCAGGGCAGTGAAAGCTAATTATTAACAAAGGTAAAAACAGCAGGGACAGAGGGGGGTTGTGACAAGGGTTTACTTACACTTTAAGACTGCACAGCACTAAGGAAAAACATTGTAAGAGGACAGACAACTATTTCAGGTAGATAGTAACGGTGGTGGGAACTAGGGATGAGCTTCGAGTTCGAGTCAAACTCATGTTCGACTCGAACATTGCCTGTTCGCCTGTTCGGCGAACAACGAACAATTAGGGGTGTTCGCGGCAAATTCGAAAAGCCGCGGAACACCCTGTTAAAGTCTATGGGAGAAAATAAAAGTGTTAATTTTAAAGGCTAATATGTAATTTATTGTCCTAAAAAGTGTTTGGGGACCTGGGTCCTGTCCCAAGAAACATGTATCAATGCAAAATTTTTTTTTAAAAACGGTAGTTTTTTCAGGCACAGTGAATTTAATAACGCTAAAAGTGAAACAATAAAAGTGTAATATTACTTTAAATTTCGTACCTAGGGGGGGTGTAAAGTCAGCATGTGAAAAAGCGCATGTTTCCCGTACATAGAACTGTCCCTGCACAAAGTGTCATTTCTGAAAGAAAAAAAGGCATTTAAAACCGGCTTTGCGGCTCTAATGAATTGTCGGCTCTGGCAATTCAGGGATGATTCATTCATAACAAATAAAAATAAAAAAGCTGGGGGTCCCCCCAAATTCCATTAACAGGCCCTTCAGGTCTGATATGGATATTAAGGGGAACCCCGCCGTCAATTTAAAAAAAAAATTACGTGGGGTTCCCCCCAAATATCCATACCAGACCCTTCAGGTCTGGTGTGGAGTTTAAGGGGAACTCCACCCCAAATTTAAAAAAAACAAATGGCGTGGAGTTCCCCCAAAAATCCACACCAGACCCTTATCCGAGCACGTTAACCTGGCCGGCCGCAGAAAAGAGGGGGGGACAGAGTGCGCCCCCCCTCTCCTGAACCGCACCAGGCCACATGCCCTCAACATGGGGAGGATGTCCCCATGTTGATGGGGACAAGGGCCTCATCCCCACAACCCTTGCCCGGTGGTTGTGGGGGTCTGCGGGCGGGGGGCTTATCAGAATCTGGAAGACCCCTTTAACAAAGGGGAACCCAAGATCCTGGCCCCCCCCTATGTGAATCGGTAATGGGGTACACTGTACCTCTACCATTTCACGAAGGAAGTGTAAATAGTAAAAAAAAAACATACACAGACACCGTAGAAAAAAATCCTTTATTAATAAAAAAAAAATCCAGCGATGTGAATCCACTCTGGGCTTTCCCAGTGACGTACGAGGGTGCGTCAGAGGGGGCGGGGTCATGTGACGGGTGGCCGCTTCCCCTATATAAGAAATGTCACAGCTCCAGCGCGTCATTCCGCTGGGCTGTGTCCAGCGGAGAGTGGAGCTCGCCTGCTGCGCTCTGGACGAATGGATCTTCTCATCGCTGGACCGGACCACTGATCATCCATCGCTGGAGAGATCATCCATCGCTGGATAGAAGACAACGTTGGAGCGGGGGCCGGGCCGAGAGTGGATTCACATCGCTGGATTTTTTTTTTTTATTAATAAAGGATTTTTTTCTACGGTGTCTGTGTATGTTTTTTTTTAACTATTTACACTTCCTTCGTGAAATGGTAAAGGTACAGTGTACCCCTTTACCGATTCACATAGGGGGGGCCAGGATCTTGGGTTCCCCTTTGTTAAAGGGGTCTTCCAGATTCTGATAAGCCCCCCGCCCGCAGACCCCCACAACCACCGGGCAAGGGTTGTGGGGATGAGGCCCTTGTCCCCATCAACATGGGGACATCCTCCCCATGTTGAGGGCATGTGGCCTGGTGCGGTTCAGGAGAGGGGGGGCGCACTCTGTCCCCCCTCTTTTCTGCGGCCGGCCAGGTTAACGTGCTCGGATAAGGCTCTGGTGTGGATTTTTGGGGGAACTCCACGCCATTTTTTTTAAATTTGGGGTGGAGTTCCCCTTAAAATCCACACCAGACATGAAGGGTCTGGTATGGATATTTGGGGGGAACCCCATGTAATTTTTTTTAAATGCCTTTTTTCCTTTCAGAAATTACATTTTGTGCAGGGACAGTTCTATGTACGGGAAACATGCGCTTTTTCACATGCTGACTTTACACCCCCCCTAGGTACGAAATTTAAAGTAATATTACACTTTTATTGTTTCACTTTTAGTATTATCAAATTCACTGCTCCTGAAAAAACGGCAGTTTTTAAAACTTTTTTTTTGCATTGATACATGTTTCCTGGGACAGGACCCAGGTCCCCAAACACTTTTTAGGACAATAACTTGCATATTAGCCTTTAAAATTAACACTTTAGATTTCAAATGTTCGAGTCCCATAGACTTTAACGGGGGTTCTAAAGTTCATAAGAACATTTGGTGTGTTCGCAAGTTCTGATGCGAACCGAACAGGGGGGTGTTCGCAGGGCCGCTGATAAGGCAGTACAGCCAGCCCTGTTGTACCGGGCCCCGGCCTTATAAACTCCACAGGGGGGCCCGGTTAACGCTAAAATGTATTTCTAGCAACAAAAAAAAATAGGACTTTATAACCCACACCCACTTTATTGCCAGGGAATATAGTCATTTCCTGGGCCCCCTCGGGTCAACAGAGGGGCCCAGGAGGTGAGAGCAGAGGAGGGACTATTTCTCCATTTTCGGGCGCAGGCACACAATTCTCACCACATGCTGCTCTTAACCTGTGCACCTACACAGATTATAGTTCCGGCCATTCACTGTGTGCCTTCCCTGGCGGATGGATTCTATTGTGAAGTGGCTCTCCTGCATCAGAGTCCCATTGCTGAAGCCCGAGGGAGAGAGCAATCACTGTGACTAAGAAGGCTCAGAGTTCAGCAGGAGAACTTGTGGCAGTGATACACAGGCAAGCAGTCCCCTTCAGGTGACACAGGCTACTCAGGCAAGTGCAGTCCTCAGACTCCCTGCTGTGTGCTAATGATGATGATAGAGATTACAGCACAGCAGGTTCTGTGTGGTTCTCTCAGTGTCACATGGCTATTGGACGCTGACATTGCTATGTGCTGTGTTATAGTCCCACAGTACAGCCATAAGTTAACAATGTCAGCACTCAACAGCCATGTGACACTGAGAGAGCCACATAGAACCTGCTGTGCTGTAATCTCTATCATTATCCTCATCAAAAAACACACAGATGCTACTTTACACTTTTGTTTGGGGGGGGGGGGGGGTAAAAACACACAGCTGAGCTGCATTTTGCCACCCCCCCAAACCACTCCCCTTTAAGAACCTTTTACCCCAGGTTTCCAATTAGATCCGCCTGTTAGTTTTTCCTTTGAACCTGCTTGATAGCTCCATGTACGTCTAGGGAGTCCAGATGTAAATTGCCTTGTGCCCATTTACACCCACCTACCTCCATGTCCATTCAGGTCCAAAACAAAATGGAAAAGGACTGTATCTCAAATGTGTCAGATCAGAGTTAGCCTGATGTAAATGGACCCAAGTCCATTTACATCTGGCCACCCATATAGCCACCACAAGTCTGTGATGTATGTGGACACACACCGAATAGGCATGGACATCAAAACACTGACATCTGTCACATTCAGCTTCAATTTTGATTGGTGGGGCACTGTGACAGCTTCCTAGCAGGATAGCTAAGGTGGTTTCAGACTAGAGTCCGAACACACCCGAGCTCATCCCATCAAATTAGTTGTGAAAAAAGTTATAAAATAAGACATCTGTGCTGCTTTATAATATGTGTAATATATTTAAAATATTAATGGTTACTAAAGAATAAGTTCACCTTTTGGAACATGTTACATGTTTCACCTGTTTTTAGGGTGAAATATGTAACATGCTCCTGCCACCAGTTTCCCCAATCCCCCCCCCTCTTGACAGCATGGGATCAGGGGTGGGGTCGAGTGCGGGATCGGGAGGGGCCCTGTCAGGTAGGCTGTACGGGGCCCCATGATTTCTAACAGCGGCCCTGGGTGTTCGGCTCATCCTTAGTGGGAACTGAACCAAATGCAGAATGGTTACAGTATTATTCAAAGGTATACAAGCCAATAGGGTATCACTGCTAATGAAACAATTATAATCATGGTAAAAATGCTAAATATTATGACTCTATGTAGATCATACCCTTGGTGAAAACTGGATCCAGGACTCCAGTGCAATGAGGTTACAGTATTAACTAAGGATGAGCCGAACACCCCCCTGTTCGGTTCGCATCAGAACTTGCGAACACACCAAATGTTCGTGTAAACTTTAGAACCCTGTTAAAGTCTATGGGACTGGAACATTTGAAATCGAAAGTGTTAATTTTAAAGGCTAATATGCAAGTTATTGTCCTAAAAAGTGTTTGGGGACCTGGGTCCTGTCCCAGGAAACATGTATCAATGCAAAAAAAGTTTTAAAAACGGCAGTTTTTTCAGGAGCAGTGAATTTAATAATGCTAAAAGTGAAACAATAAAAGTGTAATATTACTTTAAATTTCGTACCTGGGGGGGGGGGTGTAAAGTCAGCATGTGAAAAAGCGCATGTTTCCCGTACATAGAACTGTCCCTGCACAAAGTGTCATTTCTGACACTTTTCTACGGTGTCTGTGTGTTTTTTTTAACTATTTACACTTCCTTCGTGAAATGGTAGAGGTACAGTGTACCCCATTACCAATTCACATGGGGGGGGGCAGGATCTGGGGGTCCCCTTTGTTAAAGGGGTCTTCCAGATTCTGATAAGCTCCCCGCCCGCAGACCCCCACAACCACCGGGCAAGGGTTGTGGGGATGAGGCCCTTGTCCCCATCAACATGGGGACATCCTCCCCATGTTGAGGGCATGTGGCCTGGTGCGGTTCAGGAGAGGGGGGGCCGCACTCTTCCCCCTCTCTTTTCTGCGGCCAGCCAGGTCAACGTGCTCGGATAAGGGTCTGGTGTGGATTTTTGGGGGAACTCCACGCCATTTTTTTTTAAATTTGGGGTGGAGTTCCCCTTAAAATCCATATCAGACCTAAAGGGCCTGTTAATGGAATTTGGGGGGACCCCCAGCTTTTTTATTTTTATTTTTTATGAATTAATCATCTCTGAATTGCCAGAGCCGACAATTCATTAGAGCCGCAAAGCCGGTTTTAAATGCCTTTTTTTCTTTCAGAAATGACACTTTGTGCAGGGACAGTTCTATGTACGGGAAACATGCGCTTTTTCACATGCTGACTTTACACCCCCCCTAGGTACGAAATTTAAAGTAATATTACACTTTTATTGTTTCACTTTTAGCATTATTAAATTCACTGCTCCTGAAAAAACGTCCGTTTTTAAAACTTTTTTTGCATTGATACATGTTTCCTGGGACAGGACCCAGGTCCCCAAACACTTTTTAGGACAATAAATTGCATATTTGCCTTTAAAATTAACACTTTAGATTTCTCCCATAAACTTTAACAGGGTGTTTCGCGGCTTTTCGAATTTGCCGCGAACACCCCTAATTGTTCGTTGTTCGCCGAGCAGGCGAACAGGCAATGTTCGAGTCGAACATGAGTTCGACTCGAACTCGAAGCTCATCCCTAGTATTAACAAAGGTACGTGACCAACAGGGCATTGCCAATAATGAAACTATGATTTCCAAAGTCATACTAGGTAAACTTAACAAAATCTGTCCTAAGTTTCATAAACTTCCTTTATGCCACGGAAATTACATTTCCTCAGAAATTGTGTATTCTCGTATTCTCATGATATAAAGTCCTCTCTACTATCTCTACCCAAAGGAAAACAAAGTAGAGTAGCAGTGCGATAGGAACAATCAGATGTTTGTAAGAATAAACCAGCGTAGATAGTCCTAAATTGCTAGATCTTCTTTATTATACATGAGGTTCATTTCCTGTTCCCGTGTGGACTTAAAAATGGATTGCCTTAGGCAATTGAAGATTTATTCTGTAGTATTAAGTGCCATGTCAGGCTTTAGCAGTGTTCCCTAGCTGGTTCCGCTAGAACTGCTTTTATTGCTTTATTTTAAGTATGTGTCTGCTGTCCCTATTAGTATTCTTCCCCCTCTTCCCTTCACTGTATCAGGGACCCAGAAGATTTTGACCTACTGGTAGATAACCTGACATCCGACTGTGATTTAAAATGTTAGCTACCTGGTAAGAATATAATACAGTGATGATAAAAAAATGCCAAGGCTGGTTCTAGGTAAATATGAAAAGTAGAAAAAAAGAAGATACAGCGCAAATCCTAATGATTGAAAATTCTGATGTGACACAAAATTAAGTAATATAAACCTGAAAAAAGAAGATATCTGACGTGACACAAAATAATAATAATGATAATAGTAATAACAGTCAACTGCTGGCCATCAATGAAGATGAACAATTGACTAAGACGCAAATGCAAGTGAGAAAACACAAGTGAATATAAACAAAAATAGAAAATGTTCGTAAATTTGTGAAAATACACAATTGTGCAAAGAAAATAGTTCCAAGAAAGGTGTTAGTCCATATATTCCCTCTCGGCGTCCTCGATTGCTTCCCCTTCCTGGGTCAGTTCAGGTTAGCGTGATAACGTCGGAATGCAGGCCACGCATTCCGACGTTATCACGCTAACCTGAACTGACCCAGGAAGGGGAAGCAATCGAGGACGCCGAGATCTCGTCTCTGTAACCGCACTTAGTGCACCTTATTGGGCCTGATTATCTTCATATTTCTGTAAGTGCATTACTTTTACTTTGACCATTAAACTGTTTAGCAATTTTTCACTATGGGCCCTCTCCTTTTCTTTTCCATCTGAGCCATCCATCCGCCCTGGACGATAGGATTTGGTCTGAAGGATTTCCAGTGTGTTATCTATAGTCATTTGGGTGACTCTAAACATACCCGGGTTCAGTCCGACCACCGTTGTGGTCATCATATCTGGTAAGGGGATTGATTTGTCACTCGGGTGTGCCTTAGGTGAAGGTGGTGCCAGCCCTTTACTTATCCCCTCTTTTTTCTGAAGACATTCTCTGCGGAATTCTTTTTTCTCAAGGAAGCTTTCTTTAGGACACCAGGGAATATATGGACTAACACCTTTCTTGGAACTATTTTCTTTGCACAATTGTGTATTTTCACAAATTTACGAACATTTTCTATTTTTGTTTATATTCACTTGTGTTTTCTCACTTGCATTTGCGTCTTAGTCAATTGTTCATCTTCATTGATGGCCAGCAGTTGACTGTTATTACTATTATCATTATTATTATTTTGTGTCACGTCAGATATCTTCTTTTTTCAGGTTTATATTACTTAATTTTGTGTCACATCAGAATTTTCAATCAATAGGATTTATTATTTTGTGTCACGTCAGATATCTTCTTTTTTCAGGTTTATATTACTTAATTTTGTGTCACATCAGAATTTTCAATCATTAGGATTTGCACTGTATCTTCTTTTTTTCTATTTTTCCAAATATATGTATCTATATTTTCGGTACCAGCAGCATTTCCACGGTTTCACTTTGGTTTAGCGCAGTGTTTTTTTCTTTTTTACAAATATGAAAAGTAGGCCACAAGTGTTGGACAGTATTTAGAATCACATTCATATCAGTTCATATTGTCCTAAAGTCAGGGGCGGACTGACCATTGGGACTCTAGGGCACTGCCCGAGGGCCCCATGCCACTAGGGGGCCCCATCAGGGTAGCCAGGCTCAATAAAACCAGGGACAGTATGTAAAAATCTGTCTGTCCCTGATATGTCCAAAACCGACATGCTTTTAATGTGAAAATCCTGAGATTTTAGCTGCCCTGCCTATGCAATGCTTCCTGGCGTGGTGGCCAACTGTAAGCACGGGGGCCCCGTAATCTTCTATTGCCCGGGGGCCCCATGAGTTGTCAGTCCACCCCTGCCTAAAGTGAACCCGAGCAGAGGAGGCTCATGAGACTAGCAGTCAGAGATAGCAGTGCCTCTCACACTACAGATATACAGCTTTAAGTCTGTAGGCATGGGGTGCCTAAGGCTAGGTTCACATCACGATTTTTCCATCCGACAAACGGACCGTTAAATCGGATGGAATCGTATCTGTCAAAATCGTATGTAATCGTATGTCAAAAAAAATCGGATCCTGATTTTAAATAATGTAGGTTTTTTTTTTTTTTTTTAGAACAAGGTTTCCCTTTCTGTAGCATAATATACAATAAACTGGTTCCCAACAAATCCGTTCCTAGTAATTTGTGTTGTCTCCCATTAGTAACATTATATCAAACAACAGTCATTGATTTTTTTTCACAGACTTGTGCGATCTGATTATTCACTGAATAATTTCACTCTGCTTGTTTTTTTTTATATAAAATAAATTAAGAATATATATCCCTCTACCCTCTGCTTATACATTTCCCAAAGTTCCCAAAACTTACATTGAGCTATCACCCTATTGGCTGTAAATGAGAAGATGTTGCCTTTGGAATAAGTACAATTTCAATAAACATTGTAACATTGTATTTTGTTGCATGTCTCTTCTGCAATAAAAGCCTGCTTGCTCGCTGTTTGTCACAGTGTACTTTAAATGTACTTGCTTCTAAAGTAACATTTTTGCAGGATTTAATATCGGAACTACTGAAACAGCTTCAAAATCCTTACGGCTGATCACTGTATTTTAATTACAAAAAAGAACATTTGGAGATAGATAACCATAAAAGTCTGCTGTTGTCAAATGAAGTAAAAATCTGATTATTGTAATTGTATTTTTAAACGGAAAATTTAGTTCTGTGGCTGCAGGGAATACTGTATTAGCATGGCAAATATTTTACCTTTATCGCAGCAGTTCTCTTTAGTACATTGGCGGCGTTAGCGGAGAATATCTTGTCACCCTGCAGACTTTTTGGGCACTTTTTGTGTGTTGAGAATCCGGCTGTGAACGGAGAGGGGGTCCTGTGTTTCCCACCATGAGTAGCCCGGAGGTGATGGTGACAGCAAGCGACAGGAGAACTCTTCTAGATCTCATTGTGCAGGTCATTGGGGACAGTAGCAGCAGCAGGAGAAGTGAAGTGACAGCAAGCGACAGGAGAACTCTTCTAGATCTCATTGTGCAGGTCATTGGGGACAGTAGCAGCAGCAGGAGAAGTGAAGTGACAGCAAGCGACAGGAGAACTCTTCTAGATCTCATTGTGCAGGTCATTGGGGACAGTAGCAGCAGCAGGAGAAGTGAAGTGACAGCAAGCGACAGGAGAACTCTTCTAGATCTCATTGTGCAGGTCATTGGGGACAGTAGCAGCAGCAGGAGAAGTGAAGTGACAGCAAGCGACAGGAGAACTCTTCTAGATCTCATTGTGCAGGTCATTGGGGACAGTAGCAGCAGCAGGAGAAGTGAAGTGACAGCAAGCGACAGGAGAACTCTTCTAGATCTCATTGTGCAGGTCATTGGGGACAGTAGCAGCAGCAGGAGAAGTGAAGTGACAGCAAGCGACAGGAGAACTCTTCTAGATCTCATTGTGCAGGTCATTGGGGACAGTAGCAGCAGCAGGAGAAGTGAAGTGACAGCAAGCGACAGGAGAACTCTTCTAGATCTCATTGTGCAGGTCATTGGGGACAGTAGCAGCAGCAGGAGAAGTGAAGTGACAGCAAGCGACAGGAGAACTCTTCTAGATCTCATTGTGCAGGTCATTGGGGACAGTAGCAGCAGCAGGAGAAGTGAAGTGACAGCAAGCGACAGGAGAACTCTTCTAGATCTCATTGTGCAGGTCATTGGGGACAGTAGCAGCAGCAGGAGAAGTGAAGTGACAGCAAGCGACAGGAGAACTCTTCTAGATCTCATTGTGCAGGTCATTGGGGACAGTAGCAGCAGCAGGAGAAGTGAAGTGACAGCAAGCGACAGGAGAACTCTTCTAGATCTCATTGTGCAGGTCATTGGGGACAGTAGCAGCAGCAGGAGAAGTGAAGTGACAGCAAGCGACAGGAGAACTCTTCTAGATCTCATTGTGCAGGTCATTGGGGACAGTAGCAGCAGCAGGAGAAGTGAAGTGACAGCAAGCGACAGGAGAACTCTTCTAGATCTCATTGTGCAGGTCATTGGGGACAGTAGCAGCAGCAGGAGAAGTGAAGTGACAGCAAGCGACAGGAGAACTCTTCTAGATCTCATTGTGCAGGTCATTGGGGACAGTAGCAGCAGCAGGAGAAGTGAAGTGACAGCAAGCGACAGGAGAACTCTTCTAGATCTCATTGTGCAGGTCATTGGGGACAGTAGCAGCAGCAGGAGAAGTGAAGTGACAGCAAGCGACAGGAGAACTCTTCTAGATCTCATTGTGCAGGTCATTGGGGACAGTAGCAGCAGCAGGAGAAGTGAAGTGACAGCAAGCGACAGGAGAACTCTTCTAGATCTCATTGTGCAGGTCATTGGGGACAGTAGCAGCAGCAGGAGAAGTGAAGTGACAGCAAGCGACAGGAGAACTCTTCTAGATCTCATTGTGCAGGTCATTGGGGACAGTAGCAGCAGCAGGAGAAGTGAAGTGACAGCAAGCGACAGGAGAACTCTTCTAGATCTCATTGTGCAGGTCATTGGGGACAGTAGCAGCAGCAGGAGAAGTGAAGTGACAGCAAGCGACAGGAGAACTCTTCTAGATCTCATTGTGCAGGCCATTGGGGACAGTAGCAGCAGCAGGAGAAGTGAAGTGACAGCAAGCGACAGGAGAACTCTTCTAGATCTCATTGTGCAGGTCATTGGGGACAGTAGCAGCAGCAGGAGAAGTGAAGTGACAGCAAGCGACAGGAGAACTCTTCTAGATCTCATTGTGCAGGTCATTGGGGACAGTAGCAGCAGCAGGAGAAGTGAAGTGACAGCAAGCGACAGGAGAACTCTTCTAGATCTCATTGTGCAGGTCATTGGGGACAGTAGCAGCAGCAGGAGAAGTGAAGTGACAGCAAGCGACAGGAGAACTCTTCTAGATCTCATTGTGCAGGTCATTGGGGACAGTAGCAGCAGCAGGAGAAGTGAAGTGACAGCAAGCGACAGGAGAACTCTTCTAGATCTCATTGTGCAGGTCATTGGGGACAGTAGCAGCAGCAGGAGAAGTGAAGTGACAGCAAGCGACAGGAGAACTCTTCTAGATCTCATTGTGCAGGTCATTGGGGACAGTAGCAGCAGCAGGAGAAGTGAAGTGACAGCAAGCGACAGGAGAACTCTTCTAGATCTCATTGTGCAGGTCATTGGGGACAGTAGAAGCAGCAGGAGAAGTGAAGTGACAGCAAGCGACAGGAGAACTCTTCTAGATCTCATTGTGCAGGTCATTGGGGACAGTAGCAGCAGCAGGAGAAGTGAAGTGACAGCAAGCGACAGGAGAACTCTTCTAGATCTCATTGTGCAGGTCATTGGGGACAGTAGCAGCAGCAGGAGAAGTGAAGTGACAGCAAGCGACAGGGGAACTCTTCTAGATCTCATTGTGCAGGTCATTGGGGACAGTAGCAGCAGCAGAGAAAGTGGAAAAGTTATTACCAGGCACTACAACTATGGTCCTGCTTATTCTGCCGTACATGGCAATCATAGACTGTCCTCCAGGGAGAGATCAGCTTCATCTTCCCTGAGGGCTAGAAGAGTTCTCCTGTCGCTTGCTGTCACTTCACTTCTCCTGCTGCTGCTACTGTCCCCAATGACCTGCACAATGAGAACTAGAAGAGTTCTCCTGTCGCTTGCTGTCACTTCACTTCTCCTGCTGTTCTCACGATTGTAGGTTTGAAATCGTATGGCAAACGGATCCATTCACTTCCATTCATTTAATTTAGGTCCCCAAGTGCATCCGATTTGATCCGCATCCGATTGTAATACGATTTCAAATCGGGACCAAAAATCGTGGGCAAACACGTTTTTTGATACGATTTTAAATCGTATCAAATCGTATGCGGATCAAATCGGATGCACTTGGGGACCTAAATTAATGAATGGCAGTGAATGGATCCGTTTTGCCATACAGATTTGGACGATTTAAAAGCAAAAATCGTGAGTAAAAAAAGGATGTCAAAATCGTGGTGTGAATGCACCCTAAGCACACTCAGATATCAGGATATGCATTTTTATTTTTCAGAAGCAATTAATGACAAAATGTACACTTTCTGGGTCCTGCTTAGGTTGAATTACCTTTTCTAGATGTATGCTAAAAACATAGCAAATCCTAACTTGGGCATCGGTCCACTTTAGGTTTGAGGGATGTTAAATCTGCAGCTAAACAAGCAAAGAAAAGGAGGAAAAAAAACAGAACAGTATATACATAAGATTGTACAATCCAGCTGGAAACAATTCTCCACCATCTTGGATGGGAAAGATTGTTACCAGAAGATCAGTCTAGAATGATTTATGATTATTATTACTGTGTGCATTTAAAGGGAACCCATGCTGAGGATGCATGGAGGCTTCCATTGCTTACCTCTTTTATGAAAATGCTAGCTGTGGGGCTGTCGCCCTGAATCAATGGTTTCATTCAATGGAACAAATGTTAAAAGTGCATGAAATCTACGCTCTGTGTAAATAAGAAAAACTAGCAGCCACTTAACAAACCAGGATACCAGTTGATAAATATTAGAGAAAATAACCAGCGCTCAAAATAATGCAACAATATTCAAAATTGGCCATTTTCAAAATAGAACTCAATCTTAACAATGTAACCAAAAACTCATAAACTGTCCATAAGTGCAAAACAATCCAATGAAGGAATGATCTGTGCAGAGTGAAAGTATCCATCACCAGCAATAGCCTCACACTGATGCCTCGTACACACGACCGTTTTTTCCGATGAGAAAACTGCTATTAGAGCTTTTCGTCAGGAATCCCGGCCGTGTGTATGCCCCATCGCAGTTTTTTCGACGAGAAAGGATCTCTTTTTTCCCGTCAGGCCAAAAATCAGAGTGGGAAAACCGGTCGTCTGTATGTTTTTCCGATGGGCAAAAAAAGCACATGCTCAGAATCAAGTATGAGACGGGAGCGCTCTTTCTGGTAAAATTAGCGTTCGTAATGGAGATATCACATTCATCACGCTGTAACGGACTGAAAAGCACAAAGACTGAAAAGTGCGAAACGTCTCTCTCCAAATTTTTACTAACATGAGGATCAGCAAAAGCAGCCCAAAGGGTGGCGCCGTTGGAATGGAACTTCCCCTTTATAGTGCCATCGTACGTGTTGTACGTCACCGCGCTTTGGACGGGCGGACTTTTGTCTGAGCGTGTGTATGCAAGGCAGGCTGAGAAGAATTCTGACGGGAAAACCGTTGGTTTATTATCCGACGGAAAACCCGCTCGTGTGTACAAGGCATCAGGCTTTTTACCAGATGTCCAGGACCACAAAATATAATGGTCAAACAAGCAGCAGCAAGTTTATCCAGGAGGTTAACCGTCACCTGGATCACAGACAACCTGGGCTACTTCCTGATGCATTTCGTCAATAACAACAAATCTTCGGAGGATGGGCCGAGCTGAATGGAACAAATGTGTTTGTCAGTTCTGACACTATAGTTCCCGATTCACATATTTGTTCCAGGTGGGCGAATCAAAAAGTATTGCATTCACTTGGCAGTATGACAGCCAAGCAACTAGCGCTTTCAGATGGCTGTCAGAAACCTCAATTTTTTTCTCAGTACAGGTTTTCTTTTAACCACTTAAGCCCCGGACCATTATGCAGCCAAATGACCACTTTTTGCGATTCGGTACTGCGTTGCTTTAGCTGACAATTGCGCGGTCGTGTGACGTAACACCCAAACAAAATTGACGTATTTTTTTCCCCACAAATAGAGCTTTCTTTTGGTGGTATTTGATCACCTCTGCAGTTTTTATTTTTTGCGTTATAAACAAAAATAGAGCGACAATTTTGAAAAAAAAAATATAATAATATCCGCAAAATATATATAAAAAAAACGGTTTTTTCCTCAGTTTAGGCCGATACGTATTCTTCTACATATGTTTGGTAAAAAAAATTGTAATAAGCTTTATTGATTGTTTTGCACAAAAGGTATAGCGTCTACAAAATAGGGGATAGTTTTATGGCATTTTTATTAATATTTTTTTTTTTACTAGTAATGGCAGCGATCATCGATTTGTATCGTGACTGCGACACTATGGTGGACACAACGAACACTTTTGACACAGTTTTGGGACCATTGTCATTTTTAGAGCGATCAGTGCTATAAAAATGCACTGATTACTGTAAAAAGGATACTGGCAGTGAAGGGGTTAACCCCCTAGGTGGCACTGTAGGGGTTAAGTGTGCCCTAGTGAGTGATTCTTACTGTAGGGGGTATGGGCTACACGTGACAAGACAGTAATCACTGTTTCCGATTACAGGAAGCGACGATCACTGTCATTGTCATTAGGCAGAGCGGAGAGATGCTTGTTTACATTAGCATCTCCCCGTTCTTCCTTACCGTGAGATGATTGCGAGCATCCCCATGGCGATCGAGTCTGCGGGACCCACGGTCAGGCTCACGGAGCTCTTAAAGGGGACGTATATATACGTCCTTATGCCTGTCCGTGCCATGCTGCCGACGTACATAGTCGTGCGCTGGTCGGCAAGCAGTTTAACACTATGGGAATGACAGAGGTTCTATTGGCTACATCTACAATAAAATCTAATGGTGAAGTGTACATAAATACAGTGACATTTTGGAGATATTGAGGGCACCCCTAAAATAGCAAATTATTATACCTGCTTAACAACAGCATACCGGTAATACAAAAATAAGATTGTAGGTCTGTAAAACAGGACATAGAAGAACATATCTAGTTTTTAGTCAACACAAGTTAAAATCAAGATGACCTAGTAGGGGAATATATTTTCCAACATGTCTGACTTCTCACCCAGGATTTGCATAGACAATCTAAAATATAATTTCATTGTCCCCTTTAACTCTAAGTACAGTTTTAAAAGGTAGCTATCAAATATATCTACAGGTATATTAACCACTTGCCGACCACTGGCCGTCATATCGCCGTCAGTGGTGATATCTGAATGATACCTGCAGCTACAGGCATCTTTCAGATATCAATCTTTTCTGCCGACAATTCCCTTCATCGTAAGAGCAATTATAGCAGCTGTTCAGCCACTTGATCATTCTTACAGGCAGCGGAATGGGACAACCCCCCTCCCGCCGCTCTCTGGTGCTTCTCCTGGGTCACCTGTGCTATCGGGAACCTGGAGAAGGAATCCACCGCCGGCAGAAGTTAGCCATAGAGATTTCTGAGGGACAGATGGTCCCTGGAAGTCTCTATGACCCTCGGCATAGGTCTATGGTCTATGACCTATGACATTATGATATTACATCCGGGCCGGCAGAAGTAAACAAAGCTGGGGACTTGACAGGAAAGGCTGGGGTCATGATTTTTTTTTATCTCAGCCTTTCCTGCCTAGAGGAGAGATCTCTCCATAAAGAGGACCTGTCATGCACCATTCCTATTACAAGGGATGTTTACATTCCTTGTAATAGGAATAAAAGAAATAAAACATTTCTTTTAAAGGGAAAATGTAAAAAATAAATAAATAATTTAATAAAATAAACAATGAAAAAAAAAGTGCCCCCATCCCCATGAGTTTGCATACAGAAGCGAACGCATACGTAGGTCGTGCCCGCATATGAAAACAAGATTAAACCACACATGTGAGGTATCGCTGTGAACGTTAGAGCGGAGAGCAATAATTCTGGGAATAGACCTCCTCCAAACATGTGTCCCTATATGGGCTTGTTTACACTATCTCTATTTTTTATACACTACAAGAGCCCTCAAAAATTCCACTCACCTGTTAGCAATTTGCGAGTGGATTTTGAAGGCTGGTGAGCTATGGCTGCCTGGGAGCGGGGGAGGGGGGGGCGAGCACTGCCAAAGGGCGGGTTGCATGGGTGTCCTCCCAGCACTTGCGGAGGTGAAAAGAGAGGAGAGCAGGCGGCCATATTATCAGAGTGTGAGGAGCATCACTAGCGGCTTTCATTTCAGTAGCAAAGTGTTCCCCACACTCGCTGCCACACACAGCCCCGCCCTCTGTTCCCAGGACTTTGATAGACAGATCACCCATCCAATCCCGGGACGAGTGACGTGTGTCAAATTTCCCCTGCCAGGGGATGAAGGGGGCGGGGCTGTATGTGACACAGAGCAGCAGGAACAAACTGCTATTGAAATGAAAGGTGCCATTGCTTGCCACGCTACTTGCCACGGTCAGGATTAGTTTTACTGATCCCTCCCTGTCAGCCGCCTCACAGCAGTCCCAGCACCTGAGAGAGCGAAGCAGGTACAGTGTATTACAGATCACTCCGCCAGGCACTAGGGAAGGAGAGAGCAGCCAGCCACAACTATCGAGCATGCCGCACAGAGCAGGAACACAACCTTAAAATAAAGAACAAGTCCCTGTAATACTCCTGCCTTCTGGGCCCCTCTATGGACCTCATGGGGCCCAGAAAAATTTAATTATACACCTCCCCTAAACAGAAAAGGAGCGGGGTGTAATTTAGTGAGCCCTAGTTTGTTATTTGGAAGAAGTTAACTATTAAGCTTCCCAGGCCCCCCTGGTGAGCTCATTGGGCTTGGGCCCGGTACAAGAGGACCAGTTGTACTGCCCTATCAGTGGCCCTGGACTTGGCTGTTCAAGATCTTAAAGCTTTAACTGCTTGCCGACCTCCCGCTGTCGTTTTACGGCGGCAGGTCAGCTCCCCTGCGCGAGAGCCCGTAGCTCTACGTCAGCTCTCTCGCAGGCCACTAGGGGCTCGACCCGACTCCCGTGCGCGTGCCCGGCGGGCGGGATCGCCGCCGGACACACACGATCGCTTGTTACAGAGCAGGGACCGGGAGCTGTGTGTGTAAACACACAGCTCCCGGTCCTGTCAGGGGGGGAAATGCTGATCCTCTGTTCATACAATGTATGATCAGAAGATCAGTGATTTTCCCTAGTGAGGCCACCCCCCCTACAGTTAGAACACACCTAGGAAACATACTTAACCCCTTCCCGCCCCCTAGTGTTAACCCCTTCACTGCCAGTGGCATTTTTATAGTAATCCAATGCATTTTTATAGCACTGATAGCACAATGCCAATGGTCCAAAAAATGTGTCAAAAGTGTCCGAAGTGTCCGCCATAATGTCGCAGTACCGAAAAAAATCACTGATCACCGCCAAAATACCCCCTATTTTGTAAACGCTATAACTTTTGCGCAAACCAATCAATAAATGCTTATTGCGATTTTTTTTTTTAATGAAAAATATGTAGAAGAATACGTTTTGGCCTAAACTGAGGAAAAACATTTTTTTTATATATTTTTGGGGGATATTTATTACAGCAAAATGTAAAAAATATTCATTTTTTTCAAAATTGTCGCTTTATTTTTGTTTATAGCGCAAAAACTAAAAATCGCAGAGGTGATCAAATACCACCAAAAGAAAGCTCTATTTGTGGGAAAAAAAGGACGTCAATTTTGTTTGGGAGCCACGTCGCACGACCGCACAATTGTCAGTTAAAGCGACGCAGTAACGAATCGCAAAAAGTGCTCTGGTCTTTGACCAGCAATATGGTCCGGGGGTTAAGTGGTTAAACATGAGTAAATGGTATAGAGAGAGAGGCTTGCCTTTAAAAGTACACTCAGATCTTACCCCCCCTAGCCAAAAAAGCCACTGCCTACATTTCTTAAGTCATCCTTTGAAACACTAGTTCCAGACAGAAGCATGGACAAGCCTTTCATGGCTTGCAAAGGTTATATGAGATACTTTGTGCTGCCTGCACATTGGAATGACATTTACTTTTAAAAAAGTTAACATTTTCTGACAGTTTTGGCTTAACGTGGCTGCTCGATATACCACAAAATGACTGAGGAAATCAATGCTTTTCCATCTACGAACTATAACAGATCTGGTTGCAATTAAAATGACATACTGTACTTCTAAACTTGATAGCAAAGGCTTATATGCCTATCTTGAGAAGTGCCAGTTCTGGACACAACTTTGTAATAAGAGTCATTTCAGATATAAATCAAAATACAGGAATCCAAAAGCTAATAGGTTTTTTTCCATTCCAATAATAAGAAAAATAGCGTGCCTTGCTGCCTGCACTCCCCCAATTATGTCCAGATGTATTAAATGTATTTTTGAAAGTTTGAAGTTTAAGTGCCAAGAAGAATCTTCTCAGATTCCCAGTGATTCATGCCATGAAATAATTTAAAAGAGCATTTAAATGTATTAATAAACTTGGAAAAGAAAAATATTTCTTTACCTTAACATAGTTCAAAATCTATCATTATAATGTTTTTCTTGCTACAGTTCTGTCCTCTATTGGAAAATCAAAGAAATAAATTGCACTAACAATTACAAGTTGGGGAATCATATTGGTTCTAGAAATGGCGGTTCATTTTTAGAAGTTCTGGAGACAGAGGTAGCAGAGGAACTGGCTTGGTTAAAGCTTAATTAAGCAATGTTCCCTGATGGTGTACATCCCAGAATTCTAAGATAACTTTGCGGTATAGTTGTTGGACCAATAAGGGATCTTTTTAATCAGTCTCTTCTAACAGACCATGACTGGCAGACAGTTAATATTGTACCTATCCACAAGAAAGGCAGCAATGTAGAAGCTGGCAATTATAGGCCAGTGAATTTAACATCAGTTGTAGTTAAGTAAATGTAATCACCCCTGAAAAGAGGGATCATTGATCACTTAAAAATACATAGCTTTCTGGACCCAAAGCAGCATGCCTTTACTGAGTGCAGATCATCATGTCAGACTAATCTAATTTAACTTTTTGACTATAATACCAAAGTTTTGGACATGGGTTGTGGTGGAGATGATTCTAAAATCCCTATTTTCAAATTAGGCCAATTCTTTTTATTATTAGAATCACTTAAATGTTGCTTTTCTTATATTCTTATATATTGTTTTTATATTCCTTATACTGTTTATTTGTTTCGTACGCATTATGCATATGTATGTATGGGAACGATCAATACTGCTTATTTTCCTTGATAAGATTTGTCAGATATGAAATTAAGTTTTAAAAGTAATGAACTCAGCATTGAAAATATGAAGGATAAAGAACTGAAGATTGGGAACAGATGTCATTTCTTTCCCTCATGTTACAAATGTGTTCAGACTTTCTTCCCATCCCCCCTCCTTTCTACTACATTCTAAAGTGGACTTAAAGCCCTCCCCCTCCTTTTCACTCGGATCTCCTGAAAGCTTGTGGAGGAAACTTGTCTGCTTTACTGAGAGAACGTTTATGTCACGTGGATTTTCAAGAAGAACATGGACTAGGAAAGACCCCTATATGAACTGACCAATGAGAAGCTTTATGCCAAGGACAAGCCACACAGGGGAGGAGGGTAGAATGGGTGAGGGGTGGGTAGAGTGGGTGTATCTGTATAATGTGAACCAATCAATGCATGTTTTGTGATTCTATGTTTTTAATAAAGCTGTGTGGGCCATAGTTCAGGCTCTCTCTGCTGGTTGAACGTTGGAAGGTGAGCATGTGAATCTATTTGTCTGGTCCACATATTTCACCTTATTAATTTGAATCAAACGGTAGGATGGGTTCCTCCCTGAGAAATTGTGTCAGGGAAATTAATTAATCTACATCAGGGTGGTGCTGTGGACATAGCATATCTTGATTTTCTTGATTTCAGCAAGGCATTTGATAAAGTTTGCCAACCCTGATCATCATTCGTCTTGCTACTGCAAGCCTAGAAAAGCTTCAGCCATGCTTCCACTATCTCCTTCAAAGCTGTTGTCAGATCAGCCATGACGAGGGAAGGTAACAAGTCAGACCTCATAACTAGGGTTAGAAAACACTTGGCATCATGTGGCAAGGTTACATGCACTTTGTTCCACATCAAACAGAACTGTGACAATAAAAAATATTATGAATAATCATCTATCATGTTGCTAGCTGAGATACCTTTTACTGATTTTAAAGTATTATCTAAATCCGAGTATGAGGTATCAAATAAATCTGCAGGGTCGATTGTTGACTCAGTGGCAGATTTAGGTTTCTCCTGTAGGCTCTAGCAATGTGTACCACATGACATATTGATATCAGCCCTATCATTACTCTTTAAGATCTGGCACATGATGTCACTATTGTGAGTCAACAGCACTGGGCAACAGGAGTTCTCTATGTTAGTAGAAAATATGGAGCTAATACCACGTCAGAGTCCTTTGATGGGGGACAATAATGTTTATAGAAGATCACGTGTATGATTCACAGTTGAGCTTCATCCATGGGATGTAGTCACCGGTGTAAATAAAACAGGGTCGTTTATTTTTGTTAATTTTTATATTGCAAGTTTAAATAAAAAATCAATGTTTGTCACTGAGCTCCAAAAGCAAATGTAGTGTTGTCACTTTGCACCAAAGCAGATTTATTGTTATCATTGTGCGACAAATCAAACTTAGTGTTGTCACTGAGCACCAAAGTAAATTTTATGTTGTTACTAAGCACCAAAGCAACTTAATGTTGTTGCTGAGCACTGGAGCAATTCCAGGTTTCACAATAAAGTCGTGCATTTTATTATTTGTTCTTTTTTTTATTATCACATCTAATTACATCCCACAAATGTACTGTGAGCCGTAGATTAGAAAATATTTCAGGGGTTCCCCAAGACATAATTATTTTTTTATTTCATACAGTAGTGTTCTTCTCACAAGGGCTGAATATACCTGTATAGAGTAGTACACATTTGTGATAAAATGGTTTTTTTTTTTACTAAAGAAAGTGTTTAATTTCAATAGAAGAAATCCAATTCAGTAGACAGAGTTTCATTCAACAAGGACAACAGGTGTTATATGTCAAAATCTCCAATTTGTCTATATATTGTACACTACTCGTTTCCCTCTACTAGTTTTCAGATACTGATATTTTAGGAGTATGTCTAATCAAACATTTTATTTTTTGTTTTGGACACGCTGGGGATTCTTAGTACCCATGCTGGGTTTTACAGTTAGCTAAGGTTCCAGTAGAGAGGAAGTGGGGGGAAATGTGCAAAAGTAACACAGACTTAAATGGGTTGTAAAGGTACAATTTATTTTTTTCGATTTCGATTTTGCTCCTTCGATTTTGTTTTTAAATGTCCTTATTTCTTCTGAGATATCCTCACTTCCTGTTCTTCTCTCTGTAACTTTACACAGTAATGCAAGGATGTCTCCCTTGTGTGGAGTGTCATGCTCGCCCCCTCCCTTGGACTACAGGAGAGTCAGGACACCCACTAACACACAGCTCCTTTCTCTATCTGCAATGTAGACATCGTTCTGACTCTCCTGTAGTCCAAGGGAGGGGGTGAGCACGACACTCCACACCAGGAAGAAAGTCTTGCATTACTGTGTGGAGTTCAGACAGAACAGGAAGTGAGGATTTCTCTGTTACTGTTTTGTGGCCACAAAAAAAGTAAAGATCCAACATGGTTCAAACCCTCCCTCACTGTATCCAAAAAAAGACAAAAGTTTTGACTGGACTTAATTTAAAAAAATAAAACATTTATACTTACTCGATCCGATGCTGCATCTCTGCCCTGCCATCTCTGTGTTGAGTACTGAGTGATCAAACACCATTGTGTGATAACTGCCAGTCACTGGCTCTGTTCTTTGCCCCTCCATTACTCACTGGAGCACTGGGCTGTGGAGGGAACAAGAGCGGCTAAATTAGTCTCCAGATACTTGCTGAGAGGCTAAGCCAGCTGCCAGTCCAAGCATGTGGGTGGGCTGTAAAGTTAAGATTGATCTAGAGCCTGGACCAGCTGAGTGACATCAGCAGACAGCGGATTTTAGCCTGCTGTCGGCTGAAAATGGGTCACAGGAGTGCAGAACTAACTGAGGACTCCTGTGATCCATAGGAGAGGTAGGCCAAAATAGCTTTGGTCATACTGCTCCTTTAAACTGCTTTGTCTTTGGGGGCTTTTGTCATAATGTGCAAAAATGCACAGCATACAAGCATACTTTGTAACCGTGCCCTTTCTGAATGCTATGCAGGACAGACGCTGGCCCCTGCTCTGTCTTCCACCAGTGCTATATTTTCTGATGTTACTTTTGGGTTCCCATGCATCATATTTGGCCATTTCATGGTCACTGATAATGTAGCCCCTTTAAAGGCACACATGAGTTCATCATTCAGCTTCAAGTAGTACTAAAATCAAAATCAAAAATGACATATAAGATGTTGTCTGTCACAGTACCAATTTGTTTATGTGTGCTGTAGATTGGGGAATGACCCATCCCTCACTGAGATGACCTTTAATATTTTCTACTTCATAGTTTGCTGAAAGGTATGAATCACAGATTAGCATGGGAAAACTACTGCTAATATATATCTATAAAGGTTCTCATTTATCCAGTTCATGATATATCTAGTACTTTCTTGGCACTCATTAGACCTGAAGGGGCTTGGACAAGGAGTATTCAACATTACAGGAAAAGTCCAGATGAACGTGACTGCCAGTATACAACACATCCAAGTGTGTCAGAGAATTTCCCCTGCTGTGTGCTGTGGTTTTACCCACTTTCTGCCTTGTCACTACAATGCTCTTGGAGTGTCATAATGCTAGGCAGGTGGAACCACATCGCTCAATATGGGACATGCTATCTGACACTCACAGGATTTTGGTGTACCTGCGACAGCCATAGCCATACAAGAGAACAAAGAGAGTTCTATCCTCTTGACAGGTAAGTATTAGTCATTTCCTTTTACAGGGTGCTTCTGCTTCAGTTTGTTTATCCTAGTTTTGAGGGTTTCTTCCAATACCTAAAGGCGACTGCATTTTGTCTCATAATGTAAGCGATAATTTATGAGGGCATGGACATCTTGTCAGAGTTTAATTATTTTTGCGTTAGTTTACCGTAGTTTGCTTTACTAACAGTGGTTAAACAACTGCTGGTGTGTTTACCCCCATATTAAACTGATTGTTATCATAAACAAGTTTGGTGACTGTCTATGTACTGTTTATGTACATTTGCTGCCAGTATTTTAGTATTTCATCCACACATAATTAGGTGATGAAAATAAGCAGGAATTTGCTCTTCATTAAATGGATGACTGAATTGAATATTTTGAGTGAAAATTCTCTACTTTCTTTTTTGCCTGTCTAAGCGTGACTTGTTGGTTTGCACGCTTTTCCTTTAATTGAGTGTCCATTTATCAGCCAGCCCAGTGCTTTTCCACTTACTCTTTCCCTTAGGCCCTGTACACACGACCGAGTTTCTCGGCAGAATTCAGCCAGAAACTCGATCGGAGCTGAATTCTGCTGAGAAACCCGGCCGTGTGTACACTTTCGGCCGAGGAAGCCGACGAGTTCCTCGTCGAGCCAAATAGAGAACATGTTCTCTATTTCCTCGTTGTTCAATGAGGAAAGTTGGCTCGCTGAGATCCTCAGCGGCTTCACACAGAACTCAATGAGCAAAACGATGAGTTTTGCCCGTCGAGTTCCTCGGACGTGTGCACGGGGGCCTTACACTCTCTTCCAGTATGACACTCAGTTCTTTGCTTTCTGTTTAGTAACTGGATCTTTGCCCAGAAATAAGGTTTTCATTTGTTTTACTGTACAATGTAAAGCAGCATCAACTGACAGAGCTCTGTTGCAAGAAAGAATACAATAATATGAAGAGCTGAGTGAAGGTCTAAGCACTACATCCTCAAATAAAGTACTTATAAACAAGTAAATAATTCAAGTGACTTTTAAGGTGCCATGAGATTACACAAACCAGTATGTAAAATAAGGGAGTAGATCTTTGTAAAATACACCAAAAAAGTGCCCTGTTCCGCGATGGGTTTGACTATTGACATTTTTTAAAGAACCTCTATTTGGGAACTTGCAGGTGTATATTATGATTCAACATTGGGCAATACAGGGCACACATTTGGGGGTGTATGGGTGGTACATGAATAAACTATGGCCCGGATTCACAGACACTGGCGCATATTTATGCCGCCGTAGCGTATCTCCTTTACGCTGCGCCTACGAAGCGCAGAGAGGCAAGCACTGAATTCACAAAGCCAGTGCTTCCAAATCTGCGCTGGGTTTCCAAGGCGTGAGTCGGCGTAAGTGGAAGTGGGCGTGAGCCATGCTAATGAGGCGTGACCCCAGCCTTACACAAAAGTATGAAACAAAAAAAAAAGCATAATTGTGTAATCACTTCTCACTCAAGCATCATATGGGAAAGTGATGTTAGCAAAGGCATCCATAAGTAAATATGTGCTTGGTGATAATAACTTTAAAAAGTAGAGGTTTCTTGATAATATATAATACATCAAACACATCAACGTGCACTGATGGCTGCTTCTTCAGGAACACAAAATAAACACTGGAAAAATAAAATACTTTTTTATATTCGTAGTGTGTGAAAAAAAAATTTGCAACACCAAGTTATTAAAATGACAACATATATCTGATACATAAAACAGTGGCCCAGATTCAAGTAGAATCGCGCAATATTTGCGTGGGCAAAGAGCAAATTTTTTTCTCTGCGCCCACGCAAATATTGCGCTTTGCCCGCGATTCACGGAGCAGTTGCTCCGTAAATTGCGCGGGCAATATGCTAAGCAGCCGGGCGCAAGGCTGCCTAATGTAAATGATCCCGCCGGGGGCGGGAATCATTTAAATTAGGCGCGCTCCCGCGCCGAGCGAACTGCGCATGCTCTGTCGGGAAACTTTCCCGACGTGCATTGCGGCAAATGACGTCGCAAGGACGTCATTTGCTTGTAAGTGAACGTGAATGGCGTCCAGCGCCATTCACGGTTCACTTACGTAAACGACGTGAAATTTAAACGTCGCGAGCGGGAGGCGCAGCTATACTTTAGCATTGGCTGCGCCTGCTATTAGCAGGAGCAACCTTATGCTAAAGGCGCCGTACGGAAACTCCGTACCTGGCGTACGCAGGGCCCGCGCAACTCTTGTGAATCGGTGGTAGTATGCAATTTGCATACTACACGCCGATCACAAAGGCCGCGCCCCCTAGCGGCCAACGCAAGGAGGCTTATGTTTGTCACATCCTAGGCTGCATTCGGTGTAACGAGGTTCCTGAATCAGGAGCACTCGTTACACCGGAGCAAGTAAGCACTTGCGCCGCGCAACTATGGTTGCGCGGGCGCAAGTGCTTCTTGAATCTGGGCCAATGTTATTTGATACATTCGCTTTGCATATGATGGTTAAACCTCCTATCGGTTTAAATATTTTTTAAATAGTGTACGAGTAAATAAATACTACATTTATATTGCAACTCGTTGATTACTTGCATAATTTTCTTTTCTAGCTAATACATTTCAAACAAAATAAGAACTGGTAAAATGTAATGCATTGGTAAAAAAAAATGTATATAAATGTATTTCTGCTATTTGATCATATAAGTTAATGGAGCTAGAAAATTTGTATAAAAAATTAATTTATTCAAAAACCTTAAACTGTACCAATTAATTTAGCATTGGTAATCCTAATGACACGATCATAAATGAGACTAGATTAATGGTAGTAATTACAAATGAGGAAAACTTGCTGACGCTAGGTCTTCTTATCACACTATTAATTCAGTGAGCATAATAATCATAAAGTGCTTAAAGAATAGCCATTTTATAGTGAGCTAAATAGTGCTAGTAATGTTGGTCATTAGCTGTCAAAAACTTCATGGTATCATGAAACTGTATCAAAAATATATAGATTCTCAAATATAATAACTGTGCCATGATAAATATGCAGCTCTGCATCTCTGCATCAAGTAAAAACAATGGGCCAGATCCACAGCCGCCGAGCACAACTTAACTTTTCAGAGTTAAGTTACACTGCCGCAAATCTCCCAAGTTAGGTGCCGATCCACAAAGCACTTACCTGGAAATTTGCGGCGGTGTAACTTAACTCCGTCCGGCGCAAGGCGTTCCTAATACAAATGGGCGATTCCCATTTAGATTAGGCGCGCACCCGCGCCAGACGTACTGCGCATGCTCCGTCGGGTAACTTACCCGACGTGCATTGCGCTAATTGACGTCGCTCCGACGTCATTTGCTTAGACGTTAACGTAAATGGCGTCCAGCGCCATTCACGAATGTCTTACGCAAACGACGTAGAGTTGAAAATTTTGACGCGGGAACGACGGCCATACTTAATAGGGCTTAGTCAAATAGGACTCAGCCCTATTTTTACGTGGCGTAACTCGACGTAAACGACTTAGATTTAGCGCGACGGTCCCGTCGGAACGTTCGTGGATCGCCGTAAGTATTCATTTGCACATTCTAGTCCGGCCGCAATGGCCTCGCCACCTAGCGGCCGGCCTAGAATTGCATCCTTAAGATCCGACAGTGTAATTCAATTACACATGTCGGATCTTCTGCCTATCTATGGTAAACTGATTCTGTGGATCAGTTCCATAGATAGAAACAGGGATACGACGGCGTATCAGTAGATACGCCGGCGTATCCCTTTTGTGGATTACCCCCAATCTTCCCATATACTGTAGCAATAGGTACCATACTTCCTGTGCTTATGTTAGTAATGATGATACAATGTTGGGGGTGGACATAGACACATAATGGTTCACAGTGACCATAGCTATTTGTATAGCTTTAACCTTGTCCTGAGTGTCTGGTTTAGGACATTTTCTCAAATCATATTATCTGGATATTATCAAATGTAACTTCCAAAAGAAAATACCATAACAGACTTGACCATTCAAGCCAATGGAGCCATGCCTCAACTGGGTGCCAAATGCTTTTCTCATGTTTGTGGCACATTAGTCCCACTGAAACTTGCCATTTGCTAGAAGTCTCCTGATCGCCTGACAGCAGCTTATTGACCCCCTTGGCTGTGTGAACTTAGCCAAGGGGGAACTACGGGCTTACAAATGCACAACAACCAGCTGGTATAAGGGAAATGCCAGGATAAACATTACAGCAACTCAGCATTTGTACTGTGCCACTGAATGAGGTTCAGTACTACAATTTCATGTTTGACTATAACATATCCTAAAACATTAACTGCATAAGTTAACTTTGTAGTAGTAGTTTTAGAAACACCCCATTTGTATCCTGAAACAGTAAAAAACTTTGAGTAATAACACTACTCAATAATCATGAATCACTTTTGGTAGAACAGTAATGCTGACAGTAAAATACAATTAATTGAACAGAAGATATACAGGAGAGTAGATGAGATGGAATGATGTCATGGAGAGATACCTTTCTTGGCGAGACATGTGGAAAATCGAGGCATAGAGATTACAAGACTGTTTATGATCCACTGCCAGCACTTACTTGTTTACAGGATAGATGGTTAAGAAAAGATGACAGCTATATCATGTGTGACAAGGAGCCTTCCTTGCAGTAAATCTTGTTTGTCTGGCAAAGGGCTGTACCTTGTAGAGGTGGAAACATAAAAAGCTTAACGAACTGTCAGGTCATGTAGAATAAGATGATTAATATCGAAGTGCAAAAAGAATTTCCATTCCAGCTTTGGAATACAGTTGCTTGATTCCACTTTTTATAAAGAAGACAGCAGCAATCATTACTGTTAAGGAAATAAATATTTGTATTTCTAATCTAGTTATTTTAAATACAATAATTAAGACCAGAGCTCATGCATTTCACAACCATGCACATTTTAGGTTTACCTAATATGTAAAATGATTTATTTAAAGCCACTTAGCTAAAACAAAAACAGCCATTTTTAGGCCACATCACTGTAACAACAGAACTTACAGTTGAACCTCAAATTACGAGCATAATCAATTCCAGAAATATGCTCGTAATCCAAAGTACTCGCATATCAAAGCAAATTTTCCCATTGAAGTTAATGGAAACAAAAATAATTTGTTCCGCATTAACTTCAATGGGATGCAATACCGAATGCGACCATAGGTGTGGGGAGCCAGAGAGCGCTGAAAATGGCTGAAAAGGCCTGAGGATACTTTGGCTTGCTTCCTGCGCCACTTTACCTCAGGCCAAATGAGGTACTGCAGGCTAATGTTCGGTTTTTCTTGGCTCCTGCGCCCCCGTAACTCAGGCCAAATGAGGTACTGCAGGCCTATTTTCGGCTCTGCTTGGCTTCTGCACCCCTGTACCTCAGGCCAAATGAGGTACTGCAGGACTATTTAGCTTGAATTCTGCTTGTTATGCGAGTCAACACTCGCAAACCGAGTCAGAATAAAAAAAAAATTGCTCGCAAATCAAAACGCTCTCAAACCAAGTTACTCATAAACCGAGGTTCTACTGTACTTTTGTTTCTCAGTGTTCAGTCTGTCCATACATAAATAATGCACTCATACCGAATTACACTGGTCAATAAAATTTAAGGAACACTTTGAAAACACATCAGATCTCAATGGGGAAAAATATCATGCTAGATATCTATACTGATATAGACTGGGTTAGGAACAAAAGGATGCCACATCGTTTGATGGAAATTTTAATTATCAACCTACAGAGGGCTGAATTCAAAGACCCCACCGAAATTCTAAGTGAAAAAAATATGCAGCAGGCTAGTCCAGTTTGCTGAAATTTCATTGCAGCAACTCAAATGGTCCTCAGTAGTTTGTATGGCTCCCACATGCTTGTATGCATGCCTGACAATGTCAGGGCATGCTCCTAATGAGAAAACCGATGGTGTCCTGGGGTATTTCCTCCCAGATTTGGACCAGGGCATCACTGAGCTCCTGAGCATACTGAGGTGCAATCTGGCGGCGTCGGATGGATAGAAACATAATATCCCAGAGGTGTTCTATTGGATTTAGGTCAGACGAGCATTGGGACAATTCAATGGTATCAATTCCTTCATCCTCCAGGAACTGGCTGCATACTCTCGCCACATGAGGCCCTCCATGGATATGCCTCCCTAGACCATCACTGACCCACCACAAACCGGTCATGCTGAACGATGTTACAGGCAGCATAACATTCTCCATGGCTTCTCCAGACCCTTTCACGTCTGTCACATATGCTCAGGGTGAACCTGTTCTCATCTGTGAAAAGCACAGGGTGCCAGTGGCGGACCTGCCAATTCTGGTGTTCAAAGGCAAATGCCAATCAAGCTCCATGTGGCCAGGCAGTGAGCACAGAGCCCACAAGAGAACATCGGCTCTCAGGCCACCTTCATGAAGTCTGTTTCTGATTGTTTGGTCAGAGATGTTCACACTAGTGGCCTGCTGGAGGTCATTTTGTAGGGCTCTGGCAGTGCTCATCCTGTTCCTCCTTGCACAAAGCAGCAGATATCGATCCTGTTGATGGTTTAAGGACCTTCTATGACCCTGCCCAGCTCCCTAGAGTAACTGCCTGTCTCCTGGAATCTCCTCCATGCTTGGGAGACTGTTCTGGGAGACACTGCAAACCTTCTGGAAATGGCACCTATTGATGTGCCATCCTGGAGGAGTTGGACTGCCTGTGCAAACTCTATAGGGTCTAGGCATCGCCTCATGCTACCAGTAGTTACACTGGCCCTAGCTAAATGAAAAACTAGTAAAAAACAGTCAGAAAAGATAAGTAGGGAAAGAAAATGTCAGTGGACTTCACCTGTAAATCCATTCCTGTTTTGGAGGTAGTCTCATTGTTGCCCATCTAGTGTACCTGTTGTTAATTTCATTAACACCAAAGCAGCTGAAACTGATTACCAACCCCCTCTACTACTTAACTGACCAGATCAATATCACAGGAGTTTAATTGACTCGATGATATATTTCGGCAGTGTATTTACTAAAATCTACCATAATGATTTTTCTTTTAATTGATAAAGTGTACAGCATTAACTTGCAGTAAATTAACTAACTAAATATCCAATAGCAGTTTAATAGAGGTAGTTAATGAGTAGGGATGAGGTTCCAAGGGGTTCAAAGTTTGCGGACCCTGTGAATTTATGTAGATGGACCGAATTTTAAAGGATTCATAATGCCCAAACTGACCCTTTAGCTTTGGTCAGTAGGGTTTTCTTGTTCAATATATTTTTATTGAAGTCTACATTACAAAGACATCAACGTGAATCAATATGTGTACAGAAAACAGTCACATTGCTCCACATAATTTGAGAGGCAATGATATAAAAGAAGAAAATAAAGACACTAAAGACGTCAGTAGGGTTTTAATGGTCAATAATGGGGACTTTGTTATGTACCGGTCGTGTTGTGTTGTCGTTATTTGCTATGTGTGTTGGAGTAGTTTGGGGAAAGGAGAAATAAGTTGACATACTGTGATATATTGTGCTGGGTTATTATGGCTTGCATTGTGGTGGGCTACATATTCTTGTGCACCCCCGTGTGTTCATAGTTCAGTGATCCAACAGTCTTTTTTAGGGCTACCTTTTTGTGTGTATCAGCAACAACTGTAGTTACTGTGTAGTTGCCGGGTTATCCTTTCAGTTTTTCCTTATTTTATTTTTTTTCCTCTATTCCATGTTTATCCATATTTTCTGCTAAGTTTAAAGTAAATCGGTTGAGCTTAATTGTGACAGACCCCGTACTCAAGAAGAGTATGTCCGCCATATAAGCTTACCTTGCCCGGTACCAGTGCGATCCAAGATCCTTTAACACACACGGTCACTTGTCCAGACATCCCTGTAGAGTGTTAAAAAACATAAAACTGTTCATTTAAACACAGACACAAAGATGAAATATGTATTTGGGAGGAGGCTGGGGTTTGGACTTTGATGGTACCATATATCAACTGATTAACAGTCAGAATTAGAAAAGTATAAAGAAGGTTTTATTACAAAAAACATATACATCATTTACATATTCATAGATCAAACTTCTTTGGTCATAACAACTATAAAGTGCCTAAAAAACATTCTGTCATTATAGATAGATTGTCAACATCATCTAATTTATATTGAGAAGAGCTCAATATGTTTTGCGGTTTCTTATATCGCCCGCTTCTTCGGGAGCATTACTCATACATACAATTTGTCAGATGATGTATAAAAGGTTGTCATGAGACTATGAATAAAGAAAAACAACATTAACAAAAATATTACAATTTGAATACAATCATAACATATCAGATAAAATAGGAGAGTCGTTCATCCCACAAAAACCCCCCTAGAAAAAGGACCACCCATGAAAGTCTCACCATGGGGAGTGGTGACCAAGGCTCCTGATAGGTCAGCTTGAATTGCCAACCCACCCGGGAGGACATAGGAAATCCAGAAACAGTATCCACATCCGGTGTAAACCTAGTTGATAGATATAGGTAGCAGGTTGTGAGTAGTGTTGCTCACGAATATTCGCATTGCGAATATTCGACTCGAATATAGCATATTCGAGAAATCGCGCTATATTTCGAATTTCGCGGTGAATATTCGCAATTCCGAATATTCGCATTTTTTCAATTTGATTTTTAAAACAGATCACATCCTATCGACGTCTAAAAGCATTGCTGGTATGATTAGAGACCCTGGGCCGAGTAGCTAAGCTGAGGCGATCCTTTTATGTTGCCAAATTGAAAAAAAAAAATTGCGATTTTTCGCTATTGCGAATGCGAAAATGATTGCGAATTTTCGATAACTGTGGTAGGAGAACTCTGATTGTCTCTGATGCAAAAGGGGGGGGCTTTGTGTATGTGTATGTTATGAATATTTGTATGTTTGATATTATTATTTTTTGTAAGAAGGAAAAAATTGCGCATACCTTAAAAAAGGGGAGAATACAGCAGCAACTCAAAAATGTTATACAACATAAATTAATACAAGACAGAAAATGGAGTCGCTCTACAAGAATAAAAAATATGTCTAGTGACAAGACATGTGGGCAAATTATAAAATAAGCAAGCGCAAATAACTTGTGAAATACACAGTGAAACAAATATATAAAGAAATATAGTCCCAATAATAGAAAAATAATCTTTCATAAAAATGTCTTTGATATGTGAAGTGAAAAAAAGTCCAAAGCATGCAGCATGAACGTGTTCAATCTTCAAGGTGTTTGATTGACAAATGGCTGTGACAGATGGATAGAGTAAAGAATCACCACCAATGCAAAACACTTTTTATTTTCTATTGTAAAATATCAAGAATATTCTGAGCCAATCAGAGTGCTCCTTCCGCATTTGCCGAATATTTGCAATTATTTTGTATTGTAAAATATCAAGAATATTCTGAGCCAATCAGAGTGCTCCTTCTGCATTTGCCGAATATTCGCAATTATTTTGTATTGTAAAATATCAAGAATATTCTGAGCCAATCAGAGTGCTCCTTCCGCATTTGCCGAATATTCGCAATTATTTTGTATTGTAAAATATCAAGAATATTCTGAGCCAATCAGAGTGCTCCTTCTGCATTTGCCGAATATTCGCAATTATTTTGTATTGTAAAATATCAAGAATATTCTGAGCCAATCAGAGTGCTCCTTCCGCATTTGCCGAATATTCGCAATTATTTTGTATTGTAAAATATCACGAATATTCTGAGCCAATCAGAGCGCTCCTCCAGCATTTCTCGAAATTGCGCAATAAATATTGCATTCGCATGTTGCGATATTTCGATAAAATATCACGAATATTCTGAGCCAATCAGAGTGCTCCTACCGCAGTTATCAAAAAATCGCAATTATTTTCGCATTCGCAATAGCGAAAAATCGCAATCATTTACTTTCGATAAAATATCACGAATATTCGAATTTAGCCAATATATCTCGAATATTCGAATATATATTCGAGATATATCGCGAAATCGAATATGGCATATTCTGCTCAACACTAGTTGTGAGTATACTAATCAAACCCAAGGCCAGCATATGTGTTCATAGCAAAAGATAGTAATAATACTGTAGTACCATCCACTTTAATTAGATGAAAATCCCCTAGTGTTTGCAGAGCAAGGCTGATATCCTCCGGTCCCAATGCCAGACATTTTCTGGGGTTGTGTCAGTGGAAACCAAAGCCTCATCCACTACCAGAGGAAATCCATCTTTTGTTAGATAAGGGGAGAGGCCAGCAGTGTTCTGCCCTGTTAGCGCTTCAGCTGGAGACCCCACATCATCTACTCCGGATTAACTTTTGGAGAGGAAGGCTGGCATCCTCCACTCCCAGACTGTGGATCTGCTGCTGAGAAGGGAAGACGGTTTCTTCTGCTCTGGCTGACTGTTGGGGAGGGAGGAAGACAACTTCCTTTCCCTTCTCCCCGTGGATCCTGATCTGCTGCTGGAGAATGACCATCACCTTCTTACCCTGGGCCTCTGGAACTGCCACAGGTGTGGGACAGAGGTCTTGGACCCTCTGTAGGGTTGTCATCGCTTCAGCTGGAGACATTTCCTGTAACTCCACAGATGCTGCTTGCAGGAAATCCCATGTCCCTGTCAGTGTTGTGGGAGAAAGGCTGACTGCCTCTTCTATCAGATAGGCTGAAGCTGCTGTTGGCGCAGGGCAGAGCTCAGTGATGTTTGGCCCTAATGCCAGCTCTCCTGAACTGGTGTCTGGGGATAGAGGTTCACAATCTCCTGTCCGTGGAACCCAGAAGATGTTATCGGTGCTGGGCAGAGGCTAGAAGAGCTCTGCCCTGTTGTCAGTACTTCAACTTTGGGTATGGCAATCTCCGGAGTTTCCGCTGCTGATTCTGGGGCATGCTGCTGAACATGTTCTAGCAGTTCCCTGTATGCCCTCTCCAGATTCTGTTCTTTCCTTAGCAAGTATTCCAGATCATGTTTATGGGAGACTGAGTATAGCCTCTCCTTGAGGACCTGCGAGAAAGCACAAAACCATCTGCAAGCACAAAACCATCTGCAAGGCTCTCCCACAGCAATCCAGGGCTGCCAAAGTCATATCCCTCTGGAGAGCATTTTGTTGTCTCCCCTAAGTATTCCTGCTCTGTGTGTCATTGCAGAGCCTGATATTGATTGTCCAGCTCTATCTCCTGCTGGACTCAGACACCCATTGCTCCTGGGGCCGCTCTCCGAGGAATGGCATCCGCAACTCCCGTTGGTTACTGGTCTGTTGCCCTGGGGTTGAAAAGCACTTGCCCTGGTGTATACCAGCGACCTGGAGGGCTCCAATCCAGACCTCCACCTGATTTCGCTGCCTAATCTCTAGGTATTGATCCACAGACACAGTCCTGGGAATTACTGAAAGGGCGATCCACAGCAGCCTCTGTAACTCTGATGCCAGGTCCATTTCTCCACTGTAGTGACCGAAGTCTGCTATCCCAATCTTGAATCCCTGAGGTGGTTTGGACATGTTCACAGGAGGGAAGCACTATCCCACTGCTTGCCACCAATGTGACAGACCCTGTACTCAAGAGGAGTATGTCCACCGTATAAGCTTCCCTTGCCCGGTACCAGCAGTATCCAATATCCCTTAGCCTACCCAGTCACTTGTCGAAACATCAGTGTAGGGTGGTTAAAAACATAAGACTGTTTATTCAAACACAGGCACAAAGAGATATACACTTAGGGATCAATCCCCCCTTCTTTGCATAATGACTCAGGGCGAGGTAAACCTACATTCATTAACAAGTGATAAGCTTTCAACAGTAGACAGTCTTTAGTTTAGGAAGGGCTGCATGAGAAATTCCCTCTCCCCTTTAGCAGCTAATAGCTGACAGTGGTTTCATGAACCATTAAGCTAATCTACATAAGCATGTACATCCCATAATCGTTTGCTCCCAAGTAAGGATGAGCCGAACACCCCCCTGTTCGGTTCGCATCAGAACTTGCGAACACACCAAATGTTCGTGTGAACTTTAGAACCCCGTTAAAGTATATGGGACTCGAACATTTGAAATCTAAAGTGTTAATTTTAAAGGCTAATATGCAAGTTATTGTCCTAAAAAGTGTTTGGGGACCTGGGTCCTGTCCCAGGAAACATGTATCAATGCAATTTTTTTTTTTTAAATGGCCGTTTTTTCAGGAGCAGTGAATTTAATAATGCTAAAAGTAAAACAATAAAAGTGCAATATTACTTTAAATTTCGTACCTAGGGGGGGTGTAAAGTCAGCATGTGAAAAAGCGCATGTTTCCCATACATAGAACTGTCCCTGCACAAAGTGTAATTTCTGAAAGAAAAAAAGCCATTTAAAACCGGCTTTGCGGCTCTAATGAATTGTCGGCTCTGGCAATTACAGAGATGATTCATTCATAAAGGAAAAAAAAATGTGTGGGGGTTCCCCCAAATTAAATTACCAGGCCCTTCAGGTCTGGAATGGATATTAAGGGGAACCCCGCCGTAAAAAAAAAAAAAAAATGACGTAGGGTTCCCCGCAAATATCCATACCAGGCCCTTCAGGTCTGGTGTGGATTTTAAGGGGAACTCCACCCTCTGTCCCCCCCTCTTTTCTGCGGCTGGCCAGGTTAACGTGCTCGGATAAGGGTCTGGTGTGGATTTTTAGGGGGACTCCACGCCATTTTTTTTTATTTGGGGTGGAGTTCCCCTTAAAATCCACACCAGACCTGAAGGGCCTGGTATGGATATTTGCGGAGAACCCTACGTCATTTTTTTTTTTTACGGCGGGGTTCCCCTTAATATCCATTCCAGACCTGAAGGGCCTGGTAATTTAATTTGGGGGAACCCCCACATATTTTTTTTTCTTTATGAATGAATCATCTCTGTAATTGAAAGAGCCGACAATTCATTAGAGCCGCAAAGCCGGTTTTAAATGGCTTTTTTTCTTTCAGAAATGACACTTTGTGCAGGGACAATTCTATGTACGGGAAACATGCACTTTTTCACATGCTGACTTTACACCCCCCCTAGGTATGACATTTAAAGTAATATTAAACTTTTATTGTTTCACTTTTAGCATTATTAAATTCACTGCTCCTGAAAAAACGTCAGTTTTTAAAACTTTTTTTTGCATTGATACATGTTTCCTGGGACAGGACCCAGGTCCCTAAACACTTTTTAGGACAATAAATTGCATATTAGCCTTTAAAATGAACACTTTAGATTTCTCCCATAGACTTTAACAGGGTGTTCCACAGCTTTTCGAATTTGCCACGAACACCCCTAATTGTTCATTGTTCGCCGAACAGGCAAACAGGCAATGTTCGAGTCGAACATGAGTTCGACTCGAACTCGAAGCTCATCCCTACTCCCAAGGCAGACAGAAACAATAGAACAATGGGATACAGCTACTTAACAATAAACACATAACAACCATTCACCCCACTTCAATCTAGCAATGGTCTATGAGACACTCCTACAATATTATAGCAGTCTGAAATATAGAATTATTTATTTTCTTATATTTTTATCTTTATTATATGTCTTGAGGGATATTGTTCAGAAATATTACTGTCCCACGTGAAAGGCCCCCTTCAACTTTAAACACAAACCACACATATAAGACCCAGGATAACAGGGATAAAACGAAATGCTGAGTATGTGTGGTTGTACAGTGAGTCTGGTAAGGACAGACCCAACTGAGGTTCTCGGTCACCATTTGCTAATAGATACAAGGTGAATTACACATAAGAGGGCCCGGGGGAGCTGACATTTTTTTTTTAGAACTCTCTAAGATAATCTGGGTTTTATAATGTACATTGCTTGCTTTAAGCTCTTTATACTACACCCTAATTGAATTTTTTTTCTGTGATCACTACTTACAAGCTTTTTTAAAAATGCCTGTACCCTGTTTCTTTGTTTTTATTGGAATAAATGTATCAGTTTTTTACTGAATCATTGGATTGATCTGCACTATATGGAAGCCTTTCTTCCTTTTTTTATGAGCTACATTTGAATCTGGATCTCTGGAGTTCTGCGGTACTGGAATTTGTGACACAGGAAGCCGTTGCCATTGGCGTGTGCGTCCACGATACGGGGTAAGAGTATTTTATCTCCCCTCCCTGGTGTTGGAGTCACTGCCCCAGGTGTCATATCTGCTGAGTACCTCTTATGCCAACTGAAATGCTAAAGTTTAGCAGTTCTCATTAAATATTTGGGATTCTGAATATTGATATGAACTCACTTAATATGTTCATTCCTTTACATATATAGTAATTTATCACGAAACACCATATTCAGTTTTTTATGTCCCCTGTGGCATTGTGTTCATGTATGCTCTGCATCATTTATTTATTTATCTATATACGTTCTTACATGTTTGGACTTTGTATATGTGATATCAATAGAGGATTTTTTCTCCCAGATTACAGGTGATACTCGAAAAATTTGAATATTGTGCAAAAGTTCATTTATTTCACTAATGCAACTTAAAAAGTGAAACTAATATATGAGATAGACTCATTACATGCAAAGCAAGATAGTTCAAGCCGTGATTTGTCATAATTGTGATGATTATGGCTTATAGCTCATGAAAACCCCAAATCCACAATCTCAGAAAATTAGAATATTGTGAAAAGGTGCAATATTCTAGGCTCAAAGTGTCCCACTTAATCAGATAATTAAGCCATTCCACCTGCAAAAGGTTCCTGAGCCTTTAAATGGTCTCTCAGTCTGGTTCAGTAGGAATCACAAGCATGGGAAAGACTGCTGACCTGACAGTTGTGCAGAAAGCCATCATTGACACCCTCCATAAGGAGGGAAAGCCTCAAAGGGTAATTGCAAAAGAAGTTGGATGTTCCCAAAGTGCTGTATCAAAGCACATTAATAGAAAGTTATGAAGAAGGGAAAAGTGTGGAAGAAAAAGGTGCACAAGCAGCAGGGGTGACCACAGCCTGGAGAGGATTGTCACACAGCCCCGCCTGCTCCTAACCACACTGTGATAGACATAATGCGGGTCCAATGCTGGGATGTGTTCTGCCTATCACAGCGTGGGGTTAGGAGGAGGCGGGGCTGTGTGCGAGCAGAGCGGAGACAGTTTCAACATACGAGCGGTGAGTTGCTTTCCAGCAGAGAATGTGTGCTGCCGTCCATCCTCCCCTCTCTCCCCCCCCCACATACATCTCTTGGCTGGCTCTGTCTTCGGGACTCCCTCATCCCCCCCTCCTCCCCCGGCCACCGAGTCTGTCTCCTGTCCCAGTGAGATGGGTGAGCTGTGCTCTTCCCATCTCAGCTGTGACAGGAGTTCTAGCACAGTGCTAGGACTCCTGTTTTTTGGAGGTGACAGTGTCAATAAAGAGAACCTGTCACCTCCAATTGCTATCACACAGGGAATTGTGTTAATAAAGTTAGGTGAAAAAAATTGATAGAATATAAAAAATAAGAAATAATAATCAAATTAATAAAATAAAAAAGTAATTAAAAAGTAAAGAATAAGAAAAATAATATAAAAAATAATAGGAAAATTATACAAAAAAAAAGTAAACGACAAGCTACAAATAAAAAAAACGTGATAAAGTAAGAAAAAAAACAAACAAAAAATATTTGAATTAACCGTACCGCCCCTGCCATCCAAGTGCCATTCTCTGTTGATTTGGGGAGGTGGTTCGGTTGGTTCCCCACCGCATTGTGGAACCTGGCCCTGCTGGCCGCCCTCTCACTTCCTCCGCCCTGGTGAGGCTGCAATTTGGGGCACAATGAGGCTGCAATGGGGGCACAGTGAGGCTACAATTTGGGGCACAGTGATGTTGCAATGGGGGCACAGTGAGGCTGCAATTTTTTTTTGCTGATCAGAAAAATGATCCGATCCGTGACTCTGATCCGAGGAACGATCCAAACTGTGAGTTTTTTGATCCGTTGCACCCCTACTGCATATAGACATCACTTATTCAGCCCAACTTTCTGGTACTTGTGGTGCTACTGGAAGCCAGTTTATTCACACTGTAAGCAGACATCTGTGCTTTATTCACGTCCTGGTCCTTTGTAATCTTACTGATACAATAATAATAAATATATATAGGAAGAGTTTGAAGTAAACAAGGATACACCACAAATCAACTCCATTTGCTCTACCTTACCATTAAAGATTACCCTATTCATAATACTAAAGCTAGCTGAAGATTTACTGGATTCCAGGAAGTAACATTCAAATCCATTTTTATACTCTCTTAAATTGCTGAATTGCTTCTTTTTATGGGGGGGGGGGGGCGATGTGGAGTCTCTACTTGAATTTATGGGGTATCTGAACTCCAATCAATTGGGTGTCAGATTTACTTACCAGTTTAGTGTATCCTCTATGCCATTTTTAGATGTAGTGATTTATAAAGAGCAGAACCTTTTGCTGAACAAGACATACCTTAAGTCTACTGATCGAAATGGTTACATTCCGACAAAAAGCTGTCATCAGAAAAAGGCTATAATCAGGTTAGTCTGAAACAAGAATTTGAAAAAGCCTGGGATATGGATAGAAGTCAGTTATTCATACCAAGGATGCAAGAGCCAAGGGAGAATAATCCATATTAATGGGCTTTTGTTACAACCTTCTCCTCACAGTATTGTTGGATTAACAAGATAGTGAAGAAGCATTGACAAGTTTTAAACTCCCAGAAAAACATAATGTCATCTTTAGGAAAAATGCCACACTTAAAGACACGTTGACACCGAGTAGTATAAATCCGCCTGAGCCTAAAATGGGTATATTTGGAAACCTGAAAGGCTTTTATCTGTGTGAACTTCCTCTTATATTACATCCAAGGTGTATGAGATTGATGATTTTATAACCTGTGGGACAGTAGGAGTTATTTACCTATTAATCTGTCCATGCGGGCTCCAATATGTGGGGAGAACCACACAAGCTTTAAAGGTCAGAGTTGATGAACATTTGACTAATATCCGTAAAGGATTTATTGGCCACAATGTTTCTAGAAACTTTCGTGAATGTCAAAGAAGGACCACTTTGAATTGAAAATCATAGCCATTGAAAAGCATTCTCCCCACCAGAGGGCTATTTATTTTGAAAAGACAGATTTCCAGAAGAGAAACTCGATGGATTTTTGACCTTTTCTCTTAAGGCCCCATACACACGGGAGAATTTATCCGCGAATACGGTCCAGCGGACCGTTTCCACGGATAAATCCTCTCAAAGATATCCGCTGATTTCGATGGGATGGAGTGTACACACCATCCCATTGAAATCCGCGCGGAAATCCTCTGGCGATGACGTGTCGCGCCGTCACCGCGATTATGACGCGGCGACGGGCGCGACGCTGTCATATAAGGAATTCCACGCATGCGTCAAATCATTACGACGCGTGCGGGGAATCCCTTTGGACGGATGGATCCGGTAAGTCTGTACAGACGAGCGGATCCATCCGTTGGAATGGATTCCAGCAGATGGATTTGTTGTGCAGCACAACAAATATTCGATCTGCTGGAATCCATCCCAGAGGAGATTTCTCCGCGGAAAGAGATCCGCTGGCGTGTACACACCATAGAATCTATCCGCAGAAACCCATTTGCTGGGATTTATCTGCGGATGGATTCTATCGTGTGTACGGGGCCTTACAATAGTATGGGGCTCAATATAGAATGAGATGATAACTGTTATATCAATAACAGTTTAATCTAAAATCGGTTCCATACATTTTTATACATTTTTATTAAAAAAAAAAATTGGTATAGGTGGTGCTGATCCCGTCTTTAGGGGCTGTCAGATGGGACAGCTATACAGCTAGAATGTTATCATTGTTTGATCCTTTTGTATATGAGTATTAATTAATGATGAATTAGAATTGAATACGGTTTTGGTGTATCTGAAAATCAAACTTCATTATATATATTTTTTTTAAATCCATGAGGTTCCCCATTATCTTTGATTGCTATTAACTAATGTTAGTGATATTATCATTGATTAGCCTTATTATTATTAATACATTTTTATTATAATTTTTTTGGTGGATGGATAGCTTTGTTTATCATCAATATTATTCTGTGACACTATTGCTTGCTAGCCAGATGAATTTTGTGAATTGTGAGATAAGAGTCTGGGGAAATGTACCTCTGACCAATTGAAAACGTGTCTTACTAATATCGCTCTGGAATATTGAGGATGATATTTGATATTCAATTTGCGATAACTATGGCCCGGATTCACGTAACACTTAAACCGAAGTATCTACAGATACGCCGCGTAAGTGGAAATGTGCGCCGTCGTATCTCTGCGCGTACTCATAGAACTAGATATGCCTGAAAATAGGCTTCCTCCGACCGACGTAACTTTCCTAGGCCGGCGTATCTTGGGCGCATATTTACGCTGGCCGTCTCATTGCAAATATGCAAATGAGGGAGATACAGCGATTCACGAAGTTGCGCCCGGCGCATAATATACGCGATTTGCGTAAGGCTTACGTCCGGCGTAAAGTTATTCCACCTAAATCTGGACCAATCGGGGAGAGAAGACTCAACGAGTGACGGCTCACTTGGACAGTCTTCCGCCCATCACCATATAAGACCCCCCCAATCAACATTACTTCCCTGCGTTTTTTTCTGCGACCATGGGTTACCTAAAATAAACCATCCGGGAACTAAAACCATTTGCCTCTATACTCCCAGTTGTCACCAAAAAAGCTCTAAGGAATGAGGGACTGTTGAGAATCAAACGGCGATCAACAGTCAAAAACTACGCGCAGGTACCCCAGCCCAAACGCATAATATCCGATTTGGTCAACACAAGATCGTCAGTAAAACACTGACAAGAAATCTATGATTTCATCCTTCAACACGATCTAGACTGCCTCTTCATCACAGAAAGCTGTCTCACAGCCGACTGCAACACCATTCTAACAGAATTTGTGCCAGCAAATTATCGCATTCAAATGCAAAACAGAGTGGGGCAAAGAGGGGGGGGCCTGGCGGTGATCCACAAGACTCACCTCTCGATCACCAAACCAGTCCTTCAAAACTTGCTTCCATTCATGGAAACCCTCACTCTGCAGCTGCAAACAAATCCCCAAGATACGGTCCATATGCTACTTTGCTATGGACCACCAGGCCCAAAAACGCACCTTCTCACGTCGTTGACGGAATTCATCTCCACATATACCCTAAACATCAAACACCTTTTGGTGCTTGGGGATTTCAAACTCTGGGCCAACTCCTCGCTGGACCCCATAGCCGACGCCTGCATCGACCATCTGGAAGGATTAGGTCTGCAGCAACTAATACAAGGCCCCACTCATGCCTCAGGCCATACGCTCGATCTAATTTTCAAACAAGATTTGGAAATTGACGTCCTGGAAAATGAGCCGCAACCATGGACCGATTACGATGCCATCAAATTCACAATCACCAAAAACGCCAGCCCAAAAAAAACGACAAAACCGGTGACAACTCACTGGACTAGATCTCAGAAGAAGCTCCACTCGGAACTCTTCAAAACAACACTTGGGAACAAAATAAAAACAACCCAACAAAAACAAACAGCCACAGAAACACTTGACACCATCAACAAGGCGCTACTACAGTCAGCTGACTTAGTAGCACCAAAACGCAAAACTTGCATCCGGAAAAACAACTCCAGCTGGTTCAATGACCGGCTGACGTTGCTAAAGCAAGAGCGTAGAAATACAGAAGCTACGTGGAAAAGGTGCTCTTCAGATAAAAACCACACCATTTACAAGATAATAACAAAGAAATATCACAAAGCATCGCAAATGCCCTTAACCGCCCCCGAGAACTCTTCAAGCTGGTCACTATGACTATGAATCCTGCTTGTTTAGAGGCCCCGAATTCTGATTCACAAGAATTTTGCAACGAATTATCGGATTATTTCATTAATAAAATTGGAAAAATCCGTGAAAGTATTCAGCAAAATGGAACCGTCACCAACTCCCCCCCAAATCACAAACCTAATACCCACATAAATCAGCCGCAATCACCAAAATTCACTCTAAAACCCATTTCCATCGATGCCACTAAAAATATCATCGGGACTCTGCGTAATAGCACAGCACCCAATGATATCATCCCCACTAAACTGCTGAAAGAAAGTGCCGATATACTGGTACCAGCTATCACGCAGCTCATAAACCAATCATTCAAGGAGGGAATGGTGCCCACCTTGCTGAAACAAGGTACAATAAAACCAATTCTAAAAAAACCTACCCTCGACTCCAAAGACCCAAAAAACCGGAGGCCCATAACAGGTCTAAATGTTTTCTCCAAGGTAATGGAGAAAGTAGTTGTACAACAGCTGCAACTGCATTTAGACACCCATAAATTACTTGACCCGTTTCAATCAGGCTTCTGTCCGGGTCACGGAACAGAAACGGCGCTGCTCAAAATATGGGATGACGCTCTAGAGGCCGCAGATGAAGGAGAATCTTGTCTCCTGATACTGCTGGACCTAAGCGCGGCTTTTGAAACTGTAGACCACGGACTACTACTGGCTAGGCTAGCTGACGTAGCCGGAGTCGCTGAAGGTGTTTTACCCTGGTTCCCCCCTTCTTGGAAAACCGATCACAAATAGTGAAACTGGGGTCTTTCACTTCTGAAAAACGTACGGTATCATGCAGAGTCCCTCAGGGATCTCCCTTATCGCCCGTATTGTTTAATATCTATCTTCGCCCTCTCTTTGAAATCATCAGTAAACGGAAGTTACTTTACCACTCCTATGCAGACGACACACAACTGTATTTCCGCATCTGCAACAAAAAGGATCATTCTCTTGGACTAGAGAAATGCCTTACTTCAATAGATAACTGGATGACAAACAGTTATCTTAAACTCAACGGTTCGAAAACAGAACTTCTCCTGTTTCACGCTAACCGGAAAAATCACCCTACGTCAACATGGACTCCACCGCCCATTCTGGGTAAAACTATCACCCCTAGCACCAAAGTCAAAAGTCTCTGAGTCATTTTCGATACCTACATGACAATGGATGCACAAATAGGGTCAGTAGTCAGCGGATCCCACCATCTGCTGCGCCTACTACGCAGACTCACGCCCTTTATCCTGAAAGAGGACATTGCAGTCGTGGTGGGAACAATCATCAATTCCAGACTTGACTACGCAAATGCCCTCTATCTAGGACTCCCCAAATACCAAATCACTCGTCTGCAAGTCGTTCAAAATACGGCCACTCGACTAGTGACTGGAAAAAAAACATGGGAATCAATCTCACCTTCACTGAGATCCCTTCATTGGTTTCCAGTAAAAGACAGAATCACTTTCAAGGCACTCTGTCTAATACATAAGTGTATTCAAGGCAACGCCCCCCAATATCTATGCGAAAAAATAAAAGCCCATAACCCCAATCACATTCTGCGATCCACTAATCAAAACCTACTCCAGATACCCAAAGCCAGATACAAGTTCAAAGGAGATCGAAGATTTGCAGTCCAGGGACCTCGCCTGTGGAATGCACTACCAACCACCATCCGACTGGAGTCGGACCACTTGGCCTTCAGGAGAAAGATTAAAACCCATCTCTTCTGAGGTCAAGGGGTTCCTTACACATGAAATGGATACAGCGCCCAGAGGCGATTCAGTTTGCATGTGTTGCGCTTTACAAGTCTCTCACTCACTCAAAGGTATGGACCACGGAACAGCCGTCGTATTTTACATTGTTTACGTAGGACTACGTGAATAGGGCTGGGCGTAGGTTACGTCACGTCGTAGGCAGTGATTCGACGTATCTTATGGAGTATTTTAGACGTGATTCTGAGCATGCGCACTGGGATGCGTCCACGGTACGCCGTTCGTTCGGCCCATCATTTGCATGGGGTCACCGTTCATTTAAATGGATCACACCCACCGTCCACCTACTTTGAATTAGGCAGGCTTACACCGAATAATTTACGTTACGCTGGCGCAACATAGGGAGCAAGTGCTTTGTGAATACTCTGCTTGTCTCTCTGTGTTACGTTGGCGTAGCGCATATGAGATGCGCTACGCCAGCAGAAAGATGCGCCAATCTACCTGAATCCGGCCCTCTGTGTATACAGAATTTTAGGTATATGCATTCAAAGAATGAATTTTTTATAAATTGTCATAGTTTTTCATTTTTGTTTTTTATTTATTATGATATCTTTAGTGTAGCGTTCACATGGAACCTTTTTACTAATGTTTATTAATATAATTGTTTCTTAAATTTTTTTTGCTGCATCAAAAATCATGTAATGTGTGTGACACCAGGTAGGAACAGATGAATTCCGCACCTCTGGTGTCTTCTGCCTAGTATAAATCACGTGGTGCCAGACGTCCCAGAGACATCTCCGTTCCCAGTCGATGCTTGTTACAGGGAAACGTGTCGGTTTAAGAGAATCTTATGATGTCACCACACACCAGCTGGCAGTCTGATAGCTTGTAGCTGTGTGTTGTATTGTATTTCTTTGCTGTGCTTAAGGAAGATTTTGGAATAAACTACCATTATTTACTGCACGATGAAGTTACTCTTTTTCTTCTAAATCCTTTTAAAAACTCATTGGAGAAGTATCGAGTAGAGCGACTGGAAGGCTGGAAAGCTATTAAACTTGCTGTCCTTGACAGGGGAGAGCTGCTATTCGTCTTTGGAGCGGACCGGGTGGAACATCACAGCTGATTACTGCTGATATCAGGCGAGTTTGACACCTATAATTTGGGGTCCATCGACTTCGATAAGAGGCCATCTGGCTTTTTTAGCTCACTTCTTCATCCAGATATTAAGCATTGACCAGTCACCATTGCAGCTTGTGAGGGACGGCATCAGAAGTTGCTTTTACTGTTACCCTATTCGAATTCATCTCGTTCTTTTTGTGACCTTTTAAACATATTAATAATAAGCTACCCTTATGGCAGGCATGTCCAAAGTCCAGCCCGTGTTCCGGTTTGATGTGGCCCCCACTTGGGATTTACATATACATTCTAATGTGGCCCCCAAGTAAAGCTGCGTGTTATTTGTTTGTTTTTATGTATACATCTTCAGCATGACAAATCCTGAGCGCCGCTCTCATTGTTAGGATGTGTAGCGGGGCATGTAGCTGGGCATGTTCACAAATCTATTTGCCATAGCCACTATGAAGCTGACAGCGTGAAGAGCCAATCACAGGCACTGTGACATTTCCCAGATCTCTACACATCCTAACAATGAGAGTGGCGCTCGGGATTTGTCATGCTGAAGATGTATCCAAAAAATAACACACGGATATACTTGGGGGGGCACATTGCTGAATGAGACTTTGCTGCAAAAATACAAAAAAGTATATAAAACACCCAAGCTCATCTTTAGTGAGAGGTACTGGCTGGCTGGCTGCAGAAGGAAAGAATAATAATTTAAAAAGTACCTAAACGTACATAAAACACCCAAGCTCATCATGTTATAAAATGAAAAGTATGCCATTTCATTTTAATGGTTCAAAGAAAGTCAGGTAAAATGGTCGGCCCTCACGCATGTTCACTTCATGAAATCTGGCCCTCTTTGAAAAAAGTTTGGACACCCCTGTCTTATGAATTCTTTATTTTAAAGTTTATCCTTTTATTTTGGGAATGTTTTTTGGGACTTTTCCAACAAGATAATAATTCATTGATTTATATTGATTTATTCACTCACCTGATATATTGATTTATTCACTCATATGTTATATGTTGTGTTTGCATGATTATTTTTTGATGTGTTTGGGTTTTTGTGCAATCTCGTTCTGTATATTATTTGCTCAAGTGACTAAAGTTGTTTTAGCACCAGAGATCTGCTCTCACTTGCTCTGGAACTCTAATTTAGGAAACCAGTCACGTTAAATTAGTTTTAAAGTTGCTCTCTCTGAAATATAACATAACCTCATCTGATCTACCTTGTTTATGTACCAGTTTGGCTTCCTTTCCATTTTCTAGGAGCTAACATCCAAAAGATATATAAATGATCCATCATTATTAAACATTTCCTCTTAATGCTTTGCAAAATTACATTTCGCTATGTTCATATTATTTATAGCTTTCTGGTATTCACTTTGTAAGAATATGGAAAAAAACGATATGTAGTTGCGCTAATGAATGGAATAAAATAATGAGTGTATTCTGTGGATTGATGAATGAAAACACCACTATATACCTAAATGTGAATAAACACAATACCTCACCACTAATGGAAAGGAGTATAGAAACAATATATGTGAACATATAACCCCTATAGTGAATCACCCTATCATAGTGATTGTAACTAATACAATGACAACATCAAAAACGTCAAATAATACTGAAGTAACTTAATCACTAGCAGAACAAATATTTGGATCTGTGTCCAGTGAGGACAAAACGTGAGACAAAGTCCAGTAAAAATTTAAAGTGAAGAGTTAGATGTTTATATTCGAAATAGACATAGGCACAGGTGAGTGAAATAAACAGAATCCTAGTTGCAGGAGCAAATGTCCAAATTCCACGAAAAGCCAGGTAGATGAAGAAGATGAAAGGCAAGGCTGCCGTACATCGCCACCACACTGAGATTTCCACCGGAGTGACACAGAATATTAAGGTACTCTTACCAGATTGATGGGACCTTAGGTGATAAGGTCACAAGCGCTTTTGCAGACACAAACCTCTGCACAGGTTATCAGGCAAGCTGGATCATCCGACCGCTCAGGGTCTCCTTACTCTGAGGACAGTAGCTGGGATATGGTCTCCTCCTCCCGTGGATAAACCGTGGATCATGAATGTAATAGAGAAATAAGGGCAACAATGTGCATTACCTCTGATAAAATGGTGTATTTATTGTAAGGCTCATAGGGGGCATTACAAGCAAAAAACGATACAAGTTAAAAAGTTAAAAAGCCGGCATAAGCTTAAGATACGATCGCCCGTGCAATCGGGTAACATGGGAACGTGGTGACGTCACTGCGTCACTATATATACCTAAAAACAAATAAAACATTGGAATATAAAATAGTAATTGCTAGAGTAATTATCTTTGACATGTACATCAGAGAGACATGGTTTTACGATGGAGCCTCTTTGCATAATGCTGAAATGTATTTTCTGCGAAAGAAATTTTTTGCACTTTCTAGCTATACTTTGGACTATTTTTCTTTATCTGAAACTGTAATTTGTGTGTCTCTCTGTGTGAGCTAAGATGCTGATCTTTGTTACACAGCACAAGACAAAAACATGAATGATTGCTGATCTTGACTTTTTGTGGCAGGAACTGGATATAGTTGGTCTGTTATTTAATACCTCTCTTAGGTTATTGCTATGTGAAGCATTTAAAATGTGCCTTAACAGTAGAAAACAGTGAAACATGAGTACAATAAGAAGACACAAAGTTTTACATTACCATTTACTGTTACAGAAAAACAATAGCAAATGCAGCTGTTTATATGTTATCACATTAGGTAAAATACATTAGGTAAAAATAAAATCATGTGTTAGTTATAAGAAAAACTCTTTTTACATATACTATGTGGATTATGAAGAACAACTAAGCATTTTTATGTATTTCATGTTTTTGGGAAATAAATCGTTTTTTTTTAATTGCTCTCTGGGCCATCAAGAGGCGTAGTAGGATCTAATGTATGTGTTGGGTCTTGCCCTTGGATGAACATGTCAGAATCTGCTTGCCCCAATACCCGAAGATGAGAAGAAGAGGGTCTTTAGGAAGCAGGGTAACTCCATGAATGAAGGATATGATTTTGTCCCAAAAAGTGGAGATGTAGTTGCACATCCAAAAGCGATGGGATAGAGTGGTCTTTGTTGGAAGTAGAGATGGCAGGAGACTGTTTGAAGATTGATTTTATTCAGCAGGAATGGTATATGTGCACGATGGATTATTTTTATTTGTTTTTCCTGTCATTGTTCGCAAGATGTCAACTGGAGGACTTTGTTGAATCTCAGCAAAATGTTACCTGTAAGCTCTGGGTCTGGCGCAGAGAAAGTCGAGAAGGGGGGAGTGATTTTGCAGATCAGCGGTTTGTATATGTCCGAAATGGTATAGGACCCTTTTAGGAGTAGATGATCTGTTATCCTTTTCTTGAATCATTTACCACTTTCCTTGCATTAGGTGCGGATGAACTTGACACATTGCCAGAAGTAGAAGGCATGGGAATTTGGCAGAGAGAATTTTTCAGCTATACTTGGGAAGGCATAGGGTATAACCATTTCCATGTCACAAAGAGAGGCAAATTCAGTAAGGCCATTTCGTTGCCACATGGAGTATGTTTTTTTTATTTTTCTGTAAATTTCTGTTTATTCAGTTTTATTGTGTACAGACAACACAGTCCACAGATTATAAAAATCAACCCCTGCCTACAGTAAAATTACCGGTGCACATTAACCCAAAAACAAAAGGAGGACAAAACAAAAACTATAAAAACTATAAACACACACCCAGGCCTGGCTGCCTTTAATATGACATTGTTTATGGCTGGATTATTACTATATATTCTCTCTGATAATTCTAAGATCTTAAATTATCCGTATTCTTTTAACAAATATGTTGTTTTAAACTTTGTTGTTATCTCTATCACCTGTAAAGTCAGATTAATAGAAAAACATAATTATATTATTCTTTGTTGTCAAGCGCTTGCTTGAAACCTGTTAACACCAGGGACATTTGTAATCTGGAATTTGAAGGTAACAAAAAATAACATTTACACATAATTAACTTCAAAAGCAGTGTAAAACTCAACAGATCCTTTTATGTGACATGCACAGAGCATTTTAACAATAATCAGGTCTTATGTACTGTGTGAAAACCTCTACAAAACATTTAATTAGACTATTACAGGTCCCCAAACAAAGATGATATTGAATTTCAATATATATTTTTAGCCTCTTGTTTATTCTTTTGAAACAGATCTGGAGCAGCATTGCAATAAGCATGGGCGTCTGCAGAACTTTTTTCGGGGGGGGGGGGGGGGCTTCATCAGCGGCGATACACAGTCGCATTCAACCCTTTCTTCGACCGCTAGCGGGGTTAAAAGCACCCCGCTATAGGCCGAATAGCGCCGATAAAACGATGGTAAAGCGCCGCTAAAACTAGCGGCGCTTTACCGATAAAGCGGCCAGATGGCAGTGTGAAATAGATCTTGAGATAATTCAGCTTCACTTTTTATAGGAAGTTATTCAAGCCAAGCGTACCAGTCCATGCCCATATAAATATAGCCTAGAGAATATACATATTTTTATATTGTAATATAGTATAGGTTGTTTTCATCAAGATCAAAATATGGCCACAACAGATGTATTGCAATACATTGCATTATAGAAAGATGTACATTCTCTAGGCTATATTTATATGGGCATGGTATGCCTGAGACTGAGTAACTTCCATACAAAGTGAAGAAGATTATATAACACACAAATATATTTTCCAGCAATAGCTCAGCTGCCCAACTTTCCAAGAAATATATATATATCTAAATTCATCTCCTAACTGGCACTGCTGTTACCTGTGGTTCTTCAGGATTTCCTCCAGTGATGCGATAGGCCCAGGCACTGGCAGCGTATTCTTGGCCACTGACTGATTGCACACACCTGTGGGAGGAGCCAGTGCCGCGCCGGCCGGATCTGCATAGTGACGTACATACACAGGCAGGCAGCCAATCACGGAACAGCCGAGATGTCGAGCAGAGTTTCGAGCGGCAGAACCAATCCAATGATCGGGCCGGGGGTGAGGGAGGGAAGGATGGATGTCTGTATCTGTGATAAGTCAGAAAAGAGAGCAGCCCCAGGCCAGCAGACTCAGAAAGAAAGTCCACAGCCGCCGCGACAGCCATTGCAACACAAGGCAACTGTCTTCAACAACTTCTTACGATACCGGGGGGAGGGGTCAGTGGAGTTAAGCTTCAGTGCTTGGTGCTAAAGCTTACAATTTGGAGCTGTCAAAGTTATTTCACACTGCTGTGAAGGATAAATTCCAGGCAGAAAAAGACACAAATGAATGCAGCTTTGTATTCAAAAATACATTTTAAATGTGTATTTAAAGTGTTTGTAAACCTTGACATATACCCAGTGAAGTTACAAGCCTCAAGTGATACACAGAGATTAAACAAATCTTCCTACATACAGTACATGTTGCCGAGAATGTGTTTCTAGCACGACAGCATCGCGCTGATTCTCGGCGACATGGTGCCGACATCTCGCACTCGCTGGAATAGACAAAGCACATTCCAGCGAGCACGTCATAGAAGCGACGGGGATCCGACTTGGTTTCCCGCCAATTCTAGCTGCGGCATTTGGAGAGGCGTCGGGTCAACATCGGAAGAAGGGAGAAGAAGAGAAGAGAAGAAGAAGACGTCATAGAACAGCGGGCTGGCCGCCTGCTAGTAATTGAGCTAACACATGGAGATAGCGGCGGCCAGCCCTGAAGGAGAAGGCACCGGACAGCGGGAGAAGAACCGGGGTGCGCCGAGTCAACAGCGTAGAGCGGCGAAGATAGAAGAAGACCCCCCGAGAGCGGAGAAGACCCCTGGAGAGCGGAGGAGCCCCCCCCGGAGAGCAGAAGACCCCCTGGAGAGCGGAAGAAGAAGCCCCCCCTGCTACAAGAGCTAAAGAAGACCCTGTGTCGTGTGTTTATTAACTTTAACACTTTGCCTCCAGGTGAATGGGTAGGGGTACGATGTACCCCATATCCATTCACTTAGGGTGGGGGGCCGGTATCTGAGGGCCCCCTTATTTGAGGGGGCTCCCAGATTCCGATAAGCCCCCCGCCCGCAGACCCCGACAACCAATGGCCAGGGTTGTCAGGAAGAGGCCCTGTCCTTATCAACATGGGGACAGGGTGCTCTGGGGTGGGGGAGCCCCGCAGTGCGCCCCCCTGCCCCAGAGCACCCAACCCCCCCATGTTGAGGGCATGCGGCCTGGTACGGCTCAGGAGGGGGGGGCGCTGGCTCGTCCCCACTCCCTTCCTGGCTGGCCGGGTAGCGTGCTTTGGATACGGGTCTGGTATGGATTGTAGGGGGACCCCCTACGTCGGTTTTTCGGCGTAGGGGGGTTCTCCTTACAACCCATACCAGACCTAAGGGCCTGGTATGCTCCTGGGGGGGGGGACCCATGTCGGTTTTTTATTTAAAAATTGGCGTGGAGTTCTCCCTCTCAGGAATGCATACCAAATGCCGCAGCTAGAATTGGCGGGAATCCAAGTCGGATCTCCCGTCGCTTTTATGATGGCTTTGTCTCCATCGCGGCAATCCAGCTCGGCGCTGGCTCCCGCGATGGGGCTCGTAGGTGGTCAATCTCGCCGAGAAAGGGAGCGAGATTGACACAATATCGTGATCACCTACTGTAAGTTGTACCTATTTATCTGCATCCTTCTCTCCTGTATATCCTTATAAAACACACAGATTAAAGGATTTTTCTCTGCACCAGCAGGCAGGGGGTGGGGATCTGATGTCACACATTGCACAGACTAGAGAGAAGAGATCAGTGAAACCTAAGATTTGAGTGGAAGGGAAAGGACACATCCCCTTCTACACAGAATAATAGGAAAATATGCACAGTAAAGGCCTCCACCTGGGATTCGTTGGTGTTGAGTTAGCCTGTCAGAAGAGAGTCATGGAGAGATCAGAGAGGAGAGATCAGAGAGAAACCACTCTTGGTGCTCTTGATTGAGGCTAGCACAGATTCTAGAATAGGGGTCCCTGAGGGAAAGGATGGGGTGGGGGGGTACTAGGCGGCACCCTCAAAAAACTATCAAGCTCCCAATAAAAAGACAGCATGAAGAGCACATTGGGGTTTATTTACTAAAGCTGGAGAGCACAAAATCTCACTTCTGTATAGAAACCATTCACTTTCCAGGCGTTATTGACAAAGTGTAACAAGCGCTCCGCGCGCCTTCTGTTCTTGTAGTAACAGGCGCTTTCAGGGCCGTAATGCGTTCCATGCTGGAACGCATACGGCGCTCGCGCGATGATGTCATCGCCCGGCGCCGCGTGCGTTCCAGCATGGAACGAGGAAGTTCAGCGCGAATCGGCGCTTATCTGTAATTCAGTGCTGATGCACTGCAGCTGTGACTGCCTATAAAGGCATTCATATGAAATAGAAACCCCGTTTTATTATTGTCAGCCGTACCGGCCACGCTACAACAAGGGGCAATATTATGGCCAGCTAGCACAGACCTTCACTGCGTCCAGCCTGCCATCGCTGCGGACAACCTGGGAGTTCTTCCTTGCTGATGCCCTACACTACGGAGTTCCTTGCTGCTAAACACTGAAGCCCTGCAAACAGATAAGTAGCAATTGTGTCACTTGTAGTTCTACAGAAAGATCTGCTGCATAGTTTCCACCTAAAACAATTGCTGTTATTTATTATGGCTTGTGGCTATTAACATACTAGATGGGATAGACTGTTGTGCCTATGGCTCTTTGCTAAGAAGTATCTTAAAGGGACATACACTCTCAAAATACCTGTGCTATAGATGCCCTTCATATGCAATTACTAGTTGCTATCACTAACATGTACTCTCAAATTACATGAGCGATATTTGCCTCTCATATGCAACTATTAGTTGTCTCTACAACTCCTATATTACTATGTGTACTTTAAAAGTACCTCAGCTATAATCGCCTCTCATATGCAACTATTATTACCTCAGCAATAATTGCTTTTCATATGCAACTATTATTACCTGAGCTATATTTGCCTCTTATATACAACTATTAGTTGTCTCCACAACGCCTATTTACTACGTGCTTGACATAAGTGCTACCTGTTTATGGGCCTATGCCCTAAGTTGCGGAACATGTTCGCCTAAACGTTTCTATGCTAAGGGTTGACGTATTTCATACCTTCTCCCTTAGTGGCCTAAAGCACAACGCTATGTAATACTGATAATCACTTGCATACAGTTGTGCATTGGAATCTTTTAATGCATACTATAATTTTAAAACGCTAAGCTCTGGTCGCATGTTGTAATGCTTTCAAGCTCAGTAGCTCAACGCCTATCTTAATGTGAGAGAGAGATGATGTAGAGAACCCCCAAACTCCTGTTTGTGTGGAGTGACACCTGGGGTCCAATACTGAATAATACAAGAAGAGCATTGAAATCCTTGCTAACCTCACTTGTGGTTCACTCCCGTTCCCTAGAGCTGTTAGGCCCCGTACACACGACCGAGTCTCTCGGCAGAATTCAGCCAGAAACTCGGTCGGAGCTGGATTCTGGCGAGAAACTCGGTCGTGTGTACACTTTTCAGCGAGGAAGCCGACGAGGAACTCGTCGGGCCGAAAAGAGAACATGTTCTCTATTTTCTCGTTAGTCAATGGGAAAAGTCGGCCCGCCGAGTTCCTCGGCGGCTTCCACACTGAACTCGACGAGGAACTCGATGTGTTTGGCACGTCGAGTTCCTCGGTCATGTGTACGGGGCCTCACACAAAGCTTAAAGGGGTTGTAAAGACAAAAATATTTTCCTCTTAAATTAAAGTCTGACAGTAGCTGATAAAGTAAAAAGTCATGTTTTGCATTATAACTAGTTTGATACCTGTTGAAATCGAGCTGTTTTATTCACCTCCGTCACTCCTGAATCATTATTCTCACTGACTTCCTGGTTTGCAGTGCGCATTCATTCTTGCTGCATCACGGCCCAATGGGAACTACAGTTCCCATTAGGCTTAGCCTCCATGCCTGTGAGGGAAAAGAGAGCATCTTCACGCAGGGCTGTAGTCATAGGGAGGGGGTGAGCACATTCTGCTTTCCACCATGCAAAACGGCTCAGATGCTGGTGGAAAGCAAGAAGAGGAGAGACAGGAAATGGCATTTTCAAACCTGGATTACTATATTTTGGAGGTCAAAAGAAAAAACGAGGTAAGTGATATTTAAATGCTCTAGCTTACAGCAATCAATTGATCTAATAAAAAAACGAACCTTTAGTGTTCCTTTAATTGAACAAGCTGAGGTTAGAAGCGGTTTGGTTTGTATGTAGAAGTGAGTCTGATTTTGTACTCTGAAGCTTTAGTAAATAAACCCCATTGTGTGTCACCGTAGTGACTTTTGCTTCTTTTCACATCACCCTCATAGTGTCCTCTGCCTCCCTTCACACCCCCCCTCATAGCACTATCCTTTGCCCCTCTTCACATAACCTCCCACAGAAGTAGTGTCCTCTGTTCCTCTGCCCCCCCCCATAGCAGTGTCATCTGTCCCCTTTACATCACCCTTGCACTGTAGTATCCTCTGTCCCCCCCACAGTAGTGTACTGTACCCCCAATTCTGTGTCCTCAACCCCCTTAACATCACCCCCCCCCACTGCAGTGTCGTCTGCCCCCCATAGCAGTGTCCTCTGCCCCACTCCTGCCCCACTAGTGTTCTGTCCCCCCCCCCCCACAACGCAGTGTCCTCTGCCCTTTACATTCTTCCCCCACAGCAATGTCCTCTGCCCCCCACAGTAGTGTCCTCTGCCCCCTCCTGTCGCAGTAGTGTTCTGTACCCCCCACAACGCAGTGTTCTTTCCCCCCTTTACCACCCCCACTGTATTGTCCTCTGCCCCTCTACAGTAGTGTCCTGTACCCCTCAATGCTGTGTCCTCTGCCCCTTCACATCACCCCCCCCCCCAGAGTTTCCTCTGCCCTGCTTCATCCACAGTGGTGTCCTGTACCACTCCCCAAGCAGTGTCCTCTGCCCCTTCACATCAACCCCGCACCACTGTAGTGTCCTCTGCCCCCTTCCCCCCTAGTAGTGTCCTGTACCCCATCCCCAAAACATTGTCCTCTGCCCCCTTCACATCACCTCCCCCACTGTAGTGTTCTCTACCCCCCATAGCAGTGTCTTCTGTCCCCTGAAAGCAGTGTCCTCTGTTGCTAGGACCGCCTAGCAACCAATCAATGAGGCAGTTTCTGCCCTCCATCAAGAATTATGCTGCCTCCCGCTTTCCGCTCTGCGGTTAATATGTTAACATGAGAACGGCGGAGGCTGTGGGGAGGCAGAGTTGTGGTTACAATCCCCCTGGTGGCTCCCCGTGGCCGACCAAAGCTTTGGCTTGTCGACCCCCGGTATAGAGGGATATTCTTTGTTCATTTTTCATTTCTAGAGGTTTACAACCACGTTAATGCAAGCAGTGTAAGAATATCATTTGACTTGGCATTACCATCTTCATGATCCAGTCACAGGCGCTGGAGGGACAAGACCTTTATCTGTATGGACTGAATGGACAGAAACACAAATCCTTTAGCAGGTAAAACACCTCCCTTATATGTATTTCATCTGTGTATTTAGCTGTTTCCCTGGAGTTCAGCTTCAACTGTTTGATCTCTGGCACTTGTATACTTCTATGAAGCTAGAGTCACTAGAACAAGTTTTACTTTCTGATATTTCTTTGGGGGTCTTATCTTCCAAAAACGATGTATTATCTATATTATAAAGACAAAAAATAAATAAAATAAAATAATTAAATTGTACAGGTACAGTAGAAGTTTTTTTTTTATCTTAATGCATTCTATGCGGCGTCGTATCTTGATTTGGAATCCTCAAACCAAGATACGATGGCTTTTGGCAAAGATCCGACAGGCGTACGGCTTCGTACGCCTTCGGATCGTAGGTGTAATTTTCCGGCGGCCGCTGGGTGGAGTTCGCATTGTTTTCCAGCAACGGGTATGCAAATTAGCTGTTTACGGCGATCCACGAAGGTACGCGCGTTCGTCGCATTCTCTTACGTCGGTTTTTCACGTCATAGGGTTAAGAGTGCTATTTAGATGGTGTAAAATTACACCATCCATGTTAAAGTATGGCCGTCATTCCCGCGTCTAATTTAATTTTATTTTTTTTGCGTAAGACGTCCGGGAATACGAAAGTACGTTACGCACGTCGCCGTTCAAAAAACACGTCGGGCCGCCGTAATTTTCGCACAAAGCGCGGCGGGAAATTTTCAAACGGAGCATGCACAGAACGTTCGGCGCGGGAACGTGCCTAATTTAAATGGTACACGTCCCATTTGAATTTACACTACGCCGCCGCAAGTTTACAGGCAAGTGCTTTGTGAATCAAGCACTTACGCCGAAAACTTGCGGCGGCGTAACGTAAAGGGGATACGTTACGCCGCCGCAGATATTCGTGAATCTGGCCGATCGTTTTTAATGATGAAGTTGGAAAAACGTTGTTTTTTGGACATGCTGAAAAATGAAATTCTTTTTCATGCCGAAAAACGACCGTGTGTACGCGGCATAATACTTACCAGAGGCCCCTCTAGATTCAATGATGTTGCAGGAATGTCTCCGCTGCCCTGAACTCCCCTCCTTATTGTCTGAAACAGCAGCTTGGTGCCATTGACTACTGCTGCTGTCAACATCACTCAGCCAATGAGGAGAGAAAGGGGACAGGGCCGGGCCACAGCTCTCTGTCTAAATGGACACAGAGAGCTGTGGCTCGGATCGGGTGCCCCCATAGCAAGCTGCTTGCTGTGGGGCACTTTAACAGGATGGAGGGGCCAGAAGCACCGAAGAGGGACCCGGGAAGAGGAGGATCTGGGCTGCTCTGTGCAAATCTACTGCACAGAGCAGGTAAGTAATGTATGTTTGTTATTGTTAAAAAAAAAAAAAAGACTTTACAATCACTTTAAAGTTGTGGTAGTCTAACTATAAAAGTAATCATTTGGAGTGTTGTTTTTATAAGTTTAACTACTTTGCTGCAGGCTTGGAGATGTACCTGTACTTTGCTGCCTTTCTTGCGGGTTCAGGACGTGCATGCGTGTGTTCCCTGCTAACCTGTGCTGTGATCGCAGACTAAGATCAGCATATGCGCTGTGGCCAATCATACACAGAGTTCTATGTTTCCAAAAGGGTAAATGGGGCCATAGGCAAGGTGGAAACTTTGTGCCTCCTCACCCATCAAGGTAGATTAGCGACTTCATATAAATTTGGAATATTTCAATAAAATGTTGCAGGCTAAAAGGGCCTGTTCACACTTATCCCTTTCCCATAGTGTGTTTGGGTAGCAGCATAGTGCCACTGGGGTACAGATAAAATATTTTCCCATGGGGTTGAGGTTTCTCAGATTAAAAGATTTGGAGGCACCCCTTGGAGAAGAATAAAGTGGTGTGGGTGCAGCATAGTTGGGCTACCAGTGGGATGGGCCTTAAAATGTGTGCCTACGTAGAGAGTGCAAGCATCAGCAGTTTGTAATGTACAGAGTGCACTGTTAATACATTGATTGTCACTGGCTTCAAGGTCCGGTGTTGGATGGCTGCCCTGCTGGTTATTGAACACAAGAGGTTGCTTGCTCAGCATGGGTGACTGTCATGCCTTCGGCCTGCAAGGAAAAATAATATCTTCTGGACTTGCAATTCCAATATTGTCCACTAGATGCCACTCTTAACAAAATACTTTTGATGGGCAGTGTTCTATGGTTAATACACATTTCTTGTCATATCACTGGGAACTAGCTCCACTTCCTATTACAACTCTTTCATCTTCTCCATTAAGACAGTCCACATGGAGCCAGTTAACCCTGCACCACATGTTTCCTAGGAAAATCCTGGTCCTTCTTTTTTATTTATTTATTTATTTATTTTTTCCACTTCAGACTCCACCAAAGATAAAAAGGATCTATTGGACGAGGAGAGGACCACGCTCCTGGCCCACACTTCACTTGCCGATATCATCTCCTCTATGGTTTCGCATCATAAGTGGATCATGATCATTTTAGTTAAATTAATGATTTATTTTCTTCTTTTCTTTTTTTCTCTTTTTTTTTTTCCCTTTTTCTTTTCTCTCTCTTTTTTTTCCTCTTTTGTCCATTTAAGTTATTTTTCCTCCTCTTCATCTTTTGTTTCAGTTTACAAGAATAAACAACACAACACTCCAAGTCTGAGTGGGAAAAGAATACCCTTTCTTCCCCTCCTCTTCCTCCCCCACCCAAACCTCCCCGCCCAGCATCCTTTTCATAGTTTCGGTGCCATTATTACACTATAACTCCCCTCTCTTAATTATATCTAAGTCGCTTGCGCCCTAGCTCTCACCTAACTACATGGGAGAGACCGCCCGGGCTCAATTGTGCTCGCTCGATCTCTCCCCTGCCAGTCGTCCCCCAAGCGGGCCTATCCCGGTCATATCCATGAGAGCCCAGGCCTCCCATCAATGCATTATATACCCATGGTGTCAGCAAAACCCAATGTGTATTTGAACCTTTTCCATTTTTCCCACTCTTCAAATTCTTCCCATTTCTCTTCATCTCTAAATCTTAAGTGTTCTAAGTTATAAATGTCCTCTACTCTAATACACCATCCTTTCAATGAGGGACTCTCTTTTCCCTGATGTTTTGCCGCGTTCAAAAGTTGTGGGACCAAAGTCTTCAAATATTGTTTTGTTGGAATTCGGGATCCGTGCAATACGCATACCCAGGGGTCCTCCGGAAGTTCGTTATTTGTAATTCTTGAATTTTTTTTCTGATCTCCCTCCAATATGTTTTTATTTTAGGGCATGTCCACCAGACATGGGCCATAGAACCAACTTCACGGCAGCCCCTCCAGCATTGTTGTGAGGCCGATCCTGAAAATGTATGTAATTTATCCGGCGTGAGATACTATCGAACTAAACATTTATAGTTTAGTTCTCTAGTATCATTATTTATTGAGGTTTCATGGACCCTAGTTATTATTTGGTTGATCTCGAACTCATTTACCCGAGAACTCAGGGCCAGATCCACAGCCAGCCGCCGTAACTTAAATATTCCCATTTAAGTTACACTGGCTGAAAATTTCTACCTAAGTGCCCGATCCACAAAGCACTTACCTAGAAATTTTCGGCTGTGTAACTTAAATCCGGCCGACGTAAGGCGTTCCTATTCAAATGGGGCGAGTCCCATTTAAATTAGGTGCGCTCCCACGCCGGCCGTACTGTGCATGCTCGTGACGTCATTTTCCCGACGTGCATAGCGTGAAATTACGTTACGCCGAGCTTCGTGAATCGCGCCGGGTCAAAAAAGTTGCGTCGGGAAAAAAAACGAGTTGCGGCGAAAAAAAAAAAAAAGAAAAAGATAGCGTCGCTGGAAAGAAGGGTCTGCTTTTACAAGGTGTAAACAGTTTAAACTTTGTAAAAGCTGCCCTAATTTTACACATGCAACTTAAAACTTACGGAGAAAAAACGAAGCTGAAAAGCTTTGTGGATCTCCGTACGTGCTAATTTGCATACCCGAGGCGGCATTTCGACGAGAAATGCCCCCAGCGGCGGATGCGGTACTGCATCCTAAGATCCGGCAGTGTAAGTCCCTTACACATGTCGGATCTTCTGTCTATCTCTTGGAAACTGATTCTGTGGATCAGTTCCAAAGATAGAAACAGGGATACGCAGGCGGAACAGCAGATCCGCCTGCGTATCTCTTTTGAGGATCTGGCCCTCAGCTCCTCCTCCCACCTCCCAATAAATGGAAGGGCATTCTGTGTTCTTATTTCGTTTAATATCTGATATATTTTAGAAATTGTGCCCTTCTCAATTTTCCCTTCGCATAATTTTTCGAGGGGGAGTAGATTTGTCTCTGCTCTAAATGGTTGGGGAAGAATATCGAAAAAATGTTTTAGTTGTGTGTACCTCCATTCGTTAATATGTATCATTTCCTTTTTGTTTTTTAGTTCCTGAATTGTTAAAAGCCTATTGAACTTCATGACATCTTTTAATTTTGTGTTTTCTTGTAATATCCACTTTCCAAACCTATTTTTTTCCCCCGGTGGGAAATATTTTGTGTCCGTTAAAGGAATTAAGGGAGAATTATAATCCCATTTATTTTTTGTGCGTTTGATCCCAGAGATTTTTTTTTTCCTTTTTTTTTTAATTCTTTGAAATTAGTGTGGGAAATGTCTTTTTTTTTTTGCCTTTTTTGCCTTTTTTTTTGTTTTGCTTTGTTTGCTATGTCATTATGTGTTTATATTAAGCCAGCGTGGCCACAGTATGGCAAAGTACAAAAAAAAATTATATCATAAAACCAAAGTGCCCCTACCCAAGTCGACTTGGAATCGATGTGCAATATCTGGGGTGATATACTATCTTGATAAACATTTAAAATTCATTTCTATCAACCCGCAGTTAGTTGAAGTGATGTGCGTCATCTTCAGTATTTTCCCAAAATCTCTCTCAGTGTCCCCTGTTGCCAACTCTTCATCCCATTTTTTAATATACGGAGGTAGCCCCTTATTTTTTTGTCCCGACAATATTTTATAAATCCGTGAGATCCCACCTCGTCCGCTCGAGGCCAGGCACATACGCTCTAGTGGGAGCAAATTTCCCTCTAGCCTGATCGGACGAGGAAGGGAGTCTACAAAATGTTTCAACTGTTGGTATCTCAGCCAATTCAGCTCAAACATTTCTTTGTGTTCCCCAAGTTCCTGATAATTACAGATTTTGCCATCTTTCAGTATATCCCTTAATTTTACGTCAGTTTTCTTTATCCAACTCCCAGACAAGCTTACTTTCCCTGGTGCAAAATAATTTGTGTCGTATAGTGGTATTAGTAGGGAATTGTATCCCCATTTTTCGTTTTTGTGAACCCAGAGATTTAAAGCATATCTTGTAATATAGTGAATTTCTACATTAATTCCTCTGTACTGTGCCGGAACCCAAATTAATTTTCCCAATGCTACTTTACTCATCGTGATCGTGATTCTCATGATTCTCATCGTGATTTCTCATCGTGATTTCTAAGTGTACCCACCTTTTTTCTGTATTATATTTGGCCCATTCCGTAAGACGTGTTATTACTGTCGCATAGTGATATTTTCTTAGATCCGGTGCCCCTAACCCTCCCTGTGATTTATCTTTAATCAGTGTGCTGAATTTAACGCGTGTTTTTTTCCCTCTCCAGATGAATTTTACGAACATTGATTGTAATTTTTTAAAATAGGCTTGGGGGATTGGTATTGGGAGCATCTGCATTTTATAGAGTATCTTCGGTAGGATAGTCATTTTGTAGATGTTTATTCTTCCACTCCAGGACAATTGCCCTGGTGCGATTCTATTTAATTTCGTTTTAACCTTGCTTAACAGTGCCAAAAAGTTAATATTATATAGACTTTCTATAGAGATTGCTAGCTTAATTCCCAAGTATTTTAATTCATTTTTCCAGGCAAACTTAAAGTCTTCTTGTAGGACGCTTCTATCTTTTTTTAAGATGTTAATACCTAATATTTCAGATTTAACGGGGTTAATCTTGAAATTAGATATTTTACCATACTCTTTAATTGTTTCCATCAATTTAGGTAATGTAGTCCTAGGATTAATTACGTAGAACAATATATCGTCTGCGTAAGCAGCAATTTTATGTTCTTCGCCCCCTAGTGTTAATCCCTTGATGTTCGAATTTTGCCTTATAGATCTTAGTAGGGGTTCTAATGCCAGCGTAAATAACATTGGTGACAATGGGCATCCCTGTCGGGTACCATTTTTCATTTCGAATAACTCTGATAGAATCCCATTGACTTTGACTCTCGCTGTGGGTCTATTATATAAGGATCTTACCCAGCCTCTCATTCTAGGGCCAAAGCCCATTGATTCTAAAGTATGTTGCATGAAGCCCCAGTCTACCCTATCAAAGGCCTTTTCGGCGTCTATAGATAGGAGTAGTCCCGGGGATCCACTTTTTCTGATCTCTTCTATCACCAATAGGGTTCTAATCCTGTTGTCCCTTCCTTCCCTTCTGTAATGAACCCCACTTGGTCCGTATGCACCATATCCTGCATCACTTTTTTCATCCTGATCGCAAGAATTTTTGAGAAAATTTTTAAGTCGGTGTTAAGGAAGGAGATCGGTCTATAGCTAGAGAATAAAGATTCGTCCTTGTCCTCTTTGGGAATTACTGATATTATTGCTTCAAGCGCCTCTTTCCTCATCTCCCACTTTTCGCCAATCCCATTAAAGTAAGAGCATAATTTTGGGGTTAATATATCTGAAATTTTTTTATAATACGAACCAGTCAGACCATCGGGGCCAGGGCTTTTTCCGTTTGGTAACTCTCGAATGACTTTACTTATTTCCTCTTCTTTTATGGGGTTTTCAAGATTATTGTATTTATCCTCTGAGATCTTATTTAAGTCCACTTTTCTCAGGTATGTTTTAGTTTGTTCCTCTTTTAATGTAACCTCTTCCTTAGTACTCTTCATGTTAAGTGAGTAAAGTTTCTCAAAGAATTTTAAAAAACTTTTAACTATATCTGATGTCTTGTAACGTATCTCTCCCGTATTTGTTTGTATTTTTTCTATATAATTAGCTATTTTTTTTCTTCACCAAATTTGCCAAATATTTCCCTGTCTTATTCCCCCATAAATACCTTTCTTTCTTAACAAGGTTTGAGGCTATTCGAGTTTCCTGTTCAATTAGTCCCTTTATTTCATCCCTTTTGATGTTAAGGTTCAGTAGAAGTTCTCTCTGACCCGTCTCTTTATGTAGTTGTTCTAGATCAAGGATTTCTTTAGCTAATCTTATTTTTTCCCCGTTGCTTTTTTTTTTTTCCCCGCTCCCTCTTTAATCAATATTCCCCTGATAAATGCTTTATGAGTTTCCCACACGCTTCAGACATTCCTTCCGTATTATTCTCTAAGAAAAACTGTTCTATTTCTTTCCTTAATCTCCTCTCTATAACTTTATCCGTTAGTAATTCTTCATTAAGTCTCCAGTTCCTTTTCCCAGATACCCTCTCTCCTACCGTATGGTAGTATTGGTGCGTGATCGGAAAAAGTTGTAATGCCTATCTTTGTTTCTTCGGCTACTTCCAGTAGCTTATGTTCTATTAAAAAATAATCTATTCTTGTATACGTCCCATGCACAGGGGAATGGTATGTGTAATCTTTTTGTCTTATATGTTGGGATCTCCAAACATCTACCAGTTGGTATTGATGCATTTTTCTTTTTAAGATTTTCCTCTCCCTGATTCCGGTACCCTGTGCATGCGACGTACTATCTAACTTGGGGTCCAAACACGTATTGAAATCTCCTCCTATAACAGCATCCCCTATCTTAAAGTTCATAAACTCGTTCAATATTCCTAACTGATACTTAATCAAATTTTTATTTGGTCCGTACACATTCGCAAAGGCCACCTTTGCCTCGTTCAGATTTCCCCTTAAGAAAAGAAAGCGCCCTTCTGGGTCTATCCCCATTTTCTCCGGTACAAACCTAACATTCCTGGAGAATCCTATAGCTACACCTTTGGCACGACTGATGGGAGAGTCCGCGTAGAACCACATAGGAAACTCATCTGAGTGGACCCTGCTCCTGGCATTCCCAGTCAAATGGGTTTCCTGTAAAAAAACATCAGCTTTCAAAAATATTAATTCTCTCAATATGTTCTCTCTTTTGATTGGCGCATTTATCCCCCGGACATCCGAAACTATAAAATTATAATCTATTGTTGAAATTTTACTGGCCCCTCGACTTCCCTCCCTACTACCCCACTACCCCACCTTCCACTCCCTCTCCCTCCGAACCCTCCTCCCCCCTCCTCCCTCAGTCCCCTCCCACCCCATCCGCCCTCCAAGCCCCTCCCCCCCTCTCTCCCCCCTGTGTTGGGGGCTATTGACCTTCCCTAGGTCTATAGATCCGTTACCCTCTCCCATGGGGCCCTACGGTTCTCCCCCCTCGAGGTTGAGCTCTGAGTAAGTAGGTTTGCGGCCGTTGCCCTCCTTTAAGGAGGTTCCTGTGCCCCCGTCTCCTCTTTCCTTTAATATCTTCATTTCTCTGGGCCGACTGATCCACTACCCTCCTCTCTCTCCTCTCCCTCCCCCCCTCCACCTGGCCCCCCCATCCTCCTTGGTCTTTACCGCTGCTTATACAATTAATCATTATTTATTTTTTCTTGTGATCCGTTTCCATGGCTGCTGCTCTTCCGTTGACCCTCTCTGTACTTTCTCCCACCAGCCCGGGATCTCAGTCTCTGGGATATTCAATTTTTTACAAAAGGCCGTTGTATCTTCGGGGGAATCTTAAAGTAGCAGAACGTCCTTCCTTTCTTCCGACTAGACAGGCTGGAAAACCCCAGAAGTATTGTACCTCTTGCCGCTTAAGTTGCTCCAATAATGGTTTTAATATTCTTTTCCTTGCCAATGTTTCCGCTGCCAGATCAGGGAAAATCTGCAGCGCAGACTCCTCAAATTTAGCTGGGCCATTGGTTTTTAGGTACATTCGGATTCGCTCCTTGTCTTGGAAGTTGTGAAATCTCACAATTACATCTCTTGGCAATTCTTCTGCTACTTCTACCGGTTTTCTTATCCTATGGATTCTTTCTATTTTTATTTTTTCTGTTACAGTTTTGCCTAACATTTGGCCAAATATTTTGTCAGTTTTTTCCTGCAAATCTTCCATTTGTTCATCCGGCAATCCCCTGATCTTCAGGTTTTTCCTTCTGTTTCGGTTTTCCTGATCTTCCAGTCTATATTTTAAGTACCTTTGTTCTTTCTGTATCTATTTCATCTGGTCCTTAAGTTCCCTGACCTCAGTTGCTTGAGCCTCCATTTTTTCCTCTGTTTCTTCTACCCTCCTCAGGATGTGATTCATATCTTCATGGATTAAAACCATTTCCCCTTTAAGAGAAGATTCCATTTTATTCATTATAGTCTCCATCCTCGCAAACATTTTTGCTATTTCTCCTTTTGTTGACAGCTGGTCTTCTATCGATTCATTCTCTTCCACGTAATCGTATTCTTCATCTACTATAGTGGAAGACCTTGCCCCTTCCGGTGCCTGCGACTGTCTTCTTGATCCCGTTTTCTGTGCGATCTCTGTGGGTTTTTTTTTTCGTAGGAGCCATTTTTTCCGGGGTCTCTTTAGCTGGATTTTTTATCATGTATTTCTTTATTGTACTTGGACTATTGGTTATTTTAGGTGGGTTTGTTGTGGCCCCTCTCAGTGATCTTCCCCTCATTCTAATACTTATTTAACCACTGGCTTTTTCCACGATTACCCCTTTTTTAATATTTGTCTGACCACTACTGATCACCACTCAAATCGCCAATAAATTCTGGTCCTTCTAAGGCAGTATAGCTGGTATGCTATAGATTGTTTACCTGTATACCTAGTGGACATTTGTTTATGTTTATTTAATTCTTATATGTTCAGTAACATCCTGTTCTTATATGGCCACCACTTGTTCATTGTAATAAGTTAGACAGTCTGGTTATTTTAGGATGCAAGATTTAAGCTGTATGTTGAGCTACATACACGCCAGGGGCAAACGTGTAGCGAGAACAGAACAGTGACATTCAGAGATCACTATGATTGGCTACCTCGCTGACCTACTTGAATGTGTGAGGGGGTAAAGGAAAACACTATCATAACCAGGTAGTACTAAAGCTTTACTCTTTCAGAACAGCCTTGTACTCGGGCATAGCAGGAACAAGGAGAGCTGTTGTAGGCAACGCTGTATACTGGCCTAGGCCGAAAAGGCCTAGGGCAGCACTTTGCAGGGAGGCAGCACAGAAAGAGTCTCCCCCAGCTTGCGCCACACTGTTAGTATAGCACCAGTCTTATGGGGTGGACTGGACTGAGAGGCAAATTAGTTTCGCGCCCCCGTAAATTGGTCACACTGATTCCGGTATGTGGGTGGCTGGCATTCCGCAACTGTGGGGGGCTGGCGCCGCTTCTAATTTTGACTCTCCTATCATCCTGGACCACAAACCTTCCTCACTGTGCTATGGGTTTTCTGCTGCACCATTGGCATGGTTATATCTTTTTAGTCCTCTCCATAAAACTATCAGAAATGTGTGCTTAAAGTAGAACTATAGACAACACCTTTCAGTTTGGATAGAGTAAGGGAGGGTTATAGCCCGGTCAATTTATTTTTTACCATCCCTGTCCCATTACAGAGATTTCCCTTCACTTCCTGCCCCATTGCCAAACAGGAAGTCATAGGAAATCTATTCAAATTAATGGGAATCCAATCCCCCCGTCACATTTGAAAATTTCAGGATGGGTCTTAAACACCAAGGGGTGTGGCCTTGACAGGAAGGGGTGGGTCATATTTAAATTAGGGGGTGCACAATTTAAGTCAGGCCTAGGGCAGCACAAAACCTAAATACACTACTGGTTGTAGGTATGTGCTGGCTGGCCGTAATACTTGCTAGCTGCTTAATAAAAAAAAAAACGACAGACTATTTTCGCATAAGGCCATATGAGATAATCTGAGCTCCTTTAAAATTACACAAAAATTCACCAAAATTGCAAACACATTTCAAAAATAACTTTGTTGCTTTTTTGTAGCGCTTCTTTTTTATTTATCTTCAGCACTGTTTCATTTGAACTATTCTTTCTGGCATATACTGTACAGAAGCATGCATAAGTCTTACTTAGAACATAGCAAGTGATAAAAAGAAAATGCCTTAGGATGTGTTCACACATAAGACAAAACATATTAAAAATGTATTTGAAATGCCTTGTGTTTATTCCTTTCAAATGTTTCATGCATTTTTATGAGCATGCAATACTTTTAATGATTCCGTTGTTTATAAAGTATTATATTATGTGCTTTACATTGTTGAGTTTGAAAAAGATTCAGCACAGAGATTTTAAAATACAATAGTGACCTTACACTATTGTGTTTCTCTTCTATCTTCTATTTGAGAGCTGATGTGCCAATATGAATACATTTAGAAATACATAAATTCATTAAATGGTGTGGCTTGGTAGCTGATTGGAGTTTAACGTTAAACCTTTAAAGCGCACCTTCAGTAATTTTTTTAACCTTCCATCTATTAAACCTTCTGCCCTTGTTGTTTTAACTTCGAATAGTAAAACTTTTTTTTTCTGCCAGTAAATACCTTATACAGCCCACTTCCTGTTTCTTGTCTGGTAAAAATGCTAGGCTTATGACATCATGCACAGCTCTCTCTCTCTCTCACTTTCCAAAGAGTCTGCCAGGAAGGGAGGGGAGGATGAGTCATACGAGGGCCAATGAGAGCTGCATGACTGCAGAGCTGGAGGTGTGCTTCTGTGAGTCTGTAAATCCAGTGAACAGGCAGCAGCTTCAGCTGCCCACAGTTAAAATGTATGCAGCCAGACTTAGTGGATGGATATTTCTGCAGCATATTTGGCAAGTACAGAATCACAGTATATATAAAATAATATGCATAGTTTTTGGAGGGAAGCTTCAGAATGGTAAAGATGTTTTTAATACAATTTGCAGACTGCAGTTCCTCTTTAAGCAAATAAACCATGTTTGGAATCTATCCACTCAGCACTTGTAGATTTTGAGTGCATGCTGAAAATGTATATAGCAATTACCAGCTACACTTATCCTTATCTTTTTGAGGTTCTTGAGTTCCCAGGTCTGCCTCCCAGTGGGTCAACCATTATGAAGGGCTTACAAGCTCACTGAAGGGTTTACATTAAAATCTTGGCACAGTAGAGATGACACTCTAGGGATGAAAGAGCAAAGCTGGAAACTACAGTAAGTTCATCTTACCACCATCGGTATCCCTGAGTGTTTAAGAAACATAGTAGGTTAATCTGCTCAGCAGTATCTACTTACGGCATATATTAGGATGATTGACCACGTATATATAAATATGTGTCTGTGAAACATATAGTGTACATATGAGCAAACATTAAAGGTAAGGAGATTGCCTAACCTGCACTTTCAAGCTGTCAAGAGACCTTAATTATATGTTTGGTAGCATTTTACCTATTATAGAATACTATGTGCATCAGATATACACATACAGTACATTCTTTATATCATCCTGTATAACTGTAAAAAACAATAACCTCTGCAGACAGAATTGTAATTGATGGGAGATCAGATAAAATGTTTGGTCAATTGACATTTCTTCTTATGTTTTTAATAGTTACAGGTTGCAATGGTTCCTTCTATGTACACTGCTCAGTTTAATTATCTCTATTACCACAGATATCACAAAACGGTCATCTAATGTCTGAGTATTTTAAGAGAAAATAATAAATATTAGACATGTGCACACTGAAATATTTATTTCGGAATTAAATTTTCGTCCGAAAAATACATTTATTTAGTTAGTTTTTTATTTATTTTGTTTCGTTAAAAAAATGCATTCGTCCGAAAATCCGAATTAATTAAGGTCCAATCTGTCATTGAAGGCTTATGGTGTCTGTCGAATGTTCTAAGAAGATTCGACAGAGCAGCTAAACTGTATGATGCCGCAATCGTACATTTCCGGTTGAATGTTCCGCCTACAAGCTATAGAATAAGATAGATAAGAATTCTAATGTTGTATGACACTAGTAATAATTATATTTATAAATTATTATTACTAGTCAACCAACATCAAATTGTTTGACCGGAAATGTACGATTGCGGCATCGTACAGTTTAGCCGCTTGTCAAATCTTCTTAGAACTTTCGACAGACACCATAAGCCTTCAATGACACATTCAACGTTTGTATGTTTTTCGCTGCTTCGTCAAATCTTTGGTCTACCCCAACACTGTCGAATCTTTCCTCTCTATGTCAAATCTTTCCTCTCTTTGTTAAACTGATAACGAAAATACCCAAAATTTGGACAAAAATGCATTCGGATGAAAACGAATGCACATGTTACTGCTACCCCTAACAGCCGGGAGAGCAACCCATCTAGTAGAGGTGGGGAGGGGAGTGCAGGTAGGCCTAGACAGTTGGTGGTAATAGGGGATTCTATAATCAGAAGGACTGATAGAATAATTTGTCGCCAGGATCGCTTCAACCGAATGGTTTGCTGTCTCCCTGGTGCCAGGGTTCGGCATGTGGTGGACCGGGTGGATAAATTACTGGGAGGGGCTGGGCATGACCCAGCTGTCTTGGTCCACGTTGGAACCAATGACAGTATACATGGAAGGTGGAGGCTCCTTAAGAATCAATTTAAAGAACTAGGCTGCAAGATGAAGGGAAGGACCTCCAAGGTGATATTCTCTGAAATATTGCCTGTGCCATGCGCAACACAGGAAAGGCAGGGGGAGATTAGAGAGCTGAATGCATGGCTAAAGACCTGGTGTAGGAAGGAGGGATTTGGGTTTCTAGAGCACTGGGATGACTTTTCATTGGGGTGCAACCTATATGCTAAGGACGGTTTGCACTTGAATGGAAGGGGGTCTGCTGTGCTGGGGGAGAGGTTTATGGGAATGCTGGAGGAGTATTTAAACTAGGATTGAGGGGGGAGGGTGAACTAGAATTACATCGGGTACACAGGTCAGCTAGGGGTCAGACATTAATGGAGAGTGGAATGGGGATAGATGGGGGGAGGGTCATGGCAGGTGACAAGAAAGTTCCCATGTTGCAAACAGCCATTGGAAATAATAGTGCCATTTGTACTACTATAAATTATATGAAAAACACTAGAGAAAAATGTAACAATACATTTAAGTGTTTGTTCACCAATGCCAGAAGTCTGCCAAGCAAAACAGGTGAGTTGGAAGCTCTGGTGCATGAGGAAAGCTATGATGTAATCGGTATTGCTGAAACTTGGCTTCAATCCTCACATGACTGGGCTATTAATATTCCTGGCTATGCTCTCTTTCGGAAAGACAGGGTAAAAAGGAAAGGTGGAGGGGTCTGTCTCTATGTGAGAAGTGACCTCAAAGCAAGCGTGAAAGAGAACCTGGTTGATGGAGAGTGTGGTGAGGCTGAAGCATTATGGGTGGAACTGCATACAGATGTGCGTAGTTCAAAATTAATCATTGGAGTTTGTTATAAACCACCCAATGTTAATGAGGAGGTGGAGACTCAGCTCCTTGCACAGATGGAAAGGGCTGCAAGGGCTGGGACGGTGATAATAATGGGGGATTTTAACTACCCAGAAATTGACTGGATTAATGGCACTTCTGGGACAGTTAAAGGACAAAAATTTAAAAACCTATTGCAGGACAATTTTATGGTGCAGTTATTGAGGCCCCAACTAGGAATGATGCTCTGTTGGACCTGATAATCTCAAACCATGCAGAGCTTATTACTAATGTTCAGATAAAGGAACACCTGGGTAGCAGTGATCATAACATGATTTCATTTAATGTTAACTATAAGCAGGAAATACATACAGGAAATATTAAAACACTAAATTTTAAGAGAGCAAATTTTCCAAGGATGAGGGCTGCTCTCCAGGACTTGGACTGGGAGGGACTATTGACACAGATGAACACAGAACAGAAATGGGAATTTTTCAAAAAGACTGTGTGGAACCTCACTGCAAAGTATGTTCCCATGGGCAATAAGTTTAAAAGGCTAAAAATAAAACCTATGTGGCTCACGGGCAAAGTTAAAAAAGCTATAAACAATAAGAAAGTAGCTTTTAAAAAATATAAAAATGAAGGAACAGTAGTGTTGTTTAAATGTTACAAAGAATATAACAGGATATGTAAAAAGGAAATCAAGGATGCAAAAATTCAAAATGAACGACAGATTGCAAAAGATAGTAGGACAAACCCCAAAAAATTCTTTAAATATATTAATAGTAAAAAGGTGAAGTCTGAGCATGTAGGCCCCTTACAAAATAATCTAGAGTGGGTGACTGGGGACAAAGAGAAGGCAAATTTATTAAATGCTTTCTTCAGCTCTGTGTATACAATGGAGCATGGGGGAGCTCATGTCCAAAATGGGGGTGGGAGTGACACAGCCCCAAATCCACAATGGCTCAAAAGTGATATGGTCCAGAAATATTTAGACAGAATAAAGGTGGATAAAGCACCTGGACCAGATGGCATCCACCCACGGATCCTAGGTGAGTTGAGCTCTGTCATTTCAAAGCCACTGTATCTAATATTTAGGGACTCATTAATGACAGGAATAGTACCACTGGATTGGCGTAGAGCCAATGTGGTGCCTATATTTAAAAAGGGAACAAAGTCTTTACCAAGTAACTATAGACCTGTTAGTCTAACTTCTATAGTTGGGAAGATACTGGAACGTTTAATAAAAGACCACATGGATGAGTTCTTGCAGGAAAAAAACTATTTAAGCAGCAGACAACATGGATTCATGAAAGACAGAAGTTGTCAGACAAACCTGATTTCCTTTTATGAAGAGGTAAGTAAAACCCTGGACAGAGGCGTGGCTGTGGACGTGATATATTTGGATTTTGCAAAAGCGTTCGATACAGTTCCGCACACACGGCTCATGTGTAAGGTAAGGTCTACAGGATTGGATATATCAGTTTGTAAATGGATAGAAAATTGGCTGAAAGCCAGAATTCAGAGAGTCGTGGTTAATGATTCTTACTCTGAATGGTCCACTGTTATCAGTGGTGTACCCCAAGGTTCAGTGCTGGGACCCTTACTTTTCAATATATTTATAAATGATATTGGGTCTGGGATCAAAAGTAACATTTCTGTCTTTGCAGATGACACCAAGCTATGCAGTGGAATAACGTCCTTGCAGGATGTCTCCAATTTACAAGCTGACCTCAATGCTCTGTCCAATTGGGCGACTGAGTGGCAGATGAAGTTTAATGTTGATAAATGTAAAGTTATGCACTTGGGGGCTAAGAATATGCATGCATCATACATACTAGGGGGAGTACAACTGGGGGGATCTGTAGTGGAGAAGGATCTGGGGGTTTTAGTTGATCATAAGCTCAATAATGGCATGCAATGCCAAGCTGCAGTTTCCAAAGCGAGCAAAGTCCTTTCTTGTATTAAGAGAGGTATGGACTCCAGAGACAGAGATATAATTTTGCCCCTGTACAAATCATTAGTAAGACCTCATCTGGAATATGCAGTTCAGTTTTGGGCACCAGTTCTCAAAAAGGATATCGGGGAACTGGAGAAAGTGCAGAGAAGAGCAACCAAACTGATAAGAGGCATGGAGGAGCTCAGCTATGAGGAAAGATTAGAAGAACTAAATCTATTCACTCTTGAGAAGAGGAGAATTAGGGGGGATATGATCAACATGTACAAATATATAAGAGGTCCATACAGTGTACTTGGTGTTGAGTTATTCACTTTACGGTCAACACTGAGGACAAGGGGGCACTCTTTACGTCTAGAGGAAAAGAGATTTCACCTCCAAATACGGAAAGGTTTTTTCACAGTAAGAGCTGTGAAAATGTGGAACAGACTCCCTCCAGAGGTGGTTCTGGCCAGCTCAGTAGATTGCTTTAAGAAGGGCCTGGATTCTTTCCTAAATGTACATAAAATAACTGAGTACTAAGATTTGTAGGTAAAGTTGATCCAGGGTAAATCCGATTGCCTCTCGGGGGATCAGGAAGGAATTTTTTCCCCTGCTGTAGCAAATTGGATCATGCTCTGCTGGGGTTTTTTGCCTTCCTCTGGATCAACTGTGGGTATGGAGTTGGGTGTATGGGATTGTATTGTGTTTTTTATTTTGTTTGTTTATTTTTTTGAGGTTGAACTGGATGGACTTGTGTCTTTTTTCAACCTGACTAACTATGTAACTATGTCTAGTAAATATTGAGAGACACACCAAAAGCAACAGCAAGTTCTAAAATGTAATTCCAGTCTCTCAAATCTCTGTTAATTGTTTGTTGCTAGCACTGGAAATGTGCAGCAGATACTAGATTGAGGAAAGACGCTAGAACCCTACATTTCACACAGTCTGTTAACATTGCCACTGAAAGGATAAAACTCAGCTAGCGGAGACAATTACCAGATCCAAATGCACTGCGAACGTATGAAAAAGCCATAGAAGAGCATCAGGGACATTAAGTAGAGACAGGAGGAAAGATTGAACATGACATGCAATGTTATGAATACTTCAACTGCTGGGGAGAAAATACATTCAGCCATAAGCCAGCTGAGAACTATGAGAAGTGCTTCCAGGAAAATGCTATATTGTCAAACACAACCCTGACAAAAATGTGTAAGACAGATATACGTATATACAAATAGCAGCTGCCTGTTATCTCCATTCTTATCATAAAAAAGCAAGCAAGTTAGAAGCCATTAGGTTGGTGTTTGGACTTGTTAAAGCACAATGCGCTACGTCAGTACATGCAGACACCCAAGTGATAGATACAATGTCCCTATAATGTAATCATAATTTTCACTTATTATTTGTGATATTTTCATAATAATTTGTAGGGTTCTTCTTTTAAAGTGGTTGTAAACCCACTTTTTTTTACTTTTACCTACAGGTAAGCCTATAACAAGGCTTACCTGTAGGTGAGGAGAATATCTCCTAAACCTGCACGTTTTAGGAGATATTCCCCTCGCAATGCGCCGCTGATTGCAGAGGCGCATGCGCGGTGGGGATCTACGGCGTAAGGACCGGCTGCCGACGGACCTTGCCGAATTTAAATCTCCCGCGCGCATGCGCGGGAGTGACGTCATCGCCGCTCCAGCCAATCACAGCGCTGGAGCGGCGATACCCGAAAGACATGCCGAGTCAGGATGATATCTCGCTCGGCGTGGACCAGGTAAGTTCTACACACCTCGTTCCGAGGTAAGTATTTCATAATGAGCTAATAGGTGCATATTAGCTCATTATGACTTTTGCCTTGCAGGAGAAAAAAAAAAAATTGATGCGGGTTTACAACCGCTTTAATTGTATTTGTATTATGTTGGGAAACTGATCTAAATGTTTCTATTGTGTGTATTTTTTTTAAAGGTATCTAAACCCAAACACTCAGGGCTCTTTCACCAATGTGCAGTGACCTGTGTTTTTTCTGCACCTGATCATCTGAACCTGTGACACATCCATAAGTTAAAAAAATTAGGAATTAAGTTGTAAAAATGCAAGACACTGTTTCCTTTTTAGGACACTCCCCCTCGCCGCCACTGCACATTGCATACCAGCCCATGTGCTTAAATGGATAATTTTACAGTATGCGCTGGTGTGAATAAACCCTCAAAGCCCATCTTCTGGCAAATGGTGTACCCCCCCCCCCCCAATGATCCGGCTCTCACCCATTAATAATAAACTTTCTAAAGCTTTTTTTTACTTACCTAAATCTGCCACCATGCATTTGTGGTGCCTCTTTACAGAGTGAAGGAAATGGTCATGGCACTACCCCTCAATGTAATCTCTCTAAGCCAGGGGTCTCCAAACTATATCCCTCCAGTTGTTCAGGGACTGCAATTCTCATCATGCCTAGTCATGTCTGACAATGCCTCATGGGAATTTGTAGTTCCACAACAGTTGAGAGACCCCTGCTCTAATGCCGCGTACAGACAGTCGTTTTTTGTGATGAAATAAAACGACGTTTTAAATCATGAAATAAAACAACGTTTTTGAAACTTCATTTTCAAAAACGACGTTACCTACACACCATTGTTTTTTCAAAATGCTCTAGCAAAGCACGGTTACGTTCAGCACTCTTTTCCATTGAAGCTAGCTTCATAACTTGCTTCTGAGCATGCGCGGGTTTAAAAACGTCGTTTTAAATGTTGTTTTGCCCACACACTATCATTTTAATTGACACAAAAGACAACGTTTTGAAAAACGACACAAAAAATTCAAACATGTTCGATTTTTTTTTTTGTCGTTTTTCAGAAGATATAAAACGACGTTATCACCACACACGGTCATTTTAAATGACGTTTTTAAAAACTACGTTTTTTTTCATCACAAAAAACGACCGTCTGTACGCGGCATAAGCCACTGAAGTGTTTGGGAACCTTTGAGCACATGACTAATGGACAGCCATACGAGCCATGCAAATTGGGCACCTAAAAAAGGTCCCTCCAACTCTGCAATGTGAAAATAGGATGTGTCCACATATTTAGGTAAATGTTTCATCATGTAGCTTAGTTTTTTGTTTTATCTACTGGAGTGGCTAGCTAGAGTGGTGGGAGTGTGCTAAAGTTTAGTGGAGGTGAATGGGTCTCTGGACAGAGGTAAGTTTTAACCAAATATGTTCTTGCAGGGGTTTGTGTAATGTATTTTTTTTACCTTTTTTTTAGTCCTGTTTTCAATATAATCATACCAGCAAGGTGCATCCCAAGACATTTCCTTTCCTAAGGGGGAAACGCTTAAATCAGCTGCATACTCCTGAGCTGGTGTATAAGCAGCTTCACCAGTGCTGCTGGTGTGTTCTCTAAAAATATTTTTGGAACAGGCATGAGTCAATGCAATGTTCCTTCAAATTTACTTACAGGATATGCACTGCATTTGGGAAAACTATTATTTATTCAAATAAAAAATGTAGTCCTATTTTACATAGTGTTCTACAAAACCAAGTATACTTTTGTGAGAGTTTAGCTCTACTTTAAATTCATGTCATAGCCTAATTTTCAGTGGTTAAAGTACAGAATTACAATGAATCATAAAAGAAGACAGCCTAATCAAGTTGAAATTTAGAGAACTCAGAATATGTCTTATTAAACAATACCTGAAACTTTCCATATTATACTTCTAAAATTATGAAGAGGTGGAAAAAGTCACTATAGATGTGCCCAGAGTATTCCTTACTGCACTGTTTTTTAAGTAAAAAAAAAAAAAAAAAAAACAGAAAAGCAAAACATGAAACTTTATAGAATTTTAATACCTACCCGCTCTAAAAAAGCTGAGTGGAAATTGAGAATCCTGTAGGCAATGTTAGCACCTCGTACCCAAAGATACAGCTGTACCTAAACAACGCTTAAGGGAACTGTCATGGATCTTGAGATATTAAAGTGTTTCTACTTGACATCTGTTACACAGGAGAGGGACATTCAATGCAAGGACACCGGCTATTGAAATGCTAAGTGGAACCAGCTAGAGAAATACCTTTTATTGTGTTCTGCAGGTTAAGAGCGGGTGTCGGAGACACTCCGTCTGGCTAAAAACTATGGTTTGAAGGTTAATTGAATCTAGAATGTATGTCTGAAGATGTATGTGTTTATTGTTCTAAAGGTCAGAAGCCTCCTGTCAGCTGTATTGAATTAGCATTCTATTGTCTAAAGCAATGTAACCTCTCAGAGGTAGTAATTAAGTAGACCGGGTTATTGTGTACATTGATTACCCCCTGGGGCTTCTGTCTTAATACACAAGTCTTTCTATCCAAGCTATTAGACCAATCCCTGTTGACAATTTCAAGTCCTCATTTGCATGGTCAAGGAGGACTTGAGTGAAGACTGGATATACTTTACAATTGACCAATAGGAAAGCGGTTGTTGGGAGTGGGATGTTCCAAAATTCTGTATAAAAGTGTGCTGTGTACTTGAAAATAAAGAGTCCTGCTTGAACTTACATACAGCCTGCCTGGTGTTTGTTCTTAATGGGTCTGAATGGCACATAGCTGTAGTTCGGACCCCGGAACCTTGGATGACTGGACCATCAGACGCTGCAATCTGCAAGCTGACTCACTGGTAGCAGAGGAGTGTCGGGAGAGCAGAACCGGGCGAGAAAGGATCTCGTCACATTGGTGGCAGCAGTGGGATTTGCTCTCCAGTTACTGGGACAACTCCAAACCACCACCATGAATGACCAGCTATGCAGCCTGGAGGAGAACCATGCTAAAAGACTTGCTTGAGAGCCGTGGAGGGACCGGTGGGAAGAACAAGGCCACCCTGATCATTGCGCTAGCCGAGATGGATCAGAGGGATGGTGATGCAGGACCCCGGTCAGTCGAAGACTTGTTCCAGCAGCGAGTCCAACAACGGTTGGCATTATATGGTGCTAACCCATCAGAGACGGCCATACAGAATACCATTAGAGACCTCCAGCTGCAGGAACAGAGAGAACGAGAGTGGCAACAGAGAGCACGAGAACGGCAACAGAGAGAACGAGAGCGGCAACAGAGAGAACGAGAGCGGCAACATGAGCTGGAAATCGCCTACAAACAGCTGCTAGACTCCGCTCAGCAGCAGGATGGGGCTCCCTTTGCCTGGGACTATGAGGAAATATCAGCTGACAACGCTGAAATCCTGGCTGATGAATCAGCAGTGGAAAATCGGGAGCTTGCCATTCCCAAAGCAGAAGTGCTGGCAACAGGGCAGAGTGCTAGCAATCTCTGCCCAGCACCGGAACCAACTGTGGAGTTCCAGGGAGCCGGGGCAGTTGGCCCCCCTCCCCAGCAACAAGCTGAGGTAGTGAAGCTGTTACTCCCAGCTGAATCACTGGCAGCAGGGCAGGATGCTACTGGCTGCTGCACACCACTACAGCTTGAGCGGATATCGGTGGATGGGACTGTGGTCTCCACTCACAGCAGCCCAGCGGAAGAGCTGGCAACAGAGCAGAGTGCCCCGGGCCTCTGCTCTCAACTAACAGAAGAGGGGGTTCCTGTGGTAGTGGATGGGACTCCGATCTCCACGGACACAACCCCAGAACATGGTGCGGCACTGAGACAGGAGGATGTCGGCTTTGCTTTGCAAGCACCGGGGGATTTTTACCTAGCCTCAGTGGATGGGACTGTAGTCTCCACTGGTATACCCCAGGAATGGTGGCCAGTTGGCCCAGATTCCCAACGGCATGATGAACTGAGCCCAGCCACCCTGTCTTCTCTCCAGCGGCTGAAAGGACTCCAGGGAGAAGGGCCAGTCCAGGCCTCTCCCCAGCGGCAGGCGTGTTCTCTGAGAGAGGCAGAAATTGGCTGGGTGAGTAATGCTCTGTTTGGGACAAGTTATCTGGGGTACTGGGTGGGTACCGGAATTGGGGTCTCTCCCAGTGTTAGTCTCCTGCCAAAGGGGGTGATGTGTGACAGACCTAGCCGGGACAGGGGCTTTTGGAGAGGACTGAATGTGAGCCTCTTGCCGTCCGATTATGGGCCAGGACCTCAAAACAGGAAGGCAGATGGGTCATCCCAGCAGACAGTCCTGGAACTTTAAGACTATTTTCCCAACATCCTCGAGTTGACCCGTTTGGGTCCCACTGCGGCTGTTGGACTGTTTCCCAGGGGAAGTAATGTCATGGATCTTGAGATATTAAAGTGTTTCTACTTGACATCTGTTACACAGGAGAGGGACATTCAATGCAAGGACACCGGCTATTGAAATGCTAAGTGGAACCAGCTAGAGAAATACCTTTTATTGTGTTCTGCAGGTTAAGAGCGGGTGTCGGAGACACTCCGTCTGGCTAAAAACTATGGTTTGAAGGTTAATTGAATCTAGAATGTATGTCTGAAGATGTATGTGTTTATTGTTCTAAAGGTCAGAAGCCTCCTGTCAGCTGTATTGAATTAGCATTCTATTGTCTAAAGCAATGTAACCTCTCAGAGGTAGTAATTAAGTAGACCGGGTTATTGTGTACATTGATTACCCCCTGGGGCTTCTGTCTTAATACACAAGTCTTTCTATCCAAGCTATTAGACCAATCCCTGTTGACAATTTCAAGTCCTCATTTGCATGGTCAAGGAGGACTTGAGTGAAGACTGGATATACTTTACAATTGACCAATAGGAAAGCGGTTGTTGGGAGTGGGATGTTCCAAAATTCTGTATAAAAGTGTGCTGTGTACTTGAAAATAAAGAGTCCTGCTTGAACTTACATACAGCCTGCCTGGTGTTTGTTCTTAATGGGTCTGAATGGCACATAGCTGTAGTTCGGACCCCGGAACCTTGGATGACTGGACCATCAGACGCTGCAATCTGCAAGCTGACTCACTGGTAGCAGAGGAGTGTCGGGAGAGCAGAACCGGGCGAGAAAGGATCTCGTCACAGGAACATTCTATAGATGTTGTTGCAATCCATAGGCACCAACTCCCTAATGAGGAAATGTTCTGTTGTGTATGATAGATATTTCAACAATTTGTATCAGACAGCAAAATACATAATATGTTTTAGGAAGATGGTAATTTTACTGACAAAACATGATCGTGATGTTGAGCTCCAAAAGACCTACTGCAAGGATTTTTTGTATTAATCTGTGCTATACACATTTCAAAATCCAAACTGAATAGCAAAGATAAAAAAATTGCTAGTACATCTTTGTGATATTTGCACATTCCCTCATGTTTTATGCATTTACAAAAGCTGCAAGTACAGGTAAAATACCTGTTGAGTTGCCAGTCCCAGCAGACAAAAAGGCTTAAAAACATTCTCATTGGTCAGCTCAGTCACTGACCAATGACCGCTAGTTATTGTGAGATATATGATTCTGTACAAATTTCCAGACCATTACAATGGCTAGTGTGGATGGCTGAAGATGGTCATTACAGCAGGTAAGTTTGGTGGGGAAAAAGAGGTTGGGGGCGGTGTTGTGAGTTGGTTCACCTTTCTATTTTTTATGAAAATGGCTGAATGTCTATTGAGATCATACTGTATCATCATTGCTGTATTAAACTACTTTTACTAACCCTTTCCTTACAGTTTCAGTTAACAAATTAAGCCAGGCTCTCTAATTGCCATTCTGCTGTCATATTACTGTAAGCATGGAGTGTCAACAGGTTAGACTAAAGCTTCACAGTCACGTACAAGTGCCCTGTTTATTATTTGTGTATGAACATTGTATTAAATCCCATCTAATTGAAACATTCACATTTTTTTCATACTAAAATGTTTAGAATTATTTTTTTGTAATAATGCACCAAGATCATTGCTGGTGCAATAATATATCAAGCTTTTACTTTATTTGCTTTGCTATTGTAATCAAATCCTGTCCTGATTTAGTACTAGCAAAATAAGCCAAAAACACTATATGAAAGAGTTGTATTATTACCAAGATAAATGCTTCAGGTCTTGGCAGGCAAAATGTCTGATCAACCTGGTCAGCTTCTTCTCCTTTCACAGATTATAGCCTAATGTATATACTGCTGTGGAAGCAACATGTTTTGGCAAACAAGGCTCAAATTAATAGATAAAATATAATATGTCAAACGAAGCCTAATCAAATCTATGAACAAAAGATATATTTTCCACAGCCATATTAGTCATTGATAGGCTTGTCTATAGCATCTATCACCTAAATAATTCTGGTACAGTATTTTCTTCTGAGTGTTTAACCCCCTCACTGGGACTCTAGGTACTGCTTAACTACACTAAAGATAAATATCTTGGGGGGGGCATGGCTTGATGGCGGAGCGAGCTGCTGCATAAACCCGTGGCTCTTCCTCTAATCTCTCTAGGCTGCAGCTATCCTGGGTCCCTTCTCCTGCCAAACATCACAGTGTCCTCCCCCACAGCTGTGGGCACCTACCTGGACTGCTATGATGGTCAAATACGGGCCGCCCACGTCACCATCTGCGATGGAGCTAATCACTCAGATCCAGTAGCAAGATGACGCACTGCAGTCTTCACCTTCTTCTGCACAGGATTCTACGTTCTGGGTGAGTGACTCGACCCCTGCTGTCTTCTCCTCCCCAGCAGACACTCTATTACCTCTCTCCCCTGCTAGGAAAATGGAGAGGCCACTGATATTCCCCAGGCTGAACCCATGCCAGCACATATCATGTTTGCCATACAGGACTGCAAGGCCTCTCTTACTACCAAATTATAATCCATTTGCATTGATTTTTTCCTATTGAAGCAGGACGTACAGAATTTTCATGACAGAACTGGCGCAACTGAGGAACACATCAGCTATTTAGAAGACACTGTGCACCCCTTATCTGCCCTGGTGTCCACTGCCACGAATGAGCTGGTGACCCTTCGAGTCAAATAAGATGACCTGGAGAACCGTTCACTCAGGAACAACTTCCGCATTGTGGGCTTCCCTGAATGTTCGCAAGGATCTCTCTCTAAATGGTTTCTCCACTACTGTCTAAGGGATGTTTTTGGCAATGATGAAACTTTATCCTCTTTTGCCATCGAATGGGCTGGCCGCACATCTTCGCACCCTCCTCCCTCAGGAGCCCCTCCACGCTCCCTCATTGCACGTTTTTTTTACTTCCACGACAAAGTCGCTATACTACATATCGCCAGGGAAAATATCAAATATAATGGCAATACCATCTCTGTCTATCCTGACTTCTCAGCTGAAGTCCAACGCCAACGCACCTTCTTCACGGCTGTGAAGGGTTGTTTGCATACTGAACACCTACAATATGCTATGCTCTTCCCTGCTAATTTGTGTTTCATCCATGATGGTAAAGCTCACTTCTACAAAAAAAACAAAAAGAAACTATGGCCTGGCTGAATGACCTCTTTGAAACTGCACCCAAATGCGGGTGCAACTTACCCTGGCTATTGATAAACAAAAATGTTAACGGACTTTATGCTGAAGATCCTAAGAATTCTAGATCTGTGAATGGAGAATACCATACCTGTGTACACTGTTTCCTATCCTGGGTGATTGAATTCAATACAACCCCCCAATACCAGTTTGTGGCATGGCCACGGGACGTTTTTAACCTCGGTTGAGTGTTATGTTCAGGGATCCAAGGCTCGCTGTTTTTGGGATGGCCAAGCGGGGAGGGTTCAATAGGGTTTTCCTTTTCTGGACCTTTACCAGCCTTTGGTGAAGTTTTTGGCTGGATTTTTGCAAAAAATATTTTTTTTAATTGTGTTGATAGTTTTTAATTTATTTAACTTCTCTTTTATATTTAGCTTCACACGCTCTGACTTGTATATGCTATAGATGGCATGACATACAATGTTCTTCTTATGCTCTGCATACTTACTATAGTAGGACCGGCCATCTGAAACGAGTTTGCTGCAGAGGAACACACCCAAGCTCATCACAGCTGACAAGGCTTAGCTGGATAATCAGTCAGTGTCAGTTCAGTGAGGGAGTAGGACGCTTCCCGACGAGTCTGCTCTCTCCAGGGACCAGACAGATAGCCAGCTAGACACCGCAGACAGGCAGGCTCCTACAATCTTTGCTGCATGAATCAACTTGCAGCCCATAGGACCGGCTCCTTCCTTCCTCTCTTCAGGTAAGACCCTGTCTTTCAGGGCCATCTTTCCACCCCCAGGAATCGCTAGTGACCGTCCTTTTCAGGACAGCCACTCCAGCGATCCAAATTGCGGCTGTTTACCTTCTCTTAGAGCCGCATGCACCCCAATCAGTCACCCATAATCACCCCGGCCACCCGCCGCGCATAGCAGCGCTTTTTTCTGGCGATCTGCGGCTCTTTCCCGCATCCGCGCCAGACCAGGCCTTATTCGCAGCCGCCGCATTTAGGAAAGACCGCGGCTTCAGCCGCGGCCTAGCGGTGCGCCGCAAAAAGGAGCACTGACAGCCTCGAAATTTTCCTGGAATTGTCAGGGATCATCCCCCTATCCCTGGAGGATCCCATCCTCCCCTGGATTAACAACCAGCTCATACCCACCAAGCCAAACAGCCCCCAAACCTGAGGCCTGTGGCCCGGTCGGCGGCCATCTTGGTACTCCTCAGCTACAGTGACACCCTTCTTCCCCCCCTTCCCCCCATTCCAAACAGTACTTGATCCAGGGTTTCGTCCGATCGCCTTTCAGGGATCAGGAAGGAATTTTTTTCCCTGCGGCAGCAAATTGGCTTAGTACTGCCAGGGTTTTTTGCCTTCCTCTGGACCAAGGCCAAGCGAGAGGATTCAGCGAATCTTCCCTCTATTGCAATTAACCCCCCCCCGGTGACTGGCAACAATGGTTAAACTGCGATACTCTGCAGAAACGATTTGGGGTCTGAGACAATTCGCAACAGTATTACCAGCCGTCACCAAAAAGGCCTTAAAAATAGACCAACTTTTGAGATTCGATCAACGATCGACCATCAAAAATTTCAACCATTTAACCCAGCTCAAGCACATATCATGTGCTTTGATCAACACAAGATCGGCAGTAAAACACCGATCAGAAATCCACGATTTCTTACTACAAAACGATCTAGACTGCCTCTTTATCACAGAAAGCTGGCTTTCAGACGACTGCAACACCATTCTTGGAGAATTGGTGCCAGAAAATTATCGAATTATAACGGAAAACAGAATAGGGCAAAGAGGAGGAGGCCTGGCGGTGATCCATAAGTTTCATATTGCAATCACTAAGCCGGTCCTTCAAAATCCTCTTCCATTTATGGAAACCCTTACTCTTCAACTTCAAACTAACCCCCAGGAGACTGTTCACATTCTCCTCTGCTATAGGCCACCTGGGCCAAAATCGCAGCTTCTACCATCATTAACGGAGTTCATATCCACTTATACCCTTAACAGCAAACATCTTTTGCTGCTCGGGGACTTCAATCTGTGGGCCAACTCCTCACAGGATCCCATTGCGGATGCCTGCATCGATCACCTGGAAGGATTAGGACTACAGCAACTTATATGCGGTCCCACGCATGCTTCAGGTCACACACTCGACCTAATTTTCAGACAAAATCTGAAAATAAACATTTTGGGAAATGAACCTTTGCCATGGACAGACCACCATGCAATTAGTTTCATAATTTCCAAAATTCCACCAGTTATAAAAGCACCCAAGCCGGTGACAATACACTGGGCTAGATCTCAGAAGAAGCTCCATTCGGAACTCTTCAAATCTACCTTGGGAAACCGAATCGAAACTATTCATCCTCAGTTAACAGCCTCAGATACACTGGATGCCATAAATGCAGCTCTGCTACAATCAGCCGACTTAGTAGCACCGAAACGCAAAGTCCGCATCCGGAAAAAAAAGTCCGGCTGGTTCAACAACCAGCTGTCCCTACTGAAGCAAGAGCGCAGAAGGGCGGAAGCCGCCTGGAAAAGAAGCCCTTCAGAAGATCACCTCATCATCTACAAGGCAATAACAACACAATATCATAAAGAAATCTTCAAAGCAAAAAAACATCATTTTTCTATGACGATTAACAGCGCCATGAACCGCCCCCAAGAACTATTCAAGATGGTCACCCAGACCATGAATCCGGGATGTCTTGAAGTCCCCAATTCAGACACCCAAGAGTTCTGTAATGAACTATCGGATTTCTTCATCGACAAAATCGAAAGAATCCGGGTAAGTATTCTGCAAAATAATACCCCCCTCAGCCCCCTCTTCAATCAACTACAAAACACCAACAGAAACCTTCTACAATCAACTAAGTTCACTCTGGAACCCATCTCCATCGATACCACCAAAAATATCATTGGTGCGTTGCGGAACAGCACAGCACCCAATGACATCATTCCCACCAAGCTGCTGAAGGAATGCGCCGACATTCTGGCGCCTCCCATCACACAGCTTATAAATCAGTCATTTAAGGAAGGCATAGTGCCATCCCTGCTGAAAGAGGGCACAATCCAGCCCATCCTGAAAAAACCTAACTTGGATCCCAAGGACCCAACTCACCGCCGCCCCATAACAGGCCTAAATATTCTCTCCAAGATAATGGAGAAAATAGTGGTACATCAGCTGCAACAGCATCTGGATACCCACAATCTACTCGATCCATTTCAATCAGGTTTCCGTCCCGGACACGGGACAGAAACGGCCTTACTCAAAATATGGGACGATGCCCTCGAGGCCGCAGACGAGGGAGAATCCTGTCTCCTGGTTCTGCTGGACCTAAGCGCAGCCTTTGACACAGTAGACCACAAAATGTTACTGATGCGACTGGCCGAGGTAGCCAGAATCGCAGAAGGTGATTTACCATGGTTTTCCTCCTTTCTTGAAAACCGATCACAAACAGTGAAACTGGGATCTTTCACGTCGGAAAAACGCACGGTGCCATGTGGAGTCCCCCAAGGATCCCCCCTGTCACCGGTACTGTTCAAAATCTATCTTCGCCCTCTCTTTGATATTATCAGTAGCCAAGAACTACTTTATCACTCTTATGCAGACGATACGCAATTGTATTTTCGCATCTGCAACAAAAAGGATCATCATCTCAGTTTAGAGAAATGTCTCTCTTTGATAGAAAACTGGATGACTAAGAGTTATCTTAAACTCAACAGTTCCAAAACAGAACTTCTTATGTTTCACGCCAGCCGCAAGAGTCAACTGGCAACAACCTGGACACCGCCGCCCATTCTGGGCCAAAGCATCACCCCTAGCTCCAAAGTCAAAAGTCTAGGAGTCATTTTTGACACCTTCATGACAATGGACGCACAAATAGGGTCAGTAGTCAGCGGATCGCACCATTTGTTGCGCCTACTACGCAGACTTATTCCATTTATCCCCAAAGAAGACGTAGCAGTCGTGGTGGGAACAATCGTGAATTCCAGACTGGACTATGCAAATGCCCTTTACCTCGGGCTCCCAAAGTACCAAATCGCTCGTCTGCAAGTCGTACAGAATACGGCCGCCAGACTGGTGACTGGGAAAAGGACATGGGAATCAATCTCACCTTCGCTGAGAACCCTTCACTGGCTGCCAGTAAAAGACAGAATTGCATTTAAAGCACTCTGCCTGACACATAAGTGCATCCATGGGAAGGCTCCGCAATATCTTTGCGACAAGATAGAACCTCACAATTCTAATCGCGTTCTGCGATCCAGCGACCAAAATCTGGTCAAGGTGCCAAAAACCAAATACAAGTCCAAAGGAGAAAGAAGGTTTGCTTTTCAAGGTCCGAGACTATGGAACGCTTTACCAACCAGCGTTCGGTTGGAGGAAAACCACCTGACTTTCAGAAGACAGATTAAAACTCTGCTCTTTTGATGTCATGAGACACGAAACATCAAGCGCCCAGAGGCGATTCAGTTCGCATGTGCCGCGCTATATAAGTTTTTCATTCATTCATTCATTCATAGTTATTATGCATTGATTGACTTACTATGTCTAAGCCACTAAAGATAATATTTTGGAATGTTAGAGGTTTAAATTCACCTCAGAAGCGGTCCCTGGTCTTTTCTGTCTTGAAAAAACATAGACCCAATATAATATGCCTTCAAGAAACTCATCTCACTGGCACAAAGGTACAGACCCTTAAGCACCCATGGTTGGCGAATTAATTTCATGCTACCCATACAACCTTCTCTAGAGGGGTCTCTAGTTTATTGGCTAAGTCCCACCGGCAGACATTCTGCAAGTCAAGGCTGACCCCGACTTGAGAATTGTTATACTTACGTTACAAATTGTGTCTGTGATATTTACATTGGTAAATGTTTATATCCCTCCCCCCAGTTCTCCTCAGACCTACTCTCCAAAGTGTCCCTTATGCTCCTGTCTAGGCTCCCCGGGCCCCCTGCTTTACGTGGGAGACTTCAGCATGGTTTTGAGCTCAGCTGTGGAGTGCTTTGGGGGTTGGAGTAGATCCTTCACTTCATTTACTGTACAGGTATGTGGTCTCACTGAGATATGGCCGTGGAAGCATCCAAATGTTTGCCAGTACTCCTACCATTCCAATTCCTTCCATACTATGTCTCGTATAGTCATGGCATTTGTTTCGAAAGTCTCTTATTTACCTAGGGGTGTGTCTGACCATGCGCCTCTTTCTGTGGACCTTCTCCTCCTCCTGGGCTTGGGTCCTGCAGTTTGGCGACTGAATTCCCAGTGGCTGGAGGATGACGTGGTGCAGTGGAGTGCGGGAAGGGTATTGTACATTATTGGATTACGAATCTGGGCACAACTGATCCATTAACAGAATGGGAGGCTTTTAAGACAATGCCGAGGGGCACTTTTATGTAAATTACCGGTGCTTTGCTTAAAAATGCCCAACAGCGTACCGAGGAACGAGAGAATGCCATGCTGGAAGCAGAATCTGCCTATGTCAGAAGCCCCGACCGTAATACACTGGACGCATGGTTATACAGCCGCAGAGAGTATGAGCTCCGTTTGCTTGACCTCACACAAAAGCTGCTCCATATTACCCAAAAAACATTTGAACATGGTACTGATACCCATAAGGACCTAGGGGCACCTTTTTCTGTTGAAGAAATAGCCCTGGCCATTTGGCAACTACCAGCACATAAGACACCAGGCCTGGATGGCTTCCCGATGGAATGGTACACTCACTTTTGACATTTACTATGCCCACTCCTTCTTTCTACATGTAGCACCCTCTACCTTAGGTAGGTAGGTTGCTAAAGTAGCTGTGTTTTTGTTACAGCCAACAGTAGGTAAATTTAGGCAGGCCTACCAGTGAACTAGGCCTGCTTGTTTTTTATCTGGGGGCTGGGAGTAGTTTTAAGAATAGCAGCAGGTGACTGACATGTACTTTAGCTCTCTGGCACCTCCTCTGTTTCTAGAGGGTTCTGTGAAAAAAGCAGGGCAGAGGATGGGAGTGGCAAGGAGTTTATCTGGGAGCCCTGATCAATCCCCAACTAGGATTGGCAGGGGGCAGGCCTCATATATACTCATGGTCAGCCTCCTGTGGGAGGAGTTGTTGTGTGGAAGAACTAGTAATGGAGTGCTAGGCTGTCATGGCCTTTGAGGGAGCCCCCTTTCTGGGGGGGGGGGTAAAATCGAGTCTTGAACTCGGGAGAGCTGGGAAGGAACCCTTTCATACATGGTCATAGATAGGTGACTGGAACAGGAGCAAGAAGGGGACAGCAGGGAACATTGCCGGGCAAGTTACTAGGAGGGATCCATTTCAGGGTCAGTGAGTGACAGGCACAGTGGAGAAATCTGGGATAGACATGCCAGGAGTGGATGTGAAGCCAGAAGCAGAGGCTGTGATGTCACCAGTGTTGGAGTTAAGTTACTGCAGCCAGGAGGGTTGGCAGAATTTGCACAGGACTGTCTGGGAACAGTAGTCCACCAAGCTTTGCAGCTAGCACAAGAAGTATTCTTTCAATTTCTATATCAATGGTGACTGCAGACCCCTGCCAGCAAATGGCTATTGTTGAACTGTTCAGACTTGTTCAGCGAATCCACAGGGGCACTGCTACATGCATATAACAAGGCCCTGGAAGCTGTAATTCTCCCCTCCCCCCCCACTATGCGAGAGGCTCTAATTATCCTGTTATTAAAACCCTGTAAAGATCCTCTTAAATGTGACTCCTACCACCCGATATCTCTCATCAATGTGGATGTTAAGATCCTAGCTAAAATTCTGGCCAACCGTCTGAATACTGGCCAAACTGCTGACTTTGGTAGTGCTAACCACCTTTTTCATTTCGATTTGTATTTACTTGACTCAAAATCATGTTACCTGTATAGTGCCTTGTCATCTTATATGCAATAATTACCAGAGACGGGTGTGATAATCTTTAAATATTATTGTCTGTTTAATGCTTGTTGAGTGCATATCTTTTTTCTGTGCACTGAAATAGACAACAACGTGTATTTTTTTTCTTGTATGCAAGTTTGTCATAAAAAACAAATACCTTTCTTCTTACTTGCCAGCGTCACTGCAATTAGAATTACATATGTGTAGTGATAACTGATCTGCCCTGGATTCAAGCAAGGTTTGGTGAACTTCAAAGGAGTTTAGATGCTGAATCCGAACCCCTATCGAAACCAATGGAAGGCAAATCTTAAAAAATAATAATAATTCTGTGAGGAGGAAGAATAAGAAGAAGGGAGAGTAAAACATAGCATGGGGGAGTGGGCAGTGGGCACTGTCTTGGGGAACATGTACCAAAGCACATTTTTTAAATTTTAAATCCCATGGAGTCGGGAGCAGTGATATTTTTTAAACATTGACATTTACAAAGGAAAAAAGAGTATTTAATTGCTGGCCAATAGCATCTCCTTTCTGGCTTTTTTAAAATTGAACAAAGGCCCCTAAGGTCTTCCAAAATACATAGCAGAACCCTAAGGATAACCTAACAATTAATTATGTGAAGTCCTCCAAACAATGCACACCAGACCCTTAATCTGGGCATGCAGCCTTGCTGGCCAGGAAAGGGAGGGATGAGCGTGTGCTCACTTTACCATTTATGATGTAGCACAACTTAAAAAGACAATAAAAGATGGATGTCAAGTGATGAAACACATTGGGGAGGACCTACAGGATGTGATGTCATCCCACACTGTACTCCCCAAAGTGACTGCACCGAGCACTTTGTTTCAAGAGCACTTGGACACTTTATATATACACTGCTCCAAAAAAAATTAAAGGAACACTTTTGAATCAGAACTCCTGGGATATTGATCTGGTCAGTTAAGTAGCAGAGGGAGAAAGGTGTATACAGAAGGGGTTGTTAATCAGTTTCAGCTGCTTTGCTGTTAATTGAAATTAACAACAGGTGCACTAGATGGGCAACAATGAGACGACCTCCAAAACAGGAATGTTTTTTCAGGTCGAAGTGTCTGACATTTTTTTTCCCTACTCATATTTTCTGACTGTTTTTCACATGCATTTGGCTAGGGTCAGTGTCACTACTGGTAGCATGACACGATACTTGGACCCTATAAAGGTTGCACAGGCAGTCCAACTCCTCCAGGATGGCACATCAATACGTGTCATTGCCAGAAGGTTTGCTTTGTCTCCCAGCACAGTCTCAAGAGCATGGAGGAGATTCCAGGAGACAGACAGTTACTCTAGGAGAGCTGGACAGAGCCTTAGAACGTCCTAACCCATCAGCAGGACCGGTATCTGCTCCTTTGTGCAAGGAGGAACAGGATGCACACTGCCAGAGCCTTACAAAATTACCTCCAGCAGGCCACTGGTGTGAATGTCTGACCAAACAATCTGAAACAGACTTCATGGGTGTGGCCTGAGGGCCAGACGTCCTCTAGTGTGCTCTGTACTCACTGCCGGACACTGTGGAGCTCGATTGGCATTTTCCATTGAACACCAGAATTGGCAGGTCCACCACTGGTGCCCCATGCTTTTCACAGATGAGAGCAGGTTCACCCTGAGCATATGTGACAGACGTGAAAGGGTCTGGAGAACCAGTGGAGAACTTTATGTTTCCTGTAAAATCGTTCAGCATGACCGGTTTGGTGGTGGGTCAGTGATGGTCTAGGGAGGCATATCCATGGAGGGATGCACAGACCTCTACAGGCTACAAAATGGCACCCTGACTGCTATTAGGTATCAGGATGAAATCCTTGGAACCATTGTCAGACCCTACGCTGGTGCAGTGGGTCCTGGGTTCCTCCTGGTGCACGACAATGCCCGGCCTTATGTGGCGAGAGCATGCAGCTAGTACCTGGAGGATGAAGAAATTGATACCATTGAATGGCCCCCACGCTCACCTGACCTAAATCCAAAAGAACACCTCTGGGACATTATGTTTCATAGTAATGCTCTGGTCCAGATCTGGGAGGAAATACCCCAGGACACCATCCGTCGTCTCATTAGGAACATGCCCTGATGTTGTCAGGCATGCATACAAGCACTTGGGGGCCATACAAACTACTGAAGAACATTTTGAGTTGTTGCAATGAAATTTCAGCAAAATGGACTAGCTTGCTGCATAATTTTTTCACTTTGATTTCCGGGGTGTCTTTGAATTCAGCCCTCTGTAGGTGGATAATTTTCATTTCCATCAAATGATGTGCCATCCTTTCATTCCTAACACATTACCCAGTTCATATCAGTATAGATATCCAGCATGAGATTTTTGCCCATTGAGATCTGATATGTTTTCAAAGTGTTCCTTTAATTTTTTTGAGCAGTGTATATATTAACATTGACACATTGGGGGTTATTTACTAAAGGCAAATCCACTTTGCACTACAAGTGCACTGCAAGTGGAAAGTGCACTTGGAAGTGCAGTCGTTGTAGATCTGAGGGGGACGTGCAAGGAAAAAAAGAAAAACAGCATTTTTGCTTGTACATGATTTTATGATTAAATCAGCAGAGCTTCCCCTCATATCTGCAGCGATCTACAGCGACTGCACTTGTAGTGCAGAGTGGATTTGGCTTTAGTAAATCAACCCCATTGTGTTTTTTTTTTTCGATTGAGTTTATTTGTATGAATTGTTTTATTTATGAAGTAGATGGTAACAACACTATTGCAAAGAAAAGCACTGTGTATATGTGCACAAATATGCTACAGTAAATCACAGTATATATATATTGTTTTCTCCTTGTTTTTAAACCTTTTGAAAGTACATCCATCAGGGGAAGGGAGTGCTGTGGAACGAGAACTGTAGACACAGACTAAACACAAAACTATGTAGTAACATAAAAAATTTGCTGGATTGTGCCCAGTAGTGGTAAGTTGTTTGCATATCATATAAATAAAATAGTTTGTAATTCAACTTTTATAATAGAATAATGGCATTGGTTTGATGCCAGAATGTACTCTTTAGAGAGGCTACTGTTCACACATCATGATCCTTCAATTGTAGAAGAGGACAAATTATGTAAAAATAAGTTTACAGAACTCGGACAGTGTCTTTTTCATGGCACGTCTTTACTAAAAACAATTGATTGTTCTAAATGACTGGAGCTGAGCTTATATTTTATTTTGAACAGCTGCTCTTCCAATGTTTGCTCCTAAAATGAGCACAATAAAAATAAATGGGCCAACAGTGTGTTGCCAACCTATATGCCACAGAGACAATACATTAAACACTGTGAAGTAGTTAAAAACATTTACACTCTTCATGCTGCTCAAATCAATAATGCTAACAGGAGGCTGGTGTCCTGCTGAACTGAATCCATCAATTCGGATTTAGATCATTCAGAACAGGAGGAACTACAAAGTGTGTAAATGAGATTTATTTCAGTTTTGGCCATGGATAAAGAAAATGCTGTTTTTTATTAATTTACTTATTTTGTCTTTTGAGAAAACCCCATTATGTTTGTTATGTGTTCCCGCTCATGAAGAATATCTATTTTCTTTTTTCTTCAAACATTTGTTTCTAGAAGTCTCCCAGCTTCTTTCCCACTGAATTTCCCTGCAGCCAGACACACAATCACAGTCACTATTTTCCTCAATAACCAGTCTAGGGGTGTTCTTTTTTTGTTTTTATTTTTGGGGGAACTGGGATAGGGTTGATGGAATTGAGTAGGATAATCCAAAAACAGAACTATGTAACGGTTGAGGACAATAAACGCCTTAATGACAGAAGCAGAAGTCCTTGCTTATAGCAAATTGTGGTATTGGCTTGTTCAAGGCCAATGATAGAAAACAAGAACAAGAACAAAAAAAAAAAATTAATAAAACCACCCAGAGCATCAAAAAGAGTTATCACAATAAATGTATGTTGTTGTTGTACTACATCACACAATTCGCTTTTTCTTCTTCTTTTTTCCCCCTAGTTTAACAAAAAATAGAAAAAGATCTCTCTTGACCCCCAAACTAGAGGGTCAACCAGAGTGGTCAAACCAAATAAGAGACCCAACAAAAGGGTAAACAGAGAAAAATGAAAAGAAAGAAGAAGTGATGAATAGAGAGAGAAGAGACACAAACAGGAAAAAAGGAAGCAGAAAATTGGGGGAGCATTAGAATTGGATAAAGGGATAGGAGGGGTGCTCCATCTGCCCCCATCCACCAAGAAAAGCAGCGGGAAGTCACGGCACATCGTCATACTTTGATGTTTTTTTCTGTTTAATTCAATAGAATCCAGTGTATTGAGACGTGCATGTAAATGCCGTCCATGGCAACCAAATAACTCTGAGATGGTCCTCTCTTATGATAACTGTTGACTTGTATTAATATCACACAAATGGCAATATAGGCAAAATAAACAATTGGTGAAGTCTTCCAAATGGCAGAACTCAATAAAGTACCACTTGCCGACTGCGCTATAAACAATAAAAGTCAATAGATGACCTCCCAAAACCCCAGTGCCCTGTTGATCAGTCCAGCCCCATCAGTGCCAATCAGTGTCAGTGTAGAATATCACTGCCACCTAATCAGTGCCCATCAGCGCAGCTTATCAGTACTGCCTCATCAGTGCTTCCTCATCAGTGCAGCCTCAAAAGTGCCCATAAGTGCAGCCTCTTCATTGTCCATTAGTGCAGCCTCATCACTGCCCACCAGTGCCCATGAGTGCAGCCTCATCAGCACACATCAGTGAAAAATAAAAATTATTTATTTTCAAAATTTTATAACAGAATTTAAGAAACATCTTTTTTTTTTCTTCAAAATGTTCAGTCATTTTTTCGTTTGTTTAGGGGATTAAATACCACCAAAAAAAAGTTCTGTCTGTCTCAAAAAAATAATTGCCAACCAACCAACTTATACTCCCCCTGAGAACTGCATGCCCAAACCCTTACCCCTGCAGCCAGTATTGATAGGCTTATGTGTGGCTCTGGCTGTCCCAGCATAGCCCACTGCCTAGGTTCTCGGCATTGTGGCCCAGAGGCCTAAACAGACCCCAACTCTTCTATCAAGGACTTGCGTGACCCCTTATCTGGTACTTTTATTTACCTCTTTGTTACGGACCTAGATCTAGTTGGGACCCTCATATTGGTGCACAATAGGGACGTAGTCTCTTTGAGATGGTAAAATAGCTAACCGAGTACCCCTTTAATGAACACTGATAGAGTGAAAAGTCACTTTAAGGATATCCGATGGTGGCTCGAATTGCTTTGTAAGGAAAAAGGGGGGGGCAGATTATTCTGGCCAAAGTATGTCCCTTTAAATGGAAACCAGCACTTGAATAGCTAAATCCTTCCTAGGATAGCGTGAGTCTGAGGTAGAGTGTGTGTAGAATGTCTGCCTAGCAAGGAAGAAAAAGGGTGAATTCTGGTATCCTGCAGGCAGTGTTAAAGGGGAGTTCCACCCACAATTTCACTTTTTAAATATAAATACCCCTGTAATACACAAGCTTAATGTAGTCTAGTAAAGTTAGTCTGTAAACTAAGGTCCGTTTTGTTAGGTTGTTAGAGCATTTAGTTAGTTTATAATCTAGAAATAGACCGTGGCCATCTTAAGTGTGGGCATCATGAAGCTGGATTTCCTGGACTTGACTTCCAGGATTTCAGCCTTGCAGATCTCGCACATGCTCAGTGCTGCACAAGTGATGTAATAGGTTTCAGTCAGGTTTCCATAGCAACGGGAGTGTCAGAGGAAGTTGCCACCCCTTCTCTATGCAAATAGGCTATTTGCAAGGACTACTGGGATACATGATGCCTATCCCAGAAACCCTTGCGAAAAGCCTTGTGACTAAATAGCCTAGGCTAATAAGGAGGAGGAAGTAATGAAGGACTACAAAATAAAGGTATTTACAAACAACAAAATAAATAAAAATTGTCCATTCTGAACACACTGGGGCAGATTCAGATAGAGATACGACGGCGTATCTCCTGATAAGCGACTGATTCATAAGAATCAGTTACGCATAGATCTCCCTTAGATCCGACAGGTGTAAGTGACTTACACCGTCGAATCTTAGGCTTCAATCTCCCGCCGGCCACTAGGTGGCGCTTCCATTTGTATCTGCGACGAATATGCAAATGAGGAGATCCGCCGATTCAGAAGCGAACGCTCGCCCGTCGTTTTTTTTTTACGTTGTTTGCTTTCGGCTTTTTCCAGCGGATAGTTACCCCTGCTATATGCGGCGTATCCTATGTTAAGTATGGCCGTCGTTCCCGCGCCGAGTTTTGAATTTTTACGTCATTTGCGTAAGTCGGTCGCGAATACGGATGGACGTAATTTACGTTCACGACTAAACCAATGACGTCCTAGCGACGTCATTGGAAGCAATGCACGCCGGGAAAATTTGCGGACGGCGCATGCGCAGTTAAATCGGCGCGGGGACGCGCCTGATTTAAATACTACACTCCCCCTAGCCGCGGAATTTGAATTCCGCGGGGGGATTTACGATCCGCCGGCACAAGTTTCGAGGTAAGTGCTTTCTGAATATGGCACTAGCCTCTCAAACTTGCGCCGCCGAATCGTAAATCAGATAGATTAGCGGATCTAAAGATCCGCTAATCTATCTGAATCTACCCCTAAGAGATTAGGGCATGCAGCACAGACAAACATAAAAAATGGGTGGAACTCCACTTTAATAAAGACAGTAATGATGTTAGACTGCAGCACTGGATGGTTTGTAGCATCTGTGCCTAAATGTAGAGGCCTGGACTGTGAACTGTTCTGAACTCTAGCAACTGGATACAACAACAGGCTTGAAGATGATGGCAGCGGTGTGTGGGTTAGGAACCCTCTTACCCAGCAGGGTGAAGCGATGCCCATCCGTTAGGAGGAAACTATAGAAGGAAACCCCCATAAAGCATTGACTTTATAGGCAACATGAACAAAGACTATGCATAATAAAATCGTAATATTTTATTGAAACATCATTAAAAGGGAAAAACTTCAAATTAAAATTGTTACATATTTGGCTGTATATACAAATGTGATCCAACATATATGTTGCAATATAACATGTAGTGACACATTTATGTTACAGTCCTCTTGGTCCCACGTCTCTGAATGTACAGAAGACTACATTGGGTGAGAAACAAATACCAAACGCATTTTAAAAATATACTTTTCTTCCTAAGAGGTTTAAAAACAGAGGAATATTTTTCCAATTTTAAAAACAAAATAACTAAACATCAGTACAAACCATTTGTTTGTACATATTGGAAAACACCGTAGATAGTAGCAACCGAGTGATTATACTCACAGTTTTCATATGTAAGGAGATATGGACTCCCCAAATGTCCCTGAATGCCAAATGTTGCAAAAATAAGAAAAAAATAAATGTAATCAATGGGCCTGAATAATGCTCAAACGGTGGTTTCACATAAATAAGTCCATATAATATATATATATATTTTTTTTAATATTACACCACCCCTTTGCAACATCACCAATCCAGCAGTGCCACCAGGTGACATGGCTAGGTGGCCCTCTTCTTACTTATATAAGAACTTCCTGCAGACCACAACAACCTGTCAGAAACCATGACTCAGGCCGAGACAGAAGTACAGTTAAATCACACTTGTTTAATAATAAAAATAAAAAAGTAACCAGAGTAAGCGTAGTCAAAACATAGCCAGAGTTCAGTAACCAGATCTGGTAGTCGGCCAAGCCAATGTTCAAGAGCCAGCGATAAATGTAGTGGAACAGCAAGCAGGATCTGTAGCCAGAGGGAACTTCAGTCAAGCAGGTCTTCAACTGGAACGCAGGAGAAAGTCTCTTGTGATGTAAACACAGGCGAAGGAGAAGAGCAAATGAACTGGAAGTCCTTAAGTAGGCAGAGCTGATGTGCGGATCATCAACAGGTGGATCACTGTAGAGAGATGGAAGCTGGCAATTAGCTAACAGCTGAGCTGCCAGCACAAAGAAGGAAGGGCTGAGCCCAGCCCTGACACAACCACAGCCCAGGGTTGTGGGAAAGAGACGCTTGTCCCCATCAAAGTGGGGACCAGGTGCTTTGGGGAGGGGGGTGGGCAATCGTGTATGGATTGGGGGACCCACACGCCATTTTTACTATTTTTATCGACATTTTCTTTTTCATTCAGCTGTCAACAGGTAAGCCCATTGACAGCTGATGACTCATCAGTTATTAAGGATGCCACAGCCGGCTTACCGACCATGCTCCTTGGCAACCAGTTTTTACTGCACCCTGATTGGGCAAAGCAGTGCATTGCAGGGCATGCGGCCGGGTGAACACTCGCCAAACACCCTAAAAATTCGGGTGTTCTCCAAATGTGGCCAACAGCCAATGTTCGGCTCAAACTCATGCTTGGGCTGAACCATTCACCCAACACTACTCAGAATTACACCCCAAAACACATTTTGCTACTTCTCCCGAATATGGGGATAACACGTGTGAGAATTTATCACAGCCTAGCCACACAGAGGTCTAAAATCCAAGGAGCAACTTACTGTGATACTAAACGCTCATGTTTTTTTCCTTAAAATAACATGCTAAACATGCTATACTTACAATGGAATTGCAGAGAGCAGCCTCGATCCTCCTCTTCTTGGGTCCCCCACCAGCGCTTCTGGATCCCTCCCCTTGCTGAGTGCCCCTCTATCAAACTGCTTGCTATGGGAGCATTTTTGTATGTTCACTCCTTATCGGCTGTGATTGAAAGCAGCAGGAGCCAATGACTCCCATTGCTGTCTATAAGCCAAATAAGAGTGGGAGAGCCAAGAGAACCTCAGCTCTTGTGCACATTTCTGGTTTAAGATTGGGCTCAAGTAAGAACAAGGGGGGGGGTTGTGGGGGAGCTCTATGCAGTAGGTGTTTTACCTTCATGCAAAGAATGCATGAAGTTAAAAATAACTTCTGCCTTTACAAATACTTTAAGACTTTCTAGAAGCATAAATCAAGTTTCCTGACTACCTATCACATTTTTGGAGGCCCTGGAGCACCAGGACAGTGAAAATACTTGGGGACACTGGCTCTGCTGACACTGGTACTGGTATGGCGGTGATCATGACACTTGTATGGCAGTGATTAGGACACTGATATGGCAGTGATCAGGATGCTGCAATGAGGTATGGTGGTGATGAGAACTCTGGTATGGCAGTAATCATTATGGCCTATGAAGATGATCAGGATGCTGGTATGAGGTATGGTGGTGAACAGGATGCTGGTATGCGATATGGTGGTGGTCAGGACACTGGTATGGTATATGATGGTGATCAGGATTCTGGTATGCAGTATGGCACTCATCAGGATACTGGTATGAGGTATTGCAGTGATTAGGACGCTGGTATGAGGTATGACGGTGATCAGAATACTGGAACAGGGTATGGTAGTGATCAAGATGCTGACATGAGGCATGGTGGTGATCAAGACACTGGTATGATGTATGGTGAGAAATCAGGATCCTGCTATGGTGTATGACAGTGATCAGGATGCTGGTATGAGGTATGGCAGTGATCAGGACACGGATATGGTATATGGAGGTGATCAGGATACTGGTATGAGGTATGGTAGTGATCGGGATGCTGACATTAGATATGACAGTGATCAGGGCATTGATAAGGGGTATGGCGGTGATCAGGATGATGGCATGTGGTGTACAGTGATCACGCCACTGGTATTAGGTATGGTGGTAATCAGGACACTGGTTTTAGATATGGCGGTGATCATGGCGCTGGTATGGCGGTGACTTGTTTTTAGCCACAGCTGACTCCAAGCCTTAGGGATTATACCCTTTATTTTTTCAGTATTCTGTTTAAAATGGTAAAATTTTGTACAGCTATATGCTAATATACTATGTTTTGCTTTATGTAATATAAGTACATCCCAACATTTTATTGATCCAGCACAGTATTGGATCAAGCAAAGCACACTAAAGACACATTAATCATTGACAATGCTTAAAAAGTGCATATGCTCTATGCAATACAAGACAGACACATGCATTTAAGTCCTCTTATAAAACTGATGCAAAAATTGTAATAGAAAATATGATTTAGTCATAGAAATGTTATTGGTGGCACATTCATGTTATTTAAGAGTTTGACACTGAAGAAAATTAGGGCATATGACAGTTGGAGCTCAGCTAATCGACAAAAAAAGTTTATGGGTCATATATTTACGTAGATTGTGTTTTTTTAGCACCTGTATGACTGAAGCTTTGTAAGCTTGCATTTGCTGCTTCTAAAGGATAAAGTGACTGTTCAACAAAATGCCTTTTAAACATGTAGGTCATCATACTGACTGAATAATACAACATAATTGTATGTGGTAGGTGCTACTTAACTTAATTTCTCCTGGTTTCTAAATGTTTCATTGAAGCATTCATAATCAATGAACTGCTGCATTTCCCCATAAGCTGAAATGTCTTACAACTGGAAATATATAACAAATGTATTATAAAATATTCCAAATATGATCAAACTAATTCATCCATCCAGCATGGTTTTGTTTGCATATATTTATTTTGCAAATTAATTTTTAAATAAAAAAATTGCTATAGATTCATTCTCATAAAATTCATGGCCATGACTGTAGGCCATATAACAGCCCAATAAGCAAATTAATCAACCATTTAAATCATAACCAAATATATTTCTGCGGGGCAAATGAATTGTTTTGCTTTATTCAGCCCAAGAACAAAACACAACAAAACTTGTAACTTCCTCTATGCAGTCTATCATGGAACAACATGGATTCAAATGTAATGTTTTGAAATGGTGTTTTGAGCATTTGGCCATGCTTGCCAGTAAATCATTTGTTGTCATTAAATGTAGTGAGGTATTCTTCCTTATTGGGTCTCTTTTTTTTATTGGGGTGGTTTAATCTGGTGTTTAATGTATCCCATTTTACATCAGAATGGGAAATTATATATATATATATATATATATATATATATATATATATATATACAGGGCCGATCCGCCCTATAGGCTCACTATGCAAGCCGCTTAGGGCCCCGCAAAGCTGTGGAGGGCCCCCCAAATTACTAGAGGCCCCGTCTGGTGAGAAGTAATTTTCGGCACCTCACCCCACTTCTCAACTTGCTGGCTGCATGGGAGAAGAGGTAAGAAGTCAGCACCCCCCGCTTCTCACTTTAATGTAAGATGGCATCTCCGACAGCAGAACCCCCACTTCTCAACTTAAATATTTAATGTGACATGTCACTGTTGGCAGCACACACCCCCTTCTCTACTTTAATGTGACATGTCATTTCGCTTAGGGCCCCAGGGAGGTCAGGATCGGCACTGTATATATATATATATATATATATATACACACACACACACACACACGTGCATCAAGCTGTTATAATATCACCAAAAAGTTCAGTTATTCAATGAAAAAAATTAAAACTCATATTATATAGATTCATTACACAGAGTGAAATTCTTTTAATGTTGAAGATTATGGCTTACAGCTATTGAAAACCCAACATTCAGTATCTCAGATAATTTGAATATTGTGAAAATGTTCATTATTGTAGACTCATGGTGTCACACATTAATCAGCTAATTAGCTTAAAACACATGTAAGGGTTTCCTGATGCCGCGTACAGACGGTATTTTATGCGATGTAAAAAAAACGACATTTTCTGTGAAGTAAAAAACAACGTGGGCAACAACTGGGCATGCGCGAGGTTCAAAAACTTTGTTTTAAACGTCGTTTTTTGCTACACACGGTCAATTTCTGTGACACAAAAAACTACGTTTTGAATAACGACACATAAAATTGAAGCATGGTTCAAATTTTTTTTGTCGTTTTTTACAAGACATAAAACAACGTTTTCCCCCACACACGGTCAATGAAATTGACGTTTTTAAAAACGTCGTTTTTTTACATCGCATAAAACGACCGTCTGTACGCGGCATGAGGCTTTAAATGGTCTCTCAGTCTGGTTCAGTAGGTTACACAATTACAGGGAAGACTGCAGACTTGACAGTTGTCCAGAAGCCAGTCATTGACACCCCCACAAGGAGGGTAAGTCACAAAAGGTCATTGCTAAAGAAGCTGACTGTTCAGAGTGCTGTATCCAAGCATACTAACAGAAAGTTGAGCAGAAAGAAAAAGTTTGGAAGGAAATGGTGCACAAGCAACAGGGATAATTGTGAAGCAAAGGCCATTCAATAATTTATAGGAGATTCACAAGGAGAGGCCTACGGCTGGTGCCAGTGCTTCAAGAGCCACCACACACAGTCGTATCCAGGGCTACAACTGTCACATTCCTTGTGTCAAGCCACTCCTAAACCATAGACAACCTCAGAAGTGTCTTACCTGGGCTGAGGAGAACAAGGCCTGGACTGTTGCTCAGTGGTCCAAAGTCCTATTTTAGGATGAAAGCTAATTTTGCTTTTCATTTGGAAATCAATGTCCCAGAGTCTGGAGGAAGAATGGAGAGGCCCGGAATCCTAGTTGTATGAGGTCCAGTGTTAAATTTCCACAGTCAGTGATGATTTGGGGAGCCATGTCATCTGCTGGTGTTGGTATACTGTGTTTTATTAAGTGCAAAGTCTGTGCAGCCCTCTACCAGCAAATTATAGAGTACTTCATGCTTCCCTCTGCTGACCAGCTTTATGGAGATGCCAATTTCATTTTCCAGCAGGACTTGGCAGCTTCCCACACTGCCAAAAGAACCAATCCCTGGATTTAATGATCATGGTATCACTGTGCTTGATTGGCCAGCAAACTTGCATGACCTAAACCCTATAGAGAATCTGTGGGGTATTGTCAAGAGGAAGATGGGAGACACCAGGCCCAACAATGCAGATGAGCTAAAGGCCACTATAAAAGCAACCTGAGCTTCCATAACACCTCAGCAGTGCCACAGGTTGATCGCATCCATGCCACGCCACATTATTGCAGTAATTCATGCAAAAGGAGTCTTGACCATACTATACATGGACATACTTTTCAGTAAGCCAACATTACTGTAAAAATCTTTGTTATTAATTTTAAGTAATATTCTCATTTTCTGAGATACTGAATTTTGGGTTTTACTAGCTGTAAGCCATAATCATCTAAATTAAAAAGAAATGTGTGAAATGTCTCACTCTGTGTGTAATTATCTATATAATATATAAAACAGCAAAAAACAGAGTATAAAAAACAGCAAAAAACACCAGCGCTAAATAGGCTAATTGGTGCGGGGGTGATATAAACTCATGAATAAAAGTAAATAGTTAGTGAACAAAACAGGAATCCCAGAGCAGCTGTAAAAAAATCATTTCTAAAAAACAACAATTAGAAAACCATCGCACTACAATCCTGTGCTCATGGGAAAGAAAACACACATATGTGGACTGTCTCTTGGTAGTGTGAATTTTTTTTTAATTTATTCAGCTTTACTAGGATAAAACCATCCGATCATAAGTAGACTTCAATAAAATGATAAAAAAGGTTAAAACACTTGAAGTGTCCCCTGTGATCCCTAGAGCAGGGAAGAGCTGACAGTTTCACTCATAATTCGATGCTTGTTAAGTAACCTGGATAAATGAGCACAAAGCGTTACTACCTCTAAGCTGGATGTCCCCAGGGGACAAGCGATCTGGTATGCGGGGGCCCTCCAACACACAGGGTGCAGAATCCTGTAGCGGTGTCTGCCTGTGAGGGGGATCCAGAAAGCTCCGTGCCAAGCCTATTGTCGCCACTGTGCCCATTGATGTCACTGACTGTGCCCTTTGTCGCCGCTGTGCTCTGTAAAGTGCCCCTTCCCCCCCCCACCCGGCACTTACCTTTACTAGAGTCAGCCATCCACGTCCCTTGATGTCTTCTACCGCCCTCGATGACTGACAGGCATCTCAGCCAATCAGGTTACCGGTAGCCAGAATCGGCCAACCTGATTGGCTGAGACGCCTGTCAGTCTTATCCAAGGAGCGCATCCCTAGTGCGTTCCTTGTATAAGCTTCCGGGACACGAGGGCTGTACTCCGTACAGCCAACCAGCTGCCGTTATTCAGATGGCCGGACATGAGAGCCGACCATCTGAATAGAACAGCGGCAGCGGCGATAATAACATAGATTCGTGCAATGCATGAATCTATGTTATTAGACTCAGTGGCAGTGAGAGCCAGAGGGGGCGCCCTCTATGGTGGTAGAAAGGTAGCATAGAAAGCTGCATTGCTGAATCAGGAAACAACTGTCATCTGCCTGCCTAGTTGTACAATCTGGCATAGTTGTATAAATCACAAAACTGACTATGTAGAATTATAAATCCTTAAAACAGTAAATATGCAATTCCTTTCTATATTTAGCATCTTGCCAAGAGCTACTATTTAGGGTCAATGCAATATTCTTCCCACACCTCCCACTACCTCTCCATCCTGACAGGCTTATTTTCCCCTTAACTGGTAAAGCCAGATATACTCACCTAAGTGGCCTGTCCAGCACTGTGATGGTACCTTGAGACCACCGGTACCCTGCTGTCCCCTTGATATTATCCCCTGAGAGGACCTCATTGGCCATCCAATAGGAAGTGTCCAAATCATTCAGGCAGTGATTTGGAAAACTGGAAAAGAAACCTTCCAGGAAGTGAATAGTGTAGTGAAGATGGCTTGGGTTGGCAGTGTCATGTAACCATAGCTTAAGGTAAGTGAAAAAAAAAGAATAAGGAATTTCACAGTTTTTTTATACTAAAGCAATCAGTTAGAGGGAGGCAGAATGTTGGGATTGGAAAGGGAGTAGGGGAGTATTTTTTTTTTTATCCCTGAGAGGGGCTTTGAGAAAGGAAAAAATTCAATAGTTTAGACACTCCTTTCTATAGTATGGGACAGATTCCCGTATATCGGCGCGTCTTTATACCGGCGTAGCGCATCTCATCTGCGCTACGCCGACGTAACTCAGAGAGGCAAGTACAGTATTCACAAAGCACTTGCTCCTAACGTTGCGCCGGCGTAACTTAATTTCGTAGGCGTAAGTGTAAGTGGGTGTGACCTTATGCAAATGATGGTCCAAGCGTGGAGCAGTGTTTTATGCCTGGCATATCATGAACGGAGCATGCGCAGTGACGTGGACGTATGATCGCTCCTATGTGCGCATGCTCACCGGTGCAACTTCCTGGGATACGCCGGCCCCCGGCTTACGCCGAACGCATAAATACGCCCAGACATGCGCCCGTCCGGCGCAAAAGTACATCCTGCTTTTTTCCCCCCTGAAGCAAGGTACTTTTGCAGAGCGATGGCGGCTGTTGGAAATACAGGCAAGGACAGGAGGAAGAAAAACTTCTGAACAGACGCAACAACCAAACAATCAATGCTCATACTGGCTTCAAGAGACTTGTAAATGCATCCTTTGTATTGTGTCTCCACAGTGTTCATAACAGCGCAGCTACTTCCTGAAAATGTTGTGATGAGGACAAAACAATTGCTACTGAAATTTGACTTAATAAAATGTGGTATGGGCACAGCGGCGACAAAGGAAACAGTCAGTGACATCAATGGGCATAGTGGCGACAATAGGCACTGTGGGGACAATGGGGACAATTGGCACAGCGGAATTAATGGGCACAGTGGCGACAATTAAAGGGCACAGTGACATCAACAGTGGTGACAATAGGCACAGTGGGGACAATGGGCACAGTGGGGACAATAGGCACAGCGGTGACAATTAAAGGGCACAGTGGTGACAATTAAAGGGCACAGTGGTGACAATTGATGGCACAGTGGCTGCATTTGATGGCATGGCACAGTGGTGACAATTAATGGCACAGTGGCTGCGTTTGATGGCATGGCACAGTGGTGACAATTGATGGCACAGTGGCTGCATTTGATGGGCACAGTGAGGCTGCAATTTTTTTTTCCGTTTGCGCCCCCCCAAAAATTTTGAGCACCAGCCGCCACTGGTATAGGGAAGTAAAGAGATCGAAAGTCAGGACTGGAGGGGAGGACAGAAGTGGGGCAACTAAGTAATCCCTAGGTCACACAAGACACAATATGGCCTGGTCAGATTAATTATTAATAAGAAGCATGATATCTGATGGTCATTGAGTTTTGCACCTTCTTCTAGACCGGAACTATGGGTGAACGTCATACACATGCAGTGAAACCATTGCCTTTTGTTCACTGAAAATATTTTGACTGGTTCTTATATGGAAATGGATTTTTGAGCATATTGAAAAGTTGTTTCCTTCTTAAAGCGGTGGTTCCCCTAAAAATAAAATGTTGACATCGCATTTAGCAAATAAATTACAGTTAGAATCGGGTTGTTTTATTTAAAAAATACCTCCGTACGTATCGTTTCCATTATTCGGTCCCACCGCCACTTCCGGGTACGATGCAGGCGGTGGGCGTTCCTAATTGATTGACAGGCATCCGAACGACGCATCCATCGCGTCACGAGATGCCGAAAAAAGCCGAACGTCGGTGCAGCTCTATACGGCGCATGCGCACCGACGTTCGGCTTTTTCCGGCATCTCGTGACGCGATGGATGCGTCGTTCGGATGCCTGTCAATCAATTAGGAACGCCCACCGCCTGCATCGTACCCGGAAGTGGCGGTGGGACCGAATAATGGAAACGATACGTACGGAGGTATTTTTTAAATAAAACAACCCGATTCTAACTGTAATTTATTTGCTAAATGCGATGTCAACATTTTATTTTTAGGGGAACCACCGCTTTAACCAACACCGCCAAGCTACCAAATCTTAGTTCTTGCCCTGATTACTGCAATTCCATCCTTATAGGCCCACCCTCTTCACAGGCTATTCAGGCTATCGTGAATTCTGCTGTCAGGCGTATTCATCTTGTCAGCTGCTCAATCTCTGCCTCCCCTCTGCCAATTCTACCACTGGCTTCCAATCACACAATGAAAAACTCCCCACCCCAACCTCTATAGCTATGTTCTATAGACATGTGCCATTAGTTTAATTACAAATCAAAATTTTCATTGTTCAGAAATTTGGATGTATCTGAATTTCCAAATTACAATAGTACCACATTTCAACAAATCTTAAAAAATATATCTTAATATAAAAACATTATTTGAATTCAAAAACGAGTTTGAATTTGAAATGGAAACATATTGCAATAAATAAAGTAAGGTAGAAAAGTTAAATAAGATGATGATGCCTACTTAGGCTGCTTTATAGAATAGAATAAAACAAAATAGAATAAAACTAGATTAGAATAGAAAATAACAAATATACAAAATGAACCCGAATATACAAAACTAATTCCCGGACACAGATCACTCTAACATAATGAATATGATGAAATTTAATTAACTTAACGGACGAATCGGAAACAAAATAAAACAATGTTTTTCGTTGTACACATCTCCAATTTCCTACTCTTCCTTTAGGAGATCCCTGAAACTCATCCCCTCAGGGAAGCCTATCTAATCTATAGCTAGAAAATTAATCTTACTTTCTCAAACAACCCCCACACAGTGTAAGCCCTTTGTTTCACTTCCCCTTGCCCGTAGAGTGTAAGTTCTCACAAGCAGCTCCCCCCACCTAATCCTCTTGTCTTGAATCGTACAGTGCTGCACAAACTGTTGTAACTACACTGACAAAAATTATTAACGCAGTACTTTTGTGTTTACCCCTATTTATCATGAGCTGAACGCAAAGTTCTATGACTTTTTCTATGTACACAAAAGTAAGGATGAGCTGAACACCCCGCAGTTTGGTTCACACCAGAACTTGCGAACAGGCAAAAAATGTGTTCAAACACGCAAACACCGTTAAAGTCTATGGGACACGAACATGAAAAAACAAAAGTGCTAATTTTAAAGGCTTATATGCATGGTAAAGGCTCATAAAAACAGTTTTAAAAACTGCAGTTTTTTTCAGGGGGGCAGTGATTTTAATAATGCTTAAAGTAAAATAATAAGAGTGAAATATTCCTTTCAATTTCGTGCCTGGGGGGTGTCTATAGTAAAGTGGTGCATTTTTCCCGTGTTTAGAACAGTATTGCAGCAAAATGACATTTCTAAAGGAAAAAAGGTAATTTAAGTCCATTACCAGGCCCTTTGGGTTTGGCATGAATATTAAGGGAAACCCTGAACCAAAATGAAAAAAAAATTGTGTGGGGGTCCCCACAATTCCATACCAGGCCCTTCAGGTCTGGTATGGATTTCAAGGGGAACCCTGCGCCAAAATAAAAAAAATGACGCAGGGTCCCCCAAAAATCCATACCAGACCCTTATCCAAGCACGCAACCTGGCAAAGAGGGGGGACGAGAGAGCGCCCCCCCTCCTGAACCATACCAGGCCACCTGCCCTCAACATAGGAAGGATGCTTTGGGGTCTGACTGCAGGCAGGGGACTTATTGAAATCTGGAAGCCCCCTTTAACAAGGGGACCCCCAGATCCTGCCCCCCCCCATGTGAATTGGTAATGGGTACATTGTACCCCTACCATTTCACCCAAAAAAGTGTCAAAATGGTAAAAAAAGACAAGAGACAGCTTGGGACAAAAAATAAATGTCCAGCAATGTAAATCCATGTCACCGACTACCAAAAAAAAAGAAAGCTGTGACAGCTGTTATATAGCTGAGGGCGGGGCCAACGGGTAATGTAAACGGGTGACCCTGCCCCCTCTGATGCCATGAGAAAACGGGGGAAAAGGGGAGGGGAGGAGGGGTGGCTCACACACAGACTAGCTGACAGGCAGGGAGGGAAGGACAAAAGAGACACAGGTGAGCAGAGAGCAGGGTTGCGGATGATAAAGGCATGTAAACTGACCACGATGTCAGGCTCAGCAGCCATGATATACTGTGGTCAGTTTACAGGGGGAAGGCAGAACTGGCAGGATCAGCCAGGTATTTCAGGTGATACATGGGACCAAATTACACAGCACAAGCACTGTGCTGTTCATGCTTTAAAGGAACAGGGTCCTTTTTTACACATTAGGAAGTGGTGAGAAAGAGGATAACAAATCATTGGAAAAATATAGCCGTATTCAAACCAAGAATCCCAGTTACTGTTAAAGAATGTCAATAAGTTATATAGTGTATGAAAGTCTTTTCTCGACTTAACCTGCTATATAGAGACAGTAGAAATTTTCCAATGCAATGCAACAACCCATTGAATTGCTACACATATCATATGAATGAAGTCTCGCTAGGGGATGGGATATATCTGGGGTGGAGGCTAAAAGTAAGCATTTAGCCATAGTTAGGTTTATAGATCTACTCACTATCTTTGAGAACTCATCCAATTTTCACCAAACTGGACGAACCTTCTTCAGAACCAAAAAATGTAAGAAAGTGATCCGGGAGAGGAACATCCGCTAAAACAAGTATGGCCCCATACACACGGGAGAATTTATCCGCGAATACGGTCCAGCGGACCGTTTCCACGGATAAATCCTCTCAAAGATATCCGCTGATTTCGATGGGATGGAGTGTACACACCATCCCATTGAAATCCGCGCGGAAATCCTCTGGCGATGACGTGTCGCGCCGTCGCCGCGATTATGACGCGGCGACGGGCGCGACGCTGTCATATAAGGAATTCCACGCATGCGTCAAATCATTACGACGCGTGCGGGGAATCCCTTTGGACGGATGGATCCGGTAAGTCTGTACAGACGAGCGGATCCATCCGTTGGAATGGATTCCAGCAGATGGATTCGTTGTGCAGCACAACAAATATTCGATCTGCTGGAATCCATCCCAGAGGAGATTTCTCCGCGGAAAGAGATCCGCTGGCGTGTACACACCATAGAATCTATCCGCAGAAACCCATTTGCTGGGATTTATCTGCGGATGGATTCTATCGTGTGTATGGGGCCTTAGTGGTACCATTGAGAAGATAGCATGTAGCTTCAATGGGGTTAAATATCTAGTGAGGACTTCCATTGCTCATGGATAGTAAGAGACCTTGTACTAAAAGCTTAGTGAAATGGCATAGCACCTTTTTAAGCACAACAGAGTGAGAGATCTCCAAACTCCTAAATCTGTTCTGGCTGATAAAGATGCTTCCACCAGCCAATTCTATTACTACTTGATAACAAAAAACTGGTGTCACAGCTAGGGATGTACTGATACCAAGTTATTAAGACCGAGTACAACGACACTTTCTCCAGTACTTGCCAATACCAATTACCGATACCTATTTTTAATGTGACTAATGAATTTTGTTTACCGTTTCTTTATAATTATGTAGAACTGTATGCCCTGGTTCACACCAGTGTGGCTTTGAAATCGGACTATTTCAGTGCGATTTGAACCTTTTTTTTTACTGCGGCTTGTGACTTCATCTAACAGAAGTTAATGCAAATTGCAAAAAAAATTGCAAAAAAGTAGTGCATGAACCTTTTTCAAAATCGCTGCGACTTGAGTCGCAACGATTTGAATGATTCCATTGCCGGCAATGGGGTGAGACTTGTCATGTGGTTTTGAGCTGTCAAATCGCATTACAAATCTAACTGGTCTGCACACTTATAGGTATCTGTTTTAGTATCTGAACATTTGCACAAGTAGATGGTATTGGTATTGGTACAACGCTAGTCACAGCCAAAACTACCCAAAAAAGGCTTTTTTGCAAGTTGAAAAAAATATCAGGGTGCTGCTGCTATATGAAAAGCCATGACACATGTAAAATACAGTATGTGGTGCCAAATTCAGTGTCACTGATGCTGTCGATGAAAATCGTACTTTTCTGTAATACCACATACAGCTAAAAGGGATCTCAGAAATATGCCATTTAAAGGATTGATGTATTTATGTCACCCTTGAAGTTACATTATATAGACCATTTTTTTTGCTTTGTTAAATGTTCCCCATGATAGTGCCCAGCTCCCCATGTCCATTTTATGTCATACAGTAACTTGCCTATTAGCCTTGAAAATAAGCACAAGTTAGGATCAAGAGCCATCCACTGGGATTTGTTTAGGTTTCACAAATTTCATACAGGATTCAATGAATCTCCCACGAAAAACAAACCGAGGCAGGTTTGCTTATCTTGACTTGTAATTTATTATCACTTACAATTGCATTATAAAACTTAGCTAATTTTTAAATATAACATTGTTGCATTAATAAAATAAAGGATTTGACTTTTTAAAGTGCTTCCTAAGAAGATAGTCAGGTTATGTAAAACATTAATAGCCTGAAAAGTTAAAGATGTAAAATATTTAAGTACAGCTTATCTGTCCTGTCAATGCGAGAGTCTCTAGCAGCAATCCATCAAAGAACTGAAGGTACTTTTTATTCAGATCTTAAAACCAAGAATAGTATGCCCACTGAATGATAAATAGAGGATCATAATCAGCATACTATATAATCCAGCTCTAAACTGTGCAAGTCTACTTCATTATTCAAAAACAGGACACTAACATGTAACTAATAATATGTCTGTTAATGCTCCAAGTCACAAAATATATTCCTTTTAAAAGGGAATTCCACCTCACATCATGTTATGTTTAATGTGCCATAGCTACTGTTTTGCTAACAGGGTCGGCAAGCCATCAATCATCAATCGAGATCGACCATCGTCCGCTGCCAGCTGACGGGTTGATCGGGAACACAGCCTGCACACAGTCTTTCCCCCAGTCTCTGCCGCTCTGCTCTTCACTGCAAAGTGGAGGACGGGAAAAGTCACAGTACTGAATAGAAGGCGGGGTGGAAGCTGCTGAAATTAACTTTTCACATTAACCAGAAGGTGATTGATTGTCAGCAGCTTGTTAATGTAAAAAGTTAACATCGGTAGCTCCCGCCCCAGCCCTCTATTCAGTACTGTCATACTTCCTGCTCTCCGCTCTGCTATACACCAGTGTAACGTAAGAAAATGCTACCTACACACTGGTGTGAAGGGGACAAAGGACATTAGATTGGGGGAGCAGAGAACACGACAATGGGGGGGAGAGATGTGTGTAGTTGACAGAGGATATCTCATTGGGGGGACAGTACACTAAAGTGGGGGCGGGGGGATGTAAATGGGACAGAGGACACTACAGTTGTGAGGAGGGATGAAGGAGAAAGAGGACACTACAGTGGGTGGGTGTGGTGTGAAGGGGACAGAGGACAGGGAGGCAGAAGACACTACAATGGGGGGGAGGGATGTGTGTAGTTGACAGAGGATATTGCATTGGGGGGACAGAAAACAGTAAAGTGGGGGTGGAGGGATGTAAAGGGGACAAAGGACACTACAGTTGGGGGGAAGGGTGAAGGAGACAGAGCACACTGTATTGGGGGGGGGGGAGAGGACACTACAGTGGGGGGAGGGGTGTGTGAAGGGGACAAGGGACATAGGACACTATATTGGGAGGTGGGTGAAGGAGACAGAGGACATTGCATTGGGGTGCAGATAACACTACAGTGGGGGAGGGATGTGTGTAGGGGACATGGGACATCACATTGGGGGCAGAGGACACTACATTGAGGGGGTGCAGAGAACACTACAGTGGGGGAGGGTGGGGAGGGGACAGAGGACATTGCTTTAGGGGGCAGAGGACACTACAGTGGGGGGAGCGTGTGAAGGGTACAGAGGAAATTCCTTTAGAGGCCAGTGGACACTACAGTGGGGGGGGGGGGTGTGAATGGGACAGGGGGCATTGCTTTGGGGGGAGACAGAGGAGACTACAGTGAGAGTGTGAAGGGGACAGAGGACACTGCTATGGGGGGGGGCAGATGACACTACAGTTGGTGGGGTGATGTGAAGGGGGACAGAAGGCACTGCTTTCGGGGGGCACAGGATACTGCAATAGAAGGAGGGACAGAGGACCCTACTACGGGTGGAGGAGGGGCAGAGGACACTGCTATAGGGAGTATCAGGGGATGCCATACACAGACATTCAATACAGGTGATCAGATCGTTGGGCTGCACCAAGGAATCAGGACCAAACGAGTAAGTGAAAAAGTATGTTTATTTCAGATAAAGACACATGTGTAAACCAAACAGCAAACCATAAACAAGTAATAAGTGCAAGACACAGCAAAACCCCCAAAACACTTAGCTAACTATCTAACTAACTAATCTTATTATATATTCATAAGTATGGGAAATAAACATAAATAACCCAGGCAGGAACAAAAGCAAAGGGTAACAGAAGCCAGGTATGGGAAAACAGACCGTAATGGGAGCAGGGAGTAGGTACAGGGAACAGGTATCAAGGTCAGGGTACATGGAACGGAGTGCAGGACAAACGCAGGAATAAAAGCAGGTTCAGGCAGGGACAAGGCTAACAGATGTAATTCTGGAGCATTTGAGCCTTATATAGTCCAGCAGACCCACATCAGGTGTGCTTGATAGCTGGTTGGAAGTCTACACCCACTGGTGACGAATGTAACAGTGCCACCAGCAGGTGAACCCAGTAATGACACTGTTCCTGACAGGGAGGCAGAGGACACTATAGTGTGGGGTGATGTAAAGGGGGCAGAACACTGTCATGGGGAGGTAGAGCAAACGACTGTATGGGGAGCAGCGCTCCCTACTGTGGGAGGGGGGAAACTACTGTGGGGCGGCAGAGAGCACTACTGGTAGGGGGATGATGTGAAGGGCAGTGGAGGGCACATGACACCATTCTGTGTTTCTATTAGACCTCAGATTTCTCCTCTGCCCTCCAATGCAGCTGATAAAGATAACTGGACTTGCTACTTTACAAGCCGGTAACGGCTTGTAAACAAACTAATCGAAACCATAAGTGGAGAAATACTCATCGTTTCTGGTTTCTGATGTGACAGAGGGAGAGGAACAATGTAAGTTCTTCCCATTCTTCCTAGTGCATCTGATGGGACAGGCTGAGTCAGTCCCGGGCTACCTAATGGGTTGGTACCAGGTGATCTGGTGGCTGTACATAAAAGGCCATCACCTGCCATGACTCTAGTCCAAGGATGTATATATACATACGGCAGATGGGAAGCGGGTAAATAAGTATGGTATAGTATACATTGATAACTTGAATTTGAATATAGTAAAAGGAAGAAATACTATATGAGTAAAAATCCAGAAATTCGAATTGCTCAGATCAACATATTGTTTACACAGTATGAAGCAACAGAATTAGCTCCAAACACATGATAGTAGTAATTTCCTCTGCTTCCATGTTACTTCTGTAGTGTACTCTGCTCATGTAGAGTGTGAAGATACAGTGAAAAAGCTTGAAGTGGTTGTAAAGGTAATTTTTTATTTATTTTTTACCTTAAGGCATTCTCTGCATTAAGGTAAACAAATCTTTTAAATGCAGCTCCCCAAACAGAGCCCCTCCCCAATACTCACATGAGCCCGATCTTGGTCCTACGCTGTGCACATTTGCAGCAGCTCTCCTCCCCCTTCCTCTGTCTCACAAGCTTGGTTAAGAGCAGCTGGAGCTATTGGTTCTTGCTGCTGTCAGTCATAACCCGTGAGCTGGGGACAGGGCTGAGCCAGGCTGTGGGTCTGAATAGACAGAAAAGCCTGACTCAGGAGCGAGACTGCACTAATGCTCCCATAGGAAGTGGCTTCCTATGGGGGCACTCAATGGGGGGTGGGGGGGCAGGAGTGCCATCGGGGGCCCCCGAGAAGAGGAGAATTGGGGATGTTTATTGCATAAACATGCCTATTTTAATAAATAAAAAGGGGATGCTTTACAATCACTGAAAAAATAAAATGAATACTAGCTTCACCTAGTACAATGAATTGACATCTTTTTTTTAAATGTCACTGAAAGATCATGACACTAAACGTCTTCAACTGTCATTGATAGTGTGATGTGGATAAGTACTGTATGTCTCAGAGTAAAGGGTCAAAGGGTTCTTTCATCTTTGTCTACAGGCACAGCTATGCACACTATAATTACTTACTGTCATAATCATATTCTCAGCAAGAATGCAACACTGCTTCGATAATATACTGTAACTACCTTTTTAAACAATAACTAACCTAAAAAAAAAAAAAGTATGCTTAAAACACTACCAACCAGTGGCGGTTCGTCCATAGAGGGCGCTGGAGTGCCGCCCCCTCTGGCTCTCGCACAGCCACTGAAATACATAGATTCATGCATTGCATGAATCTATGTATTTTCCCGCTGCGGCCCACTATTCAGATGGCCGGATGCTGAGCGCCAGCCAACTGAATAACGGCAGCTGGTTGGCTGTGTGGAAGTGCTTATCAGAGCCAGCGGCTCTGATAGGCTTTCCGAGTACAGCCCTCAGGCTGTAGTCGGCTTCCTGACAATTGATGGCACAGTGGCTGTGTTTGATGGCATGGCACAGTGACTGCGTTTGATGGCATGGCACAGTGGTTGCATTTGATAGCATGGCTCAGTGGCTGCGTTTGATGGCATGGCACAGTGGTGACAATAGATGGCACAGTGGCTGCATTTGATGGGCACAGTGAGGCTGCAATTGTTTTTTGTTTGTTTTTTCATTTGCGCCCCCCAAAAATGTTGAGCACCAGCCACCACTGCTACCAACTTATTGTAAAACAGAAAATCTTATTGTTGCCAATGTGGATATAAAATATGTTCATGCTAGTACAGCATTATGGTAATTTACCTTGCTTCACCATACAATGGTTGTGCTAACAATCATTTTAGATTAATGCTCAACTAAATGTTTCTTTTAAATCAGTTAAATAAACCAAGTTCAATGTTGTATGGTTTGTTTTAAACAATCAGTTAGAAAATTAGCCACAGCCTGGGAAAAAAAGTCTGTCCTGCCAGCATGCTGCAGACCTTTTTTCGCTCTGTGTGAATGCAGTGATCTCTTTGCAGAGGTCCCATACATTCTGTGCTGAATCAGCAGAAAACAAAAATAGAAAAAAGATAAATAAACAACAATGTGAATTGTGGTTTCTCATGTAAACACAAAAGTAATACATATAAGTTCCTATGGAGGAATTCTTAAATGAAACAAGTGAAAAAAGTCCAGTATGTGCAATTAAATGACACAAAGTCCATTAAGATACAAATCACCACGTGCAAAATGGAGCGAATCTTGATTATACTCCAAGTGTAAATAATCCAAGTGTGAATAATCACCGCCACCAATGAGGATAAATGGAGGCTTACCAGAGCTGATGGACTTGAGATGACATACGTCACTGCAAGTCTAAATAGGCTTATGGTACCAGGCAGAGTACACGGGATCAATGAATACAATCATCCAAGGCATTTGCTAGAAGCTGGATGCTGTCACTTCATGCATATCAGTGTAGTGGAAAACCTTAGGTCCATTGAGCTCCACAGTGAGCCGGATGGTTAGAAAAGGCAAGGGAAGAAAGATAGCCACATAGTGTAATCCGGTAAAAAAAAAACTATGTAATTTATTAAAAATAGTCAAGTACACTCACATGTATCCTGAGTTAAAATCGCATGAAATATTGTTTGAGGCGGCAGTGGAGACGACCCGATGCATTTCATGTTAGTAACACATCATCTGGGGTGTCTCTCCACTGAAGCCCCCTTAAATTTATAGCTACACAGTGTTCATACCTCCAATCAAACGATGGCCTCTTGTCTCCCCATGTACAGCATTGTGGCTGTCGAATACTTCCTGGTCTGAAAACATGGCCGAACGGCGTGCGTTTCAAGCCTCGTTCTGGATCAGCCATAGTGAACAGGCGCTCAGAACCCGCGATAGAACAATGCGTTCCAAGCCTCGCTAGTGGGAGTCACTTTCGATTGGACCAACTGATTTGTTTCCTGGGATGACGCCGTGTTTAAGCGGCGTGTGTTCCAGGTACGATGGCCAAGCGGGCGGAACTGTGTCATATCACGCCACACTCCAGAGAACAAGCCAATTGGATGGACAGTGCCCATAGAAATGTCACGGGACTTGACATCGATTAAATCGCAAAGGGGGAAATAAAAACATTTGAACAACAGTCCCACATATATTGTTAGATAGTAAAAAAAAGGGGGAATAAATTGACTGGAAGCAGGTAAAAAACAGAAATGATACTTCTTATTTATATCCTTTCTGAATAAAAATAAATGTAAAAATACGGAGTAAAATAGAGGGACAGCGACTCCCAAAGCACGGCCAGGATAAAAAAGCCTGACAAGCATGTCACGCATATATCATGAAACATGTATTCATTAATAGATATGTATACAATACATGCAAAAATACATATAACTGTAACATAGTATCCATGAAAAATTTATTTATCTATGTCACCATGTCATGTATAAACAAAGATATAAAAATCATTGTTGTAATGAGAAAACAAATGATGGTATGTGAAAAAGAAGGACCATGAGGTAAAAAATACGACGGTGAATATTGCATATGGGTATGACAAGATGCCATTCACAATAAAGTTATAAGACATGTCATATATTTACCATTGGTACAATAGTGCATAATTAGTAAAAAATAATAATACAATTTAAAAAAGAAAAATTAAATAAATATAATAAAGAAAAAAGAAAAAAGAAAAAAAGAAAAAAGGAAAAAAGGAGGAAAAAAAAAAAAGGGGGGGAAGAATTCCTACGATTGATTAATGAAAGCATTAATGTCCCACTCGACATTCATGCTGAGAGGGACATAAGTTTGGAGTTCGAAAATCCAATACGTTTCTCGGCATGATACCCCTCTTGTCATAGCACCGCCTCTCCAAGGGGGCGTGTACTTGTCAATGATGGTAAATTGTGTACCGCTCGGTTCTCTATGATGAAACTGTTTATAGTGCCTAGGTACAGGGTGTTTGGTATCGCCCCCTTTGATTAAGGCAATATGTTCTCCCACCCTGATTGCAAATGTGCATATGGTGCGCCCCACATATTGCTTCCTGCAAGGACAAGGGATTAAATAAACAATGTATTTAGTTTCGCATGTGCAAAAAGATCTAATATTATATTGTTTAGATGTAACCGTGGATGAAAATTGGGCGATTTTGCGCTTTCCCAACGCATTATGATGGCATACTTGACACCTTTTACAGGGGTAAAAACCAACCATATTGTGGAAAAACGAACTTCTTGTGGGTGGGTTGATAATGTTAGGGGCAACGAGACTTTTTAAGGAGGGGACACCTTTAAATATCACCTTTGCCTGGTCGGGCAATAATGGGCCCAAAACATTGTCTCCTCTCAGAACATTCCAATGCTTATTAATTATATTTTTGACCTGTCTGTATTGCGTTGAATAGGAAGTGAGCATAGCAAATTTGAACCCATCATCTGTTTCACGCTTAGGTTTTACCGATACCAGAGACTTTCTGCTAAGTGATAATATAAGTTGGATTTCACTTTCAACGTCACCTACAGAGTAACCTTTGTCTACAAAACGTGATTTCAGGATATCAGCTTGAGCCAAATAAGTGTCATTGTCGCTACAGTTCCTACGGAGCCGAAGAAATTGGCTAAGAGGAACGGAGCGAAGCCAAGATGGGTGATGGCAGCTTCCCATAGGGATATACCCATTACGATCGGTGGATTTAAAATAGGTCTTAAATTTAAACTGGCAGTCAACAATTGATATTTCCAAGTCTAAAAAGTGTATATTGCTGGTACTAGACTCAAAAGTCAGAGAAATGCCCCGATCGTTGGAATTTAATAGTTCAAAAAACCCATTTAATGACTCTGGAGTACCCTTCCATAGGAGGAGGATGTCGTCTATATATCTAGCCCAGACGACCAATGATGGGTCACCTAGGGCATAGACGACATCCTCCTCCCATTTGGCCATAAATAAGTTAGCCAGGCTGGGGGCAAATTTAGCCCCCATGGCTACTCCACGCTTTTGTAGGTAATATTTCTGATTAAACCAAAAATAGTTTTTCTTAGTGGCAAACTCAAGTAATTCTATCAAGTAATCACATTGAAACGAGGCCAATGAATGTTCTTTATCCAAATAATATTGGACTGCATTAATTCCTAACTCATGTGGTATGTTAGTATACAATGAGGCTACATCTGCCGTAGCCATGATGTAGCCCTCCTGTATCACCAAGTTCTCAAGTAGACGGATGGTATCGCCTGTATCCTTCAAATATGAGGGTATTTTCTTTATGAGAGGTTGGAGATAATGATCAATATACCGACCTATACGTGAGGTAAAGGAATTGATACCACTCACGATAGGTCGGCCGGACGGATGAGTGGAATTTTTATGTATTTTCGGCAGAAAATAAATCTTAGGAATTCTGGGGACTTTAGGGACTAAGTATGCACTTTCTTTGGTATTAAGAATTTTTAGATCAGTACCTTTGGTGACCAAAGTTTGAAGTTGTTTCTTATATACATATGTGGGGTTATTAGCATCAGCAGCAGAGCTCTCCAGTCAGACAGCTTTGCTGATTGCAGAGATATAAGTCTGATTTACAAGGAGGCATGTCAAACCTCTTCCACTAGACCACTTTTTCCCCAAGGAGGACAAGGGACCATTCCTGCAGCTGTTGGCAGGGACAGGGTTTTCTACTTAGGCTGTTCTGCTTTTAAAAGAAAATGATTACTCATCGTTATTTGATTGTTGCTGTGATATCTAACACATCCATGGATGATGTCACATATCTGGAGGGTATGCTCCGCTATAAAGACATTCTGGGATCAGATTGTTAAAATCTACACTAGAGTCAGATATCATTAATCCCAACTCCTCTCTATGATTTCAGGCTCTGTTAAGAAAGTCAATAAAGGAATCCTTAGACCAGTGGTTCTCAATCTTCTGGCGCCATGACCCCTTGATAAAATTTCCCAAGTTGTGGGGACCCCAACAGTAAAATTATTTGCATGGCAAGACAAGTAATTTGCGCCCCTAACCCACAGACATTTAGTGCTCCCTGAGTACCTTCCACTCATACAGTGTTAAAACCCCTTATGGTACGTTTTAGGATGTGGCACTCTTTCTCTTTGTTCTCCTTTATTTCCCTTGTATCTCTCTCTATCCTAATTTCTTGTTTTTTCCCCATCCCTCTCTCTAGCTGTCTTTCTTGTTATTTCTCTTATTCCTTCTCTCCCTTTTTCTTGGTTCCTCCCCCTTGTCCTCTCCCTTCCATGTATTCTCTATTTTTATTCCTTCACTTACTCCTTGGTGGGGGGCCGCAGGAACAGCCCAACTGGCCACAAAAGGCAGGAAGAGCGGTGTGGGCATCAGGAACAGCCAAGGATTCGGTGATCCCTGCAAATCATCATTTGACCCCCGAGGGGGTCCCGACCCCCAGGTTGAGAACCACTGCCTTAGACACTCCCTCACTGCCACCTGAGGATCTATTCCATGCCATTGGTGGACCTCTCAGGCCCCTTCAATACTTGAATGGCAAAAAAAACTAGATTATATTGCATGCATGGATTCACTCTTGGCCTGGGAAAAGGACACTTGTAATCAGTTTGTTCAAACATGGGCTACTTGGAAAATGTTTAACAAGTCCCAGGAATGTAAAGACTCCATTGAAACCTAACACGGCCTCAAACTGCTGGTACTCATTTAGGTATTTAACGTAGAGGCCAACCCCAAACCCCACCCCCATCTCTCACAGTAAAATGTGTGACAGAACTGTGCCCACACACAGGTCATAGTGAATACAGTACATGTCACAGAATTCAAAGCAATCAGAGTGTGGAGATCTTAGCAAAGTAAGTTTACAAACTTCAGGATCATTCAGATTATTGGAAATAGGCTAGAAATAATTGAAATACAATGTGGAAATGAATATATGATTATACATTTTTACAAAAAAATGTGCTTTAAAAGAATTACCACTAATTTGAAAATTGAGAAACTGACAGTAATTAGGAGTGCGGTATGTCTCTTATTCATATCTACCGCAGACCAGTAAAAATCGAGTGATGATGGAATTCTGCAGGTCATAACTTATGACACAACTAGCTAATCTTCAAAGAGTAAAGAAGCCAGGAACTGAAGAGCCAACAACAAGCGCCAACAGATATTAGTAATACACAGATGGTACACTGGGAATATTCCAAGAAAGCCTGTACAGAACTCTGAAGATATCACAGAGGAAATATGCTGTAGAAATTGGAAATTAGTTGAATGTATTTGACTATTAGTTCCCAAAAGAAAAAAAATTAAGTGCTTTGCATCCATAAATACATTAGCTTACTTGCTAAAGAGAACAAATTCACATGAGATATATCTAAAAGGTTTAAAATTTCACACACACTTTTGACTAATTTAGATCCGTTGGTTAATATAATGTTTCAAATAAATTAGCCTAGTCTGATTGCTGAAAAAGTATAAAAAATACTTCATAAGTGAAATAAGGTTTGTTGACAGGTCATTAGGTATCATCAGGAATGTGCATTGCTGCTAGGTGTAGCTAGTAATCCAAATAAAAATAAAGTTTTGTCTATGCAGTAGACTGAGCAATTACTGATTGCATGTGTCAAATTATATCATTAGATCTAGGGATGATCTTTATGTTTGGGTCGAACATGAGTTCGAATCGAACATTGGCTGTTCGCCCGTTTGCTGAATAGCGAACAATTTGGGGTGTTCACGTCAAATTCGAAAGCCGCGAAACAGCCTTTAAAAATCTATGGGAGAAATCAAAAGTGCTAATTTTAAAGGTTAATATGCAAGTTATTGTCCTAAAAAGTGTTTGGGGACCTGGGTCCTTCCCCAGGGGACATGTATAAATGCAAAAAAAAAAGTTTTCAAAACTGAATTTTTTTCGGGAGCAGTGATTTTAATAATGCTTAAAGTGAAACAATAAAAGTAAAATATTCCTTTAAATTTCGTACCTGGGGGATTGTTAGCAAAATCAGGCTGTACGCAGAGCACACAGCCAAATCTCCTGTGCTAATAAGCACATATTTTTTCTTAATAATATAATGCATCTTACCAATCATTCGATTTCCCGTTCATCCAAGTAAAAATACACCACCATCCTTAAATTCTCAGCTCCCCAGCATGACTCAGACTAGCCAGCTTGGGCTTTTTATTCCCAAAATCACAAAAGCTTTCCCAAACAGGTAGTGATGGCTCCAGCAGCCAGACACCTCCTCCATGGGAAGTGAGGTCACAGGGTGTGACCTCCGCACAGGAAATTGACCATATAAGGATATCCTTCAACAGGATGTGTTAAATTCAGCTAAAGGATTCAATACAATACAATACATGAATACTACAACAAAAGAGATATACGTATACAGACGTATACAGACATGTATACGTTCAAATAGACTAGCAGTGATGTGTGCAAACCAACTGAACTGCTTCCAATGAGGCGAACCAAGGACACTGTCAGGTAGGAAATCTTGTCAGTGGTGACAACTCGCCAGAAACAGGATCACTAACAAACCGCTTGCCTTTTCAAATAGAGTTTCTCCTTCGTTAACTGGACCAGTGAAACTCCTATCTTATTGCTTCCTGAAACAAAAGTGAAACTCTTCAGTATTACAGGTTAGTGAGGGAGCAATTTTAGTTGGGAAAGTAGTACCCTTCCCTGGGTAATTCTGCTACTGAAGACCACATCGCCAGTGGCAGAATCACCCAGTCTGGCCCTAAGAAGGAAGATGATCTCATAAGAGAATAGCATCTTGTATATCCGGTGAAGGGGCTGCACAAATTTTACTATACTGTACAATGTTGAGAAATGTTACTTCATATTTGTTATTTTCCTTGTTACAGTTAACTTCTTACACTATTTTAAAATATATTAAAATATATGCAACAAATTATGTTATTTTTTATTTACAGCACTAGTTTCTTGTTTTGACTGGGCAAAATATTTAGTATAAGTATAATGTCCATTTTTTTCATCAATTTTGTAGAAATTAATTTCATAATGTATATTTCATTTCAAATAATAATTCCTCTTAAAACATTTTTGTTTGCTCTCTTCATGCTAAATACATTAACAATTGTTTAAATATATTACACATTGGGGGTTATTTACGAATGGCAAACTCACTTTGCACTACAATTGCAAACTACAAGTGCAAAGTGCACTTGAAATTGCACTGAAAGTACACTTGGAAGTGCAGTCGCTGTAAATCTGAGGGGAAGATTTGAAATGATTGGAAGCTCTGCTGATTTAATCATCCAATCGTGTGCAAGCTAAAATGCTGTTTTTGATTTTCCTTGCATGCGACAAGTGCACTTTTAGTGCAATTTCAAGTGCCCTTTGCACTCGTAGTGCAAAGTGGATTTGCCTTTAGTAAATGACCCCCATTGTATAGCTACACTAACAACTGAATGTTTTATAGACTGAGCACTTATTTTTTGAGTCAACCTGGGGATTAAAAAAAATCCATAAAAGTTATTGAAATCTAGCCATATATAGTTTGATTTTTGCTAGATATGTTAAAATATCAAAATCAGATGGTTATATATTAAAAAACAAAAAAATAGCGTCAACATCCATGTGTATTTAGGAAAGTGTGCTATTAAAATATAGCCGTGTTCACAATTCAGTATTCACAGTACAGTCCTTAGTCCATATATAATACTCACATTACAATATGGATTGTGTATTTCAATATTCATGCAGTACAGAGTTCATATTCTAACAAGCTCAGTATAATCTTCCTTATTTCACTGCAATAAGGTTCGCATAATCCTAAAGTCATAGTAAAATATATTGTGCACAAACCTGTATTCACAATGCAATACAGAGTTCATATTTCAGTATTCACAATGCATAAGACATATGTCAGTTTGAGTTAGAGTCAGAGAGAAGGACAAGAGAATGACTGGAGGAAAGACTATTTACTTGCTGGCTCTAACTCTAATGTTAAGATTCTACAATTTCCTGCAGCAGTGACTTGATACAGGAGACTATTATTTCCTAACAGTGTTAGGGGGTGTTGCTTTTGAGCATTTGACACATTTTGGAAACGTGTCAAATCATGTGCGCTTGAACATTGATGCAGTTACATGTAAAAGGTAGCACTTGATAATATCTGTCTACACAAGCCCTTGTTCTGTACCAGTAACCAGCCCAAATAAATGCATTAATTGTTTACAATAAAGGTGAAAAAAATGCCACATATAGTAATATAGATCTTATTTTGTGTAGCACCCCCCTGACCCCAAAGCAAACAAGATACCACAGAGATCTAGTCCTCCATAATAGAGGAGCAATACATAGAGATGGGCATGATCACTTTTTCAAAAATTGAATTTACCTGTATTTAGCTTCATTGGTATGTATTCTATTTACCTTTCTGTTATCTTCTGAATGTACTCTTACTCTGTATTGTTTTCTCTAATCCCTGAATTTTTATCCCACTTTACTTTGTATCCACTTTATTTTTTTGTTCTGTTTTGTGAGGAATCTTTGTGCTTCTCACTTAACTGCCCTCAATACTCAGGGTTTATCAAATCAGCGACGCCATCCATCCGATTATCTGGCCATTGGGAATTTGATAATGCATGCAATGTAAAAATACATTAGACTTTGTATAGGTCTCAAGTAGAGATGAGAAGGCCTGAAAAAATATATATATATTTTCAAAGCCTTTTTTTTGGGGTTAATTCTGAAAAAACTGAAAAAAAAATTAATAAATGTGTAATATGTAATTTCAATGATAAGTAATATATATGACATGATATTCAAATTATATAACATATATGAAAACAAAATAATTATAAATATTATATAGCATAAATTAAAATAGTGCCAAAATATAACGTCCAATAATCGTAAAGTTGAGTCCCACAAAGTGAAATAAAAAAGTACTGTGTATAACACATGTAGCACTACCCCAGGAGGAGCTGCTGGTTGTTTTGGGTGGCACATTTACTTTGTGGCTCTTCCAAATTCCTAGGGGTGAATGGTGCATATAGCAATAGTAAAAGAATGTCTGCAACAAGTGTCTTTGCTGTGCTCTTTATTACCCAGCCGGGTAAAAACAATGAACTGGTGATGAAAAAGATAGGGTTTGCAAGAAGAAGGAGAACAGCAGATTAAGGTGTAGTATTTGGAACAGTCCAGCTCGCATATATAACACTTTCCGTACCACTCCTGCCTGAGTGGGCTTAGTGTACCTGGACAGGCCTCTCTCACTGACCTTGGCAGTCGGAGTATCACCCGAACATTTGTAGGATAAAGTCCCTGCCACAGACCCTCCTTAGTGAACTTGAACTTGAGGAAAAGTCTCTGCCACAGACCATCCTTGGTGTACGTCAGGGAGCCACCTCTGCCACAGGCCCTCTTTGATTGTAGTTACGGAGGCAATCCTCCTTAGGTGAATTACGCCTGGATCTCCTTCTTTATGTCACCCAGGTACCGACTGACAGGTGATCAATCCTTCAGTGTCCGGCTACCTTGATCCCCGGCGGTTTGTCGAAATCCTATTGGACTGCCAGCCTCTTAATAGCGCTCCTCAGATGGACTCCCCACCGAACAGCACTACCGCTTGGGATCCTCAAAGGTGGGAACCCAGTGGCTCATTGGGTCCCCGTCGCTGCTAAAATTCCCAACAGGAACACTGCGTGGCACACACGCCCCGGCCAGGTAGGCCATAACGCCGGGGTGCCGTGATGTGGTCACCCTAAAGGTGGGTGCCACACTGGACGAAGAAGACCCAGAACCAATGGCATCTGCCCCATAAATACCCTCCCCCAGCATGCACAGCAAGGCCCAACCCTCCTGATTGGCTGCTGGGGAAGAGCACCCAAACCTTGACTCCACTGCTGCCATCTACCGCACAGGGGTGGGAAGAACACCCTAGCACATCAGAATGAGCCCACAGCACAGCCAAGCTGAGACAGAGAACCTGTTTTAAACATAGTTTAACTACACTCTAATCTACCTCTAAATTTAAATAGCACCGGTACTTAAAAGTAACCAGGCGCTACACACACAGTATATACTGTAGATACTCTTTAGAAAGTGCTCCAGTGACCAGCCACCAACATTAAGTGAATTCAAAACTCACCAAAGTGAATGGCTACTATCACAGCAACATATGCGCCCAAGCAAACATGGAGGTCTCACAAGAACCACTGCAGCGTGTAAACTTCCATGACATCTCCTCATGCGTTTCCAACTGAGGGTAAATAAAGCTCACCAGGGGCCAGGAGAAAATTACAATAGTGTAATAGATTATATTAAGCATACTACAGCCAAAAGCAGTTGAGAACAGTAAATCTTGTATAACACACATTGAAAGCCGCTGTCGGCCGGGATCATGCAGTAACGTGACATCAGCACCAGAATCTCCTCCCTGGACCCTGACATGTTTCATCCAATTGGACATTTAGAAGGGGTGGCTGGCTGGTCAAGAAAGCACTTTCTGAGGAGTATCTACATGAACCCTGGCATTGTTACACTGTACTTTTCTTCACTTTGTGGGACTTAACTTTACGATTATTGGGCTTTATATTTTGGCACTCTTTTAATTTATACTATATAATATTTTTATTGTACTTATTTTGTTAAAGGCGCTACACTTTTGTTTTCATATTTGTCATTGGAGGTTTTGTTATACTACCTTTGTTTCAGCAGCCTTACTTGTATGTTTTAATTTACATATCACAGCGCAGATACAGGTGATACTCAAAAAATCAGAATATTTTGCAAAAGTTCATTTATTTCACTAATGCAACTTAAAAGGTGAAACTAATATATGAGATAGACTCATTATATGCAAAGCAAGATAGTTCAAGCCGTGATTTGTCATAATAGTGATGATTATGGCTTACAGCTCATGAAAACCCTAAATCCACAATCTCAGAAAATTAGAACATTACATGCAATCAATAAAACAAGGATTGTACATAGAACAATATCAGACCTCTGAAAAGTATAAGCATGAAAAATCACGGCTTGACCTATCTTGCTTTGCATGTCATGAGTCTATATCATATATTAGTTTCACCTTTTAAGTTGCATTAGTGAAATAAATGAACTTTTGCACAATATTCAAATTTTTCGAGGATCACCTGTAATACCATTTGCACTATCATTAAAACTATATAACATGAAGACCTTAATTAAAGATTTGAGACTTTATGTTAAGTCTTAAATTACTGCATTTTCTCTCAACTGAAGACAAGCAAATCCTGGAATACAGTTCAAGTAGCACTATACTTCTTAATGTAGTTCTCAAACAAGAGAAATATGCATATCTGCCACTAGAGGGCACTGCAGGGGAAAGGCTCCATTTTACCTTGCTTGTGAGCTCCATATTGTACATCATACAGTTGTTTGATTGTTGGGATACAGTAGATAATTTGTCCTCTCAGGCCTTAACTGACAGGTAAGAGGGTAAATTTGTCTGACAAATTAGTTTATCTTTTTTAACCTTTAAAGGATTACTATTAATGCTCTCCATAATCACAGCATAATGTTTACCTATAGTCTTGTCAGTACATTGTTTTTTCCTTTCATCCTTTCAGTAAAATGGTCAGAACATTAAGAGTTTGGAAATATTTCTGCTCAGAGCAAAACTGCAATTTGTAAATATTGTGAGAAGAAATACTCTTTTCCAAATGGTACAAGCAGGACAAAACACATCCTGTATGACAGAGGTGCCCTAAAGACATTAAAAAATACTGTATAGAATGTGAGGCTACGGCAGTATGCTGAGCCTGCATGGGATAGAGCAGAGGGAGAAGTGGGCTGCCGCGCTCTGGGGTAGTAACAGCCTCTGATTGGTCAGCTGCGGCAGCCCCCTTCTCTGATAGGTCCGTTCGCGTGAGGTAAAACCTGCACTGGACGAGCCTATATAAGGGAGAGGCTGAGGCGATTTGCTCAGTCACATCTCCTGACAAGCAGCATCGCCCGCCTCTCCCTCTCTCTCAGGATGAAGCGCGCTGTGCAGGACAGCCGTGAGGAGCTCTTATGTAGACTCCTAGAGAAGGCGGAGAGCAGGGGAGGTGAAGAGTGGCTGAAGCGTTGCCTGTCTGAGGAGAGTGGCTCTGTTTTATCTGTCAGCCCAGCTGCAGTACCAGAGATGAGCGTGGGCGCCCCCAGGAAACAGCCTGGAAGAAAAAAGAAATGTAAGACCAATAATTTAGCTCCTCAAGCTGAGGGAGCTGCAACAAGAGGTGCTTCTTGCCAGCAAGGGAGCAGCGCTGCCTCTTCCCCCCCTCCTGGGGACTTGGGTGAGCATGTTTTACCTGAAGTTGTTTTCAGTAATGTTAACCAGTTATCTGCATTTTCTAGTCTAATTGAATCTTTGTCTGTCATTGTGCAGCAGTTCAAAGGTATACATGATGCGGATTTTACCTCACAAAATGTAAATATGTATGTGCAACCAGGTGAGAGTCTGAGTACTCAGGCATGCACAGTAAGTCAGAGTGCACAGGAGACTGGTGCTGGAAATATCGATAATGCTATTGATATGGAGGAGGTTGGTGTGGTGTGGCATGAGGCTGGTCATCCCTCTCTGCTAAATAAGGATGTTACTGTCAGATCGAGTGTGAGGTGTCCTGCTGTTAATAATACTTTACCCCTCAGATCCTCGGCTGCTATGGTCAGCGAGTCTTCCTTTAAGGAACCCCTCCCTTGCAGTTTATCCCCGCTGGGTTTTCATCTGTCTAAGTCAGTCAAAGAAAAAATTTGGAGGGGTGAATATCTCGATATATTATCACTTCTCCCTGCTTCTAAGGAGTTTTTGGCTAAATCTGACAGGCAGTCCAGCGAAAGAACAGAGGAAGATAGGAGGAGAGCGGTTCCTAAGACATTTCAAAACTGGCTGCAAGCGTTCTGTATCTATTCAGCAGTTATGGGAGAACGCTTCCCGGGGAAGTGCTCAGGTTTATTCCAACACCTGGATATTATTGCGGAGGCCTTTCGCCACTTTGGCGGCTCCGCATGGTTCTCATATGACGAGAATTTCCGTCAAAAACTAGCTGTGCACCCATCGCTGCATTGGGGGGCTAAGGACGTTGGTTTATGGTTAAACCTTATGCTGCCACCTAGGCCCCAGTTCACCCCTCGCCCCGCTTCAAATGGTCAGAGTCCAGTCAGGAAGGGTGTATGCTTTGCATTCAATGAGGGTCAATGTAAATTCTTATTGAATTGTAGATACAAACATGAGTGTTCTTATTGTGGCGGTACTCACGCGGCGAGCAGATGTTTTCGTAAAGCTGCCGCTAGTTCCTCTCATTCAGGACCCAAGGACACACATGGGAAAGGCCCCGACTCCGGTGAGCCTGGCAAGAATGCGCCCATGGCTCGAGCGCTATCCAGACCACAGGATGGCGGCTCTGCTAACTGAAGGTTTTGCCAATGGTTTCTTAGTGCCATCCTTTACTGGTTCAGGGTGTACACCAGTTAAAAATTTACTATCGGTATCCATGCACTCTAACTTAGTGCTTGAGAAAATTTGCAAAGAATTGGCTGAGGGTAGGGTGGCTGGCCCCTTTAATGACCCGCCATTCTCTAATTTCCGGTTGTCCCCTTTGGGCATCGTACCCAAGAAAGAGCTGGGTGCGTTCAGACTGATCCACCACCTATCTTACCCACCGCATTCGTCACTCAATGACGAAGTTGCCTCTGTGGAGGCTCCAGTCTGCTACGCCTCATTTGATGAGGCTTTGTGTCTTTTGAGGCAAGCAGGGCAAGGGGCTGTGCTAGCAAAGGCTGATATTAAGTCGGCTTTCCGCCTTCTTCCCGTGCATCCACAAGGCTTCAATTCTTTGGGTTTTAAATTTTTGAATAAATATTATTTTGATAAATGCATGCCAATGGGGTTTTCTATGTCATGCTTTTATTTCGAGGCTTTTTCCTCCTTCTTACATTGGGTCGTGTCAGTCGTTATCCCTCAAGGCCTTATCCTACATTATCTAGATGACTTCTTGTTTTTAGGTCCCCGGGGGTCATCAGTGTGTATGGAAGCTTTACAGGTTTTCTTTGACGTTTGTCATGACTTTGGCGTGCCTCTGGCCCAGGAGAAAACAGTTTTTCCCACGACAGTTATTGAATTTTTGGGGATCACGGTTGACTCCGAACGAATGGAATTCAGATTGCCACAACAGAAGATACATAAAATGAAGTCTATGATTGCAACCTTTCTTGTCAGTAAGAAGGTGTGCTTAAAGGAGGCACAATCTTTGCTGGGTCTTTTTGCTTTTGCAGCCAGAGTCATCCCTATGGCGAGGGTATTTTCGCGCAGGTTCTCGTTAGCCATAAAAGGTATGGTGAACCCGTACGCTCATTTCCGAATTTCAAAAAGCATCAAGGATGATCTAAGAATTTGGGATGCTTTTTTAAATGAGTTTAATGGTTCCTCGGCCTGGCAAATGGACTTTATTAATAGTTCTCAGTTGGAATTCTTCACCGATGCAGCTGGCTCTGCTGGGTTCGGGGCTTTCTTGGATGGGCGCTGGTGCGCCCAGTCCTGGCACCCTGATTGGCTCCAGAAGGAGATACTTCAAAATCTAGTTCTGTTGGAGCTCTTTCCAGTGATTGTGTCGGTGGTTGTGTGGGAAGACATCTTTAGGAATCGTAGAATCTTAGTTCATACGGATAATAAAGGTGTCTTTTTTGCCATCAATACTCTGTCCTCTAAGTCTGATCCCGTTCTGAGGTTATTGCGTTTCCTTGTACTTCATTGTATGAACTGTAATATATGGTTGAGAGCTGAGCATATTGCAGGTAAAGAAAATAACATAGCAGATTCTTTATCTCGTTCACAGTTCAAGAGATTCCGAGAGTTGGCGCCATCAGCGGATCAACATGGCACCCCTTGCCCAGACTTCCTCTGGGGCTTAATTTGGGAATAATATTCCGGAATCTCAAGGCTTCAGTAGCGGAAAACACCTGGAGGGATTATAGGCTTTCATGGCACAAATGGTGCTCTTTCTGTCAACCATTGGGTTTGGATCCACTAGATGTATCTTCTTACGTGGCTTTGTCTTTTTTGTCCTTTCTCATTCAGTCTAATCTGTCCCCGGCTTCCATAGGTAAAATATTGGCTGGAGTTTCTTTTTTCCTTAAGTTTGCAGGCCTTCCTGCTCTTACCTCTTTCTTTCAGGTCACTCAGGTTTTGAAGGGCCTCAAAAAGTCTAGGCCCTCTTTAGATAATAGGCGTCCCATATCTATCCCCATTTTGATCGATCTTCTTCAGATCCTTCAAGATGTCTGCTCATCCAATTTCGAATCTTTGCTTTTTAAGGCTGCTTTCTCTATAGAATTCTTTGGAGCCCTTCGGTTAGGTGAGTTTACTGCAGCAAATAGAAACGCTTTTTCATTTCTCCGTTTTTCTCATGTTCAGTTTGACGTCGGTTCTGTCCGTCTGTTTTTGTCCAGATCAAAGTCCTCTCAGGTTGGCCAGTGGTTTTCTTTATCCAGTTCTCCTAATGAGGCTATCTGTCCCGTGTTTCATGTTCGTAATTATCTTTTGGTCAGACCATTGAGTAACGATTCCTTTTTTATTCATGAAGACTTGTCCTCTCTAACTAGGTACCAGTTCTCAGCTGTTTTGGCCTCCTGTTTGAAGCGTTTGAATTTATCTGGGTACCAATTTTCTTCCCATTCTTTCCGAATTGGCGCTGCCACCACAGCTGATTCTATAGGTTTTTCAGAGAGTAAGGTTAAAAAAGTGGGCAGGTGGGGCAGCAATAGATATAAGTTATATGTTCGTCCCAGTCTTCTAACTTTATGATTCTCTTTCAGATTTATCCAGGAATATCGCTTGGGTCATAGGTCACTCCTACGTGTTCTGGGCTTACAAGCACTCCGGATCCAGATCATACTCTGCTAACCTGGGGCTTGATCCTGATTTATTTTTAATTTTATGGTCAGGTGTTAGAGGTATGCGGTGGCGCAATTTAAAAGACCACCTAGCTTATTTGTCTTCTGTCTGGCCTCAACCCCAAGTGATAGTTATCCACGTGGGGGCTAATGACTTGGGTAAATTCAACACATGGGACTTGTTATGTGAAATGAAAAGGGATCTCTATTCCATAACTCAAATGTTCCCAGGTTCAGTGTTAGTATATTCTGAGATGGTTCCCAGGCTGTTATGGTCGCCGCACGGCACCCTTTTCTACGTGGTTAGAATCCGCAGACGGCTAAATAGGACGATTCATAGTTTTATGCCTTCAATTGGTGGCTCTTCCTTTCGTCATTCCGAGTTAGAGGGTTTTTTGCCTGGGTTGTTTCGGGTTGACCAAATTCATCTGTCAGGCATTGGCCTGGACATTTTTAATATGGGTATCCAGTCCATGATCGAATCAGCCACGGTGGTGGGGGGGCCTCGGCCAACAGCTTCGCGGTTGGCCCCGGCCGGTGGGGAGTAGTCGTCCAGCTTTTGCTGGATGGACAGAAATTAATTTGATTTTAAAGTTTTAAGTTTAGCCAATTTGGCCTTTTGTAATTTAATTTATTTATTGAGAACATTTTTGTAACCCCGCCCCCACATTTTATGGATGACACCGTGGCCAATTTTACCAAAGTTAAATAAAAATGTTGTATCAAATTGTTGTTTGGTCTCCTTATTCAATACCTCTGTACTAGCCCATGTGAGGCTACGGCAGTATGCTGAGCATGCAAGGGATACAGCAGAGGGATAAGTGGGCTGCCGCGCTCTGGGGTAGTAACAGCCTCTGATTGGTCAGCTGCGGCAGCCCCCTTCTCTGATAGGTCCGTTCGCGTGAGGTAAAACCTGCACTGGACGAGCCTATATAAGGGAGAGGCTGAGGCGATTTGCTCAGTCACATCTCCTGACAAGCAGCATCGCCCGCCCGCCCACCCTTACCTGTCAGTTTGTCATAATAAGTCATGGGGTCGTCTGTATGGGGGGAGTAGTCGTCCAGCTTTTGCTGGATGGACAGAAATTAATTTGATTTTAAAGTTTTAAGTTTAGCCAATTTGGCCTTTTGTAATTTAATTTATTTATTGAGAAAATTTTTGTAACCCCGCCCCCACATTTTATGGATGACACCGTGGCCAATTTTACCAAAGTTAAATAAAAATGTTGTATCAAATTGTTGTTTGGTCTCCTTATTCAATACCTCTGTACTAGCCCATGAAATTATGAGGACCAGCATGAAAGTGTAAGTAATTTTTCCCTTCAGAAATCTTATTCCAGAAACAATGTGGGGTGGATTTACTAATGGGAATTCCACTCTGCATTACAAGTGCACTGCAAGCACACTTGAAAGTGCACTTATACCGTGTTTCCCCGAAAATAAGCCCGGGTCTTATATTAATTTTGGTAACAAAAGACACAGTAGGGCTTATTTTTGGGGTAGGTCTTACCATGTAATGTGCTGTCTTCTCTTCCCCTCTCTCGACCTGCCTGTTAGGAATCCCCAGTGTTAACTTAGTTAAAATGCAGGGCTGTGGAGTCGGTAGATAAATGTTCCGACTCCGACTCCTCAGTTTTATGTACTCCCGACCCCGACTCCGACTCCCCGACTCCGACTCCTCTGTATTAATATGCAAATGTATTTTATACATTCCTTGAGGGAAAGAAACGCAACCTACCACAGGACTACTGGCTGGGAAGCCAACAGTCTACTGTATTGCACAGTTTAAGCAAAAGACAAACACAATGAAAACAATCAAGTGGCTGGATAGTAGCAGCAGGCATAAACATCAGAAACAGGATCTTTACCAGTTCAAAAATACAAACCACATTATTTGGTTGTTTTAGAACAAAAACAAAGCTGATCTATAATGAACCAAAAACAAAATCTGTAAAACCTAGAAACGGTTTATATTAATCTTGAAATGTAGTTATAGGCTTAGCAAATGCAAATCAATTCAATGTAGAGTTCTAAGGAAGAGAATTGCCTCTGCCAGATCCTCTTTCATAGAGGCTCTTAAGTCAGACTTTATTATTTTTAGGGCTGAAAATAATCTTTCGACACTGACTTGGGTGGGTGGCATTGCAGTAACTATTCTGGCCACATCACTAACGATCTCTGGATAAACAAGGATGGCTTCTTTAACAGTAAGTTTTGATGAGCGATCATACTTTTCAACTTCTTTTAGTGCTTTATAAAACTCCTGTTGGAATTTTTTTATTTGGACACTTACTGGTTCTCTAACATGCGTTCCCTGTAAAAGCAGAACACAACACTATGGAAAGTAAAAGTATTGCAGCTCCTAATTGTGCGTTGCGTGCCATATAGTGAAGCACATGAAAAGCATGCTTCTTCACGGTCACTTAACGTGTTTGTTTTGCGGTTACGTGAGGCACTGCATGCATTGGTCTTTATTCTTACAGTAGAGAAGTCATTAATTATAACTTTTTGTGAATTGGGACATTTAAACTTGCTTTTTTTTTTTTTTAATTCCACTCTAAATTTAGTAGGAGTCGGAGTCGGAGTCGGTGCATTGTTTGCCGACTCCAGGTACCCAAAATTTCCCCCGACTCCGACTCCGACTCCACAGCCCTGTTAAAATGCTTGTAAAATCTTGTAATCCACTCTATTACTGTAGTATATATTGTACAATGTGTGTATTTCTGTAATATAATTGTGCCAAATACCTTCATTATAGCACCGCTCTGCGCTTTTGTGACCTGCCGGAGTTCTCTTCCCTGCATTTAGGTTACAGAAACACACACATTGTACATTGTGTACTACTGTAATAGACTGGGTTATAGGATTTTAAACTAGGGCTTATTTACGGGGTAGGGCTTATATTGCAGTCGTTCTGGAAAAGTACGCTAGGTCTTATTTTAGGGGTAGGTTTTATTTTCGGGGAAACAGGGTATGTGCAGTCGCTGTGGATCACTGTAGATCTGAGGGGAAGCTCTGAAATGAGGGGAAGCTCTGCTGATTCTATCATCCAATCATGTGCAAGCATTCTGTTTTTTATTTTCCTTGCATGCATTGCATTTCATATTCCCTTCAGATCCACAGCAACTGCACTTGAAAGTGCACTTGTAGTGCAAAGTGGATTTGCTTTTCGTAAATAACCCCCTGTGTTTCTTCACCAGCAGCATCTTCAAGTAAGAAAGTGTTACAAACCACAGCCTCCCAAAAATACACAATCCCTTTATAGAGAGAATTAAACCTGAAAATGAGGGGAACATTGATCAAGCACTTGCAAGGCCAACATATGCTTCTGGATCAGCATTGTCAATTACTGAGGATCCATATTGTCAGGAAACTTATATTATGAGGGAGAGGGAGGAGGTTAACTGTTCTCATGTATAGTTGAAATGTTCTTAACAAATACAGTCCTTGTGATTTCATTTGTAATAAAAAATTAAAAGCAAGTTTATTTTTTACTGAATAAGCTGTAACTCTATATACACTGCATTTCACGTTCCCAGTGTACAAAAATAATCTTTAATATGTAAAACTTAACACTTATGCCGCATACAGACGGTCATTTTTTGTGATGGAAAAAAAATGAAGTTTGAAGTGATGAAAAAAAACGAAATTTTTGAAACTTCATTTTCAAAAACGATGTAGCATACACACCATCGTTTTGAAAAATGATGAACAAAGTGACGGCACTCTAAAGGGGAAGTTCTATTCGCCTTGAGGCTGCTTTTAGCTGGTTACTTGTTAGTAAAAGACGTTTCGTGCTTTTTTGTCTGTTACAGCGTGATGAATGTGCTTACTCCATTATGAATGGTAGTTTTACCTCCCGTCTCAAAACTTGCTTCTGGGCATGTGCGGGTTTAAAACGTCATTTTTGCCCACACGCGATCATTTTTTATGACACAAAAAAATGACATTTTAAAAAATGACATAAAAAATTCGAGCATGTTCGAATTTTTTTTTGTCATTTTTCAGAAGACATAAAATGACATTTTGCCCACACACGATCATTTTAAATGACATTTTAAAAAATGTCATTTTAAAAAATGTCATTTTATTTCATCACAAAAAATGATCGTCTGTACGCGGCATTAGACCCCTTTCACATTGAGGAGTTTTTCAGGCGGTACAGCGCTAAAAATATACCGCCTGAAAAACTCCTGCCCAGCTACCTCAATGTGAAAGCCAGAGGGCTTTCACACTGAGGCGATGCGCTGGCGGGAGACAAAAAAATCTCCTGTCAGCAGCATCTTTGGAGCGGTGAGAGTAGCGGCGTGTATACCGCTCCTTCCCATTGAAAACAATGGGAAACCGCGGCAATACCGCCCGCAATGCGCCTCTATAGAGGCGCATTGCAGGCGGTATTAACCCTTTATCGGCTGCTAGCGGGGGCTATATTTAGCGGCGATGTACCGCCACCGCGGCTCCAGGTCCAATGTGAAAGGGGCATTAGAGCCCTTTCACACTGGAAACGCCATATAGCGGAGCGTTAAAATAGCAGTAAAACACTGCTTTTTTACCGCGATTTTACTGCGTTTTTACAGCGATTTTACTGCGTTTTTACAGCGTTTTCAATTCATTTCAATGGAGAGGGGCGTTTTTGGAGCGTTTTATGAGCGTTTTATTAGCGCTATTTTAAACGCAAAAACGCCACAAAAACGCACCAGTGTGAAAGGGCTCTAAATTGTTTTTCAACTTTTCTGAAAATTTATATTTTTTCTGGAAATTAAAAAAACTTTTCCTATGGCTTCAGAATTTCCATAAATTTTACAACTCTACTCTCATCATAAAAGGAAATAAAATTGCAATATTTTAAGAAGGTTACTAAAATAAATTGTATGCTTTCTCTATATTGGGCCAAAGAAACATGGGCCATATCTTTTTTCCAATTTTCAGAAAACACCTTCCATATTCATAATACATTGCACAATGCATTTACCATAGAAGCTTTGGGGTTCATATACAAAAGTAGTAGAAGCTGTTAACTCAGCAGAATGGCATTGCTCGCAGACAGTATGAAATCTTGTTCATCATACCAGGAGTAGCCAGAATAAATACTATAACTGCCTGTAGGTTAAAAAAAAAATCTGCCCATGAATCTATCCAGTGCTGGAAAGTAAGTTTTGCTATATTGTCAGCAGTAAGATACAAATAACCCCATCAGTCTTATAAAGCATAGGGCCAGATTCACATACAATTGCCCTGGCGCAGCGTATCAGTCATACGCTACGCCGCCGTATCTTACCTGGCGGAATTTCGAATCCACAGCGAAATCCCGCCGTAAGTTACTGGTGGCGTATTTAAAATTGGGCGGGTTGGGGGCGTGATTCATTTAAATGAAGCGCGTCCCCGCGCCGATTGAAATGCGCATGCTCCGTTTGAAAATTTCTTGCCGTGCTTTGTGCGAAATGACGTCGCACCGACGTCATTTTTTGAATGTAGACGTGAGTTACGTCCTTTCCTATTCACGGACGACTTACGCAAAAAAAAACATAATTAAAATTTGACGCGGGAACGACGGCCATACTTTAACATGGCAAGTCTATCTATACGCCACTAAACAGTAGCTTTAACTATACGCCGGGAAAAGCTGACTAGCGACGACGTAAGAGAATGCGACGACCGCGCGTACCTTCGTGGATCGCTGGAAAAAGCTAATTAGCATACCCGACGTGGAAAACGACGCAAACTCCACCCAGCGGGCGCCGAAGTATTGCACCTACGATCCGAAGGCGTACAAAGCCGTATGCCTGTCGGATCGAAGCCAGAAGCCGTCGTATCTTGGTTTGAGGATTCAAACTAAAGATACGACGCAGCAAATTTGAAAGTACGCCGGAGTATCAGTAGATACTCCGGCGTACTTCTTCTGTGAATCTGGCCCTTAGTAGCCAAATCCCAGACTTTATGTCTTTGAGCATTACTTGGGGAAAACCATCTAGGAGTATTTTTTGTTCTCAAAACAAAATAAGGTAAATCTCACAAAGATTCAATATAGAATTCCACTGTGTGGGTTTCTCTGAGATTTTCAAGCCTAAAAGCTGGACCAAGAAATAGCGTGTCACCTAACCAGCTATGCAGCTAGGGTAGGTATCGGTATGGGAATCACAAGTATGGCTGAACAGATTTACAAATAGTTTGGCGGGTAAAATACATATCAGTTGTACATTTTATAAATGTTTCACATGTTCTTAGATATGTAGCTCAATATTTAGCACACGTTGAGCATGTCTGTGTTGGCAGAACCCCTAAAGGTCACAGTTCTCTGAATGTAATATTTCAAAGGACTTTGAGAATGTGCAGAGTGGTTCATTTAGTGACATTAAATCAGTATTCAGTTGCTTTTAATTGCTTGCTAAGGGTTAGTGCACATTGTTTCTGACCTAATAAATAAATCCTGAAGTTCCTAAAGTGTTACATATATGTATATATGTATATGTTTGCTTTATGTGACAATAATTGCAAAGCAAATTCTTTAACAATGTTTTCCTTTTTAGAATACAAATGAGTAAAGACTAGAATTACTATACTTTCAAACTTCAATTTGCATCTTCTAATTAAGATACTATTTATCTAAACCTATTTTGATAAAATGTTCTTGGTTTCTAGTGTATAAATGGGATACTCTGCTCTTGGCTATGTTTGCCAAGTTCTGTGAGTGAGCCTACAAACTCTGTTATTTAGTTATAAAGTTTATGACTGTGGATAGACATTAAATAAAGATTTGTCTTCCTTAGATGTAGTGTTTATTAATACACAGAAAACTGATTGTTCAAGGCAGATCTACATGATAATTGTGTTAGATAGAATGGTGCATATTGGTTTAAAGCTGAACTTTCATCTGCATGTATTTTGCTTTCTCTGGTTCATCCCTTTCCCCTCATCAACCAGCTAATATTTTTTTTCCAGATATTTCTAGGCAGTGTCAATCCTGACCTCCCTGGGGCCTTAAGAAAAATGACATGTCACATGTTTCCCCTTTAAAGGGGTTGTAAAGGTAAAAAAAAAAATATCCCTAAATAGCTTCCTTTACCTCAGTGCAGTCCTCCTTTACTTACCTCATCCTTCCATTTTGCTTTTAAATGTCCTTATTTCTTCTGAGAAATCCTTACTTCCTGTTCTTCTGTCTGTAACTCCACACAGTAATGGGAGGCTTTCTCACTGGTGTGGAGAAAGCCTCTTGAGGGGGAGGGGGGAGAGCAGGAGTGTCAGGACGCCCACTAAGACCCATTTCACACTGAGGAGTTTTTCAGGCGGTACAGCGCAAAAAATAGCGCTGCTATACCACCTGAAAAACTCCTGCCCAGCAACCTCAATGTGAAAGCTGGAGGGCAGGCAGGAGAGAAAAAAATCTCCTGCAAGCAGCATCTTTGGATCGGTGAGAGGAACGGTATGTATACCGCTTCTTCCCATTTAAAACAATGGGATACCGCAGTTATACCGCCCGCAATGCGCCTCTGCAGAGTGGGCGGTATTAACCCTTTATCGGCCCTTAGCGGGGGTTAATACTGCACCGCTAGCGGCCGAATCCCACGGCAAATCCGACGGTATACCGCCACCGCGCCTCCCGCCCCAGTGTGAAAGGGGCCTTACGCACAGCTCCTCTCTCTATCTGCAGTAGAGAGTGTCCTGACTTGCCTGCTCGCCCCCTCCCCCTCAAGAGGTTTTCTCCATACCAGGGAGAAAGCCTTGCATTATTGTGTGCAGTTACAGGATTTCTCAGAAGAAATAAGGACATTTAAAAGCAAAATCGAAGGATGAGGTAATTGAAGGAGGACTGCACTATGGTAAAGGAAGCAATTTAAGCCTCGTACACACGATCGGATTTCCATCGGACAAAGCGTAGGACTTTTGTCCAAAGGGCGTTAGACGTGAACTTGGATTGCATTCAAATGGCAAAGAATTGTCGTCCAACAAACAGAAACAATGTGGTGTTTAAGCTCTTTAGCGCCACCCTATGGGCAACTTCTGCTAATGTTGTCTTATGGTTAGCATTGCTTCTGAGCATGCGTGTTTGTACTTTGGATTTTTTTCTGACGAACTTGTGTACACATGATCGTATAATCTGACATCATAAATTTGTTGTCGGAAAATTTTAAAGCAAGCCATTCAACAACAATTGTCCAATGGAGCATACAAACGGTCAGATTTTCCGACAAAAGCCTGACATCACACAATTCCCATCGTAAAATTTGATTGTGTGTACGGGCCTTTAGGCTTTACAGCTGAAGACCATGAGGCAAGTCTCTTTTTGGCTTTTGGCTACCTTGAGCTCATGTTCAACTATTGGTAGCCAATGCAATTTCTAGAACACTGCACAGTTACAGGGATTATTTTAGGTTCACAGCTGCCATCTCCCAGCTTGCGCTGTACATGCTCCAGTGAGTGAGACAGTCCTTCTCTAGACCTGATCCCTTGTGGTGAGGTCCTGCAAACAGCTTCAAAGCAGATCCATTCAGGCCTTCAGCCCAGACACTGAGGTCTCTAGAAGAGCTGGATTGTCCACGGCTGCCTGAGGGCAGCAGCTTTATAGGCTTTAGAACCCTCCTAGGGAGAATGAACCCAGTTCTCGAATACGTGAGACTATTTATCACGTTTCAGCCTCCTTCTTCACACTCCTCTCTAGGATTGAAACATGATAAATATTCAGGCTGGGTTCACACCTATCTGAATTGCATGTGGATTTGCCAGCATCCAATTCGCATGACAGGAGATTGTGACTGGCTCTCTATGTAGCCGGTTCACAAATCTCCATTGTTGCTACTGCGCGGGCTTGCACTGTGTGTCTTTAGCTCCATTTCAGGGCCGAATTCAGGCAAAATAATTTCCCTGATATATCCCTGAAATGGAGAACAGGGACGCAATGGACCCCTTCTGCGAGCCGCATCTGTCGGAGGTGTGAACCCAACCTTAGACTGGTTATTTTAATCAGTTGCCCTAAGCTCTGGAATCTTCTTCCAGAGGCAGGAAGACGAAACCCTAAACAGACCAAAACAAACAATTACTGCTGCCCTGATTACAAAAGGTGCCAAAAACTAAATTTACCTTGCATCCTGCGCTAGGTGCTATAAAAAATAAAAATGATGATTGGGGAGAAACTCCCCACAGTAACTGTTCCTCTAGGGACACTGTGCGCGGTCCCTAAAAACAGAACCACCACCTAAAGGAACAAAGGGGCAAATAGGCATATTTTGCCACCAACCAAGATGGCCACCGTGGCTTCCCTTAGCACTGTGCATACATGATGCATGCGCACACATGGAAAGGCTTTAAACATTCCGAATGGTCGCCACCCTCTGTATCCCCTGCGATTTCCGGAAAGGCAGATGCATGCGCGGTGCGGTCAACTTGGATATTGATCATAAGAACCGGCGTCAACGCATGCCGGCTCCTTAGTGAATGAGATGAAACAAAAGGAAGTTGACCATGCAGCCTAACTGACCCAGGGAAAATACTACCCCAAGAACCCACCCTGTGAGAGTATGGTACCTGGGGAAAGAAATAAAGTAGAGGGCGGGGAGGAGAGCGAGAGAGTATTAGGTTCCTAGAGTATTTTTAATATTGCCAGTGCAGGTAAATTTAGGCAGGCTCAGGTCAGCCTGCTGTGGGAAGAATTGCCGGGTGGAAGAACTAGTGATGTAGTGTTAGGCTGTCATGGCCCTTGAGGGAGCCTCCTTTCTGAGGGGGGGTGAACTTGGGTCTGTAGCTCGGGAGCTAAGAAGGAACCTCTCCATACACAGTCATTGAGAGGTGTCTGGAACAGGAGCAGGAGGAAGACAGCGAGGACCATTGCCGGGCTAGTCACTAGGAGGGATCCAATCTGGGGTCGGTGAGTGGCAGGCACAGTGGAGAAGTCTGGGAGAGACATGCCAGAACTGGATGTGAAGCCAGAGGGAGAGGCTGTGATGTCATTGATATTTCAGTTAAGTTGCTGCAGCCAGGAGGGTTGGCAGAATTTGTACAGGACTGTCTGGGACCAGTAGTCCTCTAAGCTTTGCAGTTAGCACAAGTATTCTTTTCATTGCTATCGGTTGCTAAATCAACAAGGACTGCAGACCCCTGACAGCAAATGGCTGTCATCGAACTGTTAGGACTTATTCAGAGTAGGGCCTAAACACGTGCTAGCTGTATAAGGAAACTACACAGAGAAAGTGGAGTTTACTCAAATGATGTGCTGGAGGAGTATGGAGAGCTTTAGAGAATGCCAATATAGATTTTGAATCATTTGTTCAATTCAACAAGATCAATTATCTGGGCATCCCATGTCCCTTTTCCCCAATCCAAGTTAAATCCCCTAAATAAAAACAACAAAAACAAGCTAAAGGACTGTTCGTTAACTGGCAATACATGTCTGAAGTGAATTCCTGGCCAAGCGGGGTGACGTGTGGAACTACTACATTCAGAAACCCCACGGGGGAACCATTTCACTGCTGTAATCCCAAAAGACACCCGGAAGGACTCCTCAGTCCTCATCCTATCAGCCCTTTTAGCGGCCCAGGACTGAGGATTGCATCTGGAAAAGGTTGAACCCAGACAAACTGCATGAAGCAGAGGTAAGGACTATTGCAATGGTGTCACAGAGGTATGAGGAAAATAAGGAGACTAATGGGAGAGTCCTTAACCTTTTCCTTTATAATTGTCAGTCCTAAAGGCGGAGACTATCATTAGTATGCTGCCATGGATGCACCAGGAAAGTTGCTTGCTTGACTTACTTTCAAACACATTGCTCTTCTGAGGGTGCCTACACGCCACTGGAGGAGCAACGAAGACACCTTTAGACAGCAGCATTGCCCATCCGCTGGAGAGTGTAGTGTTAACCTGTCCATTGATGGAAAACAAACAAACTTATTCCCCCATCCACACATTAAGGACAGATGGGACTCCCCCACTGTCAGAATACACTGTTCGGAGCTGCAGCCAATTGAGAGAAAATATACCAACAGTCCAGTTCAGGAGGAGTTGATCAATAGATCAAAAAAAATTCCAACAATATAATCTATTCTCGAGCGATACGGAGAGAAAAAAAAAGGTGATTCGATACCACCTCCACAGGAGGCGCCCGGCAGAATATCCATACTCTTTAGTGTGGATATTTGAGTCCCCCATCTAAAGAGTGTGGATATTCCACCGGGGGCCTCCTATAGAGGTGATATCGTTCATAGCGGTGGGATCGAGCCGGCTTTTTTATTTCTCCGTATCGCTCAAGAATGGATTACATCATTGGAATTTTTTTCTTTTTTTTCTTTTTAATAAAGGACTTGTCCCAAGCTGTCTCCTGTGGTTTTTAACATTTTGACACCCCTTACCAATTCACATAGGGGGGCCAGGATCTAGAGGTCCCCTTTGTTTAAGGGGGCTTCCAGATTCCAATAAGCCCTCCACCCGCAGACCCCCACAACCACCGGGCAAGGGTTGTGGGAATGAGGCCCTTGTCCCCATCAACATGGGGACATCCTCCCTATGTTGAGGGCATGTGGCCTGGTGTGGTTAGGAGGGGGGGCGCTCTCTCGTCCCCCCTCTTTTCCAGTAGACTGCCAGGTTGCGTGCTTGGATAAGGGTCTGGTATGGATTTTTGGGGGCAACCCAATGCAATTTTTTTATTTTGGCACAGGGTTCCACTTAAAATCCATACCAGACCTGAAGGGTCTGGTATGGATTTTGAGGGGGACCCCTACGCCATTTAAAAAAAAAATTGGCGCAGGGTTCCCCTTAATATTGGAAAAAAAAAGGGGGGTTAGAACTGCGCCATGGCACCCAGACTTCGTGTATTATAAAGTCAATTTGGTAGGTATCAAGGTTTAAAAAGGAAGAAAGCCAATAGTATTCTCCAGGGATTTCACGATACTGATGTATGGCGTATTGGATCCTACCCAGATAGTCCACAATAGTCTATATGTAACTTGGTTACCAGAGTCATGAGCTGCTTACCAGATCATAGACTTAAATCAGCGGTCGACTGTGACCCAGCCGCGGCCTTTGTGGGAAGCAGGGGGGGGGGGGGGGCCCACCTCCTAGATATATCAATCTCTCCCCTGAGATGCAGAATTATAGGCGACCGTCCACCGTGACACACAGCACTCTAGGTGTAAAACCCACCACCGATAATATAAGCAGCTTACCAGAACTTCAATCAAAAACCACAGTCAGCTGTGACCCAGCCGCGGCCTTTGGGGAGATCCCACTCCCTTGATGAAAGCTCCACTTGCACCCTCGGTATTTATACAATGGTATCACCGCCCAAGAAAGAAAACGGCAAACATAGCATAACTCCGTGGGATAGGAATTTATTAAAATCGTAGAACAATAAAAAGTTTACTCACATATGCAGATAAACACAAGGAGCATTCGAATTTGCCGGCCGGCAAGTATCAGAGCAATGCCCGTATACCAAAACGTAATGACGTCACCGCACGTCCTCCCAGGGAGGACGTGCGGTGACGTCATTACGTTTTGGTATACGGGCATTGCTCTGATACTTGCCGGCCGGCAAATTCGAATGCTCCTTGTGTTTATCTGCATATGTGAGTAAACTTTTTATTGTTCTACGATTTTAATAAATTCCTATCCCACGGAGTTATGCTATGTTTGCCGTTTTCTTTCTTGGGCGGTGATACCATTGTATAAATACCGAGGGTGCAAGTGGAGCTTTCATCAAGGGAGTGGGATCTCCCCAAAGGCCGCGGCTGGGTCACAGCTGACTGTGGTTTTTGATTGAAGTTCTGGTAAGCTGCTTATATTATCGGTGGTGGGTTTTACACCTAGAGTGCTGTGTGTCACGGTGGACGGTCGCCTATAATTCTGCATCTCAGGGGAGAGATTGATATATCTAGGAGGTGGGCTCCCCCCCCCCCCTGCTTCCCACAAAGGCCGCGGCTGGGTCACAGTCGACCGCTGATTTAAGTCTATGATCTGGTAAGCAGCTCATGACTCTGGTAACCAAGTTACATATAGACTATTGTGGACTATCTGGGTAGGATCCAATACGCCATACATCAGTATCGTGAAATCCCTGGAGAATACTATTGGCTTTCTTCCTTTTTAAACCTTGATACCTACCAAATTGACTTTATAATACACGAAGTCTGGGTGCCATGGCGCAGTTCTAACCCCCCTTTTTTTTCCAGTCTACATATTTTGTGCTTTGGCACTAGAACTGCTGCCTTCCCTATTATATGTATATACATTCCTTTTGGTTTATATATTTATTGTCCTGTAATATATTAATTTATGTGCATTTATTATTTTTCTGGATAAGCGCAATTTTTTTCATTGTACTGTTTTCCCCTTAATATTCATACCAGACCCAAAGGGCCTGGAAATGGACTAAGAGGACAACCCATGCCATTTTTTTTCAATGACTTTTATCTGTATTGCCGGGACCCGACAATTCATTATAGCCACGAGTAGTTTTAAATGACTTTTTTCCTTTAGTAATTTTGTGCAGAGACTGTTATAAACACGGGAAACATGCGCTACTTACAGGCATACTATAGAAACCCCCAGGTACAAAATTTAAAGGAATATTTCACTTTTATTGTTTCACTTTAAGCATTATTAAAATCACTGCTCCTGAAAAAACTGACGTTGTTAAAACTTTTTTTGCATTGATACATGTCCCCTGGGGCAGGGCCCAGGTCCCCAAACACTTTTTATGACAAGAACTTGCATATTAACTAGGGTTGTCCCGATACCACTTTTTTAAGACCGAGTACAAGTACCAATACTTTTTTTCAAGTACTCGCCAATACCGAATACAGATACTTTTTTTTAATGTCATGTGACGCACTGATAGATGGCATTGGCTGATGGGCACTAAAAGGTGGCACAGACTGATGACTGGCAGTGGCACGGATAGGTGGCACTGATTATGCAGCACTGATAGGTGGCACGCACTGAAAGATGGCACTGAAAGATAGCACTGACAGGTGGCACGCACTGATGGCTGGCACTGAAAGATGGCACTGACAGGTGGCACGCACTGATGGCTGGCACTGACAGGTGGCACGCACTGATGACTGGCACTGACAGGTGGCACGCACTGATGGCTGGCACTGACAGGTGGCACGCACTGATGGCTGGCATAGATATGTGGCAATGATGGGCACAGATGAAGTAGCACTTATTGGGCTGCACTGATATGTGTGGCACAGATAGGCGGCAATGATGGACACAGATAGACAGCACTGATATAAGGTGGGCTGTGAGCTAATGGGGGTCTCCAAGGGGGGTGCTGCTGATCTAATGGTTGGTTACCACACATTATATCAGCAGTCAGTACACCCTCTTAGAGACCCCCATTAGCTCAAAGCCCCCTCCCTTCCTTAGAGACTTACAGAGATCAGAGAGCTGCCCTCTTTAAGACATCATTCATGTCTTATCAGCGTGACCCAGGAGGGAAGTGTGAAAGTCGAGCAGTACTCGCGCAAATGCTTGGTATCGGTCCCGATACCGATACTAGTATCGGTATCGGGACAACCCTAATATTAACCTTTAAAATTGTCACTTTTGATTTTTCCCATAGACTCCACGGCTTTCGAATTTGCCGCAAACACCCCAAATTGTTCGCTATTTGTTGAACAGCCAATGTTCGAGTCTAAGGCCCCATACACACGGGAGGATTTATCCGCGGATACGGTCCAGCGGACCGTTTCCGCGGATAAATCCTCTCGAGGATTTCAGCAGATTTTAATGCGATGGAGTGTACTCACCATCGCATTGAAATCCGCGCCGAAATCCTTTGGCGATGACGTGTCGCGCCGTCAACGCGATTATGACGCGGCGACGTGCGTGACGCTGTCATATAAGGAATTCCACGCATGCGTCGAATCATTACGACGCATGCGAGGGATCCCTTCGGACGGATGGATCCGGTGAGTCTATACAGACCAGCGGATCCATCCGTTGGGATGGATTCCAGCAGATGGATTTGTTTGGCATGTCAGCAAATATTCGATCTGCTGGAATCCATCCCAGGGGAGAAATATCCGCGGAAACAGATCCGCTGGAGTGTACACACCATAGGATCTATCCGCTGAAACCCATTTGCTGGGATTTTTCAGCGGATGGATTCTATGGTGTGTACGGGACCTAACTCGTGTTCGACTCGAACATAAAGCTCATCCCTACTCCCCACACACAGATCTGCAGCCTCTCAAATACCCCCTATCCCCACACACTTCTGAAGCCTCTCTAACCATCCCCATTTCCACACATCTCTGCATTCACTGTAACATTCCCCATTCATGCACACTTCTACTGTTAAAGCTTCTCTTCAGGTGCCAGCAGGTCTTGCAAGAGTATATGCTGAGGGTGGTCTTAAGGAATGGAACTCAGTAAATATAAAAAAATCTACACACCTCTGTTAAATGTCAGGTTTCTGTGATGTATGAAAATGAGACAAAGATAAGTAATTCCACATTGACTATGCAGATAGACCTGTTTCATAGTGAAATACAAATTACCTCATTACCACCTAATTAACACAAGGGATACTGTAGTTTTCTATGTAGAAAACTGTTTCCGGTTCACACCAGGAGTGACCTTGTTCTATGGGATGTGAGCTATCAGCAGATAACTTTCATTCCTTTCTATGCTAGTGTAGTGGGTACCCTACACGAGCAGTGTCCAGAGTGTTAACAACCTTCTGACTTCTTCACAATCTGAGCAGGGGGGTGATTGGGATGGCAGAGAGATTGGAACACTGTAGAACAGAGAACCAATCATTACTAATTAACAAAGGAGCTTGGCTCCTTGGTCAATTCGGAGCAGCCTCTGCTCCTGGTGCTTGCATCACCTCTATGAATTTCTCCCAATATACAGTATATTTAATTTATAATACCTTTAACTGATAAAAGACAAAACACTTCTGTTAATCTTTATGAAGCTACTATTTTTTGGTCAGTTTTCAGCTTTTAGTTTATTTAAAGCAGTATTAAACCCAACAAATAGACATTTATAATCTTGCAGATTACCAATTCTTAGATGTGAAGGCTGAATTAATTTATTTTTAGGATTTATTGCAGCCATGATGTTACCCCATTGCTCTCCATGTTTCTGGATCTTTACTAAAAATATTAGTCACTCTGAAGTTTCTTAGATTAGATACTACATGATTCTTAAGCCACACTATTGATGTTAACACTTAACCCACCCATCTCGATTTAGCTGTTTCCATAGTTTCCAACATGCACTCCATAAATAGAGTATATAATGGACTCATTTTTGTTCCCACTTCAGGACTACTTTGCCCCACATCCTTCTTTCTAATGACATACCAGAATATAATGGCAGAATTTCATCTTAGTTTAGGATTTGATATGCCTGCTGATGCTCAGTGGGTGATGTGGCAGCCTGTTCCATTGTATTAAGGAATGATTCTTCTTGAAAGTTGTTACAAAAACTGTTCTAAAGTGGATTTCTTCTTAACCGATCAGCTGACTATAGGATTATGATATTCTACAAAAACACTACAGGCTTTAAACTTTAGCTGAAAATTAAGCTTTAGAGAAGTATTACAAGTTAGAACTATTCTTGTACATCATGGGAGGAAGAAATTAGAATTTGGAAACACATTTTGAGAATTATGTGGCTCTTAGGCCACGTACACACCATCAGTCCAAACTGATGAAAACGGACCGAAGTGACGCCCCATTGGTCTTTTGTCCTTCGGAGAAAAAATTATAGAACTTGCTTTAAAATCGAACCGATGGACCGCTGACCGATAGGTCCAAACCGATGGTTAGTACACAAAAGCATCAGTTCAAAACCTGCGCATGCTCAGAATCAAGTCGACGCATGCTTGGAAGCATTGAACTTTGTTTTTTTAGCACATCGTTGTATTTGACGTCACCGCGTTCTGACCCGATCAGTTTTTGAACTGATGGTGTGTACGCACATCAGACCATCAGTCTGCTTCAGCGGTGAACCGATAAAAACGGTCCGTTGGACCATTCTCATCGGGTTGGATCGACCGTGTGTACGCGGCCTAAGTATGTCTTTCCATACCTGCTGTCTTATCCTTCTACTAGCTTCTTCCAAAGGCTTTGCTTTGTCGTGTCTTATATTTGTCAAAAGTCTGGTGTATGTTGCCCTCTATCATGGATTTCTGTCAGGATCAACTTTTTACTGGTTGTTTAACCACTTCAATACCAGGCACTTTCCCACCTTTTGAGCTTTCAGTGCTGTTGCATTTTGAATGACAATTGCAGTCATGCAACACTGTACACAAACAAAAATGTTATATATTTTTTTCCTACAAATAGAGCTTTCTTTTGGTGCTATTTGATCACCACTGGGGTTTTTATTTCTTGTGCAAAAAAAACAAACATTTTGAACATTTTGAAATAAAAAAAGTTTGTTTCTGTTACAAAATTTTGTAAATAAGTAAGTTTTCTCCTTCACTGATTGCCACTGATGAGGCAATACTGATTTGCACTGATGAGACAGTAATGATTGGCACTGATGAGGTAGCACTGATGGGCACTGATGAGGCAGCACTCATGGGCACTGATGAGCACTGATAAGGCACTTATATGCAGCACTCATGTGCACTGATAGACAGCACTGATAAGCAGCACTGACCAGCACTAATAGGGGCACTGATGGGCACCAATTGGTGGCACTGATGGGCACTGATAGGTGGCACTGATAGATGGCACTTTTAGGCAGAACTGAGTGCCATCCCTATTGGGCATTGATTGGCATCCCTGGTGGCCCTGGGTGGGCATCCCTGGTGGCCCGGGGTGGGGGTGTCAGGAAAACCACAGATCGGCTCTCCTCTACTCACCTCTGGCAGTACGAGTGGAGGAAAAGTTGATAAACGACTCTTCCTATTTACACTGTGATCAGCTGTGGTTGGACCCAGCTGATCACGTAGTAAAGAGCTTACATCAGAGGCTCTTTACCAAGATCAGAGTTGCAGTGTGTCAGACTGACACCACACCACCGATAGCCACGCGCCCCTGCTGGCTTGTTATCCTACTAAATGTCATGAAGCCCAGTCAGGATAACTGAACCACTTCCCGGCTGTCATTTTGCTATAGGCCATGCAAGAAGTGGTTAACGAGGCATAGGGAAATGTGCATGTTTTGCAGAGATGTTCTGATTTATATATATATATATTAGGGGTGTTACTGATTAAAATTTTCGTGTTCGATTAATCGTTTTTTTTTAATCGATTAATCGACCAATTTCGATTAATTATAACGCACATACAGATCCAACTACTTTTAGCCGATCTCCTTGCATTGCAACTCTGCATTAGTCAGTGGTAAATGTAGTATACACTATATACAATCACCCGACACTAGTTAGTTTCCACAATCCATGACTTAACTTCACAGTTCACACAAATACGTTTTAAATTCAAACTGTAGCACTGAACATAAGTAATTTTTTCTTATTAAACTTTAAGAAAAACGTAAAAAGTTAGTTTAACTTTAATTATAAAACGTATCTAGTATATTGACTGTCAGTTACTTTATAGTAGGCAAGTAGGCATCACTTTAGCCAGTCACGCAGACATACCAGAGTGTTTGCATTTTCTGGAAGCAGACATGATCGCATTTTATTGACAATATACCCTGAAGAACTGAACAGTCTTTCGCACGGAACAGATGTTGCCGATACACAAAGAATTGTCTGCACAAAACTGCTTAGGACAGGAAAACAATGATTATTTTTGCCCCCTTAACCTGATGGAGCCTGATGCATCCTCCTGCTCCACAGATGCAAAGGTACCTCAATCCAATGGGTGCAGTTTGCTCGCATCCAGCAGAGTAAGTCTCACTGTCCAGGCTTTTTCCGGTGACGTCAAGAATTTTGATCGATCAAAAAAATTAAAGATTAATCGAAGAATTAATCTTTAATTTCCCCAGCCCTAATATATATATATATATATATATATATATATATATATATATATATATATATATTTTTTTTACCCTGAAATACATTGTTTAAAGTATAGCTACAGCCAAAAGTTTTTTTCTTAGTTTTGGAGGCTGGAGAGGGAGTGGAGGCTGGAGAGGGATCGTAACACTTGTCAGTATTTCTTTCTTTCTGTGCCCACATTAGGGAGACTCACCGTCTCTATGTGTCTTGTTTATCATTATCACTGAGAGGTAAAGTGGTTGTTAAATCAGAAGGTTTTAATTGTAATGCATTCTATGCATTAAGATAAAAAACCCTCTGTGTGCAGCAGCTCCCCTCAGCCCCCCTAATACTTACCTGAGCCCCATCTCTATCCAGCGATGTCCATGAGTGTCTTGTCAGTCAGGGACTCTCCCTACTGATTGGCTGAGACAGCAGTGGCTCTATTGGGTCCCGTTGCTGTCAATTTGGTTAGCCAATCAGGATAGAGTGGGGGTGGGGCGAACAGCGGCTCCATGTCTGAATGAACACACAGAGCTGCAGCTCGGCTTGGGTGCCCCCCCTCATAGCAAGCTGCTTGCTGTGGGTGCACTAAACAGGGAGGAAGGGGCCAGGAGCTACAGCCATGGACCTGAGAAGAGGAGGATCCAGGCTGCCCTGTGCAAAACCACTTCACAGAGCAGGTAGAGACCAAATTTTGAGTATAGCCTCAAGTAAAAAAGTGCGTTAATAACTAAATAAATAAGGACCATCATCCATAATAAAATATAGAAAAATTGGACCAGGTGAGCATAAGGTTGCGGCTGCTAGTACCACCTAAACCAATGGTCACCTAGAAAAAAGGGGGGGGGGGGTTTGTTTGATTTGGACTTTCAAGGTACTGATAACAAAATACAAAAATAATATAAAAAGTATTTATTACACATAAAAATATTACAAAATTAAAAACATATGAGCCAACCCCACATACAGGACAGTAATTACTATTTGCAAATAGAACAGAGGTCAGTTGCAGTGGAGAGCAGGTAAGTATAACATGTTTGTTATTTTAATAGAAAGAATACAGACTTTACAATCACTTTAAGGTTAAAGAAAATCCATAATTTTGGGTTATCCCCAAAACAGGAATATAGGAACATTCTTCCGATAGGGTTACTGGTTCTGCAGACCTTGGTGACACCCCAATCTCACTAATGATACACAGATGGCAAAAGAAAAAAAACATAACAGGGGTTATAACCCCCCCCCCCCCCTTACTCATTAGTACTACTTTAGGCAAGGTATCATTGTTATGAAAAAGTTTTGGCTCATGTATACGGGCATGTGTTGCCAACATCCCTGGATCAAATGAAAAAATTAATACCTCTAAGCAAGGTGGGATTTTTCGGGCAACCAAAAATAGTAGTGACAACTAGGTCATAAAAATATATAAATTTATTACAAAATGTCCATAAACATAAATAAATCACAATAAATATCAAAATTCGGATAAAACTAGAAAAGATACTGCTGTAGATCATCTTATACCCTTGGAAACGACCATCCATGCCCTTAGCCTTGCCCTGGGGTATAAGATGATCTACAGCAGTATCTTTTCTAGTTTTATCTGAATTTTGATATTTATTGTGATTTATTTATGTTTATGGACATTTTGTAATAAATTTATATATTTTTATGACCTAGTTGTCACTACTATTTTTGGTTGCCCGAAAAATCCCACCTTGCTTAGAGGTATTCATTTTTTCAGGTATCATTGTTATGACTGCATTTGGGGTAGAGGTGTCTTTGCATAAGTGGGTATCTTAGAGATACAAGAAATGTGGCTTGATTCTCAACTGACTACTCACACTCATATGGCATTTGGACAGGTTTATCTATTTATAGTAAATAAAGGTTTTGCCAGCCCTGCTTTTGCCAATTGCTGTGAATGTGTTCTGTCACATGAGAAGCAATGGGTTGTGATTTTTCTCTTGATTGGCTGAATCTTTAAGGGGAAGGTGATTTTTTATTTTTTTTTATTAGGCTACAGTAGATCAAAACTGCGTATTGGGGAAAAACTTAGGCTAGGGTCACACTGTTGTGATCCGATTTTAATCTGACTTTCAGTGCAATTATGTAGTGCAACTTGGATGCTACTTTGAAGTGGTATGCATATTCTATGGAGCCATAATAGTGCTAAAATCACACCACAATAGTAGAGGAACCTTTTCCAAAATTGCGCCATGCAGAGTTGCACTGATGCCAACCCGGCACCATTGAAAACAATGTGATTTCCATTGTCATGCAATTCTGTGTAGCATCTGAAATAGCACATGTAAACAGAACCTTGCGGTTTATTTCTGACATACCAATATTTTTACAGTTTGACCTTTCATTGGTAATTATTATCTTAATGCAAAATTTGGTGAAAATGGTATACATTAACACAAGCATTTTATACATGGAATTGAAATGACAATCACAAAAAGCACAGCCTACACAATGTCTATGTAATTAAAAAAAGATAATTACCAAATCTGTAAAAAAGGGGTATACAAGAAAATGTGTATTAAACTGAGCTGTAGTTGTAATCCTAAACAGATTAGGTTTTCAATGCCTCAAGTTTTCCCTTACAGCAAACTAAAGGCAGTGTCTGTGTACATAAAGTGATGTCTCAGAAGAGTTTAAATGGTATTGCTTAACAGCATGGAAAACTCCTTAGGGCTTCAGCAGGCGATGAAATAGAGAATAGTGCTTCTAGTTGTGTTATAAATAAATAAACACAGATCTGCATCTGATGATTTTTTATCAAAAGTCAGCAAATAAAAAGCGGCCATTTTGTTTACAGTTCCTCCATGTTTCTTTTATATGCAAATACTGGGGAATTTTGATCAATTAGACATTTTCACTTTTCAATAAATTCATTAGAGATGTGAAGACATCAATAAAACTTTGATGTCTTGATGCAGATTGGCAGTGTAGAGGAGGGTCAGCAGCAAAAAAGATGATATGAAAATTATTTTACCAGAGGGGAAACACAGCATCCCTATAACTCGCAACATACAACCAAAAATGTGGAACTTTTTAGGCATTTATAATGTGCATACACATAATATAAAATAATAATTGTATACTAAAAGAGATTTTATATATCTATCTATATATATATATATATATATATATATATATATATATATATATATATATATATATATAATGTTTTTATTTTTTTTACTTTCATACATATAACCAAAAAACAGAAGAGGCTGACAATGGCTGCAGTCAATATAAATTGAGGGAAAGAAACAGGCAAGCACCCGCTTTTAGGAGGAGAGTGCGCAATCTCATCAAAGGTGGCTGGAACTGAGGGTGGAACCTGGAAAACACAGGACTATCCCATGGCTACTGGACCATCCCAAAGCAAGGATGCCCATTCACCTCTGATGAGGTGGTATCAGACACCAAAAGAAGGCAAGCAGATTCAACCTGGAGGCATACAAACTGGGAGAATACAATCCACTGGGATTTAGGAGACACATTGGAGAGCGACAATTTGTTTGAATTTAGACGTTGTCATTATTTTCTGTTTTATGCTCACTTCACTTGTATGAAAGTAAATGTTTTTGTTTTATCTTTTGATATACAATAAAATGATTTGTTTTACACTATGTGTACACATAATAGGCATGCTTAAAAAGTTCCACATAGAGTGTTTTGGTTGTATGAGGGTCAGTAACAGTGACATACACTTAGGGTAGATTTAGACATGCATCTAAATCTCCCTTGCCTCTGAAGACTGATCCACATTCAATTTGTATTCCGGAGGTTACTGACAGGCAATGGGGAAGCAATGCACGCTGTTGCAAGGCTTTGTGGTGATTCCCTATTGACTTGAAAGCGTAGAGAGATCGCCCTGATGACATTCCCTAAAGTGATGTGTTGCATTCAAAATATTTGTAGCATTTGGATTATTTGTGTCACAATAATGTTCCCCTATACGGGCTCTCAAATGACGTGTAGTACAGCCTACATATTGGAGGCTGCATGAAATACAGGTGATCAGGTAAATTACATAGTTTGTTCCACAGTTGATATATTGCTGTATAGTGAACTCTTCATCTGTAGCTGTGGCAGCAAATGCTCTACCCAAATCGCACAAATTACAGTACTTACAGGTTTTTATATTACAGTGGTAACTTCCAGAATAGGAGAGCCAGGTGGGTTGGCATTGTTTAGATGAGAATAGACTAGGTGATAGTCCAGTCCCTAGTGTGGGTGCATGTCCGCTAGAAAAAAGGCAACCTGCTTGCAAAATCCCATTTAAATCGTTATCTGTATTCAATATTGGCAGATTCTTTTTTTATTATTCTGACTATTTGATTATATTCTTGGGATAATTTAGTTACAAATGTAATAGGTTTACCTGTTTTTCTATTTCTAAAGTTGTAAGGTTTATGAGGTTTACTCTTATTTTTATGCTTTCTATTGGTTTTAGGCTTATCTGATAGTAAATCTTCTCTATCCATTGTCAAAACCCTTTCCAGTCCTTGGTGTATAACCGATTTGTTATAACCTCGGTCCAATAAGCACTGATGCATGACCTTACATTCTAGTTCAAAGGTTGAGTTTGTTGGACAGTTACTTTTGGCTCGAATAAACTCCCCATAAGGGATGGCATTGAGGGTGTGGAATGGATGACAACTGGCTGCAAAAAGTGTAGTTTTACCAGAGCATGGTTTCCTATAGGTACATGTTGAAACATCACCCATAGTTGGATTGGCCTTCAGGGTGATGTCTAAAAAATGTATAGTGAAAACATCATGTTCAATCGAAAAATGTAGATTTAACTGATTATCATTCAGGAATTTCCAAAATTCATGCAATCTCATAATGTCACCATCCCACACCAACACAAGGTCATCAATATAATAACCATACCATACAATCTGCCAGGCAAAGGGGTTGCTGGGAGAGAACAAAACTTGTTCCTCCCACCAACCCATGTAGAGATTCGCCATGGACGGTGAGAATCTAGCACCCATCGATGCCCCACAGCGCTGGACATAATATACACCGTTAACTAAAAAATAATTATGCTTTAATAAAAGCTCAACACTTAACAAAATAAACTCCTGTAGCTCCTGAGAATAGGAACTATAGCATTGAAGGTGATATTGGATGACCTGCAATCCAGCGCTGTGGGGGATCGACGAATAAAGTGCCCTCACATCCAAGCACTGAAACTGTGCCCCTGTCAAAATATTTGAAACCCGTCTCCTAGATACCCTAAAGGGGGCGACGTTAGAGTCTGAGATGAAAGAGGGAAATAAAGAAGGATGGAAGGACAGCGGGCCCAGGTCCTACACCACAATAGCAATATGTGTATTCCAGAAAGTTTAAAGAGGAAGCAAACTTGGATGGAGGCCATATCTCTTGTCATGTGACTGCAGTCAGCTGACACCTGTGAGGGCGGGGCCTTCTGTACCACAGACACTAATTGGCTAGGACACGGTGCAGCCCCTGCTATCTCTGTAGCTGGCTGTTACATCCCTCTCAGCATTCTGTGTGGTCGGCACCGGGTGAGCCGGAGCGGTTCATCTTTTTTAAGGGGGGGGGGTATCATAACTCAGTCCAGTCTATCCCTGCCTAGGACAAAAACGTTTCTTTTTCGGGAAACTACCCAGGACAACCATAGCCTGGGAATGTCCCAGCAAAATTGTGACTGTTGGCAAGTCTGCCCTGGTAAGTGCCTTGCTGCCCAGCCACTCACGAGTGCCCCTTCAGATGGCGCCCATGGCACTTGCCATATCTGCCATACCCTAGATACGCCACTGCTCACATCCAGTGTAGCCCACACATAGGTGGATGTCCATTTGACAGATGTGATATGGGATAGTACTGTGCTCATATCTCTGATGTAGCCGGGCAATCTGTGTACTAAGGGCAGAAGGTGCCTGTCCACCCATTCTCCCAAACGCTCCAATAAGGAGCCAATTCCAAAAGTAGCAATATAATCAGACCCTGTGGATATACTATTCATCCAACTACCCTACACCTTATCAAACTTATGTAGTATACAGGGGCGGACTGACCATTGAGTCACTCGGGCACTGCCCGAGGGCCCCATGCCACTAGGGGGCCCCATCCGGGTTGCCAGGCTCAGTAAAACCAGGGACAGTATGTAAAAATCTGTGTTTTTTTTAGATCTGTCCCTGATATGTCCGAAAATGACATGCTTTTAATGTGAATATCCCAAGATTTTAGCTGCCTGCCTCTGCACTACCTCCTGGCGTGGTGGCCATCTGTAAGCCAGAGGGGCCCCATACTCTTCTATTGCCCGGGGGCCCCATGAGTTGTCAGTCCGCCCCTGGTAGTATACCTCTGCTTGTGTAAATATCCTTGTATAAGGGGGCAGCCTTGTTAAGAAGAGGCTTCCATGCTGAAATAGACAGAGGGGCAGACTTTTCCCATTAAAGCACTATAAGCTTCCTGGCGTAATAGAGTAGAAGTGTCAACAAAGAACATGTCACTCTTCTCGGAACTAAGGCCCCAACTAGTCCTAAGAGACACACCTCTAACGGTGTCTATTGCGTGTATTTTGTGCAGAATAAAATTTTCTATATAATAAATTGATACCATTTTTTTAAAAGCAGCTTGGTTTGCTCTCTTTTTCTTCCCCCTCTATCCTTGCACACCTCTACCCAGTAGTGTATTTAGGTTTTGTGCTGCCCTAGGCCTGACTAAACTTCTGCACCTCCTAATTTAAATATGAACCACCCCTTCCTGTCAAGGCTACACCCCATTTTTTAAGACCCGCCCTGAAATAAACTGACAGGGGCTAAAACCCTCCCTTACTCTATCCAAAATGAAAAAAAAAAGTGTTGATTATAGTTCTACTTTAAGCACAAATTTCTCATAATTTTATTGAGAGGACTAAGAAAATATAACCATGCCAAAGGTGCAACATAAACATAGCACAGTGAGGAAGGTTTGTGGTCCAGGATGATAGGCTAGTCAAAATTAGAAGCGCCCCCCCCCCCACACACACACACAGTTGTGGAATGCCGGGTGGAAGCAGAGCGGCCGCTTTATGGGGGCGCTAGACTAATTTGCCTAACAGTGTAGTGCAAGCCAGCGGGGACTCTTTTTGTGCTGCCCCTCTGCAAAGTGCTGCCCTAGGCCTTGGCCTTGTTGGCCTAGGCCAGGATACAGTGTTGCCTCTACCATTGGCTGTAAGTGGAGTAACCTCCTCTATACACCCAGTGACCCCTCCGCTACACAATCAGATTTAAAAAACACAAGTCTATCTTGTTCAACCAATATAAAAAAAACATATACAAAAAAATAACACTGTTCAGGAGATATTTACTTTAGCGGTGATGTCAGTTATGGCGTGCAGTCCATAGAGAGCTGTGCCTTGGCCGTGACTACCGCGCACACATGGCAGTGACATCATCATAGCTCAGCCAGTCAAACGGTGGCTGCCCACAAACCTGGAAGGAAGACCGGGTGAAGATGGCAGCCCTGTCAGTGGCAGCACACTACTGGGGGGCTTTGTTTTCAGGTAATTCTTCCATAATGTGCTAGTATGCATCGCATACTAGCACAATATGACTTTTTTTTTTTTGCAGTTTACTACCGCTTTAATGAGATACAATAAGGCCTTAACTATTTTTTGTTTTCCTCCTATATACATAATCCTTTCTAAATCTAGGATAACTTTATACACTGAACAGAATCTCAAACGCAGTCTTTAATATTCCCATAGTAGCCTTTATGCTCCAAGTGTAGAGAATTAAATGGTGTATATCACCATAAACTACTCTGTGTTCTGTGAATTCTGGTGGCCCAAGAGATAAGAATTATCTGCTTATGATAAGCTTAATAATAAATACATGTTTTCTTGAGAAACATTTTCATGAAACGTAAAAATAAAATTGACTTTAATGGATAAAGACATCAGCAGTGATCTTGCTATTAAAATGTATTTATAGCACCTGGGCACTCTGCAGCATTATGATTACTATTAGGATTATAGGAGGGATTTTGTCAGTGTTCAAAATATTCTGAACCAACGTTTTATAATGGAGAAGTAAAACGGCATGATGAATGACTGCAGAGAAGTTAAGTTGTTTATTAAAAAGATGAGTCAGAAATTAAAAGCAAGCCCTCCGTAGAGCCCACAAATGCAAACACTTCCTTTTGACAGTAAAAGAGAGAGTGTCCTAACCTGTACCTGCCAACAAGCCTGTAAGAAATGATGATTACCCTGACCTGACCCATAAGAATTCCTGTCTTCTGAAAGGTTGTCTCTGGGACTGCGAGTAATGGAAATCTCTCTAACTGAGCCTCTGATGGCAGTATGATGGCACAGTGCAGCCAATGACAGGGGATTTAATTTTTCACCAGATTCAAAACTAAAAGAAAAAACTGTCTTAACCACTTCAGTACAGGACATTTATACACCCTTCCTGCCCAGACCAATTTTCAGCTTTCAGCGCTCTCACACTTTGAATGTCAATTACTCAGTCATGCTCAATGTATCCAAACAACATTTTTATAATTTTTCCTCACAAACAGAGCTTTCTTTTGGTGGTATTTAATCACCACTGCCTTTTTTTATTTTTTGCAATATAGGCGAAAAAAGAAGGAACATGGAAAAAAAAACACCTTTTTTTAGTGTCTAGTTATCTTAAAATTTTGCAAAGATGTACATTTTTTTCAAAAAACTGGGCCAAAATTTATACTGCTACATATCTTTAGTAAAAATAACCCAAATTAGTGTATATTATTTAGTCTCTGAAAGTTATAGGCCCAGATTCTCGTAGAATCGCGCAAAACTGTGTGGGCGTAACGTATCTCATTTACTTTACGCCGCCGCAAGTTTTACAGGCAAGTGCTTTATTTACAAAGCACTTGCGTGTAAAGTTGCGGCGGCGTAGCGTAAATCACCCGGCGCAAGCTCGCCTAATTCAAATTAGGCGGGTAGGGGGCGTGTAGTATTTAAATTAAGCGTGTTCCCGCGCCGAACGTACTGCGCATGCGCCGTCCGTAAAATATCCCAGGGTGCATTGCTCCAAATGACGTCGCAAGGACGTCATTGGTTTTGACGTGAACGTAAATGGCGTCCAGCCCCATTCACGGACGACTTACGCAAACAACGTAAATTTCAAAATTTCGACACAGGAACGACGGCCATACTTAACATTGGTTGCCCCCCATATAGCAAGGGCAACTTTACGCCGGGCAAACCTAACGTAAACGTCGTAACTTCACTGCGTCGACCGCGCGTACGTTCGGGAATTCGCGTATCTAGCTAATTTGCATACTCGACTGGGAAAACGATAGAGGCGACACCTAGCAGACAAAAAAAAATTGCATTTAAGATCCGACGGGGTAAGAGCCTTACGTCTGTCGAACCTAATGGATATCTATGCGTAACTGATTCTAAGAATCAGTCGCATAGATACGACGGCCCAGATTAGGACTTACGACGGCGTACATGGCGTTGCGCCGTCGTAAGCCCTTTGAGAATCTGGGCCATAGAGTCTACAAGCTTTGGTGCAAATCATTGAAATTGATCACACCTGATGTACTGAAGGCCTATTTCATTTCGTGAGACCCTAACAAGCCAAGAAAGTACAAATAACCCCCAAATGACCCATTTTTGGAAAGTAGACATTTCAATGTATTTAGTAAGAGGCATAATAATAAGTTAGTTCTCGCACACGGCACATGCATACTTACAATGACACCCCAAAATACATTCTGCTACTCCTGAGTATAGTGATACCCCATGGGTGAGACATCCAGAGGTCCAACATTGAAGTAAAACCTTCAGGCGTTCTACAAGCATAAATTACGCATCTCATTTCTCAACAACCTATTACATTTTCAAAGACCCTGGAGCACCAGGACGATGGAAACAACCACAAAATGACCCTATTTTGAAAAGGAAACTCCCCAATGTATAATCTTTGAGGCATAATGAGTCTTTTGAATGGTTAATTTTTTTCCCGAAGTTTTTGGAAAATGTGGAAAAAAAAATAAAAAGCTTTTTTTTTTACACAAAGTTGTCAATTTATAATATATTTCCAACACCCAGCAGATACATAGTAAAAATGATGCCCCAAAATACATTCTTCTACTCCTCCTTAGTATGGCAATACCACATGTGTGAGACTTTGACATAGACTGGCAACATACAGAGGCCCAACATCCAAGTAGCTCCTCCAGGCATTCTAGAAGCATAAATTACACACACAAATTCCTGCCAAGCTATCATATTGTTGAAGGCCCTTCATATTTCTAATCCATAGCATGTACCGTACATACCAAATACAAACCAAAATAGCTTCTAAACAAAAGATTACCTGTGGTTTTAGTAGTGCAGTGATCCACAGAGGAGAGCATAGGTCCAGGTAGCAGGCAGGGATGTGGTCAGCAGCAGCCAAAGGATCGTCCATGCAGAAGACAGGAATACTGTCCATAGTACAGGCAGCAGGCAGATATATGATCAGTGCAGCCAAAGTGTTGGTCCAGGCAACACATGGTCCATAAAAAGTCCTGGGTCAGTACAGGTAGAGTTATTGTCAGCACAGCCAAAGTATTGGTCCAGGCAGCAGGCAGGACCATCAAGTTTAGGGTTTTGGTCAGGAAAGAATGTGGACAGGGGTAGAGGCATCTCCCACTTAAATCGCTTTGAAGCCTACGGACAACCAGACCCTGTTCTGGGATTTACAAAACAAAGAGAAAACCAAAAACTGTTTTTCTCAACTCAGAACACTATTCTGAAGCCCCTCACATATGTCCAAGGGGCAGGCAAAAACATGGTCAACAGGCCAAGGTCAGTTCAGGTAAAATGCAGAAATAGACGGTAGGCAGAGGCATAGACGATAGTCCAGGGTCAGTTCATCTGAAAGGTATAAACATGGCGGATAAACAATGCAGACGGCAGGCAGAGGCATAGTCGATAGTACAGGGTCAGTTCACGTGAAAGTCATAAAGATGGCGTATAAACAATGCAGACAGAGGCATAGTCGATAGTCCTGAAGATAAGAAACCATGCATCCCAGTATTTCATAGTGTGTTTGGTGGAAATAATACAGGTGTCTTTTGCTCCTCATTTCCTAGAGGTGTAACAGAGGATTCAGTATGTAAATGAATAGAAGCAGAAGATGCAGCTCAGAGAAAGTGGAGGAATGCTGCCCTACCAGTGTGATCTCTAGGCTCTTAACCCCTCATTAGGGATGAGTTTCTTGTTCGAGTCGAGCCCATGTTTGATTCGAACATCATATGTTCGATCGTTCGTCGAAATACGAACGATACGGGCCGTTCGCGCCAAATTCGAGTGGTGCGTCACACTGCGGCATTGCTGGCTGATGATTGGCCAAGCATGCACTATGACCCGCATGCTTGGCCAATCACAGCGCGCAAAAAACGGAGAGCCATAATTGGCCAAAGCCAGAATGACTTTGGCCAATTATGGCTCAGGGGGTTTAGTACACGCCAACTCATGCGCCTGAGAAGAAACTGTACCCATAAAGACTCTTTTACATCACAAGCTGAAAAGATGACACAGATTTATAGAAAAAGGATATGACAACAGATTCATCAACAATAAAATTACTGAAGTAGCAGAGATGGACCGAAATACAATCATAAGGGATAAATCAAGATATGAGACCACAAAGGACATGGTACTAATTATCTTCGATTATAGCGTGCAACATAAACAAATTTAAAAAAAATATATCAAATGCCATTGGAATATCCTATTGGCAGATAAACATCTGCAGGGGACTCTCCCCAGACTTCCTAAATGTGTTTATAGAAGAGCTCCCACAATTCTGGACAAGATTGTAAAAAGTATCCTGGACCCCCCAGGAAGACCAGTGACCTTCACTGGAAAAGGTTTTTTTTCCTGCAAGCGCTGTTACGCATGTGTGAGAATGAAATATCCAAATTAAAAGAAAAAAGGACTTTACCTCCACCAGTACAGGAAACTCATATGAAATCAAAGAATTGATCTGCTTTAACACAGAAGGGGCTGTATATGCCCTTGAATGTAGCTGTGGGCTACAATATATAGGCCAGACAAAAAGGCCCCTCAAAATCCGCATAAAAGAACACGTGCAAAATATAATCAAAGGTTTCGATAAGCACAGTGTGTCTAAACACTTTGCTACCCATCACAACAAAGACCCCACACAACTCAAATTTTGGGGTATTGAACCTTACATAAGACACTGGTGGGGGGGCTATAAAGTCAGGACATTAAGCCAACTCGAATCAAAATGGATATTCACGTTGGACATTTTTGCACCTTGGGGCTTGAATATCGAATTCGATCTGAATTGTTTTATCAGTGATTTTTAATCTTGCTAGTTTATGAACTAATCCACAAGTATTGCCTCTCCTACTATGTCATTCTGCTTGCCGATATCATTTCCGATTAGGGGTGCAACGGATCAAAAAACTCGCGGATCGGATCGATCCTCGGATCGGGAGTCACGGATCGGATCATTTTCGGATCAGTAAAAAAAAAAAAAAAAAAACACAAGACAAACAAAAGTTTTGTCTTTTTGTTTATCAAACACTCTTAAATTACTTTGGAATGATATAAAATCAAGTTACAGTGCACAAGGCATAATATCTTATTTTTAACATAATGAAAAACAACTTCAAGTGCAACATAAAGGCATGTCTTCTTCCTTGAAACATGGACCGATGGGGCAATGAGTCAAAAACAACTTAAAGTGCAACATAAAGGCATATCTTCTTCCTTGAGACATGGGCAAAGAGCCAAAAACAACTTAAAGTGCAACATAAAGGCATATCTTCTTCCTTGAGACATGGGCCGATGGGCAAAGAGCCAAAAACAACTTAAAGTGCAACATAAAGGCATGTCTTCTTCCTTGAGACATGGGCCGATGGGCAAAGAGCCAAAAACAACTTAAAGTGCAACATAAAGGCATATCTTCTTCCTTGAGACATGGGCAAAGAGCCAAAAACAACTTAAAGTGCAACATAAAGGCATATCTTCTTCCTTGAGACATGGGCCGATGGGCAAAGAGCCAAAAACAACTTAAACATGGATAATGAAAGCCTAATATGTCCACATCAAAGAAGAATAAAAGAAAGAAAGCATTCCTGAGCTTATAATTTCAAATTCTTTTTCAAAAAGACAAGGATGTCTACATTCTCTGGGGAGAGTGTGGACCTCTGTGCAGTCACTATGTCCCCTGCTGTTGAGAACACTCTCTCAGAAGGAACTGAAGAGCCTGGCACAGCGAGATAGCATCTTGCCATCTTGGCAACATGAGGGTATTTACACTCATTGCTTTTCCACCATGTCATCGGATCACCATCGACTGTAATGCCGCTTGCTGCCAGCAGATAGGATTCCACCTCCTCTTTGATGATGTCAGCAGAAGTCTTGTTGTCTTTGCTGGCAAAGGTCTCTCCAAAAAGCTCTGCCATCGCCGACTTCTTTTGTGGAGGAGATGAGGAGTCCAAGTTTGCTCCTGTTGGCTCTGCAGCTTGAGCTTGACCCTGCAGAAAAAAAATTGTTGATTAATTAAACCTATTTATTTTCATGTTTCATAGACATGAAAAATGTGGCAATATTATTGCCACATTTTTCATGTCTATGAAACATGAAAATAATAACATTTAATAAAAGCCATTATTACAAAAAATATTCTTTATTTACCTCATCACAGTCTTTAGTGCCCAGACTGCTCACAATCTCGGTGGTGAGGTCACTGTATGTCCTCTGGCGTAGGGCAGGGTCCATGTGAGACAGGGACTTGAACCTTGGATCCAGGGCAGTAGATCTGTGAAGGTAGTCCTGTAGAGTAGGGGGTGAAGTGTATCTGGGCTGCAGGTCCTCTCTAATGGCAGTCTTGACATCTTGTGTGATGGTGCTGTCTTCCACACCTGGAGCCATGGATTGTAGAATCCTTGTTTTTAGGGGCATGATCATCGATACAGATGGTGAACTTTCAGTGCTCAGAAGAGATGTTACCATCTTGAGGGGTTGAAGCACCTGGAGGACCTCCTCTGCCACTCTCACATCATCATCAGACAGGGTAATGATGTCCTTGACAATTTTCTTTAGGGTCTTGTCAGTCAGTGCAGAGTATATAGCTGCCTGCTGCTCCAGATAACGCTCCAGCATATCATAGGTGGAGTTCCACCTTGTTGGCACATCATTTATGAGCTTGTGTTTAGGCAGCTTTAGCATTTCTTGCTTTGTTTTAAGCACATGGGCAGCTGTTGTGCTTCGGTGGAAATAGGAAACCACCTTCCTGATCCTCCCAAGGAGGCGGTCCATCCTACTGACAGAGATTCCCTTCTGAGATGCCAAATTTACGACATGTGCAAAGCACCCTATCTGTGGGCCCAGTCCTGCCTCAATCACGGCATTAACTTGGTTTTTGGCATTGTCAGTTGTGACTGGGATATTAGTAGGGGTGCAACGGATCAAAAAACTCGCGGATCGGATCGATCCTCGGATCGGGAGTCACGGATCGGATCATTTTCGGATCAGTAAAAAAAAAAAAAAAAAACACAAGACAAACAAAAGTTTTGTCTTTTTGTTTATCAAACACTCTTAAATTACTTTGGAATGATATAAAATCAAGTTACAGTGCACAAGGCATAATATCTTATTTTTAACATAATGAAAAACAACTTCAAGTGCAACATAAAGGCATGTCTTCTTCCTTGAAACATGGACCGATGGGGCAATGAGTCAAAAACAACTTAAAGTGCAACATAAAGGCATATCTTCTTCCTTGAGACATGGGCAAAGAGCCAAAAACAACTTAAAGTGCAACATAAAGGCATATCTTCTTCCTTGAGACATGGGCCGATGGGCAAAGAGCCAAAAACAACTTAAAGTGCAACATAAAGGCATGTCTTCTTCCTTGAGACATGGGCCGATGGGCAAAGAGCCAAAAACAACTTAAAGTGCAACATAAAGGCATATCTTCTTCCTTGAGACATGGGCAAAGAGCCAAAAACAACTTAAAGTGCAACATAAAGGCATATCTTCTTCCTTGAGACATGGGCCGATGGGCAAAGAGCCAAAAACAACTTAAACATGGATAATGAAAGCCTAATATGTCCACATCAAAGAAGAATAAAAGAAAGAAAGCATTCCTGAGCTTATAATTTCAAATTCTTTTTCAAAAAGACAAGGATGTCTACATTCTCTGGGGAGAGTGTGGACCTCTGTGCAGTCACTATGTCCCCTGCTGTTGAGAACACTCTCTCAGAAGGAACTGAAGAGCCTGGCACAGCGAGATAGCATCTTGCCATCTTGGCAACATGAGGGTATTTACACTCATTGCTTTTCCACCATGTCATCGGATCACCATCGACTGTAATGCCGCTTGCTGCCAGCAGATAGGATTCCACCTCCTCTTTGATGATGTCAGCAGAAGTCTTGTTGTCTTTGCTGGCAAAGGTCTCTCCAAAAAGCTCTGCCATCGCCGACTTCTTTTGTGGAGGAGATATGGAGTCCAAGTTTGCTCCTGTTGGCTCTGCAGCTTGAGCTTGACCCTGCAGAAAAAAAATTGTTGATTAATTAAACCTATTTATTTTCATGTTTCATAGACATGAAAAATGTGGCAATATTATTGCCACATTTTTCATGTCTATGAAACATGAAAATAATAACATTTAATAAAAGCCATTATTACAAAAAATATTCTTTATTTACCTCATCACAGTCTTTAGTGCCCAGACTGCTCACAATCTCGGTGGTGAGGTCACTGTATGTCCTCTGGCGTAGGGCAGGGTCCATGTGAGACAGGGACTTGAACCTTGGATCCAGGGCAGTAGATCTGTGAAGGTAGTCCTGTAGAGTAGGGGGTGAAGTGTATCTGGGCTGCAGGTCCTCTCTAATGGCAGTCTTGACATCTTGTGTGATGGTGCTGTCTTCCACACCTGGAGCCATGGATTGTAGAATCCTTGTTTTTAGGGGCATGATCATCGATACAGATGGTGAACTTTCAGTGCTCAGAAGAGATGTTACCATCTTGAGGGGTTGAAGCACCTGGAGGACCTCCTCTGCCACTCTCACATCATCATCAGACAGGGTAATGATGTCCTTGACAATTTTCTTTAGGGTCTTGTCAGTCAGTGCAGAGTATATAGCTGCCTGCTGCTCCAGATAACGCTCCAGCATATCATAGGTGGAGTTCCACCTTGTTGGCACATCATTTATGAGCTTGTGTTTAGGCAGCTTTAGCATTTCTTGCTTTGTTTTAAGCACATGGGCAGCTGTTGTGCTTCGGTGGAAATAGGAAACCACCTTCCTGATCCTCCCAAGGAGGCGGTCCATCCTACTGACAGAGATTCCCTTCTGAGATGCCAAATTTACGACATGTGCAAAGCACCCTATCTGTGGGCCCAGTCCTGCCTCAATCACGGCATTAACTTGGTTTTTGGCATTGTCAGTTGTGACTGGGATATTAGTACTGGGCCTCTTTAGCTTCCATTCGTCCACCGCTTCTGTCAGCACCTGCGCGAGATGAGCGCTTGTGTGACTCTCGTAGAGGGGGCGTGTCTGCAGCACCGGACTTCTCATCTCCCAGTCTGCCGTGATGAAGTGAGCGGTTATTGTTATATAGCTTTCTGTTCCCCTGGACGTCCACCCGTCTGTCGTGAGCGCAACAGACGATGCTTGGGATAGTTCATCAACGACTTTTTTCTTCTCCTGTTCATAAAGTTCTGGCACAACCTTTTCGCTGAAGTGGGTGCGCGACGGGATGTTGTAACGTGGCTCAAGCACGTTAAGCATGTGCTTAAAGCCCTCGTTCTGCACAATGGAGTATGGCCTCATATCTGCACCTATAAACACGCCGATCGCTTTTGTGATTGCTTTAGCCCGGTCCGATTGTGGAATGAGGGGCTGTTTAAATGCTGCGGTGATGAGTGGTTGCTGAACAGCTTTTGTTTTCACTCCTGTGACTGTCAGTGGAACACCGGGGTGATGACGCTTCAAATGCGTGGCCATACTTGACGTGTTTCCACTATCGTATGGCTTTCTTGTGCCACAGTGCCTACACGCCGTCACGGTTTTATCTACCATCCTCTTTCCCTCATGATCATATTTCACAGGGAAGCCAAAATGATCCCATACAGGAGATTTAAACGACGCGGGGCGTTCAAGCTCCTCCTTTCCTCCGCTCGCCATGACCACACTGTGTGTGTGGACTGATTCCTTGCCAAAGTAGAGGCAGGATGTGGAGGTGCTTCGGTAGCCTGAAGGACGGGAACACTGGGCACAGTGGGCACTGCAGTCAGTCGCCCGACTCGCCAGTCAGGGAAGCTCACCTGGAAAAAAGGAAAGAAACTGCACTAAGACGTAAGACCTAGAAGCAATCTTGTGCAGCCGGCGGTGGTCCACAAAAATTACCTAAAACTCAGTGGAAGCGGCAATCCTTCTGCAAAACCCCAATACAGTGAATAAAATATAGAAAAAATAGGATTAGCGCTAAACGTAATATTACAATAGTGAACGACCGACGTAAACGCATGAATTGACAAGAACACCATAAATACAAAAAATTATAAAAAAAAAAAAAAAAACTATGGATAATCTAAAAGTCAATTTGGATAAACGTACAAAACGCCGCAGTTGATTGAATTTGCATGAACCTGTGAAAATTCCACCATCATATAGTCCCCATTCCCCAATATAATTGCCACATTCTCCCCGCCACTAATGTAATATACACAATCTCCCCCGCCACTACTGTAATATAGACGTCGTCTCCCAACTGTAATATCCAGACATCTCCCCCCCAGTGTAATAATATCCACAGACATCTCCCCACTGCTGTAATATCCACGTCCATTGCCCCCACCTCACTGTAACATCATCCACCATTGCCGCCGCCACCTCACTGTAACATCCACCATGGATTCACCATGGCGGTGGCGGCAATGGTGGATGATGTTACAGTGAGGTGGCGGCAATGGTGGATGATGTCAGGGGTGGATGATGTTAGTGAGGCAGTGGCGGCAATGGTGGATGATGTTACAGTGAAGTGGCGGCAATGGTGGATGATGTTACAGTGAAGTGGCGGCAATGGTGGATGATGTTACAGTGAAGTGGCGCAATGGTGGATGATGTTACAGTGAAGTGGCGGCAATGGTGGATGATGTTACAGTGAAGTGGCGGCAATGGTGGATGATGTTACAGTGAGGCGGTGGCGGCAATGGTGGATGATGTTACAGTGAAGTGGCGGCAATGGTGGATGATGTTACAGTGAGGCGGTGGCGGCAATGGTGGACTGGATGATGTTACAACATCCACCATTGCCCCCACCTCACTGTAACATCATCCACCATTGCCGCCACTTCACTGTAACATCCAGTCAGACTCATCCACTAATTTTTCCCACTAATAATGATAGCCAACATTGCCCCCACACTAGTAGTAACACTGTAATAAATAATAGCCATTTTTCCCACTAGTAATAATAGCCAACATTGCCCCAGGCCAGTACACACTGAAAATAAATAGCCATTTTTCCCACTAGTAATAAATATATAATAGCCAACATTGCCCCCAGTACACACTGAAAATAGCCATTCATTTTTCCCACTAGTAATAAATATAATAGCCAACATTGCCCCCAGTACACACTGAAAATAGCCATTCATTTTTCCCACTAGTAATAAATATAATAGCCAACATTGCCCCCAGTACACACTGAAAATAGCCATTAATTTTTCCCCCTAGTAATAAATATAATAGCCAACATTGCCCCCAGTACACACTGATAATAGCCATTCATTTTTCCCACTAGTAATAATATAATAGCCAACATTGCCCCCAGTACACTTACTGTACTACTTGTCTCTCACTGTACACTACTCGCAGACAGTCACTGTAGTCTCTCACCGTATTGCGCGCTCTGGTAGAAAACACGTGCAGACTGCAGAGGGAGGGGTGATGACATCAGCGCGCACCGCCGTCGGGTAGACAAAGATAGCCGACGGCTCCGGAGCTAGGCCGAAGCCGCGGCCTTTCCTAAGGACGCGGCGGCGATGCGCTCCGCGGATCGAATGCTGTGCCGATCCGTACAGGTCGGCCCGTTCGGATCGCGGATCGGACATGATCCGTTGCACCCCTAGATATTAGTACTGGGCCTCTTTAGCTTCCATTCGTCCACCGCTTCTGTCAGCACCTGCGCGAGATGAGCGCTTGTGTGACTCTCGTAGAGGGGGCGTGTCTGCAGCACCGGACTTCTCATCTCCCAGTCTGCCGTGATGAAGTGAGCGGTTATTGTTATATAGCTTTCTGTTCCCCTGGACGTCCAACCGTCTGTCGTGAGCGCAACAGACGATGCTTGGGATAGTTCATCCACGACTTTTTTCTTCTCCTGTTCATAAAGTTCTGGCACAACCTTTTCGCTGAAGTGGGTGCGCGACGGGATGTTGTAACGTGGCTCAAGCACGTTAAGCATGTGCTTAAAGCCCTCGTTCTGCACAATGGAGTATGGCCTCATATCTGCACCTATAAACACGCCGATCGCTTTTGTGATTGCTTTAGCCCGGTCCGATTGTGGAATGAGGGGCTGTTTAAATGCTGCGGTGATGAGTGGTTGCTGAACAGCTTTTGTTTTCACTCCTGTGACTGTCAGTGGAACACCGGGGTGATGACGCTTCAAATGCGTGGCCATACTTGACGTGTTTCCACTATCGTATGGCTTTCTTGTGCCACAGTGCCTACACGCCGTCACGGTTTTATCTACCATCCTCTTTCCCTCATGATCATATTTCACAGGGAAGCCAAAATGATCCCATACAGGAGATTTAAACGACGCGGGGCGTTCAAGCTCCTCCTTTCCTCCGCTCGCCATGACCACACTGTGTGTGTGGACTGATTCCTTGCCAAAGTAGAGGCAGGATGTGGAGGTGCTTCGGTAGCCTGAAGGACGGGAACACTGGGCACAGTGGGCACTGCAGTCAGTCGCCCGACTCGCCAGTCAGGGAAGCTCACCTGGAAAAAAGGAAAGAAACTGCACTAAGACGTAAGACCTAGAAGCAATCTTGTGCAGCCGGCGGTGGTCCACAAAAATTACCTAAAACTCAGTGGAAGCGGCAATCCTTCTGCAAAACCCCAATACAGTGAATAAAATATAGAAAAAATAGGATTAGCGCTAAACGTAATATTACAATAGTGAACGACCGACGTAAACGCATGAATTGACAAGAACACCATAAATACAAAAAATTATAAAAAAAAAAAAAAAACTATGGATAATCTAAAAGTCAATTTGGATAAACGTACAAAACGCCGCAGTTGATTGAATTTGCATGAACCTGTGAAAATTCCACCATCATATAGTCCCCATTCCCCAATATAATTGCCACATTCTCCCCGCCACTAATGTAATATCCACAATCTCCCCCGCCACTACTGTAATATAGACGTCGTCTCCCAACTGTAATATCCAGACATCTCCCCCCCAGTGTAATAATATCCACAGACATCTCCCCACTGCTGTAATATCCACGTCCATTGCCCCCACCTCACTGTAACATCATCCACCATTGCCGCCGCCACCTCACTGTAACATCCACCATGGATTCACCATGGCGGTGGCGGCAATGGTGGATGATGTTACAGTGAGGTGGCGGCAATGGTGGATGATGTCAGGGGTGGATGATGTTAGTGAGGCAGTGGCGGCAATGGTGGATGATGTTACAGTGAAGTGGCGGCAATGGTGGATGATGTTACAGTGAAGTGGCGGCAATGGTGGATGATGTTACAGTGAAGTGGCGCAATGGTGGATGATGTTACAGTGAAGTGGCGGCAATGGTGGATGATGTTACAGTGAAGTGGCGGCAATGGTGGATGATGTTACAGTGAGGCGGTGGCGGCAATGGTGGATGATGTTACAGTGAAGTGGCGGCAATGGTGGATGATGTTACAGTGAGGCGGTGGCGGCAATGGTGGACTGGATGATGTTACAACATCCACCATTGCCCCCACCTCACTGTAACATCATCCACCATTGCCGCCACTTCACTGTAACATCAAGTCAGACTCATCCACTAATTTTTCCCACTAATAATGATAGCCAACATTGCCCCCACACTAGTAGTAACACTGTAATAAATAATAGCCATTTTTCCCACTAGTAATAATAGCCAACATTGCCCCAGGCCAGTACACACTGAAAATAAATAGCCATTTTTCCCACTAGTAATAAATATATAATAGCCAACATTGCCCCCAGTACACACTGAAAATAGCCATTCATTTTTCCCACTAGTAATAAATATAATAGCCAACATTGCCCCCAGTACACACTGAAAATAGCCATTCATTTTTCCCACTAGTAATAAATATAATAGCCAACATTGCCCCCAGTACACACTGAAAATAGCCATTCATTTTTCCCCCTAGTAATAAATATAATAGCCAACATTGCCCCCAGTACACACTGATAATAGCCATTCATTTTTCCCACTAGTAATAATATAATAGCCAACATTGCCCCCAGTACACTTACTGTACTACTTGTCTCTCACTGTACACTACTCGCAGACAGTCACTGTAGTCTCTCACCGTATTGCGCGCTCTGGTAGAAAACACGTGCAGACTGCAGAGGGAGGGGTGATGACATCAGCGCGCACCGCCGTCGGGTAGACAAAGATAGCCGACGGCTCCGGAGCTAGGCCGAAGCCGCGGCCTTTCCTAAGGACGCGGCGGCGGTGCGCTCCGCGGATCGAATGCTGTGCCGATCCGTACAGGTCGGCCCGTTCGGATCGCGGATCGGACATGATCCGTTGCACCCCTATTTCCGATGCAATTGCATATTACTACCCCCCTCCCTCCCTCTACCTCAATGGAGTTTCCATCCTATATTAATCTTTATGGCTATTATGGCTTCTGGGTTTCCTTCAGAATCATTTTAGCAATATTTCCCCTGTTTTTCCACCTGCCGTATGTTTAATGTCTATTTTTTATATTTTATATATTTTGTATATTTTAATATCTTACCATTTACATTTTTATAGACATTGGCCGTTGTTTTTAATATTTATTTTTCCATATTTCCATAAGTTAGTAAGTATGACCTTTATCATAGCATTATATTATTTGTTTTAAAGTCTTATGCCCATATATTATTTTACTATTAGCATCATGGGTCTTTTGCATAGTCCCTGCTACCCCCTGAATGACCCAGTCTGTTCTACTGTTGTTTATAGTTTTCTAGGCCACCTCTCCGCTTGCGGCCAGCAGTAAATAGCCAGTAAACGGATGTGTATCTATTTTTCTAGATTGTGCATTTAGTTAAAGCCACTTCATTGTTTACTGTGACCAAATCCACCCAAACATGGCCGCCGTTGTAATCAATTTTATTTTATTTTATATTATTTTTATTTTTTTTCCATAAATAACCATGAAAATGGCCGCCGACCTACTTCTGCTGACAAAAAACATCCAAAAATGGCCGCCATACTACTTTTGACATCCAGATCTACAAGAAAATGGCCGCCATACATATTTAATGTTATTTTTAACCATGGACAACCAATAAAATGGCCGCCGACTTACTTCTGGTGACAAAAACCACCCAAAAATGGCCACCTTACTACTTCCAGGGACCAGAGCTACAAGAAAATGGCCAGCATAGTAATTACCTGTATTAATTCACAACCATATATAAAGCCACTTCCTAAAGGCCTCCAGTTATCCCCTGATGAAGTTACGTGACGCAGGGCACCGGAAGTGATATCGGACGAGTTCGCAACTCATTTTTGATATGCCTGTCTGATACTTCACATTGTGAGTACCTGTTTTTATTATTGCTGCTGATTCCAATAAATGTTTTAAATACTACACTATCGAGCATCCCTCTTTACATCCCCCCATCTGATACAGATACACCAGGGACACTCAAAGGGGACTTTGATGCCAAAGTAAAGATACATACCGTGAAATGAAATGGAAGAGCAAATATAATAACACAGTACTATAAATACATTATAGGTGCATATACCGTATTTATCGGCGTATACCGCGCACTTTTTTGCCCTGAAAATCAGGGCAAAATCGTGGGTGCGCGGTATACGCCGATACACGCTTTCCCGCGCCAAGTTTGAATACTGCGCCGACATATACAGAGCGCAGTACACTCGTGTATTGTCGGGCAGGCTCGGCAACTCTCGCGCTGACGTCCTGTACTTCCAGGACGTGAGCGCGGAAGGAGCCGAGACTGCCCGACTATACCCGAGTGTATTGCGCACGGTATATGTCGGCGCAGTATTCAAACTCGGCGCAGGAAAGCGTGTATCGGCGTATACCGCGCACCCACGATTTTGCCCTGATTTTCAGGGCAAAAAAGTGCGCGGTATACGCCGATAAATACGGTATATGCACCTATAATGTATTCCTAGTACTGTGTTATTTTTCTAGATTGTGCATTTAGTTAAAGCCACGTCATTGTTTACTGTGACCAAATCCACCCAAACATGGCCGCCGTTGTAATCAATTTTATTTTATTTTATATTATTATTTTTTTTTTCCATAAATAACCATGAAAATGGCCGCCGACCTACTTCTGCTGACAAAAAACATCCAAAAATGGCCGCCATACTACTTTTGACATCCAGATCTACAAGAAAATGGCCGCCATACATATTTAATGTTATTTTTAACCATGGACAACCAATAAAATGGCCGCCGACTTACTTCTGGTGACAAAAACCACCCAAAAATGGCCACCTTACTACTTCCAGGGACCAGAGCTACAAGAAAATGGCCAGCATAGTAATTACCTGTATTAATTCACAACCAGTAGTATTCAAACTCGGCGCGGGAAAGCGTGTATCGGCGTATACCGCGCACCCACGATTTTGCCCTGATTTTCAGGTCAAAAAAGTGCGCGGTATACGCCGATAAATACGGTATATGCACCTATAATGTATTTATAGTACTGTGTTATTATATTTGCTCTTCCATTTCATTTCATGAAGCCGCAGACGGACGCCGGACCCGACGAGGCCGCCGATGGACGCCTTGCAAGACACCAAAACTGTAAGTACAAAAAACTTTTTTTCCACAGGATTCGGGGCAACTTTAGGGGTGCGCGCTATACGCGGGAGCGCGCTATACCCCGATAAATATGGGTAAGTCCAAGATTTGTACCACAAAACCTAACTTTTGGTACCAAAAAAATGTGAAGTGCAGAATCCAGAAAAAAATAAATAAGTGAAAGTCTAACATGCAGGAAAAAAGGGTACAGTCTTTGGTGAACTGTTCGTTCGTCCTTTTCCAAACACCGGAGTGTGGTTCTTCACTACATCACCGTCTACAGTTCACCAAAGACTGTGCCCTTTTTTCCTGCAAGTTAGACTTTCACTTATATTTTGTTTTTTCTGGATTCTGCACTTCACATTTTTTTGGTACCAAAAGTTAGGTTTTGTGGTACAAATCATGTTTGCTCGTTAGTACCCGGCCTTAGACTTTAACGGTGTTCGCATGTTCGGACACATTTTTTGCCTGTTCGCATGTTCTGCTGAGAACTGAACAGGGGGGGGGGGGGTTCGGCTCATCCCTATCTGCCACACACCCAGCTTATAACATATTCAACCACACCCCACTTTCCTCAAGTTACAGTGTCTCAATGTCACCCAACCTATCAGCCACCTCATCCACAGCACGTCCCTTTCATTTACCTGAATTCAGATGAGAGATTGTGTGAATAGCTCAGTGTGACAGCCATCTGAGCTCACTTTTTTCCCCACCTTCTTCCCCCCCTTATATTGCTTCCCTGCCAGCCATCTAAACTCACCTCTACCCTGGACACAGTGCCTCTCTGCCACATACTTTACCCTTTCACTAAGGACTATCACCTCACCCCCTGGTCAAAAAATAATGATAAAGACAAAATTAGTCAGCTGCTTTACATTTTTATAAAGTATTTATTTTCTACCCCTTGGATAAGCTGAAATTCATGTCTGGTTTGTAAAGCTACGGAAATCCGAGGTATTTGCATAAGAAAATTTAGGCTTTTGTTCTTCGGAAACCCACTAGTATTTATGGCACAGGCACAATGATGCTTCTATGCTTACAACAGTAAGCTGGTAATACATGTAGATCATGCTAAACAAGTTTATTTGCAAATATATCTAAAGATGTATATTTCTCCTAAGTTTCATGTTTTCATGTTGCAATTCAAAGCATACAGATATTATATATACTGTATATATACACAAAAAAGAATACTACTACAAAACAGCCATCAAAAAAGTTAAATTACCAAGCATCATGTATAAAGTGTCAAGCCTGTGGTGACATTTTAAGATATGTCTGTGGGTGAAATATGACTGTTCTTAGTGCTGCTGGCACTTTAATTCATGAGGGTCTATTGTATTCAACATTTTTTTGCATTTGGATCTACTCAGAAATAAATGAGGAGAAACTGAAATTATATTTGTATGCATTGTCCTGGTTCTGGACGATCTACACATTCTTTTGATGATGGCGTGTGCTATTTTAGGCTGATTGACAATATTTGTTGTTCAGTAAGTTGGAACTTGAGATTTTGTAGTGAGAATAGGAATTTTACAATCAGTGGAAAGTATATCTAGTACCTAATAAGGGTGATTCTGGAAGGTTTTGGAGTTTTGCTCACACAGATAATGGGATTACAGGTCTGAATGGGAAGCAGGTAACTATATAATACCCAATGTACATCACTGACAGCATGTTATGCCCTGATGGTTGTCTACATAGTATTTCTCCAGCAGGGTGTCCCCAGCCCAACATAACTTATAAATAGTTGCCCAGAGGGCAAATGCCTGCACCCCAACTCAGCCTTATACCTATTGTTGCCAACATCACCCCTAGTTTGCACTAGGATTAAAATATTACTTTTTTCTACACCAAATGTTGTATTTATCTGCATTTGACAGCAGAATTGCATTTTGTCAGATCAGGCAATGATCTTCAGTCATTTACCTCTAGTGACCCCAAGCCCACTGTAGCTCCCATTACTTGCTTTTATCTGACGGGAGTGGAATCCAGTGTGGTTTTCAGTTGCTAAAGCACATCCTCTTAAAAGTCTGTCTGCCGTGTATAAAAATCTCAGAAGGTCAGCATTCACTTCTGGCACCAACACTCATCCCACAGTCAAAGTCACTTAGATCATGCATCTTCCTCATTCTAATGTGTGGTCAAACAACAACTGAGCCTCTTGGCTATGTGTGCATGATATATATTTGGAGTTACAACCACATTCTATTTCTAAGTAGCAGTTGTACTGTGCTTTAATAAGGTTATTTATTTTCAGTGTTTTTTTTTTTTATCATGGACAAATACCCTTTAATATTATGGTTTACATGCCTCAATTTTTGTCCTGTACACATATCTAGATAGGTAGGTACCCATATAAAAATATTAAAGGGAAAATAGGCCATTGGTTAAGGGCATAATACGGGTCCTTTTCCAGTGGTCAGTTTGCAGCATAATGAGTTTCCTCATACAGCAATGGACAGGAAGGCCAGATAAAAAAATTATTAAAATAAATAAAATATTTTTACTGGGTACAGTGAGGTACACTGCACAGCATCATGGCCTTCCAAATGTGTACAAATAGCATTTGGAAAAGAGGAGGCTGAACATTTAATGTACTTCTGGTAGGGTGCAGCAATGCCATAGGACCCCATTTCCGTGCAATGTGATGCATCTTCTCTCACCACCTCTATTTCAGGGAATGTATAGGCCTTAGTCATGTACAAAAAGCAAAAAAAGACAAAACAATACAGCCTGGCTGTAAACTATGATCTATTTATTGTTCTTTTAATTTGTGAAGGAATAGTTTTCACTTTGACCTCAGACGGAGGGTGCATGCACCTTGTGTGTGTGTGTCTGGTCCTCTCACATGGTCTATAGATCACACTGCAAGGCTTGCAGTTCTCTCTGACAATTCTGAAAAAAATTATGTTTTTTTCTTCCTTTTTCAGACCAAGGCTTTATACTGTATTGTACCTGGTAAAACCATTCTTCTTTCATCTTTGTAGAGTAGACCATAATGCAAAGCTTGCACTTTTCTCTTGTGACAAATCTAGTCAACACAAGAAATAGAGAATTGGCCTGAGGCTCTCTGTTTTATCCAACAAAAAACACATGCTTTACTATCGCACATTGCAATGCCTGCAGTTCTCCTAATGAATTTGGTCATTGTACACACGTTATTTTCTCTATTGGGACATGAGGCTGAGTATCTGCAGCTTATTATTATAACCATTTGTGTATCTGGAAAAAACATTCTCAGTAGGTCACCCTGCAATACCAGCAGTTTTTCCTACTGACAAATCTGGTTGTCACATCAGAGAAATCTCTTTTTATTTTTTTACCCTCTATCTGCAACACTTGCAGTTGTTCTTATTGAAACAGAGAAGCCGTTTTATAGTAAAGCATTTATGATGTGTAGAATTTAGGAGAAGAAAAGGCATACTTCCCAACATTTTGAGATGGGAATGAGCAAAAGTATGCAGACATAGGACACACCCCTTGTCACGCCCCCTTAAAGGAGAATTGTACAAAAAAACAAGTTTGGTTAAACCCCCAGGTCTTTTTCCATCCTAGATTCCCCCAGAGGTTCTGAGTGAGTGAGTGAGAAACTTATATAGCGCTACACATGCGAACTGAATCGCCTCTGGGCGCTTGTATTTCCCCCCAGTGTATAGATTCAGAGGGCTCAGAGAAAAAATAAACAATCCTAGGGACCGAATTTCTCAATAAAAATTACCTTTTCATCGATCCACAGGCTTATAAAAATGCAACTGCGTACCCTATGACAGGTTTGACAAGTACCCTCTCCCACTTCCTTGTAAGAGTGGCACACAGCAATCCATGTCATTTCCAACTCCTCCTCCTTCCCCCTGCTGCCTTCTGAGACATACAAAGGTCGCAAAAGACGGCTGTACCATTCAGAAAGCGCAGCACGACTCACACATGCACAGTAGGAAAAAGGCTGTGCCAGCACCTGCACCCAAAGCCGTTTGACAAATCGAAAAACACTATATTAATATTATTATTTCTTGTGATTTTTTCCCCAAACTGTAATGTGAAACTGATGTCTATGCTTTATGTACTTACATTAATACAGTATTTTCTCAATAGAGTCTTCACCGTAATGTTTTTGTTTCTTTGAGCTGATTCATTTTTTCCATCTTTTGTAAACAATTTAAAGTGGTTGTAAAGGCTCCATGTTTTTTATCTTCATGTACACTATGCATTAAGGTAAAAAACCTTCTCTGTGCAGCAGTACCCCCTTAATACTTACCTGAGCCCCATCACGATCCATCGATGTGCATGAGAGCCTCGGCTCTTCTGTCAATCTCTCTTCTCCTCTTCTCATTGGCTGAGACAGCAGTGGGATGTGTGTGTAAACACACACACATTCCCAGTCTGCCAGAAGAAACAGATCGGCTGTTCCTACTAAGTAGGAACAGCCGATTTCTCTCCTCCTCTAGTAAGTCACATCCACATACAGTTAGAAACACCTAGGGAACACATTTAACCCCTTGATCGCCCCCTAGTGTTAACCCCTTCCCTACCAGTGACATTAGCACAGTAATCAGTCAATGGTCCCAAAAATGTGTCAAAAGTGTCCAATTTGTCTGCTGCAATTTTGCAGTCCCATTAAAAATGCTGATCGCTGCCATTACTAGTAAAAAAAATAATAATAATAAAAATATATATCACATAATCTCCTCCTGTCACCTTGATCAACAATATGAATCACAGTGCTCTAAATACATAAGTGATACATTTAAATAAGATACAAAAGTATGTGAATAACACATGACTTCAGAAAGGTGTAACTCCTTCGTGCATTCAATCCATCCAGTGCTCCTCCACCTGCACACCAAACTGCTTACCAGATGGCTAGTCCCCACAGTTACAGAGGTGCTTAATGGTTTTCATATGGATCCCTGCTGAGTGGCTGAATAGGACATTCCCCCCAATAAAACAACATTTGCCAATCTCCAAAGATCAATATTACATGTACACCAATTTATTAAAGAAGAATATGTACATTCAAACATAAAAAAATATCGGACATGTCACCCAGGACCACCAGTGATGCCCATCACTGTTGGCCACTAGATATGCCACCTATGATCACCAGGGATGTCCCTCAGTGCTCAAAAATTATGCCAATCAGTGCCCATAAATTATGCGAATCAGTGCCCATCGGTAATGCCTGTCAGTGCCTCCTTATCAGTGATGCCCATAGGTTCCATCTACCAATGTCCATCGGTGCCCCCTATCAGGGCCCATCCATGCCTATCAGTGCCACGTATCAGTGCCCATTTGTGCCGCCTATCAGTGCCCATCATTGCAACCTATGAGTGTCCATCAGTGCCAACTATCAGTGCTCATCAGTGCTGCATATTAGTGCCCATCAGTGCCACCTCATTGGTCCCACCTCATCAGTGCTGCCTTATCAGTGAAGGAGAAAATGTACTTATTTACAACATTTTAGAAGCAAAGAAAAACGTTTTTTTTTTTGTTTGTTTTTTATTTGTTTAGCAAAAAAAAAAAACAGCGGTGATAAAATAACACCAAAAGAAGGCTCTATTTGTGGGAACAAAATTATACAAATTTAGTTGGGTATTTACATGACTGCGCAATTGTCATTCAAAGTGTGACAGCACTAATAGCTTAAAATTGATTTGGGAAGGAAGGGGGGGAAGTGCCATATTGAAGTGGTTAAGAAACTGTTGTATGAATTACTGCATCATAAAGTTATGTTCTGTGTCTCTTCCATGCGAGTACTATTAATCTTTCCTATTACATGATAGCCCTCCTATATAGGCAACAACAAAAACCTGGGGAATGCCCAGGGAAAAACCAAGCCTACTTACCGACCAGCTTGCAGAAAACCAATTAACCTGTCTACAGTATGCGTTAAAAACAGGGGTTCAGTCCGCACGCATTTGCAAACGCATGCGTGAGCCACAGAGCCACGCCAAGGCACCCCTGCAATATCTGTGGTCCTAACACTAAACAATGAGCATCCCCACAGTGGAGGCACATGCATTTTAATGGATAGACAGGGGCAGGTGAACTGAAGGGAAGCCACCCCTCCTTTAAAGGTACAAGAGCACACCAAGCACCCAGCATATAGCAAAATGGCTGCAAAGGTGTTGGTGCACTGATGGACCAATATAAACACCACAGGTGAAGCATAAACATGTCCACTGCCCACATCTATAGCTGGCCATAACAGTACGTAGCATTGGAAGGCTAAAGCAGATAACAACAAAAACCTGGGGAATGCCCAGGGAAAAACCAAGCCTACTTACCGACCAGCTTGCAGAAAACCAATTAACCTGTCTACAGTATGCGTTAAAAACAGGGGTTCAGTCCGCACGCATTTGCAAACGCATGCGTGAGCCACAGAGCCGCGCCAAGGCACCCTGCAATATCTGTGGTCCTAACACTAAACAATGAGCATCCCCACAGTGGAGGCACATGCATTTTAATGGATAGACAGGGGCAGGTGAACTGAAGGGAAGCCACCCCTCCTTTAAAGGTACAAGAGCACACCAAGCACCCAGCATATAGCACAATGGCTGCAAAGGTGTTGGTGCACTGATGGACCAATATAAACACCACAGGTGAAGCATAAACATGTCCACTGCCCCCGTCTATAGCTGGCCATAACAGTAAGTAGCATTGGAAGGCTAAAGCAGATAACAACAAAAACCTGGGGAATGCCCAGGGAAAAACCAAGCCTACTTACCGACCAGCTTGCAGAAAACCAATTAACCTGTCTACAGTATGCGTTAAAAACAGGGGTTCAGTCCGCACGCATTTGCAAACGCATGCGTGAGCCACAGAGCCGCGCCAAGGCACCCTGCAATATCTGTGGTCCTAACACTAAACAATGAGCATCCCCACAGTGGAGGCACATGCATTTTAATGGATAGACAGGGGCAGGTGAACTGAAGGGAAGCCACCCCTCCTTTAAAGGTACAAGAGCACACCAAGCACCCAGCATATAGCACAATGGCTGCAAAGGTGTTGGTGCACTGATGGACCAATATAAACACCACAGGTGAAGCATAAACATGTCCACTGCCCCCGTCTATAGCTGGCCATAACAGTAAGTAGCATTGGAAGGCTAAAGCAGATAACAACAAAAACCTGGGGAATGCCCAGGGAAAAACCAAGCCTACTTACCGACCAGCTTGCAGAAAACCAATTAACCTGTCTACAGTATGCGTTAAAAACAGGGGTTCAGTCCGCACGCATTTGCAAACGCATGCGTGAGCCACAGAGCCGCGCCAAGGCACCCTGCAATATCTGTGGTCCTAACACTAAACAATGAGCATCCCCACAGTGGATATATAGGGACTGAAGGGGGTTTATACAAGTTAAAATGAAGGTACTTACATTGTTTGTATTTAAAATTTACAGTAATTTAATGATGTGTTGATATCTGCATTGTTTTGATCTGCCTAAAGTTCAGCTTTAAGGTTAAAGAACAAGGTTAAAGCAGTATTATATCTTTTAGTTGATAAAACATGCAATTATAACACTTCTTTAATAATTGAAAATTTGAAATGCGTACTTTGCAATAGGTAATTACAGCGCAACATAAAGCTACCAAATTACCCTTTCTTATTGTTGCTAACTGCTACGTGCCCAAAATATCTTAAAGCTGAACTCCAGACAGATATAACATACACAAATTAATGTAGCTCTGCAATCATTAAGACCCCTTTCACATTGAGGCAGTTTTTTGGCATTTTAGCTCTAGAAATAGTGCCTGTAAAGCGCCTGAAAACCACCTCCCATTCATTTCAGTCTGACTTTTCACACTGGGGCTGTACGCTTGCGGGACGTTTGGAAAAGTACGCCAAGCAGCATCTTTCGGGCAGTTTGGGACAGATGTATACAGTGCTCCCAAAACGCCCTGCTCATTGAAATGAATGAAAAACGCTTCGAAAGCACAGCAACACTGCGCTTTTAGCCCCTTCTTTGGGGTTAAAAGTGTCCCGCTATCAGCCAAAAATCGATGATTAAACAGTGCTAAAGCATCACTAAAACAAGTGGCGCTAAAGCGCTAATGAGCCCGCGGCCTTAGTGTGAAAGGGGTCTAATACAACATTAAATGTATGTTTTTTAAATGCAAGCATTGTAAGCATCTGACTTGGTATCAGCCTCTTGCAGTCCTTGTACAGCACAGCTCAGGCTGAGGGGGGCAGAAGCAGCACAAGGAGCCAATCAGTTGTGTATTACTGATAGAAGCAGAGAGTAAAGTGACAGAGAAATGAGCTCATCAGTCTGTTGGTTCTAGTTTCACTGTCCAGTTACTGAATTGAAGCAGAGGAAAATTAATTCTTCTTGTACTGTGTGTTAAAACTGTGTAAATCTCTGAACTGAATTAACAGAAATACAAATGGCAGGTAAAACAGCTTCCATGTGTATTTAATTTGTGTATTTAGCTGTTGCCTGGAGTTTATACTTAACTGCCAAAGCCATGATTGAATTGTAAGTCTACTGGTCCTGTAACATTACAGTCATATATTCTGGGTGACACTGCTGTCAGAAAACAATGTTTTATTATTACGCAGAAGATTTTGTAAGGGTTGATCATTCGGTGTGTAATTTGCTTGTCAACAAGTCAGCAGATGGACTACATGAAAGATGTGGATGAAGCTATATCTGTAGATACTGTATTTATAGCCATTGATTAAAGCTAATCTGCTTGGTGAATTTATTCTCTGGAGGAACTCCAGATCAAATGCTTTTTACCTTTTTGCTCTGAATAAATCCGGTAATCTTGGAGAAAGCTTCCTACTGGGCTATGCAGAATTGCTTTTCTCTACAATAAATTAGCTGAATGTTAACATCTCATATAGCGTAATGTTCTTAGTTAAATGATCATTTCTCTTGCGTTGACTATTGCAACAGTTTTCTAAAGATGTAACATAACATGCGCATTTTTGCTATAATTTTCCCACTGACAACTAATCAGTGTAATGGGAATCCCAAACCACAATCAGCTGAAAGTAACCGAGGGATAGCTAAATCCTTCTGCCCTATGGAGCAGAGTCCCACAACATTTCCTAATTGTTAATATCACATACACTTTAAACAAATGCTGTAATGAGGGAAGATAGAGATAAACATTCCTAAAGCTCCGTTCACATGGGCAGAATGTCGGGAAACATTTGCTGATACAAAAAATACCAGCCGACATTCAGCCCGTGTGTATGTTGTTCTATCCGACAGAAGCCAGCCGTTCGGCCAGCTTTTGTTGGATGTGCATGCTGGAGTGAAATCTCTACAGTTCAACCATGGTGTTGGGAAGGGAAATCAGTGAGTCAGCGACATAGAACAGTAAGTCGTCGTCATACGCTGATAGTTTATGTTCCATCATCTCCACCGTAAACCCCTTAATGTTAGGGTTTAGCCGGATCATATTTAAGCGGTTCCAGGGTGAGGGCAAATATAAGCGGGGACAGGGGGCATCCCTGTCTCGTCCCATTACGTATAGGGAAGGGGTCAGAGAGAGTTCCACTTACCTTTACTCAAACCTCTGGAAAACGATATAAAGTGGTAATCCACCTAAGCATGTTTTGGCCAAGGCCTAGTCGAGACAACACAGCCTGAAGACACATCCAATCCCCCCTGTCAAAGGCCTTCTTGGTGTCAGTAGACAGCAGAAGGCAGGGTGAACAGGTCTGTTGTAAATTATCCCAATGGATTAGCTGTAGTTGGTTGGAATTATCCCTTGCCTCCCTCCCCGCAATGAAGCCTGTTTGGTCTGAGTGAATTACCGTAGGCATAATAGGTTTTAGGCGATTTGCTAAGATCGTTGCCACAATCTTAATATCGGTGTTTAACAACGAGATCGGTCTATAGCTACCTGGGGTAGAGGGGACTTTCCCTTTCTTCGGGAGTACTGTGATGTGGGCTAATAGTGCTTCCTATGGGAGAGAAGTGCCGTGGCCAGAGCATTAAAGTACGTAACATATGAGTAGAGAGGAGGGGGGAATTTCCAATAGTAAGCGTTAGTAAACCCATCAGGGCCCACTGGGGCAGGTCTTTAATTACCAACTTAATCTCAGATGCAGAGATAGGCTTATCAAGGTGTTCTCTGATTTGCGTCATAAGTTTGCGGGCTAACGCCTCGTTGAGATACTGTGAAAGGCATTCTGTTTTCTGCAGAGGTGTTTGTCCTGCGAGTGTGGCAGGGAGTTGGTAAAGTATGGCATAATAGTCCCGAACAGCATCTGCAATCTTAGAGGGCAATACTGTCTGAGATTCAGAGGTGGTTTGATGTTTATGGACCGGACCTGATGAGCGTTGGTGTCGAAGGTCTCTGGCTAGGAGTCTCCCGCATTTATTTCCAAACTCATAAAATGTATGTGAAACATGTTGCAGTCTGTCCCGTATGAGTCTCCAATAGGGTAGATAATTCCTCCCTAAGGGACAGAAGGTCCGCTTGTAGGGTTGGGGTCATTTGGCATTTATGTTTAAGCTATGTGGCCCACAGTTTAAACAACAGGGACTGGAGTTCCCCATTGTGTGCCTTTTTTAGCCTGGAACCCTAGGCAATAAGCTCCCCACAGACCATGGCCTTGTGCCCCTCCCATATGGATGCCATCCCCATCTCCCCCCGCCAAGTTCTTCCTGAAATAAAAGGAAATTGTATCTGAGACTCGCTTCTGAGCCACAGCATCATCCAGCAAATTTTCATTTATTAGTTAAGTCTATTGTCGCCCTTCTGGGGACAATGGGGCGAGGGAGATGGAGATAGGCGCATTATCAGAAATCGTGAGTGATCCGATGGACGCACCGGAAAGTGACTCAAAAAAGTATTGGTCCACCAACAGAATGTCTATTCGTGTGTACACATTATGCGTGGCTGAATAGTAGCTAAAATTCTTCATAGTGGAGTGAAGCACTCTCCAGCAGTCTACCAGATGATGGGCATGCAGGGATTTCCGAAAATGTTTGAGAAACGCAAAGGAGTGTGTGGAGCGGCTAGATGAGGTATCTATCTGCGTGTCAGGGCTAATGTTGAAATTCCCACAGGTGGAGAGAGAGTCCAAGACCTTATCCAAGAACGCCAACTGCCATGTGTTCGGCACATATATGGCCACAAGGGTGAGCTTAGGTTCAAACAAGGTGCCTTTCAGAAAGACAAATCTGCCCTCCGGGTCTGCATAATAGTCGAGGGGAACGAAAGGGCAATGTTTATGTATTGCAATTGCCGCTCCACCAGATTTTGGGTGAGGTGCATTAATGAGCCACCACTGGTTATATAGATGCGTGGGAAGGCAGGGGACCAAGTCAGTTTGAAAATGCATTTCCTGCAAGAGTATAATGTGTGCCCCCAGTCTTTGTCTCAAGCCACAACTTATTTTTAGATGAAGAGCTTAGTCCACGAACATTATATGATACAAGCCAGAAAACAGTGACTGCTGAGGAGACGAAGTGCATATGTAAGAACCAACAAAGTTCTAAAGAAATCTGAGATATAAAACAAATGAAGAACAAAATGCCCAGAGGGCGAGTGAAGAACACTGGTATCAACAGTGCAGGGCAGGGTTCCCAGGCCAAATGGCCCAAACAGGGGAGAATGATCTGAACACCGCAGATATCTCCTCACTGGACTCACTGGAGCTCCCCTACTGAAGGTGAGTGGGGAAGCAACAGGCAAGAACCCAACCGGGGGTCCCGCTCCAGCTAAGGAGCACAAACAAGAGTTTGATTTGCAGGTTAATGGTCTGAAGCAGCAACAACAATCCTAAAAAAGGAAGGAAAGAAAAACAATAAAGTCAGCAGGGTCCAGAACATTCAGTCAGGGTGCAGCCATGGAAGAATGCCTCTGCTTGGCAGGATGAACAGGACAACAGTGGAGTTTGTTGCGACACACTGGGCCTGATTTACCAAGCCTTTACTCCATGACTCATGGAGTAAAAGCAGGAGTAGCAGCCGTTTGGCCATTTACTAAAGAAATACGCTGCTAGTGCAGTGTATTTCCCTAGTTACTAATGTGCTCCGTGCGCCCAGGAGAGGGTGCATTGTGCACCAGTACAGACCTGGCGCACGGCACATTAAACTATAAATTGCGGGGGTTTGGGCGGGAGTTTATTAAGGGGGGAGGTGGGGGGATGCAGGGGAAGTGAAGTGACATGTGTTTTGAAGTGTTTGGCGGGCCGAATTGAAAGGGAAAGTGTTTTTTTGAAAACAGATCCCCGTACGCTTGCACAGTGCGCCTGAACCTCGGGAGGTTCATTTGCATACTGGGCATGCGCAGAGAGAAAAGTCAGGGATTCCCGTGCGCCCTGTCAGTACGCCGTGAAAATCTTGGTAAATACCAAGCGGCGTACCCGTGAATGCGCTGCGTGACGCGGCGCACGGGAATCTCCGAGCTGTTTTCAGCCCTGAAGGGGAACTCGGCGCCAAATTTCAAACTTGAAATCGGCGCGGGTCCCCCTTCAGGGCTACATTAGGCTCTTAGGCTTGGTCCGGAACGTGAGGGGTAAACCCGCGCCGATTCGGCGCGGGGGTCCCCCCCAGATCCAAACCAAGCCCTCATCCCAAGCATGCAGTCTGGCCCGGACAGGAATGGGGGAGGGGACGAGCGAGCGGCCCCCCCCCCTCCTGAGCCGTACCAGACCGCATGCCCTCAACATGGGGGAGTGTGTGCTGTGGGGGAGGGGGGCACTGCCCCCCCACCCCACAGCACTCTTGCCCCCATGTCGATAGGGACAAGAGCCTCTTCCCGACAACCCTTGCCATTGGTTGTCGGGGTATGCGGGCGGGGCTAATCGGAATCTGTGAGCTCCCTTTAATAAGGGGGCCCCCAGATGCCGGCCCCCCACCCTATGTGAATGAGTATGGGGTACATCGTACCTCTACCCATTCACATGGGGGAAATGTAAAGTAAAAAAAAAAACACCACACAGAATAAAATATTTTATTAATCTGCTCCGGAGCCCCCCCTTTCTTCTTTAGCTCTCTTAGAAGGGGGGGTTTCTTCTCTCCCGATCTTCCGCCGGGACCCTGGGCTTCGGTGATTTCTGCCGGGGGAGGGCGCCATCCCTCGGTCCTCTCCGGAGCCTTCCGCCGGATGCCCCCACCCCATTTAAGCTCTTTTTCATTAGGGAGGGGCATCCGGACTTCGGGGTCTTCTGCCGGGGGATGGCGCCTATCCCCCGGTCTTTCCGGTGCCTTCCGCCAGGGTTCCGGTCTTCCTGGTCTTCTGCCGGGGGTGCGCCAACTCCCCGGTCTTTTCTCTTCTGTCTTCTCTGCTCCCTCTTCTGCCTGGCTCCCCCGCGGAGCCAGGGCTTTCTTCCGTCTTCTTTCTTCTCCCTTCCTTCTTCTGCCTGTCTCCTCCGCGGAGCACAGGGCTTGTCTCCGCTGTCTTCTCCCTTCTCTTCCATTGGATGTTGACACGACGAGGTCCGGCGCTGGAATGCCGTCTGAGCAGTGGGCATGGACTTATATAGGGCAATGCCACCATGTGACCTCAACCCATGTGACATCACATTCCCATCATGCCCAGGGAATGTGATGTCACATGGGTTGAGGTCACATGGTGGCATTACCCTATATAAGTCCATGCCCGCCGCTGACACGGCATGTCAGCGCGGAACCTCGTCGTGTCAACATCGAATGGAAGAGAAGGGAGAAGACAGCGGAGACAAGCCCTGGGCTCCCGGAGGAGACAGGCAGAAGAAGGAAGAGAGAAGAAAGAAGACGGAAGAAAGCCCTGGCTCCGCGGGGGAGCCAGGCAGAAGAGGGAGCAGAGAAGACAGAAGAGAAAAGACCGGGGAGTTGGCGCACCCCCGGCAGAAGACCAGGAAGACCGGAACCCTGGCGGAAGGCACCGGAAAGACCGGGGGATAGGCGCCATCCCCCGGCAGAAGACCCCGAAGTCCGGATGCCCCTCCCTAATGAAAAAGAGCTTAAATGGGGTGGGGGCATCCGGCGGAAGGCTCCGGAGAGGACCGAGGGATGGCGCCCTCCCCCGGCAGAAATCACCGAAGCCCAGGGTCCCGGCGGAAGATCGGGAGAGAAGAAACCCCCCCTTCTAAGAGAGCTAAAGAAGAAAGGGGGGGCTCCGGAGCAGATTAATAAAATATTTTATTCTGTGTGGTGTGTTTTTTTTACTTTACATTTCCCCCATGTGAATGGGTAGAGGTACGATGTACCCCATACTCATTCACATAGGGTGGGGGGCCGGAATCTGGGGACCCCTTTATTAAAGGGGTCTCTCAGATTCTGATAAGCTCTCCGCCCGCATACCCCGACAACCAACGGCCAGGGTTGTCGGGAAGAGGCTCTTGTCCCTATCGACATGGGGGCAAGAGTGCTTTGGGGTGGGGGGGCAGTGCCCCCCTCCCCCACAGCACACACTCCCCCATGTTGAGGGCATGTGGTCTGGTATGGCTCAGGAGGGAGGGGGGCGCTCGCTCGTCCCCACCCCCATTCCTGTCTGACCAGACTGCGTGCCTGGGATAAGGGCTTGGTTTGGATCTTGGGGGGGGGGTGGCCACGCTATTTTTTTGGGCCCCGGTTTAACCCCTTATGTTCCAGACCAAGCCTAAGAGCCTGGTATGCACCTGGAGGGAACCCACCTTATTTTTTTTGGGGGGGTCTGGAGTTCCCCTTCATGAACAGCGATCTGTCATTTACACATGTCAGTCCCATCCCCCCCCCCCTACAGTTAGAACACACCCAGGGAACATATTTAACCCCTCCCTCGCACCTAGTGTTAACCCCTTCCCTGCCAGTGGCATTTTTTGAGTAAGCAATGCATTTTTTACAGCACTGATCGCTAGAAAAATGCCAATGGTTCCAAAAAACTGTTCGATGTGTCCGCCATAATGTCGCAGTACCGATAAAAATCGCTGATCGCCCCAATAACTAGTTAAAACAACAAAAAAAAAAAATTTGTAGACGCTATACCTTTTGCAAAAACCAAACACTAAACGCTATTTGCGATTTTTTGGAACCAAAAAGATGTAGAATACGTATCGGCCTAAACTGAGGGGTTTTTTAGTTTTTTGAATATATATTTTTGGGGATATTTATTATAGCAAAAAGTAAAAATAATTTTTACATATGTGGGCGGGACTTACGCAAGTCCCGCCCACATATATAAACATCGTTCAAACCACACATGTGAGGTATTGACGCGTGCGTTAGAGCGAGAGCAATACTTTTACCACTAGACTTTCTTTGTAACTATAAACTGGTAACCTGGAAAAAAAAATAAAAGGTCGCCTATGGGGATATTCACGGAATTCATTTTGGCCCCATTGCAGGAGTGTTTCCAATAGTAAAGCGTGACATGTAAGGTATCTATTTACTCAGTGTAACATCATCTTTCACATTATCCCCAAAAATTGGGCTCACTTTTGTGTTTTGTTAATTTTTAACCACTTGAGCCCGGACCATATTTCTGGTCAATGACCGGGCAAGTTTTTGTGATTCTGCGCGGCGTCGCTTTAACTGACAATTGCGCAGTCGTGCGACGTGGCTCCCAAACAAAATTGGCAACCTTTTTTTTCACACAAATAGATTATTAAATGTGCGTGTTTACTTCTGTCTTTAACACCTCCCCTTCAGGCTGGAAAGCATCAGATCAGGGGAAACAAAAAAAAAAAGCTCTCATTCCATTGCAGCTTGGTTCCTACATGTGTGATGAACTGAGCATGCTCAAACACTTAGAAAAAAAATATCCTTTCTTTTTAAAAGGTGAAAAACACTCATTGGATGCTCATAGAGCGTGGTTTGGGTTAATTGCAGGTGTGCCCAATTACAAGCTCACCCAAACTAGAGACTGCAATTTGGTCATGTGATTTCAATTGCTTCATTACTAGCACTGTTATAAAAAGCTTGGATCGATCATTCCTCAGCTGCCCTCAGAAGGGGCAGGCTGGCAGAAATGCTGTTGCTAAACACAAATGTGGTTTGTTGCATGGGTTTTGTTTTATTTTGCCAATGGTTTTGGTTTATTTTTAAATAATGTTCACTTTGATGTATTTGTCTATGTGGCCTTATTTTATGAAAAATGTGTAAAGCTATGGTTAATTAGAATTTTGAAATGTATTTTTGTTTGTCTTTTTTTGCTTTCCTTGTTTTGTTGACCAATAAAAATTACTTTAAAATTGTTAAGTTTGTCTTTTGTTACTTTTTCATGCTACATATGTTGACAGCTGCAGCTGAACTAGGTTTGGGCCTAACAAATTATGTGTGATTTTTGTCTAAGCTTCTTTCCTGGTGTGTAATCATGAAATGTTTGCCATGTTTATTCTCCCTGACTTTAAAGACAAAAACTGGTAAGTATTTTATTTATTCTGCAGTGGTCCTCAGCCCTCAAGTACCCCCGACAGGACATGTTTTGGGGATTTCTCTTATCAAGAATTGCTGTCCAGACTATTTTAAAGCACATGTGCAAGATGAAGGAAAACCTGCAAACATGGCCTGTGGGGGGGGGGGGGTTTGCTATTGGTGGACAGGCTTGACGTGCTGATTTACAGCACTGTGCTTAAATCTAGCGCAAGGCAATCCTATTCAAATTGTGGGTGTTTGAGGGAAGCCAAGTGAGTGTTAGAACCCCTGCTTTGTGTTTTTTTATTTTTGTGTTGAGCTTTGTGTCCCTTTTCTTAAAATTGGCTTCACTTCCTGTCACACAGCTGAACAGGAAGTGAGGTTAAAACCCTACCAGTGTCATTTCTTGGGGACACCGGTCAATCTAACTAGTGTCCCCATTAAGCAAATTGCACTCCAGCACTGCTGTGTACACCCCAAATCATGGGTCTTCAAACTACGGCCCTCCAGTTGTTCAGGAACTACAATTCCCATCATGCCTAGTCATGTCTGTGAATGTCAGTGCATTACAAGGCCTCATGGGATGTGTAGTTCTACAACAGCTGGAGGGCCGTAGTTTGAGGATCCCTGCCCCAAATGATTATTTAGTTTGGGGTTTAGTAAAGGCAAAGCCACTCTGCAGTACAAGCATAGTTGCTGAAAATCTGAGAGGAAGCACTGATGGTTTTAACATCCAATCCTGTAGAAGCAAAGTTGTTTTGTTTTCTTCCTTGCTTTGCACTTGTAGGAGTGGATTTGCCTTTAGTAAATGGACCCCAAAGTCCAAGATCCCTAATAATTTGGGGTGTACACAGCAAAATGCTAGAGTGCAATTTACATAATGGGAAACTATTTAGATTGATCTCTGTGTCCACAAGAAAATATATTAGTAAGGTTTTACCCTCACTTCCTGTTTGGCTATGTGACAGGAAGTGAATGAATTAGAAAGGGTGAAGACACCTCACAAATGTTGTCACTATCAGGGGTGCAGACATCCCCAAAAAAATGAGCAGATAATACTTATTTGCAAATTAATAATTTTTTAGTTAACATTGGGTGGGGTGCTCTAACACACACATTCCTACATATTAGCAACGCTCTATCCTGGCCTATTGGCATGGTTATATTTTCTTAGGGCTCTCAATAAAACTCTATGAAATTTGTGCTTAAACTAGAACCAGGGGCGGACTGACAACTCATGGGGCCCCCGGGCAATAGAAGATTATGGGGCCCCTCTGGCTTACAGATGACCACCACGCCAGGAGGTAGTGCAGAGGCGGGCAGCTAAAATCTTGGGATATTCACATTAAAAGCATGTCATTTTCGGACATATCAGGGACAGATCTAAAAAAAACACAGATTTTTACATACTGTCCCTGGTTTTACTGAGCCTGGCAACCCGGATGGGGCCCCCTAGTGGCATGGGGCCCTCGGGCAGTGCCCGAGTGACTCAATGGTCAGTCCGCCCCTGACAAGAACTATAATCAACAAGTTTTATTTTCTTTCATTTTGGATAGAGTGAGGGAGGGTTATAGGCCCTGTCAGTTTATTTTGTATTATCTGTGTCCAATTGGGGAGATTTGCCTTCACTTCCTGCCCCATAGCCAAACAGGAAGTGAGAGAAAAACTATGCAAATTAACCACTTCCCGCCCAGCCTATGGCCGATTTACGTCCGGGAAGTGGTTACACAATCCTGACAGGACGTCCTGCAGGATTTCATGCCGCACGCGCCTGTGGGGGCACGCAGCGCGGCGATCGGTGATGCGGGGTGTCAGTCTGACACCCTGCATCTCCGATCTCGGTAAAGAGTCTCTCACGGAGACGGAGACTCTTTACCACGTGATCAGCCGTGTCCAATCACGGCTGATCACGATGTAAACAGGAAGAGCCATCGATGGCTCTTCCTCACTCGAGTCTTACAGACGCGAGTATAGGAGAGCCGATCGGCGGCTCTCCTGACAGGGGGCGTTCGCGCTGATTGTTTATCAGCGCAGCCCCCCCTCGGATCACCACACTGGACCACCAGGGATGCCCACCCTGGACCACCAGGGTGTGCAAAAACAAAAAAAATATAGAACAAAAAAACAAAAAGCATTAAAAAATAAGAAAAAAGATGCCAATCAGTGCCCACAAATGGGCACTGACTGGGAAAATCAGTGCCACCCCACAGTGCCCATCCATGCACAGTGCCCACCTATCAGTGCCCACCTGTGCCACCCATAAGTATCCATCAGTGCCACCCATAAGTGCCGCCCATAAGTATCCATCAGTGCCACCCATAAGTGCCGCCCATCTGTGCCGCCCATGAGTGCCCATCAGTGCCGCCTATGAGTGCCCATCAGTGCCGCATAGCAGCGCCGCCAATCAATGCCACCTCATCTGTGCCGTCAGTACTACCTCATCGATGTCCATCAGTGCCATCTCATCGGGGCCCATCAGTGCCGCCATATCAGTGCCCGTAATTGAAAGAGAAAAACTTATTTACAAAAAAATTAACCTAAAAAAAGAAAAAGGTTTTTTTGTTTCAAAATTTGCAGTCTTTTTTTAGTTGTTGCGCAAAAAAAAAACGCAGAGGTGATCAAATAACAACAAAAGAAAGCTCTATTTGTGGGGAAAAAAGGATGCCAATTTTGTTTGGGTACAGTGTTGTATGACCGCGCAATTGCCATTCAAAGTGCGACAGTGTTGAAAGCTGAAAATTGGCTTGGGCGGGAAGGTGCGTAAGTGCCTGGTATGGAAGTGGTTAAGGGAATCCAGTGCCCCCCCAGAACTAGTGTGTGGGTCCCCTGAAAATTACTGGGCGGGGTTATACAAAAACAGGGTGTGACCTTGACAGGAAGGGGTGGGTCATTTTTCTATTAGGAGGTGCAGATATGTAGTCAGGCCTAGGGCAGAACCAAACCTTAATATACTACTGCATATTAGGGCTTATTTAGACCGGAACCGATTTACAGCGTGTTTTTATATTGTGGGAGGAAACCCACGCAGGCACAGGGAGAACATGCAAACTCCATGCAGATGCTGTCACGGGCGGGATTCGAACCAACGACTCTTTTGCTGCTAGGTCAAAGTGCTATACACTACACCACTGTGGTGAACGAACATGATTGCAGCTGAAAGCATGAGATCTTTTTTTTTTTTTTTCAATACCATGCTTTCCAGCCTTATTGACCCCGCCTCTCTCCATAAAGAGGACCTGTCACACACTAGTCCTATTACAAGGGATGTTTACATTCCTTGTAATAGGAAGAAAACTGATCATTTTTTTTTTTATTTTTTTATTTCAGTGTAAAACATTATAAAACTAAATAAAAATAAATAAGAAAACCCCAAAAAAAAATTTTAAAGCGCCCCGTCGCGACGAGCTCGCGCACAGAAGCAAACGCATACGCGAGTAGCGCCCGCATATGAAAACAGTATTCAAACCACACAAGTGAGGTATCGCCGCGATCGTTAGAGTGAGAGCAATAATTCTAGCCCTAGACCTACTCTGCAACTCAAAAAATGCAACCTGTAGAATTTTTTAAACGTCGCCTATCGAGTTTTTTAAAGGGTAAAAGTTTGACGCCATGCCACGAGCGGGCGCAATTTTTAAGCGTGACATGTTGGGTATCATTTTACTCGGCGTAACATTATCTTTCACAATATAGAAAAAAATTGGGCAAAATGTATTGTTGTCTTATTTTTTAATTCAAAAAAGTGATTTTTATCCAAAAAAAGTGCGCTTGTAAGACCGCTGCGCAAATACGGTGTGACAAAAAGTATTGCAATGACTGCCATTTTATTCCCTAGGATGTCTGCTAAAAAAAAATATATAATGTTTGGGGGTTCTGATTAATTTTCTAGCCAAAAAATTGTGATTTACACATGAAGGAGAGAAGTGCCAGAATTAACCCGGTGGGCAAGTGGTTAAAGTACTCATGGCTATAAAGAATAGAGTCATTGCTCATTAAAAAAAAAAAAAAAAAAAGGGGGTCCCTCCAAATTAAATTACCAGGCCCTTCAGGTCTGGAATGGATATTAAGGGGAACCCCGCCGTAAAAACCCCAAAAAAAAAAGACGTGTGGTTCCCGGCAAATATCCATTCCAGACCCTTCAGGTCTGGTGTGGATTTTAAGGGGAACTCCACCCCAAATTGAAAAAAAAAATGGCGTGGAGTCCCCCTAAAAATCCACACCAGACCCTTATCCGAGCACGTTGACCTGGCCGGCCGCAGAAAAGAGGGGGGGACAGAGTGCGGCCCCCCCCTCTCCTGAACCGCACCAGGCCACATGCCCTCAACATGGGGAGGATGTCCCCATGTTGATGGGGACAAGGGTCTCATCCCCACAACCCTTGCCCGGTGGTTGTGGGGGTATGCGGGCGGGAGGTTTATCAGAATCTGGAAGACCCCTTTAACAAAGGGGACCCCCAGATCCTGACCCCCCCCCTGTGTGAAATGGTAATGGGGTACATTGTACCTCTACCATTTCACCCCAAAAAAATGTCAAAGTGATAAAAATGACAGTAGCCGGTTTTTGACAAATCTTTTAATAAAGTCTTCTTTTCTTCTTTCCTTCGGGGTTCTTCCGCTGCTTCTTTCTTCTCGTCCACATCTTGCCCGACGTCTTCTTCTATCTTCTCCGTCCGTCCTTCCGCCTTCTGGTCCCGCATCTTGCCCGTTGTCTTCTCCGTCCGCCTCCTCGTCCGCATCTTGGGTCTTCTGCGGTCTTCTTCTCGGTCCGCCGCCTTCTCGTCCCCTGCGTTTGAATTGTAATTGGCCGCCGTTTTCCCGCTCCTGGGACCCGCCCCCCTCTGACGCCACAAGTAAACTCCTTAGAAGGTCATGTGCGTCAGAGGGGGGCGGGGTCGCAGAGCGTCACACAGCGGGGGAATTCAATTTCAATCGCGCCGCCCGGAGAAGAAGTTCCCGCCGTGTCACACTCATGTGACCCCGCCCCCCTCTGACGCACATGACCTTCTAAGGAGTTTACTTGTGGCGTCAGAGGGGGGCGGGTCCCAGGAGCGGGAAAACGGCGGCCAAATCAAATTCAAACGCAGGGGACGAGAAGGCGGCGGACCGAGAAGAAGACCGCAGAAGACCCAAGATGCGGACGAGGAGGCGGACGGAGAAGACAACGGGCAAGATGCGGGACCAGAAGGCGGAAGGACGGACGGAGAAGATAGAAGAACACGTCGGGCAAGATGTTGACGAGAAGAAAGAAGCAGCGGAAGAACCCCGAAGGAAAGAAGAAAAGAAGACTTTATTAAAAGATTTGTCAAAAACCGGCTACTGTCATTTTTATCACTTTGACATTTTTTTTGGGGTGAAATGGTAGAGGTACAATGTACCCCATTACCATTTCACACAGGGGGGGGGTCAGGATCTGGGGGTCCCCTTTGTTAAAGGGGTCTTCCAGATTCTGATAAACCTCCCGCCCGCATACCCCCACAACCACCGGGCAAGGGTTGTGGGGATGAGACCCTTGTCCCCATCAACATGGGGACATCCTCCCCATGTTGAGGGCATGTGGCCTGGTGCGGTTCAGGAGAGGGGGGGGGGCCGCACTCTGTCCCCCCCTCTTTTCTGCGGCCGGCCAGGTCAACGTGCTCGGATAAGGGTCTGGTGTGGATTTTTAGGGGGACTCCACGCCATTTTTTTTTTCAATTTGGGGTGGAGTTCCCCCTTAAAATCCACACCAGACCTGAAGGGTCTGGAATGGATATTTGCCGGGAACCGCACGTCTTTTTTTTTTTTGGTTTTTACGGCGGGGTTCCCCTTAATATCCATTCCAGACCTGAAGGGCCTGGTAATTTAATTTGGGGGAACCCCTACACATTTTTTTGTTTGTTTTATGAATGAATCCCTTTAGAATTGTCAGAGCCGACAATTCATTATAGCCGCGTGTGAATTTTTAAATGACTTTTTTCCTTCAGAATGTCACTTTGTGCAGGGGGAGTTCTAAGTGCGGGAAAAATGCGCTATTTCACATGCTGACATTACACCCCCCCTAGGTACGAAATTTAAAGGAATATTTCACTTTTATTGTTTCACTTTAAGAATTATTAATTTCACTGCTCCCGAAAAAACGGCCGTTTTAAAAAATAAAAAAAGCATTGATACATGTTCCCTGGGGCAGGACTGAGGTCCCCAAACACTTTTTAGGACAAAACTTGCAGATTAGCCTTTAAAATGAACACTTTTGATTTCTCCCATAGACTTCTATAGGGAGTTCGGCGCGGCTTTACATATTAGTTTCAATGCGCCGGCTGCTACGCTGGTTCATGCGCCTGATTAAGCCTCCACCCGGAGTACTAATTAATGCATGAACCAGCGCAGCGCACATAGCTTAGTAAATCAGGCCCACTGTCTGCCATGTCCCTGGATGGGCCGGTGTTGGAGTCTCTGGGGACGTATGCCAATCCAGAATGTCCACCATAGGCAGTTTTTAGGTGAGAGAGGAAATAGGGCAGACCCAAATTTTTCCACAGGGTGACTTGATGGCCATTTTTAGTGACAGAAAGACTGAAGGGAAATCCCCAATGGTAAATCAAATGGGCCTCCTGCAGGACTTCCAACACTGGTTTAAGGGCTCTGTGCTGCATCAGCGTACATCTGGAGAGATAAGGAAACAGGGACAGCTTAGCTCCATCAAACTCTACGTGGCAGACCCCCCTGACATGGTACATAATACATTCCTTCAGGTATTTGTGTATTTGTGCAGATTGCATATGATGTCTCTGGGTTTATCTGGGTCAACCGAGGAGGGTCTGAGGGCCCTATGGGCTCGATCAATTTGTTGTGATCGGGGGCCTCCCTGCCCAGCATCTGTTTGAACACACTCTGTAGAGTGGGGACTATGTCCCTAGGTGCAGTAGCTTCTGGTAGGCCCCTAATGTGGATATTAACCCAACTGCTGCAGTTTTCCACATCTTCCAGTTGATCAAGCAAAGAGTTAATTCTTTGATCTTGTATTTGGAAATGTGTCTGCACAGCTTGCAGTGTAGGGGTAATGTCTTCCACTGAAGCTTCAAGTGTCTCTACTCTCTCCCAATGTGGGCTGTGTCGCCTGCAAGGCCTCAATGTCTTGTCTGAGGGCCTTCTCCATCCAGGTGACAAAACCCTCCAAATCCAACATAGTGGGGAGGGCAAGAATATGAGACCGTAGATCCCCATCCCCTATGGTTTCTGCTAGGTTCATGTTGCCCACGGAGGGGCGGGAGGTCTTGGGAGGTGAGTTGGATGTATGTGGTGGGGGTGGCCCCACTGATGTATACAGGGGTGTCTGGCGTGCGGCCAGGCCACTACCTTCATGGGTCTCTCTCGGATCCATGCTGCTGGTGAAACTGCCAGGGGTGCCCAGTGGAGAGTGAGGAGGAGATGATGTGGGCAGCAGCTGGGGTGAGGGGATAGGAGACTCTGCATATGATGGGTCACAGAGGCTGCATTTGATGGGTCACAGAGGCTGCATATGATGGGCACAAAGGCTACATATGATGGGCACATAGGCTATATATGATGGGCACATGCTGAATATGATGGGTCACAGAGGCTGCATTTGATGGGTACACAGGCTACATATGGGCACAGAGGCTGCATATGATGAGCACAAGCTGCATATGATGGGCACAGGCTGCATATGATGAGTACAGGCTGCATATGATGAGCACAGGCTGCATATGATGGGCACAGAGGCTACATATGATGGGCACAGGCTGCATATGATGGGCACAGAGGCCACATATGATGGGCACAGAAGCTGAATATTACATCCACAAGCTGCATATGATGGGCACAAAGGCTGCATCTGATTGACACAAAGGCTGTATGATGGGCACAGAGGCTGTATGATGGCCACAGAGGCTGTATATGATGGGCACAGTGTCTGCATATGATGGGCACAGTGGCTGCATTTGATGGGGACAGTAGTTGCATTTTATGGGGCACAGTGGCTGCATTTAATGGGCACAGTGGATGCATTTTATGGGCACAGTGGCTGCAGTTGATGGGCACAGGGGCTGCAATTGATGACCCAGTGGCTGCATTTGATGGCACAGGGCCTGCACTTGATGGGCACAGTGGCTGCATTTGATGGGCACAGTGGCTGCATTTGATGGGGACAGTGGTTGCATTTTATGGGGCACAGTGGCTGCATTTAATGGGCACAGTGGATGCATTTTATGGGCATAGTGGCTGCAGTTGATGGGCACAGGGACTGCAATTGATGACACAGGGACTGCATTTGATGGCACAGGGCCTGCACTTGATGGGCACAGTGGCTGCATTTGATGGGCACAGTGGCTGCATTTGATGACACAGAGTTTCAATTTGTTTGTGCCCCCCCAAAACTTTTGAGCACCAGCTGCCACTCTACTATTTCCAAGTTCTTTTCTATGTGATTTGGACATGAAGAACTTTTGCATTTTTCAGTTTGTATTTTGGGAGATAGCGGTAATGGAAGTCACATCATTTACCAGTTGTTACGCCCTTCTCAAGTGCCTTACCCATTATAATAACAGTGCAACTATATGTGTATAAGTGGCAAACAATTTACTGTTCTGGATCATAGGTTATATTTAACTTTGTAAAGTGATTATTATTGTAAAATAAACCCAACTCTCCTGGTATTTTAAATTCCATTTTGTATTATGCTGGAACAAAAGATTATACTTAATTTAACATGTATGAGACTTGGAAAGTACAAAGTGGTAAAGTTGTTAATATAAATTGCTTTGCTATAAACTGCTCACCTACCAGTACAAAGTGATCCCTTAGCACGTTTAATTTCTTCAGTATGAAACTCTTGCTAGTATTTATTTTATTTTAGTACCTTACTTCATAAAATATTTAATTCATTTTTAATTGATATAAATGATAAAAAACATATACTGGTAATCTATTCAGCTAATTACAGCTAAATTTGAGGCTAACAGTAAAAAGCAACCATCAAATCATTAAACAAAAGTCTGCACACCAAACAATTAGCATTTTCACAAATACATTTACTATAATCTCAAGTGGCAGAAAGCACTGAACCGTACCAGGCCACATGCCCTCAACATGGGGAGGATGGGGACAAGGGCCCCACAACCCTTGCCCAGTGGTTGTGGGGGTCTGCGGGGGGCTTATCGAAATCTGGAAGCCTCCTTTAACAAAGGGGACCCCCAGATTCCGGCCCCCCTATGTGAATTGGTAACAGGATACATTGTACCCCTACCATTTCACAAAAAAAGTGCTTTATTAAAAAAAAAAAAAAACATTCCAGCGATGTAATCCGGTCTGTCCAGCGTTGTTCTCTATGTCCCGCTGTGATCCGATGTCCAGCGATTCTGCAGTCTCTACTCCACACGAAACCCCCATGACTTAAGAGGGGGCGGGGTCACCCGTCCACATCATAGGGTAAGCCCCGGCTTTCCCAGGCAAGCGAGGAATACCCAATGACGTGGGCGGGTGACCCTGCCCCGTTTGCTGGGGAAGGCCGGGGCTTACCCTATGATGTGGACGGGTGATCCCGCCCCCTCTTAGGTCATGTGGGTTTCGTGTGGAGTAGAGACTGCAGCATCGCTGGACATCGGATCACCATGGGACATAGAGAACAACGCTGGACAGACCGGATTACATCGCTGGAATTTATTTTTTATTTTTTTATTTTTAATAAAGGACTTATCTCAACTGTGTCTGTGTTTTTTTCTTTGTTTTTTTACACTTTCTTTGTGAAATAGTAGGGGTACAATGTACCCTGTTACCAATTCACATGGGGGGGCAGAATCCGGGGGTCCCCCTTTTCAAAGGGGCGTTCCAGATTACGATAAGCCCCCCGCCCGCAGACCCCCACAACCACAAGGGAAAGGGTTGTGGGGATGAAGCCCTTAATATCCATGCCACACCTAAAGGGCCTTGATGTTTTTTTCAATGACTTTGATCTGTATAGCCGGGACCAGACAATTCATGAATGGCCCATTCTCCCATACACTTTTAAAGGGTGTTCCGCGGCTTTTCAAATTTGCTGCAAACATCCAAATTGTTCGCCGAACGGGCGAACAGACGATGTTCGAGTCAAACTCATGTTCAACTCGAACATAAAGCTCATCTCTAGTTCTGAGAGATTTTAATGGCTGTTGGTCAAACAGTCTCGTAGACCGTCTAGAGTCTTCCTGGTTGGGGAGCTCTTAACCGGGCTATGGCCCGCTTGAGAGCATTGCAGATACCACTCCCAAGGGGGAATATTTTGTTCACCATCTTTTTGGGTAATGACCCACTCATGCTGTCTGGCTACCCCTTGACTCCGTGTGCTAGCACATTTCAAGACATGGAATTTTATCATTGCCACCTTATATTGATATACATACCCTTGATTTGTATCTGTAGGTCTGAACCGACTGATCAGTCTTTGTATAGACACACTTGGCTGTGTCTGGAAATACTCTCCACCAACCCTCCCTTATCTTTTAATCACGGAAAGGAACACACTTTCCGGTGTGTTGTACCAGGTAGGCTTATGTGCTTATGCATTGATCAATTATGGACCATCTATCTATCTTGGCCCTGTCTTCCCTTCCCTTTCTTCCACCCCTCAACCCCCCCTTCATTTTTTCACCCCCCTCTTTTTCCAACCCCCTTTCCCCCCTTTCTCCCTTCCTTCTTCTCCCCTGTTTTCCCCCCCTATTTTTTACCCTCTCCCCCCCCCCCCTTCCTTCCTCCTCATACCTTTCTCCCCCCTTCCTTCCCCTTTTTTCCCCCTTTTCCTGATGCCTTTCCTCTCCCCCCCTTTCTCCCCCCTTTTCCCTTCCTTGCATACCGCTTTCCCCCCCGATTTTCTTCGCCTTCTACTTCCCTTTTCCTTAGTCTCTTTATTCCTTTTTTTTTCTCTTTTTCTTCTCCCTTCCCCTCCCCTCTTCCTTATTTCTTCTTCTCCCTCCCCTTTCCTTGTTTTTCCTCCCCCCTTTCTGTTTCTTCCTTCCATCCCCCCCCCCTCCCTCTTCCCCCTTCCCCTCCTCAACAACCCCCCCATCCCTACCAGCCCCTTCCTTTCTCTTCTTTCCTTCCTTTCACTGTTTGCCCCCCCTTCCCTTCTTTCCCTAGGTCTATATATATATAGCCATATTCTTATTGCAACACAGTTCTGACTGTGCCTCTGGCTTTGGACTCTCGGGTAAGCGACTGTGCGCTTATCTTGCTTTTTACTATGTGCTCAGCCGAATTTCATGAAAACATTGTTTATTGATACATGTTCGATTTAAACATGTATCTGTATGTTCAGAATAATTACTATTTCTATTCATATACTGTTACTTAAATATGTTATTTACCTTGTAGATGTATCCTCCTGATGAAGCGGTCCTTTGATCGTGAAACATGTAGAGAATTATATACTCTGTGAGGACTTTTCAAACCTCAAATCCATCCAGAAGTCTACAAGTGTTCATATACTGTATTGATATCTTCTCTGTTTTTATATATTGATTTTTTTAAATCATGTTTAGTCTTTTATATGTATAAAAAATGTAATTTGGTTTATTCCAAAGTGTATTGTGCTTATCGGTACCGAGATAGTCCATTCTCTTTCCTCTCCTAGTGGAGAACATTTTTAGCAATTGTCTCCACTCCCCCTTTTACATACAATACTTGGATGATGATATCCATTTTTGGTTATTGTTTTTCCCCCACAATGGGATCTCAAGCCTGAGGCAAACTCCTTGTTCTTTGCTAGTTCATTTTAGGTGTATAAAGGTGGACACACACTATACATTCTGATTGTAAAAGCACTGTAAATTCTCCTTTAGATTTACCAAAACTATATAATAGCCAGATAGCTTACACACCAGATCCCTCTAAGAACTTAGCTAGGCAGTAGCCAGGCCGTTTTTCATTTGGTACCAATATATACAAAAGGGCACAGACATCATATATGCTTGGGAACTACAGGCCAGCCAGTCTAAATAATAAACTAAATTAAATAAACTAAACAAATGGTAAGCCTTTGGAGGGGATGATAAGAGACCATATTAAAGAATTTGCTAATGAAAACAGTATCATTAGTAGTAATTTGCATTGATTTATGAAAGATCATTCTTGCCAGACCAATCTGTTAACATTACATTAGAAAGTGAGCTGCCATCTAGATAAAAAGGGGCCCATGGATGTGGTGTATATTGATTTTGCAAAAGAACTTGATACAGTTCAGCATACAGGGGTGTGTCCAAAGGGTAGTGATAAATACTGTGGGCCAGATCCACAGAAGAATTACGCCGGCGTATCTATTGATACGCCACGTAATTTCAAAGTTCCCGCGTCGTATCTTTGTTTTGTATCTACAAAACAAGATACGACTGCATCTGGGCTCGATCCGACTGGCTTTCATCTTAGTACGCCGTCGGATCGTAGGTACATTTTTCCACCGGCCGCTAGGTGGCGTTTCCGTTGAATTCTGCGTCGAGAATGCAAATTAGCTATATACGGCAATCCACGAAAGTACGTCCGGCCAGCGCATTTTTTTACGTCGTTTCCGTAAGGCTTTTTTTGGCGTATAGTTACCCCTGCTATATGAGGAGTATCATATGTAAAGTATGGCCATAGTTTCCGCGTCGAATTTTGAATTTTTTACGTTGTTTGCGTAAGTCGTTCGCGAATAGGGATTTACGTAGAATGACGTCATCGTCGTAAACATTGGCTTGTTCTGGTTTATTTTCGAGCATGCGCACTGGGATACCCCCACGGACGGCGCATGCGCCGTTTAAAAAAAACGTCATTTACGTCGGGTCACGACGTATTAACATAAAACACGCCCCCATCACATACATTTGAATTGCGCGCCCTTACGCCGCCAAAGTTACACTACGCCGCTGTAACTTACGGCGCAAATTCTTTGAGGATAAGGAACTAAGGAAAATGCGCTGTAAGTTACGACGGCGTAGTGTATCAGAGATACGCTACGCCGGACGTAGGAATGCGTTGCGCTACGAGGATCTGGCCCTGTGTACTTAAAATGGTCTTGGGGGTAGGTGGGCAAACCCAAGGCTCGGTCCTTGGTCCAATTCTGTTTAATTTATTCATAAATTATATAGAGATTGGCTCAATCGCATTGTTTGCTGATGATCAATAACATCACAGCAGGATATAGAAACTTTACGAAAAGACCTGACTAAAATAAAGGAGATACGCCGTCGTAACTCCTTTGTGAATCCGGGCCGATATGTTTGTTATTAAAAAAAACTTGAACCTTTAATATCACTTTAAACGTATTCTCCCTGAAGAAGAGGAGATATGATATTGATATAAAAATACCTCAATGGTGATTCTAGCAAAGGGAAACAGATATTCCATTTTAGGGAGCTTAAGAAGACATGCGGCCACTGAAATTGGTGAAGCAGTTTAACCCAACAGCGTAGGGGGGCTCTTTACTGTCAAAGTGGTAAAAATTTTGAACTCCCTTCCACAATTGGTGATGTTAGTGGGAAGTGTTTATAGTTTTCTTGGATGAGCATCCTGGCGAATGCAATGTACAGGGATATGGAAAATGGTATTGACATAAAAACACACATCCACAAGGATGCAATCTCCTGAAAGGGAAAAGCAGGTGCAGGGTGAGTGTTAATGAGGCCGACTGCTTCCTCACTCTAACGGTTTTCATGTTCTAAGGACATATACCAGGTAGTAATGTCCACAAAGGGGAACAACTGAGGTGGAAAGTGGATTAGAAGATCTTGGTCCCAAAAGAGGGACAGTACCTGCAAATCAGAGACAGCTGGGAGCTATGCTTTCACAAAGGAAATTTCACTACATTCCTACCAGCACACCTTTTGGCCTTTCCCCTTTATCACTCCCCCAACATACAACTCCAACATCTCCCTAGTTACTATTAATGCCTTTTTGTAGGATTTGTCATTGTTTCTTACAATTTTTGATTGCCACTAAAGCTTTTGCAACTTTAAAAAAAGATGAAACAAAAAGTGTAAAGTTCTATGTCGAAAAGGTGCAGGAGCATCTTTCTTGTGTTTGTCTTGTATAGGGCAGCCCATACACTTTAATATCTTATGTGTATCACAAAAAGCGTTTTTTTTTTTTTTAAATGCCGTGAATGGGGTCTAAGCCTTGAAAGGTTTCAATAATTGCGCTATGTGACAGCTGTGTTAGCACATGAGCATTTGACCTGAGCAATAATCCCCAGAAGAGAATGCTTCAACAAATATAACCCGCACTAGTTAGTGTGAGGTAGGTCTTAAAAAGACAACAAGAATGCTCTATATATTAAAATGTAGCCCTAGATGTTGCACTCTTTGACCAATCGCCCATTGTTTACTGACTAGTGTTGCATCTGAGACAGATAGTTGTTTGTACATAGTACAGTGGCACATCTATGTGTATCAGTACCCCAAAAACCAAACCAAACTACCGGTATTTTCTGTATGCAGACATTGCATCATTTCATGTTTTGCACACTATGTGGACTCTTGAAAGGATTACCATTCATATCTAATGGTGATGCTTAACCACTTCAATACCGGGCAATTTACCCCCTTCCTGCCTAGGCCATTTTTCAGCTTTCAGCACTTTAACACTTTGAATGACAACTGCACGGTCATGCAACACTGTACCCAAAATAAATTGTTATAATTTATTTTTCACACAATTAGAGGTTTCTGTTGGTGGTATTTAGTCACCACTGTTTTTATTTTATATATATACACATATATGCTAAATACACACAAAAAAAGACTGAAATCTTGAAAAAATAAGCCTTTTTCTTAGTTTCTGTCATAAGATTTTGCAAATAACTAACCTTTCTTTATAAATTTAGGTCAAAATGTATTCTGCTACGGTTGGTTAAAAAAAATTGGGTGAAAATGACCTAAATCAGTGTTTATTATTTAGAGTATAGGAAAGTTAGAGTCCCTAAACTATAGTATACACAGTACTGTATATAAAAATGTATTAATCCTGATGTACTGATGGCCTATGTAATTTTTTGAAGCATAAAATGTCAGGACAGTACAAATATCCCCCAAATTACCCCTTTTTGGAAAGTAGATAGTCTAAGGTATTTAGTAAAAGGCATTGTGAGTTTTTTGAAGTTGCAATTTTAGGGGCAATTTTTTGGGAAAATGAAGAAATAAAAAAAAGACACAATTTTTTTTGTTTACATAGTGTCACCAGTGCAGTACAGCATCATCATATTGCTGGTGTGGCTGTGATTAGGGACACTGACTGGTGTGGGTTTTTTTTAATACACTGTGACCACAGCAATACAATGTTACCATAATAACATTGTACTTTTCTTTTTTTTCACTTTATGATTGCTTATATCAATGAATTTCATTGGCATAAGTAACCATTTTTACTGAATGAAACTGATTCATTCAGTACCTTTTGTTGTGATCAGCTGTGAATGGTCAAAGCTAATCACATGGTACAGATGGGCTGTGATTGGCCCTGTCTACACCATGTGATCACTGTTAACAATCACAGCTAGCAACACAATTTTATACAATGGATGGCATGAAAGGAAGCCATCTATCGTTTACAATTGTTATGTGTTCTGCTGTGATTGGTCACAGGGATCACATGATACTGGCAGCAGGCTGATATAGTGATCAGTCATTGGCTTTGTCCGATGGACACAGCTGGTGACAGATTATGACGATGGATGGCCCCAAGGCTAAGCGAGCAGTGCCTTCTGAGAGGACACCATATAATTTCCACTCAGAAGGACGAAAGGTCTGCCTCGCAGTCAGTCCTTTATAGGCCAGGTTGGAAGGTGTTAAAGTGGAACTAAACCCTCCTATCCTTTACAGTCAAGGAAGCTGCAATCTTAACCTCTTTATGATCTGCAGCTGTCATGGTGCTGCATATGTGATGAGTTATTATAACACCAGGCATTTGATGACTTGGCAGTTTGGTGAACAAAAGAACAAGCACTCATGACAGTTATCATTCATGACACGCCTTGAATTAATTGTTTTGATAAATAGTGAAATTGATCAGTTTACCTCCACTTTGTTATTAGAAATGTCATGAATATATATATATGTCAACTGTCTGTGGTTTAAACAACCATAAATGCTGCCTGGATTTCAATGTGATTGGCATCAGGGCACTGCAAAGCAATAGGTTTTGGATCTTGGTTAAAGTTATTCTTGGGACATACTATTTTATTTAAAAAAAAACAAAAAAAAAACATTATTATAACCTAAGCCAATATTGACTTTATTAACGATGTCCCAATGAAACACACTTGGGAATGAGATCCTATACCAGTACAGAAAATAAATGATTCTTTCTAAGCTGTAATTAAAACATATTTTTACAATAGTCTATAAATATATGTATATGTATTCTGCCATAAGAAGTCAAGGGTCTATTTAGTCACTTTTAACATACTACTGCAGTGTTGCTCAGTTGTAGAGATGGGCCAAACACTCCCGAACAGGGGAAAAGTTCTGACCCGAACGGTAAACCCCAATGAAGTCTATGGGAGTAGAATAGGAAAAGTCTAAAGTGCCAATTTTGAAGGCTTACATGCAAGTAATTGGCCATAAAAGGGGTATGGGGGTCCAGGTACTGCCCTAGGGGACATGTATCAATGCAATTTTTTTTTCAAAACAATCGTTTTTCAGGAGCAATGATTTTAATAATGCTTAAAGTGCAACAATATTCCTTTAAATATAGTGCCTGTGGGTCCCCTTAGTCTGCCTGCAAAGTGGCACATATGTAGCATGCATAGAACATGCTGCACCAAAAATTTAATTTCTAAAGTCATTAAACTAGTCACATCACATTTGGGTCTAGTATGGATTTTAAGGTGAACCCCACACCAACATTTTTTTTCCAAATGACGTGGGGGTCCCCCCAAAATCCATACCAGACCATTATTCTAACATGCAGCCTGGCAGGTGAGAAACGGGGGGCATGAGCGAGTACCCCCCCTACTGACCCATACCAGGCCACATGCCCTCAACATGGGGGGTGCTTTGGGGCAGTGAGGGCTCTACTGATAGGGAGAAGGGTCTCTTCCCCCACAACCGTGGGCTGCGGTTGTGGGGGGCCTGTGGGAAGGGGGCTTCTCGGAATCTGAAAGACACCTTTAAGAAGGGGGCTCCTAGATCCCACCCCCCAAAAAAAGGTTGAAAAGTAATAAAAGCACAGTTTTTGACAATTCCCTTATTTAAAAAAAAACTGTGTCCCTCGATGTAAATCCATCATCAATCACGCTTCCAGCCACACCTGAAAAAAAAAAATGCTCTCCACTCATTAAGGCCCGACCACCAAATGCCTCTTCCGCCATTTGGCAGTTCTTATATAGGTAAAGGTGGGACCACCTGGCGATGTGACCTGTGATGTCATGGACCCTTCGGGTCTGGCATGTACTTGGGGGATACCCCACGCCATTTTATTTTACTATTTACTAGCAAGTGTTTTTTTTTTATTCAGCTGTCAACAGGGAAGCCCATTGACAGCTGATGACTCATGGGTTGTAAAGGATGCCGCGGCCGGCTTCCCGGCCCCACTCCTTAACAACCAGCTTTTACTGTGCACTGATTGGGCAAAGCTTTGCCCAATCAGGGGGCAGAATGCACTGTGCCACGTGCAATGCATTGCAGGGAGTTCGGCAGAGCGAACACCCGCTGAACACCCTGCAAATTCGGATGTTCCCCGAATGGGGTGAACAGCCAATGTTTGGCCCAAACTCATGCTCAGGCCAAACTGTTTGCCCTACTCTACTCAATTGTATTTAAAACAACTAGTTTTATTACTAATGTCTGGTGAAAGATTATTTTTATATTATTATAGCTTTTGTGCAACAGTCTATTTGAGGAACAAATATGCTTTAAAACACCAAAAAGTTACACAACAACATTTTCAGCTAGTGCGCCCACATAGTTTTCTGTGTGTTCAAACAAAAGATGTCTTCATTGTTTACACTATGGAAAACTTGTATTCAATGGATTACCCTGGGAGAATAGGTCTTACCCAGGCTAGGTTTCTAAAAATAAGTGAAACACCCTGTGATTGTATATCTTATGGATAAGAAATAAAACATAATGGATGAAATTTAGCTGAAATACTTAGCCACAGAACATGAAAGGTCAACTGAAAGGGCAGGCGAGAATCTGCTGTGCATATGTGTATAGGATGTACAACTACTCAAGTTCTGAATGGCAAGTCCAGCCTTAGGACAAGTTTTCCAAACTGAACACACTAGCCTAGCTTCATTAATAGAATATTCAAAGCATAGCATCTGCAAGATATCAGCAAAAACTGACTTAACCATTGCCTTTCTTTGAAAAGTATAGCCTTGACCTCTTTTTACATGGCTGTTTTCAACACGGCAGAGGGCTATTCACACATATATTACAGGTACACATTGTTTTAATGCATAACAGTTTATTTGTGATTTTAGGGCCTAATCCTCAAAAACCCGGCGCAGCGTAACTTTTGCCATTTAAGTTACACCGCCGCAAAATCTCTAACTAAGTGCCCGATCCACAAAGCACTTACCTAGAAATTTTGAGCGGTGTAACTTAAATCCGGCCGGCGCAAGGCGTTCCTAATTTAATGGGGCGAGTCCCATTTAAATTAGGCGCGCTCCCGCGCCGGACGTACTGCGCATGCTCCCGACGTCATTTTCCCGACGTGCTTTGCGCGGTTTTACGTTGCGCCGGGTATTGAGAATCGCGATGGGCGTAAAAAAAAAAAATACGAGTTGCGGCGGGAAAAAAAAAATTTAAAAAAAAAAAGACAGCGACGCGGGATAGAAGGGTCTACTTTTACAAGGCCTAAACAGTTTAGGCCGTGTAAAAGTAGCCCTAATATTGCGACGGCAAACTAATACTTACGGAGAATAAACGAAGCGTAAAAGCTTTGTGGATCTCCGTAAGTGCTAATTTGCATACCCGAAGCGGCATTTCGACGAGAAATGCCCCCAGCGGCGGATGCAGTACTGCATCCTAAGATCCGACAGTGTAAGTCCCTTACACATGTCGGATCTTCTCCCTATCTATGTGAAACTGATTCTGTGGATCAGTTCCATAGATAGAAACAGGGATACGACGGCGTATCAGTAGATACGCCGGTGTATCCCTTTTGAGGATCAGGCCCTTATATTACTTGCCCTTTAGGTTCCTTTTAATCCATGCAAACACATCGCTAATATATATATATATATATATATATATATATATATATATACATATATATGTGTGTGTGTGTGTGTGTGTGTGAATTTTTGTACCTGCCAAAGGTAAAAGCAAGTCCTGGGATTTACTGGCCTTTGCTAACCTGCACAGATATTGTATATTATTTTTGTTTAGATTTTCAACGTTTCTTGTCAGCTTTATATTACTCCATCCCGCTAATTAGGCTAATGAGTCAATAATTTCGAATTATCACTTTGCCGATTGTTGTTTGCCTAGAGTTCTGCTTAACACTATTTGGCTTTGACTATTTATGTCTTCCTTGGCTACTTCTATTCATCTCTGTGATCTCACTCTCAGCTAATGCAATATTCAGTGCCAGGGAAATTCAGGAAAATATTGCATTGTCTGCAGATAGTAAGGAATATAATGACAATGTTGCTGAGTAAGCAGCTCTTAGAACGGATTTTAACAGGAAAAATATTTTATATACTGATTTGCTGACACGTAACTTCAAAATAATTTTATAACTAACTTTTCATTTCCTAAAATAAAAAAAAAATACCTGCTTAGTGGAAACATATGATTTCATTAATATTACTATTCTGATATATGAACTAAAAAAGATAATAGAGTCACAAAATAAGTATGAAAGATGAAAACACATGTTGTACAATGCTATCTGCTTATCCAAAGTTCTAAAATGGAATGATTTATTGATGAGGATCACGCAGGCTGTTAAGGCTGCGGTAAAATTTAACATATGTTTTGAGCAATTATCCTTTTCAGCTCATCATTCCCTCCCCCAGCACATTCATAATAGGTTATTCTTATTTAAAACCCCAATACTTTAAGGTCTTGCAGCCAGAGCCAGACTTACCATTGGGCTTGACTGCGCCCAATAGGGGGCCCCGGGAGGAGGAAGCAGGAAGAGCCATGCAGCATGGGGGGAGGAAGCAGGAAGAGCCATGCAGTTGTGGATGAAGAGGTAAGAAGTCTGTCCAGCAGTAGCCCCCCCCTCCCCGCTCAACAATTACGATCACCACCCCCCACTCAGCTACTGTGAACAGCCCCCTCGCTCTCAACAACTTTGATTGCCCCCCCGCTCAACAACTTTGAATGAACCCCCCCTGCTCAACAACCATGATCGCGGCAACCCCCCCCCCACTCAACAACTTCAATCAACACTCAAGCCCAGGGCCCCCCACCACCCTAAGTCCTGCCCTACTTGCAGGCTTCTGCCTATTATCCTAAGAATGCTGCAGAATGATTCCCATACATGCACAGCACAGCTCCACAAAGCTTAGAGACAGACTTGGCTTCTGCAGGCTCCCTCCAGGCTGTAAGACCCGTCCCTGCAGTATCTTCTCTCCTATGCCCCAACAGTCACAGGTCCTCTGATGTCATCAAGTCCAATGCGGAGTCCATAGCTTTGCATTAAACATAAAGGGCCAGATTCACAAAGGACTTACCACGGCGTATCTCCATGTACGCCGTCGTAAGTCCGAAAGTGCGCCGTCGTATCTATGCGACTGATTCATAGAATCAGATACGCCTCACTGTTGCCAAGATACGACCGACATAAGTCTCCTAAGCCGTTGTATCTTGGGTGCATATTTACGCTGGCCGCCAGGGGCGCTTCCGTAGATTTCCACGTTGAATATGCAAATGAGCTATATGCGCCGATTCACGAGCATACTTGCGCCCGGCGTATTAATATACGCTGTTTACGTAAGGCGTACAACCGGCGTAACTTTATCCCTCATAAAGCAGGGGTAAGTCATGTTAAGGTATGGACGTCGGAAACGTCGGAACAGCGTCATATTTTACGTCGTTTGCGTAGGTCGTACGTGAATGGGGATGGGTGTAGGTTACGTTCACGTCGACTAAGCATTGAGCCGGCGTAACTTAGGGAGAAAATTCGACGTGATACTGAGCATGTGCGCTCATGCGCCGTTCGTTAGGCGCGTCATTTACGTGGGGTCACGATTCATTTCCAAGGCTAAGCGAGCAGCGCCTTCTGAGCCTTGGCCCAAAGACACCGATGATAAGTCAACTGTTGGAGTATTGGGTAGTAGAAAAAATAGCTGGCTGCTGGATGCTCGAGTACGTAAACTGCTTTTTGCACACTTGCACTCCCACTTTAAGGGAGCACTTTTAATTTTTCTGGAAATGGTCTTTAACTGATATCAAAATAAAAAGCCTTAAAGTGGTTGTAAACCCTTACCTATACCCAGTGAAATGACTGGCCTCAGGTGATACACAAAGGTGAAACAAATCGTCCTACATAAGTTGTAACTGTGTATTTGCAGCCATTTGTCCTGTACATCCTTGTAAGAATTTAGAGATCAAAAGGATTTTTACAGGCTCGCGAAGCAGGGGGTGGAGAGCTGCAGTTAGTGCTCTAAGAACTGATTGAAGTGAGGGGACACCCCTCTCTCTTCTTTCTCACAGCACATAGGAACAGAGCTGAGGCTGTCAATCAGCTGGCGATCCCTCCCCTGTCACCATTTGAGCTCTTGGTGTCAGGAAAAATCATCAGAAGTGACTTATGCAGAACAGAGGAACTAGACAGCAGACAGAAATAACACTTAGTGCTTTGAAGAGAGGCAAGTAAACACTATAGAAAATGTGAATATAGTGAATGAATAAACAATCAAATCTATAAACAAAAGTCTAAGGCCTCGTACAGACGACCAGACATGTCCGATGAAACTGGTCCGCGGACCGTTTTCATCGGACATGTCCGCTGGGATCATTTGGTCTGATGTGTGTACATACGCGGTGACGTGGCGGTGACGTGGCGGCGACGTGGCTGCGACGATGATGCCGGGACGTGCGCGCACCAGGAAGTTCAATGCTTCCAAGCATGCGTCGAATCACTTTGACGCATGCGTGGGATTTTGGCCCAGCGGACATGTCCGATGAATCGTACTGACCATCGGACATGTCCGACGGACAGTCTTCCAGCGGACAAGTTTCTTAGCATGCTAAGAAACTTTTGTCCGCTGGAAACCTGTCCGCTAGGCCGAGAAACTGTCCGGTCGGCCCTACACACGACTAAACATGTCTGCGGAAACTTTTTTTTTTATATAATTCAATGGAAATAAGATGTGAAAAAAGTAAGTAGGAAGTCCATTCCTTTTGTGAAAAAGTCCAATTCCAAACTAATTGAGGAAGGGAAAAAATAAAACTGTGTTGAAAGAAGGCAATAATTGAGATGACAAGGGAAGATGAAAGGGAAGTGCTACGCACTGATGTCACTACCTGCTCACGTGACCCCGCTTGCATGGGTGTACGATTGGAATACTTTTTATGCCAGCTTTTTTTAATGTTTGAATATTTTTTAACATGGAATAAATTATCCATCATCTTGGAGGTAATACACTATCCGAGTTTTTATTTCTTCATCACTGCATTCCCAATCGGAGAAGCATTTGGCCCCTGCAGAGATTAGGAGATCCTGTCTTTCTAACATATAGAGGAAGTTACCAGAGGCTAAGGAGGTGGTCAAAGACTGGTCCAGTGACATCTTGGGATCATCACAAGACCCTGCAGAGGGTTGTATCTGCATGCGCTGTAGACCTTGCCACTAGCGGAGGTCCATCTTATCTGGTAAGGTTGCCCACCTCTGTGTTTTGTTTGCCCCCACAGGGTTTTCATTCATTATATTTAGCGTGACTTTCTATCCTCTTACATTTTGTTTTTGCATGGTTTCACATGTTTTATATATGTCGCAGCTTGGCTTTTATAAGCTATTTTATTTTTATTTTTTTATTTTCATTAGCGCAGTATTCCCCTTACCACTTGTATTTTGACAAGCTTTTTAACCACTTCCCTACCGGGCCTATTTTGGCACTTCTCTCCTTCATGTAAAAATCATAATTTTATTGCTAGAAAATTACTCGGAACCCCCAAACACACACACACACACATATATATATATATATATATATATATATATATATATATATATATATATATATATATATATATATATATATATATATATATATATATATATATATTTTAGCAGGGAATAAAGTGGCGGTCATTGCATTTTTCATTGCATTTTTCATTGCATTTTTCAAATGCCTTTTTTTTGGAAACGTTTCATGAATTAAAAAATAATAAAACAGTAAAGTTAGCCCAATTTTTTTGTATAATGTGAAAGATGATGTTACGCTCAGTAAATAGATACCCAACTTAAAATTGCACACTCTTATGGAATGGCGCCAAACTTCGGTACATACAAATCTCCATAGGCGACGCTTACATTTTTTTTACAGGTTACCGGTTTAGAGTTACAAAGGAGTTCTAGCGCTAGGATTATTGCTCTCGCTCTAACGCACATACCTCACATGTGTGGTTTGAACGGCATTTACATATGTGGGCAAAATTACATGCGCGTGTTCGCTTCTGAGCGCGAGCTACTGGGGACAGGGGCATTTTTATTATTATTATTTTTTTTAACCAATTTTTTTTTATTTTTACACTTTTTTTTTTTTTTGATCACTTTTATTCCTATAACAAGGAATGTAAATGTAGCACTACCCCCAATGGAGCTGCTGGTTACATACACACCATCACTTTATGTGATGAAAAAAAACGACATTTTTAAAAACGTCAATTTAAATGACCATGTGTGGGGGAAAACGTTGTTTTATGTCTTGTGAAAAACGACCAAAAAAAATTGAAGCATTCAATTTTATGTGTCGTTTTTCAAAACGTCGTTTTTTGTTTCACAAAAATTGACCGTGTGTAGCAAAAAACGACGTTTAAAACTACGTTTTTAAACCCGCGCATGCCCAGAAGCTAGTTATGAAGCGAGCTTCAATGGAAAAAAGTGGTGAACGTAACCTCGCTTTGCTAGAGCATTGTGAAAAAACGATGGTGTGTAGGCAACTTCGTCTTTAAAAATTGAAGTTTCAAAAACGTCGTTTTTTACTTCACAGAAAATGTCTTTTTTTTTCATCACATAAAGTGATGGTGTGTACGCGGCATTAAGCTTCTTTGTCAGGTTAGGGAAGTCGATAATAAATGCAATGTCCAGACAGATGTAAAATCTTCAACAATTTGGTTTTATTTTCACTGCAGGGTAACTTGAAGAAGAGAAGGTAGAAAGGAGGAGAAGAGTAGGGGAAGGTTCAGGCACACAGTACAGAATGCTCAAAAATAGTCAATCAGTCTCCACTCGCAACTATTGAGTGGGTATTGCTCACTCGGATAGTCCTCTCTTACATGGCCTAGCAGCCGGAATGATGCACAAGCTAAGGTCCAGACAATCTCTGCCACAGACCTTTTGGATGAACGATCTCTGCCACAGACCTTTTGGATGAACTTGGATGCATCCAGGAATCCTCTGCCACAGGATTTTAAAGTCCCGAACCTCCAGCCGAACTGGCAAACTGCAGGGCTTTCAACGTAGTGGATCCCTCCTTAATCAGGTCACCAGGCCTCACCCGAGACACTATCACTTTGCCGGTCTCCTCCAGGGCATGTCCTTCCCCGGTTTCCTTCATTAAGACCGCTTCCTCCCTTGTGGACAGACAGCTTGGCATCCCCTCTTAGGATTGTAGGCCCCAGCCAGCATAGCTGGGCTGGGCCTACTCAACAGCAAAGCAACCCCGGGCCAACATGGCCCCGAGGTCAGATTCAAACACATGCACCTCGCGCCAGGAGGGCCACGAGGCGAAGGACCCTGATCAATGGCATCTGCCCCTTAAGTATTCCCTCCCAGCATACACAGCAGGGTCACCACTCCCACTGTACTGCTGCCGAAAAGAGACAGCGTAGGGGCAGCGACACAACCCCAGTCACCTGCCCTCCATCTACTCATCAGTATTTATTTGCCTCTATTGAGTAGACTTAAAAAGTTTTGTTAGGACTGCAGAATGCAGAGAGCCGTGGCGAGGCCTGCAGCTTAACCATGTATTTGCAAATGCGTGCAACCAATCCTCTGTTTTTAATGCACACAGTTAGACAGTTGAATTTGGCTTGCTGTTTGGGTGGTAAGTGTGAGCCTGGTTATTACGTATACAACTTTATTTATACTTACTGTTTGCTTAAAAACACATGTCATTCAAAGTCCCAAAAACTCCCCCTTCTTTTATCCAACAGGGATGGAGGCGTATGTTTTTCATATGCCTCATTTAACCACTTCATTACTGGGCACTTAAACCCCCTTCGTGCCCAGACCAATTTTCAGCTTTCAGCGCTGACGCATTTTGAATGACAATTGCGCGGTCATACAACACTGTACCCAAATTATATTTTTATAATTTTTTTCCCACAAATAGAGCTTTCTTTTGGTGGTATTTGATCATCTCTGCGATTTTTATTTTTTGCGCTATAAACAAAAAAATACATTTTGAAAAAAAACACAATATTTTTTACTTTTTGTTATAATAATATCCCAATTTTTAAAAGAAAAATAAAAAAAATCCCTCGGTTTAGGCCGATACGTATTCTTCTACATATTTTTGTTAAAAAAAATCGCAATAAGCTTATAGTGATTGGTTTGCGCAAAAGTTATAGCGCCTACAAAATAGGGGATAGATTTATGATTTTTTTTACTAGTAATGGCAGCGATCTGCGATTTTTTTTGTCAGGTCTGCGATATTGCGGCGAACGTATCGGACACTTTTGACACAATTTTGGGACCATTCACATTTATACAGCGATCAGTGCTATAAAAATGCACTAATTACTGTATAAATGTGACTGGCAGGGAAGGGGTTAACACTAGGGGGTGAGGAAGGGGTTAAATGTATTCCCTGGGTGTGTTCTAACTGTGTGGGGGGAGGGGACTGACTGGGGGAGGTGACCGATGCTGTGTCCCTATGTACAAGGGACACAGATCGGTCTCCTCTCTCCCTGACAGGACGTGGAGCTCTGTGTTTACACACAGAGCTCCACGTCCCTGCTGTCACCGCCGATTGCGGGTACCTGGCGGACATAGCGACCGCCAGGCACACGCATCAGCTCCCCAGCAATGCGCCGGGCACAGTGTTTCCCCGCTGCGCACCCCCAGCGGCGCGCAGGGGGAATGTAAACAAAAGCACTTGAGAGCCGCGCTGTGGACGTCTTTCGTCCATAGCGCGGATCCCAAGTGGTTAAAGTCCCAAACCTAGTTTTCTTTATCCGAGAAGAGACACCCAACACACCATGGTACACCTGCGTTTCAACAGGGGCCTGTAGTGGCAACGCCACCTGCAGGCAACAAGGGAAAACTACCAAGTAGTACCACAGCCAGAACAGAGGCAAATTTGTATTAATCAAACAGGTCTGGGCCCAACTATTGGCCCAGACATCCCTTAAATTTGAAATGGCGCCCCCTAAATTTGGAATGGGCGCTACATAAACATGCCTTGTAATAGGATTATATTGTGACAGATCCTCTTTATGGAGAGATGCGGGGTCAATAAGACCCCGCATCTCTCCTTCAGGCTGATAAGCATTAGATCGGGAAAAAAATCACCGATCTCATGCATTCAGCCGCAATTGCGGCTTTGTTTACTTCCGGGTACCCGGGCGTGACGTCATAACGTCGTGCCCGGGCCTCCGAGGGTCATAGAGAGATGATCACCCTAAATCTCTATCCTCCTCATTTGGCGCCAGCCGATTCGTTCTCCGGGCCCCCGACGGCATGGGAGAGCCCGGAGAAGCACTGAATGGCGACCGGAGGGGGGACTGCCACTATGATTGTTCTTATCGTGCACAGAATCGTTGGCTGCAAAGAAGGATATCTGAATGATGCCTGTAGCCCCCCAAAGTCCAGGATGTCATATGACTTCCTACGGTAGGGAAGTGGTTAAAGAGGAACTGCAGTCTGCTTACATACTTTGAAATAAAAACATCTTTGCCATTCTGAAGCTTCCCTCCAACCACTTTGCATATTGTTTTATACATACTGTGATTCTGTACTTGCCAAATATGCTACAGAAATCGCCCTCCACTGAGTCTGATTGCAATCATTTTTACTGTGGGCAGCTGAAGCTGCAGCCTGTTCACTTCCTGGATTTACACAGACACATAGAGGCACACCTCCAGCTCTGCAGCTCTCATTGGCCCTCTTATGACTTATCCCCCCTTCCTTCCTGGCAAACTCTCACGAGAGAGAGAGAGAGGGCTGTGTATGATGTCATAAGCCTAGGCTTTTTACCAGATGAGAAACAGGAAGTGGGTTGTATAATTACTGGCAGAAAAAAAAATGTTTTACTATGCAAAGTTAAAACAACAAGGGCAGAAGATTTAGTAGATGGGAAGTTTAAAAAAATTACTGAAGGTCCGCTTTATTTGCAGGACACAAACGATTTAAAATTCTCCTAGTAGCATTTGTTGTCTATGTATAGAAGAGAAGTGATTTGCCTGAGATTTTGCAAACGTCTTACTATGTGTGTTTATTGAGAATACTGGCCTACTTTCACAAATAGTATTATCATGATTAGGCTTGGGGAGGACAACTATAGAAACTAGGAACATATCCAAAGAATGCATGTCATGACATCGTAGGATAGAGATTTAAAAGCTGATAAGTTGCAAGACAAGTTCAACTTTAGTAATTTTTATCCATTTAGAAAAGCTAGGAGAAGCAGTAATGAAAAATGGAATTATCTCACTGATATATACATATCATACAACACTAGGGGGCACAAGTATATTTCTTTCCCTGTCTGACATTTGAATTAGCTTGATCTGCACAATGTATATGTTCCAGATACAGTATAAAATTGTATCACAGATCAAAGTTGTCCTGCATTTAATTTAAACAGGGTAAAAGATTCGATTTTTTTTAGTTTTGTATCAATATACCTAGCGCACGGCAAAATAATGTGCTTAGTTTGTGGAATTATTTTTAAGAAAATACTTTGTAGCCAGAGTCAGCACATTCTAAGCTGGAGATACAGAAATTGCTGAAGAATTAGACACTAACCTGACAGCTGAAACACAGAGCACAAAACCTTGTAAATGGTGGACTGACTTCATCCCATTTACAATTCAAATTACAGAGAGCTGACTGTAAGGGCTAAAGCTGCAGAAAAAAAAATGTTTATCTGAGTCTTTTTTTTAACTGCCACATAATATTTTTATATTTTTCAGGAATTAATTAGAGCTGTACTAACAATCTTACAATACTCCTTTCATTTGGCCAAGCTAAGACAGCCATTTTGTCAAATATACTGTACAAATATTAATATTGGACAAAAACACTAAAGTACTTAAAGTTCTACTCCCAATTAGCAACCAGCATATAACATTAACCATAAGTATATAGATGCACACCAATATGGAAATAAAACAAGCTTTATAAAAGAAAAAAAAATTATAATAGTACATACAGTACATCCAATGAACAAACAGGTATTATCAGCAGTGGCGGCTCGTCCATAGAGGGTGTCCGGCCCATTGATCTACATATCAGTGGCACCAAACTATAGATTCCAATGCAGCAGGGTGTTTTTTTGAAGCACCTGATTAGAGCCAGAGGCTCTTATAGGCTTCATAAAAGGGTCAGCTCAGAGCGCAGAAGAGTGTGCTCCGAAATCACCCACTTTTGTGACAATAAGCAAATTAATTTTTAGTATTATCACAATAACGTTCCTCCCGGCCAATCAGGAGGCAGGTCTGTGAGACCTGTTTCCCAACTGTCCAAAGCATCAGGCGATCCAATTGGATGCCTAGCACTTTGGCGGAAGAGGAGACACACGGCAGAGGAAGCTGGAGCTGCGGACACCATAGCTGCCGCGGACGGTGCCCGCACTCCAGGAGAGCACACCACAGCCCTGCCACACGAACGGGTAAGTGCTGGACCGCCCACGAGTGGGGGTTTGTTTATTTGCCACCCCCCCAAAAGAAGAACCCACCAGCCGCCACTGATTATCAGCAAGGGGCCTAACAAGAGTCCTAGTGGAATTGTGCACATATACACAGATATGGATAGTTGTAGCAGCACAGTTCAGTTGCAGGGGCCTCTGAGGATGATTTTGATGCAGCATTTGGGTCAGAGACCTGAAGGCAAGATCACTGGTAATAGGGAGATCCTGTTGTCCCATCTGCCTGGAACGCAGATTCTTGCCCACAGAAACTGTAGTATGACACTGGAACACAGAGTCAGCCTATCTACTCTGCTTCTTAGTCCCTAATAGTTTTAAATCTGTCATGCAACTGGAACTCCAACTCACAGAAGTGGCCATCAGATGCCTAGCTCTAGGCCAGGGGTCTTCAAACTACGGCCCTCCAGTTGTTCAGGAACTACAATTCCCATCATGCCTAGTCATGTCTGTGAATGTCAGAGTGTTACAATGCCTCATGGCATGTGTAGTTCTACAACAGCTGGAGGGCCGTAGTTTGAGGATCCCTGCTCTAGGCTATGCTGGTTATGGAGCCCTGAGCTAAAATGAGCTATAGAATCCTAAACCAGAAGATACAAGGTTAACTAAAATAACAGGCAAAAATGGGGTACCCAACTTCTACTGTCTACTTTATTGCTGCTAGCCCAACAATGTTTGAGGAAAGGAACTCCCAAGAGCCTATATGCAGTAGCTGCATATAGACCCTTGGGAGTTCCTTTCCTCTTTTTTCAAACTAAAATAACAGGGGCTGCATATTGCAATAAACAGGTTCACCTTCTAATATACTGGAAGGTAACCACTACACACACATAGTAGCGCAGATATAGCTATCTGGGCTGTGCATGTGAGATAATAACAGTAGGACAGAGAAAAGTCTGTCACAAGGATTCATAACCACACTCAAGAAGCTATGGGCAGCTGATGTTTAACTGTCAGGAAAGGTTCCTCCCGCTGGTGATACTGCCTGGTATTTGGCGTGCAGTAATGTGGTCCACCACCAGGTGTCTCCTGGCAGTCTGGAACTTCCAGGGGAGCTCTCCCCTGGTGGTATTATGTGATCCTTGGGCTGCAGTACTGGTGTCCACCAGCGGGGAGTTCTTGGCAGTGTGGGGCCGACATCTCCTGCGATCAGGTGTCACCTGAGCCTGATTGCAGGAGATGTGTATAAATACCTGGCAGTGACAATTAGACCTTGCCTTGATATCTTTCTTGCGCCCTAACCTGAAACCTGTACCTGAACCTGAAATCCTGTTATCCTGTACCCTGTACTCTGTGCTCTGTACCTATACCTGTTCCCCCTGTGATCCATCCATCCCCTCCTTGTCCTGTTTGTGCTCCCTTTCCCCAGCTGCTGACCTCCCGTTGATGATCCTGGCCTGGCCCTGTTGTGATTCCGGTTTGTCCTTATTACTTGTACATATTAGTCTATTACTGTTTTTATTTGTGGTTTCTGTTGGTGTTGGTTGGAGTGTTTTTGGAGGTTGTTATTTTAATATATTATTTCACTATCCCTAATAAACCATATTTTCACTTAAAACACGTCTGGGTTCCCTCTGTTGCAGTCCACACAGTTCTGATCACATCTGATTCATGACATCAACTATTAGAACATATGAACACTTGCCTAATAGTCTCTGCTTTTGGTCTGGGTGAAATACAGTAGCAACATTAGCATCTTTGTGTAAGGTCATGAGGTTCAGTTCTTTGTATGCTTCCTGGAACCTCCTTTGTTTTAAAACATCAGTCTTCTAGTCAGGGTTTCTTTAGCCAACTAACTCTGTAATAATTACAAGCAAAATCTATTTACAAATACAGACAGCAGAGGGCAGCAGACCCCTACATTGTGAATGATTGGGAGGAAGGTAAATTTTCCCCAAAATGGGCTTTAAAATCAATCAATTTATTCAGCGCTGTATTCTAGGGAATAAACAGCAGTCCCACAAATCCTGACAGCAGTATTGTAATACTCTTGCTATTACAAGGCAATGTGAGACTCTATCTACTGCGCCCTAATTGCTGCTATGTATAAGTTTACAGTTAGAAGTTATTACAGCTGCACATGAAAAGATGACCACAGGACAGGAGTTGAAAGGGGAGCTGTGACAGGAAGATGCTGAAGGGCCTTTAAAATGTTAAAGCTGAAATTTAGGTATGACACTTTTTATATAGTTACAATGGTTCTGCTTGGACCAGTGGAGGTATACTTGTGCCATGTTTGTAGGATCAACCTTGAAGCTGGAAATCAATGTGGAAGCACCACTATTACAATGATTCCCACTATTTTCTAGACCCAATATGCTGCCCTACTGTGTTGTGAACACAGGAGGTTGCTCACTTAGGGCAGGTGTCATTCAGGGAATACTTTGCATTTTCCCATGAATCCAAAGCATCCTCTGATTGGACAAGGTGGAGAGTCAGGTAGGTGACATGGACAACTTCCCTTGTTCAGTACACGGCAAGGCAGCTGCTCGGTGCTGGACCTAGCAGCTACAGGCAATCACTCTAGTAGTGGTGCATACTACAGTGATTTCCAGCTTCCATAGCTTCTTCCAGGTATGACACATGCATACTTACATTGGTCCAAGCTGGACTAAAAACTGCCATACCTAAACTTCAACTTTATTGTATTAGTTAAGGTCCATGTTCACTCAAATTTGTAGGGCCACAACGATCTTTTCCTTTCTCCAAAATGTATTCCTGTGTTTTCACCTTGTCAAATATACATCGATGGAGGATAGAAGTGGCCAATTCAACACACATTACACATGCATGCTCCATTGTAGTGACCTTCAGAAAACGTTCCATGAGAAATGCCTTGCTACCATCCCTGGAGCACATACCGTATTTGCCGCTAAAATGTTGGTTTTGGGATATACTCGCTGTATAAGATGACACCCTTTCTACTAGTCATGCCTCACCTCACTGTGCCATTACATGCCTCACTGTGCCATTACATGCCAGACTGTGCCACCATTACATGCCAGACTGTGCCACTGCATGCCTCACTGTGCCATTACATGCCAGACTGTGCTATTACATGCCAGACTGTGCCACTACATGCCTCACTGCGCCATTACATACCAGACTGTGCCACCATTACATGCCAGACTCACTGTGCCCCATTACATGCCTCACTGTGCCACTACATGCCTCACTGTGCCATTACATGCCAGACTCACTGTGCCCCATTACATGCCTCACTATGCCACTGCATGTCTTGACGATCCCTTACCTTATCCTAAGACATGCAGTATCTGTCAGACCGCGGCCGTCCATTTTTTTAAAAGCCGGGCCTCCTCCTTCTGCTGTTCCGTGATAGGCAGAACATTCAGCTTCCCAGGAGACACTGTGTTCAGTGTTCGCCTATCACGGAGGCCCTCTCGTCCTCGGTCTCGGACGAGAGGGCCTCCGTGATAGGCGGAACACTGAACACAGTGTCTCCTGGAAAGCTGAGTGTTCCACCTATCACGGAACAGCAGAAGGAGGCGCGGCTTTTGAAAAATGGACGGCCGCGGTCTGCATGTTAGGTTACCGGCATATAAGATGACCCCCGACTTTTAAGAAGAATTTCAGGGGTTAAAAAGTCGTCTTATATGCTGGAAAATACAGTATTCGAATATCAAAATGCCTTGATGAGTACCGTATTTATCGGCGTATAACGTGCACTTTTTTCCCCTTAAGATCAGGGGAAAATCGTGGGTACGCGTTATACGCCGATCCCCGATTTCTGAGTGCCGCCGCCGACATATACCGAGTGCAGTACACTCGGGTACACTCAGCTGGGCTCGGCCATGCTTGGCTCCGCTCGCGGTCACGCCCTGTGCCGCCTTCTAGCCTTTATGCGAGAGGAGTCGAGCGTGGCCGAGCCCAGCTGAGTGTACCCGAGTGTACTGCACTCGGTATATGTCGGCGGCGGCGTTCAAAAACAGTGCGGGAGAAGCGGGGAGGACACCACGAATGCCGCAGACGGACGCTGGACCGGACAAGGCCGCCGATGAACGCCGGGCAACTGTAAGTAACTGTAACTGTAAATTGTCAGTATTTCTTTTTTTTCCTTAGGATTCCCCTCTAGGTTTGGGGTACGCGCTATATACCGGTGCGCGCTATAGGGCGATAAATACGGTAGATGTCAGTCTAGAGGAATTTTTGCAAATATTTGCATGCAGACTGCCTTAGGTAACACCCACTTGAAATGCTCCATAATTGAAAGAATTAAAGTCCAATGAATTAAAGTTGTGGGACAGAGACAGTAAGACAAGGTTGATAAGCAAGTGTAAGATGATGCTAGACATCCTCCAGCCAGGAAATGGAGCAGCTTTATCTGATTTGCTGCAGCTTCCAATGTACACTGTGAGAAGCTTACAATGTACAGTGAATTCACAGCAAGCTATTTCAGTACAGAAGAGGAGCCTGCACAACTGAGCAAAATGAAGGGAAGGCTGGAGTTCAACTTTAAGTGCTTTCTCTCAGAGAAAAAAATGTGAATGCATTTCTTCTAGTTGTTTCATTTTAATTCAGTGTAATAATATTCCTTGGTATGTGAGCAAATAGTAGGTCCTATTACATCAGCATGTGACAGGTGTTACATTTATCTATCTAAGACTGTGGCCTTTACAAGCTGGAAGTAAAGTAATGCTATGTTCCTGTCTGCAATGCCATGATTCAAAAAGACAAATAGTATTAACAGTTGCCCTGTGTGCTCCTAGTTTAAGACATGAGTTTGATTAATACACAGTAAAATCGTAGTTGCTGATAGCAAATCTCAGCTGCAATTTTTTACTTAGAATATCAGTGTATACTATTTAAAGCTCATAACTATATCTACTAGTTTCTTCTAAGCTATGTTTTTATGCAACTCTTATCTAAAATAATGTTGTTTATGTTGTTAGTTCATGCAAACTGACATTCCAACTTCTTGCAGGTTTTTAATATCCTCCAGGGGCTTGAGCAGCTAGATCTCTGCATATGACTTGTTAGCATTATGCATCTTCTCTAGTCATAATAAGGGGAGAATTCTTGTATTCTTATGCCGCGTACACACAACCGTTTTTCATGACGAGAAAAATGCCACTTTTTAAATTGGTCATTAAAAACGATTGTGTGTAGGCTCCAGAGCATTTTTCTCGATGTGAAAAATGGGCATTCAAAATTTAGAACACGCTCTAATTTTTCCCGTTGTTTTTCACATTGTGAAAAACGTTTGTGTGTAGGCTTTAACGATGGGAAAAAAACATGCATGCTCAGGAGCAAGTTATGAGGCGGGAGCGCTCGTTGTGGTAAAACTAGTCTTTTGTAATGGAGATAGCACATTCGTCACGCTGTAACAGACTGAAAAGCACGAAGACTGAAAAGCGCGAATCGTCTCTTACCAAACTTTTACTAACACAAAAATCAGCAAAAGCAGCCCAAAGGGTGGCGCCATCCGAATGGAACTTCCCCTTGATATTGAGCCGTCGTACGTGTTGTACGTCACCGCGCTATGCTCAAGCATGTTTTTTCACGATCGCGTGTATGCAAAGCAGGCTTGACAAGAATCACGTTGAGAAAAACGTTGTTTTTTCCATGACATTCAAAACGGTCGTGTGTATGCGGCATTAGAGAATAAATAAAAAAAATAGGGTGCCATTTTTTTTTAGTAGCGTTGGGAAATATGGTGGGCTAATTTCACTGCTCAAGAGAAATATGATAAGCCAGGGTGAGTTTTGGCATCAAGTTCCCCTTAAAATCTATGCCGGACCCAAAGTGCGTGGTTTCGATTTTGGGGAGACCCCACGCCATTTTTTTCAAATTTGGATGCGGAGTTCCTCTAAAAATCTATACCAAACCCAAAGGGCCTGCTATCGACTATTTTTTTTTTTGGGGGGGGGGGAGGTTGGCCCACACCAAATTTTGTTTAAAAAATAGTTTTTGTGGTGTTTGCTTCTTAATTTGGTGCTTAGAGAGAATTCACATTTGGGTGCCATATTTTAATGGTTTACCTAGTCCACAAAATAATTAAATTGGAGCAGGTTTTTTTTTTGTTTGTTTGTTTTTTTTTGTTTTTTTTTTCCCATTACACTTTCAACTCAAGGACTTGCATGTGTGCAATACCAAATAATTTTGTATGCAACTATATTTAATACAGATTTGAAGAGGTATGAATAGTTTGCACTTAGAAAATATGTATTTATAGTCTGAAAAAGTCAAATAAAGCAAAGAAAATCAACTTTTTATTTCAACATTAGCATAAACATTTGGTACATTAATGTACTTGGGTCAAAAAAACATAAAAGGCATGGAAGTGATGCTGCAGCTATGACAATATAGTTAAGGGCCCTGCTCAAAATAGCTTACAATCTTCAAGGGTAGGACACAAAAGATTTGACAAATTAAAAAATCACAATTAGAAAAGCAGGGATACAATTCAATCTAATAACAAGCATAACTAACCTTTTTAGAAATGTTAAGGCTGATTATAGTCCTTGCCCATTACAAACATATGACATGATTTGCAATAGTGGTGGAACCCTCCTATACATAAATACTACATTCAGACATAATGGCCCAGATTCACAGAGAGCAAGGTGCACATTACGCCGCCGTAGAGTAACCAATGTACGCTACGCCAATGCAGCGCAATGCATTCAGCAAGCCAGTGCTCCCAACGCTGCGCCAGCATGGCGTAGGATTCGAAGGCGTACGCCGGTGGAAGTGGGCGTGACCCATGCAAATGAGGTGTGACCCCATGCAAATGATGGGCTGAGCGCCAGACAGATATGTATCACGAACTGCGCATGTGCCGTGACGTGTAGGCATCCCCCTGCTCACAACCACGTCGGAACAACTGCCTAAACTAAGCCGGATCAATGCGTACGGCGTGAACGTAACCTACGCCCAGCCAGACACACGTCCAACGTAAAATACACCGGCTTGTGTTTCCTGGTGCAGACCTTTGCATGTCTGCTGCTGGGTTGCACCTCCTTTATGGGGAATAACTTTACGCCGGACGTACAACTTACGCGCACCTCGCGTAGCCAGGTTCGTGAATTGCCGTATTTCCCTCATTTGCATGTTTGAATGGCTAATCAATGGGAGCCGCACCATGCACCCAGCCTAAATGTGCGCCCACCCTACGCCGGCGTAAGCAAGCTACGTCGGCGGGGTGTAGCCTGGTTTTAGGCGCATATCTGTTTGTGGGTCTGGCGCACAGATACGACGACGCACATTTGCACTTACGTTGGCGTAACTTGTTATTCGTCGGCGTAAGTGCTTTGTGAATCTGGGCCATTGTATGTAAGGACCTGAATCAGGAGCTATGTTTAACAGCATAGGGATATCAGACAACTACTCTACATGAAGTGGCATGTGGTATGGGATTCGAGCCCAGACCCTCAGTGCTGCTAGGCAGAAGTGCTAGCCTGTTAGCCATTGTGCTGCCACATGTGGAACCCTACTATACAAAAATACTGCATTTCTTTGGACATATAGGTGGGGGAATTACATGTATTAATTAATTTAATTTAATTATTCTGTGATATTTGGTTGTCCTTGGTGTGTGAGTGTAGAGTGTTACCCTCTGAATTTTGGGAATGACATTTTTATTTCTGATGTTGGTACACATATCAAATTATGATCATTTGGAAATACTAAACACACAAAATTATGACTTTAAATTTGCATCAGCAATGGTATTGTTTGCGGTTTGTAAAGACACAGGTGTGAGTTTGGGTAAAGATTATTGTTAGATGGCCAGCAACAAATGAGAGACAGAGAAAAATATATTTTACCAAAACATGAAAACATTCCACATTCTAGCATTTCTAAAAACAAAATAGATGAAGAAGAAGCAACATTGTTGCAAGGACAACTTATTTGAGAGAAAGATACAGTTAAAGGAGTTGTAAAGGAAAAAAATTGTTTTGCTGAAATGACTGTTTACAGGGTATAGAGACATAATAGTTAACTGATTACTTTTAAAAACAATTAAAAATAGATAAAAATCAATCATATAATGTACCTGTAGTTTTTTAGTTTTGCTTTTGCATCTAGTTTCGTTTTTGCATGTTATCCTGCCTCTGTGCTATACAGAGCCATAGAGCAGTGATGGTTTGGAACATGAAACTAGAAACTCCCAGTACTGTGGTCATCAGGAAACAGACAACCAGGAAGTGTCCAGAACAGAGAAGAATTACAGCAACATCAGAGCAAAAACAAACAATGAGGACATGAAACCAGGACTGCAGTAAGGTAAAGGAAGCTATATAGCTAAAAAAAAAATCCTTTAGTGACCCTTTAATCTTAACAAAAAGTAAAAGTATTTATTTGGGGAAGTTACAATTGTACCATTATAATCATAGGCTGAAACTTGCATTGGGCTACATAACTCAAATTTTCACTTTCAAAAGCACTTTTTCACCAAGCGCTAATTTTGGTATTTACTATAGCTCCTGGTAAAAAGGCATGGGATTTAAAATGAGTGTAGTTTGCATGTCTGAGTATGCTCAGTTGTACTGGAACATAGTTGTACAGAGATGGGGAATTTATCTCTTCTCTGACTTTTAAGGATATTCCAGTGTATATATCACTTTTTAAATCAGTTTAAAATCAGATTATCTTTAAACAATATACTGTACTACATATTTAGGTACCATTTAGGCGATCATATCATGCTCTAAACCAGGGGTGCCCAACCAGTGGCCCGGGGGCCACATTTGGCCCGCGGAGCCCTCTAATGTGGCCCACGACCTCCTGCTCTGGGATGGACTAGAATACTGTTATTAAAGGTCAGTTTATTACTAAAATCACAGGGGCAGATCCACAAAGGAAGTACGCCGGCGTATATACTGATACGCCGGCGTACTTTCAAATTTCCCACGTCGTATCTTTGTTTTGAATCCTCAAAACAAGATACGACGGCATCTGGGTTAGATCCGACAGGCGTACATCTTCGGATCTTAGATGCAATTCTTCGGCGTCCCCTTGGTGGCGTCCCCGTCGTATTCTGAGTCGAGTATGCAAATTAGCTATTTCCGACGATCCACGAACGTACGAGCGGCCGTCGCATTCTTTTACCCTTTTACCGTTTCCGTTCTGCTTTTTTCGGCGTATAGTTAAAGCTGCTATTTGGTGGCGTACGCAATGTTAAGTATGGCCGTCGTTCTAGCGTCGAGTTTGAAAATATTTTTTTTTTTTGCGTAAGTCGTCCGTGAATGGGGCTGGACGTAATTTACGTCTACGTCAAAACAATGACGTCCTTGCGACGTCATTTAGCGCAATGCACGGCGGGAAATTTAGGGACGGCGCATGCGCAGTTAGTTCGGCGCGGGGACGCGCTTCATTTAAATGAAAAACGCCCCCTACTCGCCGATTTGAATTGCGTGCCGTTACCCTGCGAGAGATACACTACGCCGCCGTAACTTACGGCACAAATTCTTTCTGGATTCAAAGCTTTCAAAAGTAAGTTACAGCGGCGTAGCGTATCTCACATACGCTGCGCCCATGCAATTGTATGTGAATCTTCCCCACAATGTATATATGAGCATGCTTTCAAACTGATCTGCAGGTGCAGAGCAGTTCACCTGCGGGTTACCTGCACTGAGCCTAAGGCCCCGTACACACCATAGAATCCATCCGCAGATAAACCCCAGCAAATGGGTTTCAGCGGATAGATCCTATGGTGTGTACACGCCAGCGGATCTTTTTCCGCGGATATATCTCCCCTGGGATGGATTCCAGCAGATCGGATATTTGCTGACATGCACAACATATCCATCTGCTGGAGTCCATCCCAACGGATGGATCCGCTGGTCTGTACAGACTCACCGAATCCATCCGTCCGAAGGGATCCCCCGCATGCGTCGTAATGATTTGACGCATGCGTGGAATTCCTTATATGACAGCGTCGCGCACGTCGCCGCGTCATAATCGCGGCGACGGCGCGACACGTCATCGCCAGAGGATTTCGGCGCGGATTTCAATGCGATGGTGTGTACACACCATCGCATGAAAATCCGCCGAAATCCACGAGAGGATTTATCCGCGGAAACGGTCCGCTGGACCGTATTCGCGGATAAATTCTATCGTGTGTATGGGGCCATAGACTTCAGTTATTACCTGCAAGTTTGGTGAGCTTTCTGAAAGTGCACCAAACCTGCAGAATATAACAGAAGTCTTATGCAAAGTGCAGGAAAGCCAAAAGGTACACTGTGTTGCACCCGCTGTGCGAGTAAACCACAGTGCATTATGAAAGCAGCCTTGGGCCCCTTTCACATGGTCAGTTCGACAGTCTGACCAATTGGACCCTCCTTTCACCTCTAAGTAGTGGCCGACATAAACCGACTTGTCGCCTACCTCCAATACGATCAGCTAAAATGTATCGTGGGCTGTGTTGTGTCCATGTCTGCTCTGCATATGCAGAGCAGACACGGACATGCCATCCACCCGCTCCACTCATTGTGACCCGCGACCGGTTACCAAGTCTCTTAAGTGGCCCTCGCCCTTTAAAAGGTTGGGTACCCCTGCTCTAAACGTTATTTCCATGTGCAATACTCCAGGTTCTAGCAAGAGTAAGGGTTTGGGCGGTATCTGTTGTCTGGGAGCTATAGTAAATTAGATTTTGGGAGTATTTTTTCCCTAGCACTATAGTGAATTCCATTTGGGCACTAATTAGCGCAATTTCGCTATTTTGAGAGTATGTATTCACGCAAACGCATATTTGCACTATATTAACCCCTTAACGCCCGCCGCACGACTATATACGTCCGCAAAATGGCACGGACAGGCAGAAGGGCGTATATATACGGCCCTGCCTTCTAGCGGGTGGGGGGTCCGATCGGGACCCCCCCGCTGCATGCGGCGGGCGGATTCCCTCGGGGAGCGATCCGGGACGACGGCGCGGCTATTCGTTTATAGCCGCTCCGTCGCGATCGCTCCCCGGAGCTGAAGAACGGGGAGAGCCGTATGTAAACACGGCTTCCCCGTGCTTCACTGTGGCGGCGTATCGATCGAGTGATCCCTTTTATAAGGGAGACTCGATCGATGATGTCAGTCCTACAGCCACACCCCCTACAGTTGTAAACACACACTAGGTGAACCCTAACTCCTACAGCGCCCCCTGTGGTTAACTCCCAAACTGAAACTGTCATTTTCACAATAAACAATGCAATTTAAATGCATTTTTTGCTGTGAAAATGACAATGGTCCCAAAAATGTGTAAAAATTGTCCGAAGTGTCCGCCATAATGTCGCAGTAATGAAAAAAATCGCTGATCGCCACCAATAGTAGTAAAAAAAATTTTTTTTATAAAAATGCAATAAAACTATTCCCTATTTTGTAAACGCTATAAATTTTGCGCAAACCAATCGATAAACGCTTATTGCGATTTTTTTACCAAAAATAGGTAGAAGAATACGTATCGGCCTAAACTGAGGAAAAACATTTTTTTTATATATGTTTTTGGGGGATATTTATTATAGCAAAAAGTAAAAAATATAGAATTTTTTTCAAAATTGTCGCTGTATTTTTGTTTATAGCGCGAAAAATAAAAACCGCAGAGGTGATCAAATACCACCAAAAGAAAGCTCTATTTGTGGGGAAAAAAGGACGCCAATTTTGTTTGAGAGCCACGTCGCACGACCGCGCAATTGTCTGTTAAAGCGACGCAGTGCCGAATCGCAAAACCTGGCCTGGGCATTTAGCTGCAAAATGGTCCGGGGTTTAAGTGGTTAAATTACTCCCACTGGTTCTCTTCTGCAATACAAGCTTTCCTTATGCCTGCCAGCAATGTTTATCCTACAGTAAATGTACACAACGCCATGCATTTGCAGCTCAGTTTGCATTTCCAACATGCCCTGGGTGCCGAGGTGAATTAGTTCCTGTGCGCATACATGGGAATTATGTAATCAAGAGGCCAAACCCATAGGAAGACCTAATAATGATGTCAAAAGCTGCCTCTGCTCTGGGACACAGCCCTATAGAAGTCTATGGGGCACTAATGCTCACATGTAGCCAGGACAGTGAATACATTGCATGTAACCAAACAGTGCAACTGCAACCACTGGACTGAGGTAAGTACTGTATGTATCTGTGGAAAGGGAGTGTGGGTTAGGTTAAGTCAGTGGATGGGGGCAACAAGTTGTTTCCCAAACTTCCAGAACTCTTCATTATTCTATAACTGTTACGGATATGCTTAGAATTATATTAATAATAGCGATACTATTGCAGGAGCACATTCAATGTTACCCCTACCTCTAATGTGCTCACCAGCCTGTGTTTTACTGTAGTTTCACATAAAGACAAATTAGCATTGCACTGATATATTTAGATTTTCTTGTCTACATTTAATAGAAATGAGTAACCTATATATCTGATGATAATCACCATTACATAATGACCTCTATTTATTGTGAACGCAATCACATTAATTGGGCTGCTGTCGTAAGGGTAATTTACTGCAAATTACAGCACCATAGACAACATTGCAGTGCCCCTTTTAACTTCTACAGTTCCTTTATCAGTTTCTCCTCTGCTGCTTAGCATACAAGGATTATACCAAAATAAAATCAAAGAATCGTGTGTATATGACTGTCAAACAGGAATAGGTGAATATGCAAAGTTTAATTTGCATACTTTTTTTAGGTTTTTATTTTTAATAGATATTCTTAAATTAACCCATTTTTATATCATAAATATTGTATCTGCATTTCATGTGTTTTGTTGTCTAAGTCTGGTGTTGATTAGTAGGTTTTTGCCTGTAAGGCCTCGTACACACGATTGGTTAACCAGAGGATAACGGTCTGATGGACCGTTTTCATCGGTCCAAACCGATCGTGTGTAGGCCCCATAGGTTATTTAACCTTCGGTTAAAAAAATGGCAACTTGCTTTAAAATTTAACCGATGGATTGCTAACCGATAGGTCAAAACCGATCGTTAGTACGCACAACCATCGGTTAAAAATCCACGCATGCTCAGAATCAAGTCGATGCATGCTGGGAAGCATTGAACGTTTTTTTTCAGCACGTCGTTGTGTTTTACGTCACCGCGTTCTGACACGATTGTTTTTTTAACCTTTGGTGTGACAGTCGGTCTGTTCTCATCGGATGGACTGATCGCGTGTACGCGGCTTAAGTGTGCATGTATATGTGTGTGTGTGTATATACTGTGTATGTCTAATATACTAATCAATATTTAGATAGATAGATAGATAGATAGATAGATAGATAGATAGATAGATAGATAGATAGATAGAAGGTATCATCATAAGAAACTGGCAAGAATGGCTTAAAAATCAAAGAGTCTTTAATTATATAAAAGGTTGTGATGTATAATTAATACCAGGTTGGATACTACTGATTTATTCTTATTGTACCTGTCACCTTTATAAAGAGTGGAATTGGATCCGTCTGCAGTTGGCACCCATTGGGGTAGACAGATCAAAGTTCACTATACAAACTTATTTCACTGCAAGATCTTGTACCATACAATGGTTTACTATTTTACTTATAAATTTACAGTTGTTTGTTGTTAAATAATGTTAACCATAGCACACTTACTGTAACTAAGAGTGTTCACACTCCTTGGATTGTTCTTTATTAAGCTAATAAAAATGTAAAGTATAAAAAAATATAAAAAAAATAATCATCATAATTGGACTATTAGAATCATGAGAGGTGCAATTTTACCATTTATGAGCTACTAGCCTGTAGTATACTGTGAGACATGAGTTAATCATACAGAATATTATATAACAAGAGAAGTCGTTTACAGACATCACTGGCAGCTGGTCACCGATAACTGGAGGGCATAAACAAAGAACATACCTAGGAATTACAGAAAATTGCTTTACTAAGATACAGTTGACATGGCTATTTAGTTATAAAAGTAAATACATTTTAATCTGGAAGACTAGCTAAAAAAAATTAAACAAAGCATCATGGTAGCATCTACTACATGTTAAACAAATGACTTACCTTAGAAAATTAGCTCTAATAGGCAGATTAGTTGATTTATCTCACTTCAGAGAAGCCTATCCTGCCGCCACCTAACAACTGTACTTTCATTTTCTTCATCAGCTCATCCCCCACAGTTATCACCTTTTTTATTACTTGATCCTAACTTTTAGATTGTAAGCTCTAATAAGCAGAGCCCTCTGATTCCTCCTGTATTGAATTGTATTGTAACTGTACTGTTTTCCCTAAAGTTGTAAAGCGATGCACAAGCTATTGGCGCTATATAAATTCTGTATAAAAATAATAATATGAATCATGTTTAAAGTGGAAATTCACTCTAAGGGGTAAGTTCCGCTTTATGTCCCCCCCCCCCCCGCCCCCCATCTCTTGCATTTTTGTCACTCTTTAGGGAAAAAGGAAGTGGGTACTTGGTTTTGATAGGTACCTGATCCAGCGTCTGGTCCATCAGAAGTACTCCTCCTCCCGCCCGCAAACTTCTAGGACATTTCACAGGTCCCAGAAGGCTATGGGACCATTGACAAAGCACATGTGTAGTGGGCAGCCAGCTGTGAAGCCACAAGGGAACACAGCCAGCTACCCACAATTAACATGCCGGTGCTGGGGACTAGGGATGAACCGATCACCCCCCTGTTCGGTTCGCACCAGAACCTGCGAACACACCAAATGTTCGTGTGAACTTTAGAACTCTGTTAAACATTTGAAATCTAAAGTGCGATATAGATAAAGAATAAAGAAAAAACGGAGAGGGTCTCCCCCAGTCCATACCAGGCCCTTCGAGGCTGGTATGGATTTTAAGGGAAACTCCACGCCAAAATTTTAAAAAATCTCCTGGGTCCCCTCCCAAAATCAATACCAGACCCTTATCCGAGCATGCAGCCTGGAGGACAGCATAGGGGGGAGAGCCAGCGAGCGAGCGTCTCTCCCCTCTTCCTGGACCATACCAGGCCACATGCCCTCAGCACCTTCTGATGTCAGTGGAGGCAGGGGCACGTGGCCCCACCCTTGCCTGTTTAACGGCTGTCAAAGCCAAAAGACAGCAGTCGCCGGGAAGCCTCCCATGGAGGCAGAGTTTTTTCATTTTTTTTTCTATTTTTCTGCATGATTAAAGATGAATATACATCGTGAGACACTTTTTTCTCTTTTTTAACCACCTCGATACTGGGCACTTTCACCCCCCTTCCTGCCCAAGCCATTTTTTAACTTTCAGCGCTGTCACACTTTGAATGACAATTGCGCGGTCATGCAACACTGTACCCAAATGAAATTTTAATAATTTTTTCCCCACAAATAGAGCTTTATTTTGATGGTATTTGATCACCTCTGAGGTTTTTATTTTTTTGCGCTATAAACAAAAGAAGAGCGACAATTTTGAAAAAAAAAAGCAATATTTTTAACTTTTTTCTATAATAAATATCCCCAGAAATATATAAAAAAAAACTAATTTTTTCCTCAGTTTTGGCCGATATGTATTCTTCTACATATTTTTGGTAAAAAAAAACGCAATAAGCGTTAATTGATAAACAGAGGGGTCTTTTGCACTGGCCAAGTGAATCTAAAAGGAAATCTACAATAGGGGTGATGTGTAAACGTAAGTGAAAATGCTACTCAAAGCATTCTGATCCCTCTACACCCCAGATATCCCCCCAGCACTTTGACCCCTCTACACCCCAGATATCTCCCCAGCACTCTGACTCCTCTACCCCCCAGAGAATCACTGGTGCACTGTCCCTGCCCCTCACTGCCAGTTGTGAAACAATAGGTATTGTTCAGCACAGCATGGCGCACCACTGCCAGCCTGCCTCCCCTGTGTATCCATCACTCTCAGTTCTATCATGGGGCCCCCAAATTTGGGGCAGCGTGGGCTCAAGGACCAGCTGCTTTGGGGAAAGTGCAGGGGAACCCTATGCAGCTGGGGCCCCTGGGCGGTGCCCAGGTGTACCCTCTCATTAAGACAGCCCTGGCTGAGAGTTCCATTCTCACAGATATGTAAACAATATTGTGCAAAAAAAGGCAAGAAAACTCAGATTATTTTGTGAGCATTCTATAGGTGTAAACACCATGTCACACCTGTAATTTGGTAGCAGTGATTTGTAGGAGCTACAGGATGGCTCTGCTTAACATTTTTGTTGCTAGGAGAAAATAAATTATAGCCAACGATAGGTTTCTGAGCGATTGACTTCTGTGCAGCATTTGGCGTTAGCTGCTTCAATAGCTGTTCATGATTTCAAATGCAACTAGTTATCATAGCACACCAGCAATTTGTAGCATAGGTAAGTATTGTGTCTGCTATAACAGCAACTCTGTAGCCAGCTATAAAAACCACCAGAGAAACTAAGTTAATAAGAGAGTAGCTGCTACAAATCTCTGCAACAAAGTTGCTAGTGGAACATGGTTTTTGCTACTTTCATTGCACCGAGATTTCTGGATTCCAAAACTGTCAGAAATTTAACAGGTATTCCGTAAATGTAACTGCTTTCCGACCGCTGCACGACTATATACGTCGGCAGAATGGCTCGGTTGCGCATATGGACATATCTGTATGTCCCCTTAAGCGGCAAGCTCCGTGACTGTCATGTGAACTCGATGTACGCCGGGTGCCTGCGATCGTGTCAGGGAGTGGCAGAACAGGGGGGGATGCCTGTGTAAACAAGGCATCTCCCTGTTCTACATAGTGACAAAACACTGATCGTCTGCTCCTTGTAATCGGGAGCAGTAAGCAGTGTTGTGTCACAGTAAGCCCAGCCCCCACACAGTTAGAATCACTCCCTAGAACACACTTAACCTCTTCCCTGCCCCTACTGGTTAACCCCTTGACTGTCAGTGTCACTTACACAGTAATTAGTGCATTTTTATAGCACTAATCGCTGTATAAATGACGATGGTCCCAAAATCGCTTCAAAAAGTGTCCGATGTGTCCGCCATAATGTCGCAGTCACAATAAAAATCGCTGATCGCCAGCATTACTAATAAAAATAATAACAATAAAAATGGCATAAAACTATCCCCTATTTTGTAGACGCTATAACTTTTGTGCAAACCAATCAATATATTAGACATGTGTGATTCGGTTCGTAACAAATGGATTTTCGTACGAATTTGTTAGTGTTCGTACATTCGGATAAATTCGAACATCCGAATAGCTGAATGTAATAAAATACGAAGATTACGGAATTACGAATAAGCAAAATAACGAACAAGCGAAAATACGAAAGTACGATTGGACAAACTTACTAAAATACGAAACACTAAAACAGCAAAAGAACGAAAATTATATCTATAACGAACGATTTGCATTTCGTATTTTAAATCCTTTGTCTGTTCGTAATTTCGTATATTCGTATTTTCATTTGTGTGTTTTATAAATCCGTTTTTTTTTTGTCTGTTCGTAAATTTGTATAATCGAATCGTTCTTTCGAATGGGCACTGGGCAGTGTAGTTATTGAGTGGTGTATCTTACTTGATATCTTAGCCAATCAGCTTATCTCTTTTGTTGGACAGTGTAAAGCCTCGTACACACGAACGGACTTCAAACAAACTTTTCGGTGTTTTTTTGTCCAAAGGGAGTTGGCCGGACTTTTGTTGCCGAAAAGTCGAGATTGCAAATGACCGCGCCACAATGTATTTACGAAAGTCCAAAATTACAAATCCATTAAACGAAAATTATTATCTAACAAAATTACGAATTTCTAATCAATTAACGCAAATAAATTAGACAGAATTACGAATCATTCAGTATCAACGAAAATAAAACTGTTACGAAAATATGAACGGGTCTGAATAGGAAAACTATACGCTTATTGTGATTTTTTTGTTTACCAAAAATATGTAGAAGAATACATATCGGCCTAAACTGAGAAAAAAAAAAATTATATCTTTTTTAGGGATATTTATTATAGCAAAAAGTAAAAAATATTGTTTTTTTTCAAACTTGTTGCTCTTTTTTTGTTTAAAGCGCAAAAAAAAAAAAAAACACAGAGGTGATCAATAACACCAAAATAAAGCTCTATTTGTGGGGAAAAAAAGGACATCAATTTTGTTTGGGAGCCATGTTGCATGACCACACAATTGTCAGTTAAAGCGACGCAGTGCTGAATCGCAAAAAATGGCCCGGTCATTGGGCAGCCAAATTCTCCGGAGCTGAAGTTATTAAAGTAGAATTAACATTTGCTAATTTCCTACCAATGCTGCAAGCTCTATCTTCCAGTCTTCTTCTAGGTGTGGCATCTTCAGCTATCTTAATTGGCTGGCCCAGAAGGACTTTGCTCTGAAGATGAGCACGGAAGTGGATTCTTCCCTGCATCGAGGCATAATGAGAATGTGCACTGAATTGCGCATACTCAGTGTTTATTATGAAGAAACGTGCAAATAGGAATTTTACTACAGAACAAACGTACGTCTCTTTTGCAAAGAAAAAAAATTATCTCGATCCCAACACCCGGGCATAGTTCAGCTTCAACTAAGTCTTTCATTCCAGTCCAAAGACCACCTCTGTTGTTTTACATTATTAGCTTTATTATTCAAGCATAGTCTTTACATTGGGCCAGATTCACGTAGGAGCGCGTATCTTTCTTCCGGCGTAGCGTATCCTATTTACGCTACGCCTCCGCAACTTAGACGGGCAAGTGCAGTATTCACAAAGCACTTGCTCCGTAAGTTGCGGCGGCGTAGCGTAAATTGGCCGGCATAAGCCCGCCTAATTCAAATGTGGAAGAGGTGGGCGTGTTGTATGTAAATCAATCGTGACCCCACGTAAATGACGCGCTTAACCACTTCCAGACCTTAGGTGTTTTTCAGATTCGGTGTTTGCAAGACTAAAACATTTTTTTCTGCTAGAAAATTACTTAAAACCCCCAAACATTATATATTTTTTTTTTTCTAACACCCTAGAGAATAAAATAGTGGTCATTCCAATACTTTTTGTCACACCGTATTTGCGCAGCGGTCTTACAAGCGCACTTTTTTTGGAAAAAATTCACTTTTTTGAATTAAAAAATAAGACAACAATAAATTTGGCCCAATTGTTTTATATATTTTGAAAGATAATGTTACGCCGAGTAAAATGATGCCCAACATGTCACGCTTAAAAATTGCGCCCGCTCGTGGCATGGCGTCAAACTTTTACCCTTAAAAATCTTGATAGGCGACGTTTAAAAAATTCTACAGGTTGCATTTTTTGAGTTACAGAGTAGGCCTAAGGCTAAAATTATTGCTCTCGCTCTAACGATCGCGGCGATACCTCACTTGTGTGGTTTGAATACCGTTTTCATATGTCGGCGCTACTCGCGTATGCGTTCGCTTCTACGCGCGAGCTCGTCGGGACGGGGCGCTTTAAAAAAATTTTTTTTTTGCTTTTCGCATTTATTTTTATTTATTTTAGAATTTTTAACACTGAAAAAAAAAAAAAAAAAAAAAATTATCACTTTTATTCCTATTACAAGGAATGTAAACATCCCTTGTAATAGAAAAAAGCATGACAGGTCCTCTTAAATATGAGATCTGGGGTCAAAAAGACCTCAGATCTCATATTTGGGCTTAAATGCAAAAAATAGAAAAAAAAAAAAAAATGTCATTTTTTCAAATGACCAAAAAAAAAATTTGTCTCTTTAAGAGGCTGGGCGGGACTGACGTTTTGACGTCACTTCCGCCCAGCCGAGCTATGGGGACGGGCGAAGGAGATTTTTCCTTCAGTCCCGTCCCCGCTCACCAGCCGACAGCATCCGATCGCCGCCGCCGCTACCGACGGCTCCGGTAAGCGGCGGAGGCCACGGGAGAGCGGCGGGAGGGGGGGGGGCCCCTCTCCCGCCACCGATAACGGCGATCTCGCGGTGAATCCGCCGCGGAGACCGCCATTATCGGATTCCAGACCGCGCACCCTAAAGATGGATACCTCGGTTGTGACAGCAGCTGCTGCCGTTACCGAGATATCCGTCTTTAAAAATAGGACGTACATCGTCGTGCGCAGGTCTGGAAGTGGTTAAAGAACGGCGCATGCACGCGCATGTTCAGTATCACGTCAAATTTTTTCCCTAAGTTACACCGGCTCAATTCCTGTGATGTGAACGTAACCTACGCACAGCCCCATTCACGTACGACTTACGTAAACGACGCAAGAAGATACGCTTGTGCCGACGTCCACTTTGCATTGGCTACGCCTCATATAGCAGGGATAACTTTACGCCGGACGTAAGCCTAACGTAAACGGCGTAGCGGGCGCAAGTACATTCGTGAATCGGCGTATCTACCTAATTGACATATTCGACACGGAAATCAACGGAAGCGCCACCTAGCGGCCAGCATAAATATGCACCCCAAGATACGTATCTTGTATCTTATCTTGCCCAAATCTATGCGTAACTGATTCTATTAATCAGGCGCATATATACGACGGCTCGGATTCGGACTTACGACGGCGTACGTGGAGATACGCAGTCGTAAGTCCATCGTGAATCTGGCTCATTGTCTATAGATTTCATTTTTCTAGGCCTGACCTGTAATATCCATTTCCCCATTTGCCACAACCATAATACAGTGGAACCTTGGATTACAAGCATAATGCGTTCCAGGAGAATGCTCGTAAACCAAAGTACTTGCAATACAAAGCGAGTTTCCCCATTGAAGTCAATGGAAACAAAAATAATTTGTTCCACATTGACTTCATGCGGCCAGAGGTGGGGGGGGGGGCGCCGGAGAGCCTCAGAAAGGGCCCAGGACACCTCAGCTGAACTCGGAATATCTTGGAAAGGCTCGGGAACGGAGTATTTCTGAGATTTTGCAAGCATTTCCGAACGGCTCCGAGCGGCACAGATTGCATCAGATCAGCGCCGTTCAGCTCTGCTCGGCTCCGGCGCCCCCCCCACCTCAGGCCAAATGCGGTATTGCATACCACTTTGTCTTGAATCCTGCTCGTTTCGCAAGACAACACTCGCAAACCGAGTCAGGATTTTTTAAAATACAGTGCTCGTATTGCGAAATGTTTGTTAACTGTGTTACTCGCAATCCGAGGTTCCACTTTATTCTGTTCTGATGTCTTAAATCGGATTTCCACCCACATTTTGAAGTCCTCGCCATCCAGCAGTAACGTGTGCAGTAATTACAAATCGGCATATCATTTTATTTTTCTGGATCACTTACTTTACTTACTTCTAGTCACTTAATTTCCTCCTTTCGAGCCACGTCCACACACGTCATTTCCGACTTTGTAATGTTTCCTGGGAGATGCGTGTCATCAATCCCAGGAGACAACGCCAGGTCCATTGTTATGTCCGTTGTCATGCCAACAAGATAATCTTCCTGTGCTATGGCCTGTGTATACTGCACATGAGCGAGATCGGGAGGTGCATGCTGGGTAGCCAGCAGCACCATATCCCGGAGCAGACTCCTAGTGGGCTTCACATGCCCACAGTGAAGATGGGAGTGCTCTGCAAAGAAGAAAGTAAACGTGAGTACATAAAAAATCCTGGAACTGAATGGTAAAATTATGAACCACACGTATTAAAGTATTTAATGCAGTGTAGCAAAATGGATTAGCAAAAAAAAAATGATCTGGGTGGAACTCCTGTTTAAGTAAAAATCATTTAGGCAGGACCTTAGCATTATGATCTTGCTACCTTGTACTTTTCCTAGCACATTTTATCTTTTCTCAGCCTGTTTCAGGACATATTGGTTCATATCAAAGAAAATCTGGGTAGAGTGTTTACTGTATGTCATTGAACTATGACTGTGTGGACATGGCCTAAGCATTTGTTAAGCTCCTAAATGTGATATAGTTCTCAACATACATCTCAGATATCAGTAGATGTAATAGATGTAGAGCTGCAGGCACAGAGTTTTAAGCCTGGTATTCAATTTGTTTGCAGCAGGTGTTATACAGATGAGGTGCTAGGCCTAAGCTTTGTTTTGCAAGGCCATCTGAATATTTTAAGCTTGAAAATAAGATGCAGGAGGAAGTAAGTGGTTTCGGATTTGCACTTTCCTTGTACAGAAAAGGAGACAGCTTAAATACAAGCACTGTGCGTAGCTTCCACCGCATTTCACGTCACTGAGTACACAGAAGTCTGAAACACTCTTTCAGCACAGGGTTGTTTTGCTGACAGAAAGGAATACAGATATGTGCAACGCTATCAAATATTTTATTAACAGCATAACATGCATATCTAAGCACACTACTGCTAATAAGCTAAATAAGTAAATAATACTTAAAGGCTGATTAAAAATATGGAGTTTACTGACGGTTAACAGAAGATAGCATAACATCATACATGATAGAACTGCCTATGTGTGAACAACCACCTCTTTTCACCTCTCAATCCTTAGAAAACTACTGGTATGAACAAGACGCACTGCGCTTAATTTGCTGAAGTGTGACGCTAGTTGAAGTGAAGTGAAAGGAACATCCAGTAGTGTGCAAGAGCATTAAAGTCGTAGTAAAATCTGCTTGTTTATTTATACCTACAGGAAAGCCTATAATAAGACTTACATTTAGTTACAGTAAATATCTCCTAAATGTGTACCATTTAGGTGATATTAACATTAGTAGCAGCCAGTAACAGAATGCAGTCCACTGAGAGAGCTGTGCCACAGCTGTGACTCCTGCATGCATATGCCAGAGTGACATTATTATGGCTCGGCCATTCAAACGGCCAGAGCCTGTGAACCCGGAAAGAAAAAACAGGTGAAGATGGAAGCCCTCTCAGCGGTGGAGGGCTTCCTTGTAAGGTAAGTCTTTCATTATGTGCGTGTATGCAATGCATACTTGCACATTATGCTCCTAACTTGCAAGGGGAAGCTTTATTTTTTTAAAGAAAGAATTTAATTATTACCCTTTACAGGACAGGATGCTTGAAGGAAACAGAGGTGGCACATCACCTAGTTTCACACTTTATTAAATCATGTCTATTGAGTACCATTGTGAAGCATATTATGATTCAAAATGGGAAGCCCTAAAGAATACAAGTGAAAGATAGATAGTGCCTGCGTCTGTTCGAATGTATTAAGCCCTGTGGATGATTGGCCCTGGATAATGATGTCAGATAATCACTGCAAGTCGAATTACATGCAAATGGCCATGAATGGCTGTAGGCGCTATAAGCCTCTCATTGCTTTGGGTATCCCTCAGCTGCTCGCAGAATTCCCGCTAAGTCTCCCACGTGAATGTGGAAGAGTACTTGCATATTAGTCTCTACTGGCGGCTGAGTCTCTCTCTATCTCTCTATCATCTATTTACAAATAGATAGTCATTACATTAAAAGCCTGGAAATTAATAATAGGAAATATCACCGGGCCTCAGTCTGTTGTCCTTACCTCTCTGTTGGCTTATCTATTACACTCTGGAACCAACAAAGAGGAGCAGGATGGTGCAAAAGTCACCAGGAAAAAACCTGGGCATTTTATTCCTGCAAAGCAGCCCATTGACATACCTACACTATCACAGAGACAGAAGTTGCCTGTGTAGCTGGCTATTTGTCCTTATGACAGCTAGACTTCAACTGCTTCTTCAGTATCCTATTTTTTTGGCATATTTGTTGTCCGATGCCACCACTGAAAGAAGTTGGACAGGGCTGAAGTCTGGACATTGGAGCAAAAAAAAAAAAGTTTTCTGCATCATCTGGTGATTACATGATGCTACATAGGCCCTGAGGAAGTCAGTGTATATTACTAGTTGCCTCAGAGGATGTACCACTAGTTCTTGGCAGTAAAGGAGGAGCTTGTTTTTAGTAGTATTTATGCACCATTCATAACCATACCTGCAATACTGGCATGGGCATCCGCAGACCTTTCTTCGGCGGGGGGTGCATCATTTTAGGGTCACCCATGATCCGCCCCTTTTTGACAATGTCAGGAAGAGGAGGGGCAAGCTATATGGGCACAATAGCAACTTTATGGGCACAATAATATCTTTATGCCATTGTGCCCATATAGATGCTGCTGTGCCCATATAGCTGCTGTTGTGCATCAACAGCATCTATACAGGCACAATAGCATAAAGATGCTATTGTGTCCATATAACTCCTATTTCGTCCATATAACTCCAGTCCTATTGTGGCCATACAGTGCTAGTGCTGTCTGTCTCCTATTGTGCCCACACTGTCCAGTGACACTGACCTGAGGGCTGCTGTGAATCCCAGGGGACTACGGCTGCCAGGACATAGAGACCAGGAGGCGGAGTGATATCAACAGGACTGCACAGCATGCCTGAAATTCCAGCCGGAAACGGAACTATAAAAGAGGCATCTGCTTATGTGGCCGACAGATGTCTCCACGGAACTTCTGCTTGAGGGTTGAGGTAGAGTGAGAGAGGGACGCAGTGGCGCCACCATGGTTGGTGTCACCTGGTGCGTTAAAAATGATGTCACCCCCATCCCCCTATTTTCGGGCCGAAGGCCCAGCATTGGAGCTTGTTGTAGCGGTCAATAAGGCCTAGAGGATAGCGGATTAGGAACTTTTTGATGGCTTAGTCCCTAGGAACAGTAATGGATAATGGCCAACAGATCCTCTTACCAGACCCAGCGAAACTGCAGCAGTGATCCCTCCTGCTGGACATCCACTAACTCTGGGTTGCGAAGGCCAACTCTGGCCAGTAGTGTAGCATGTCTGCACCCTGGCAGTGGCTCAGTCTTTCTCTCTCTGATGGTGCTAGTACAGCGTTGTTCCCTCTCTGGTGGTGTGTATACAGCGTGTCTTCCTTTCTGGAGGTGTGAGTACAGCATGGCTCCATCTCTGGTGGTGTGGGTACAGTGGTGTGGGTACAAAATGGCTTCGTCTTTGGTGGTGCGGGTACAGCGTGGCTCTGTCTTTGGCTTCCCCCAGCACAATCCTCTTGTCTTTCTCTTCTCCTATGGCACTTAATTTCTCTGCTTTTCCCATGTTTCAGGCTCTCTCTCCTCCCAGCAGAGTGCATGCATGCTGGGGGCTAGTCTTCTGTCTCCGGATAACACTGGGGCCCGCCAATCTTCCAGGACTACATGTCCCATGATGCTCCCCAACCCCAAGTGTCTTCTGATGGGCCCTCAGCTGTGGCCAATGGGGTGGTAAACTGAGCATGCTGGCTATTGTCTCAGTTTTGCTGCTATAATTAAAACAACCATGTTTGCACCCCCCGCTCCTCTTCTCTCCTCCCAGCTGATGTCTGCTGCTTCCTCTTGTGCGCGCCTCAGCTGGGGGGTCTCGGCTATTCTCTTTCCTCCCCTCCTTCCACCAGATGTCTTCAGCGCACGGGAGGCAATTTCGGCTCTTCTTTTTCCTCCTCTCCTCCCGCTGACGTCTGCGCCCCCTCCCTCTTTAGTACACGGAGCGGGCTGACGTCACCGCAGCCGAACTTCTCTTCATCACCTCAGAGATCTTAGGGAAGAATACGGTACCAGTACTGTAAAAAAGGTGTTAAACAGGTACCGTACTTTCAACAGTATACCAGTATAAAACTGCATACAGTACCAATAATAATGATTTAAAAAACGGACTCCTGACATGACAATGGGGGATGGGGGTGGGGGGGAGACCTGAGGGGAAGACAGAGGACACAGAATGTTTAGATTTTAACAGGTTTTCAGAAAATAGAGAGGGATAAATGACACAGCACAAACACTGTGTTGTTTATCATGCTTTAAAGCAGTGGTTCTCAACCTGGGGGTCGGGACCCCCATGGGGGGCAAATGTTGATTTGCCAGGGGTCACCAAATCCTGGGCTGTTCCTGAAGCCCGTACCACTCTCCCAGCCTTTGTGCGGCTGCCCACCTGGGCTGTCCCTGGAGTCTGCGGTAGCCCACCAGGGCTGTCCCTGGAAACTGCGGAAGCCCACCTGGTCTGTCCCTGGAGCCTGCGGAAGCCCAACTGGGCTGTCTCTGGAGCCTGTGGAAGCCCACCTGGGCTGTCCCTGGAGCCTGCGGAAGCCCACCTGGGCTGTCCCTGGAGCCTGCGGAAGCCCACCTGGTCTGTCCCTGGAGCCTGCGGAAGCCCACCTGGGCTGTCCCTGGAGCCTGTGGAAGCCCACCTGGTCTGTCCCTGGAGCCTGCGGAAGCCCACCTGGGCTGTCCCTGGAGCCTGCGGAAGCCCACCTGGGCTGTCTCTGGAGCCTGTGGAAGCCCACCCGGGCTGTCTCTGGAGCCCGCAGCCGCCCACTCAGCCTCTTCACAGCCACCCATTCAGATCACGGCATGGCTGGGGGCAGAGACTAGAGGTCAGTTGACTGGTGAGGAATGTGAAGTGGGAGGGGCTGGGGGAGACCTTATCTCCTGAGAGAGCTAGAAAGAGAGAGTAGTACATCCTAAAATGTACCATAAGGGGTTTTAATACTGTACAAGTGGAAAGGACTCAGGGAGCGCTAAATGTTCGTGGGTTAGGGGTGCAAATTACTTGTCTTGCCTTGGATGCTGACAACTCACGCTACGAAAATAATTTTACTGTTAGTGGGTCCCCACAACTTGGGAAATTTTATTAAGGGGTCACGGCACTAGTAAGGTTGAGAACCACTGCTTTAAAGGAACAGGATTTTTTTTTTAAAGCAACAACCAGCCCGACAGACTTGAGACCTTTTGCGCACTTTATGCGTACCGTATTGGAATAAATGTTGTTTAATGTACATACCATAAATAAATAAGCCCTACCCTGAAAATAAGCCCTAGTGTGTTTTTTGAGACTAAAATTTATATAAGACCCGGTTTTATTTTCGGGGAAACACGGTAGGAATTCATTGATGGGTAATACAGAAGAAACAAACTAAACATGACAAATCGCACGATGTGGCTCTACTGGAATAATTGCAAGCACTTGGACAAAGACAAAGCCCAACTCCATGGGGATCCCTAAGCCCCAATGTTGCACACTAGTATGCACCTGGGAAATTTTCTGCCCCCTATTTCTTTTACTCCATTTTATCCCACCGGCATCCTTCTTCCTTTTTTGTATCATTTTATTTTATACACATCTTGTCATGAATACTGACTGATATTTTGTATCTTACCTTGGTACAACAGTAAAATTATTTATACTGTGCATCGTGGTACTTACAGTATTCTGAGTCTTAGAAATAAAAGATTTTACTAAAATAAACAGAAGAAACACAATTTGAAGTTATTTCACTATTTGTCTTAAGTTTCAGCTTCATAGAAATACAAATGTTTCCTATTCTAGGCTACAAATGTTGAATAATGTTGAAAGTGATAAGAAAAACAGGAGAAGAACATTGGCAATCTGATGAAAGGACAAATGTTGACAACCCAAGCTTGTTTGTTACTACTCAGCTATTTATTAGGCTTGTCAGCATACGCCAGAAATGCATTGCTGGTGTATATTTCCAGCAGAGAAAGGGATCCTCCATCAGAGTCACTGTGGTAAAACTAAAGAACAAATAAATGATACAAATAAGTGATATTTAACAATGTGCTATAGTATTTACCCAAAGCATAACTCCATGGATGATTGCATTTTCAGTGATAAATGCAATAAATATAAGGGAGCATGATTTTTTTCTGATTGCAAAGTTCTAGGTTTGACTAGTAGGAGTTTCAGATCTTTGCAGAGAAACCACTGCTTCCTCTCAGAGAGCAAAGGTTATTCTCCACGCCATGCTGGCAGGGGACTTGCAGGAACTGCATTTTCTACTTTATAAAGAAAACAAACGATTATGTCTCGTACACGCGACCATTTTTCTCGGCAGGAAAAAAAAAAAAAATTTCCCGCCGTGATTCCTCTCCAGCCTGACTTGCATACACACGTTCATGCAAAAAAACATCCAGCCCTTTGGGCTGATTTTGGGCTGCACACTTGATACTGAGCATGTGCATTTTTTTTCCCCTCGGAAAAGCATACACACGACCGTTTTTCGCGACGAGAAAAAAACTGACGGGAAACACGTCGAGAAAAAAGAGAGCTGGTTTAAATTTTTTTGCGGGCAGTTTTTCATAGAGAAATCTGCTAGGGAGCATACACACGACTGTGAAAACCGGTCGTGTGTACAAGGCATCAGACTTCGCGCACTTTTTGTTTTGATGCACCTGGAATGTATTTAGTTAATTTTACCCTTTTTAAGCCAAATGTTATCTGTTAGATGGAGTAAGACCAATAATTCTAGGCCCATTGTTAAAGGGGTTGTAAAGGTTTGTTTTTTTATTTTCTAAATAGGTTCCTTTAAGCTAGTACATTGTTGGTTCACTTACCTTTTCCTTCAATTTCCCTTCTAAATGTTTTTTTTCTTTGTTTTCTTTGTCTGGATTTCTCACTTCCTGTTTCTCCTCAGTACGCTTGCCAACATGTTCTGGCTGGGGGTTAGTCAGCCAGAACAGCTTACTGAGGAGGAACAGGAAGTGAGAAATTCAGACAAAGAAAACAAAGAAAAAAAACATTTAGAAGGGAAATCAAGGGAAAAGGTAAGTGAACCAGCAATGCACTAGCTTAAAGGATTCTAGTTAGAAATTAAAAAACAAACCTTTACAACCCCTTTAACGCGAAACGGATGACTTGTAAGGGGGCTTTTTAGCAATCGAAAATATAGAGAACCAAAGTTTGTCACCATTTCATGGGTGCGTGCAATTTTAGGGCTATCTATTTACTTGGCTCAACCTAATCTTTTCAATTTAAAGTGGCATTAAAGGGTCACTAAAGGAAATTATTTTTTTAGCTAAATAGCTTCCTTTACCTTACTGCAGTACTGGTTTCATGTCCTCATTGTTCGTTTTTGCTTTGAAGTTGCTGTAATTCTGCTGTGATCTCCACACTTCCTGGTTGCCTGTTTCCTTATAACCATCATACTGGGAGATTTTCACGGTGGTCTAAGCTGTCATTACTGTGTGTCTAAAACTCCTCAGAACCAATCAGATTCATTTTAAAAACAAAACACTGCCCTGGATTTGTTTGTTTTTGTTCTGTGAGTCTTCCCGACTCACCTCTCACCCGGAACTTCATGTATGTCCTTTAAAACCGAAAGTGAAACTAGAGGCACATTATATGATAGATTAAATTCAATTTTTAATCATTTTTAAAAGCAATCAGTTAACTTTTATGTCTCTATACCCAATAAACAGTCATTTCAGCAAAAAAAAAAATTCCTTTAGTGACCCTTTAAAGACATACCTCCACTTCTGCGAGTCCCCCCCATCATGAGGTCTGCTCCTTCTTCCTCCGAGTACCCCCTCAGCAAGGCATGTGCTATTGGGCACCTATTGGGCACCTATTCAGGTGCGCTCCCAAGCTGGGCTGCGTGTGTCCATAGATAAACAAGCCATGTCCCCGTCCCCGTCAAGCCCTGTCTCTCTCCTCCCAAGAGTTAACTGACAGTGTCTCCTGTGAGATCAGGAAGAGAGGGGAGCTGCGTTGCAGCCGGGACAGTACTGGATCAGTGACAGGACTCAGGTAAGTGTTTAGGGATGAGGGGGCTAGAACAAGTAGTGTTTTTTTTTGTTTTACCTTAATGCAGAGAGAGAAAAAAATTTGAGTTTAGAACCACTTTAAAGCTCAAATCCAAGTAGTTATTAGAAAAACACAAATGATTGCAGTTATATACATATTTAACAAATATCTCAATCTGACTTGATTTCATCCTCTTGTAATCCCAATGTACAGCAGTACTCTCACAAGGAGAGAGAGAGCCAGCATATGGGCCATCCTGGTGCCCTGAATTTACATGTGCTAACAGGACACATGTTGACAAGTGGAGAGAGCAGAGAGATGACTTCATCAGTTTGTTGCGCCATTTACTGTCCAATCACAGGCTGGGAGCAGGAAGATACCTACAGTAACTGTGTTGTACTTATCACAGCATCTATATATTTTAAGTATATTTATTTGTTGCTTGGAGTTTAGTTTTCATATGACCATTTATAAGTTGTAATTGCCAAGAATCATGCAAGTTATTTTGTAAAAAGCAGGAGAACATTATGCAAAATAGGGTTAAAAGGAGATTTTCCCAATAAAAGTCGATCAAAATACACAGACTTATGTAATAATACAAATGCAACATAAAAAAAGCAGTATAATGATGACCTGTTTTAACACACTAAAATGGAGCGGTGTTATTTTAATGCGATTTGCATTATTCCTATTTGTAATGTTTTAGTGTAAACAGACTTTACCTGTGTGGTAAGATCTGCATCATGCAAAGCAAAGTTATCAGTAGGGAAGAACAAATATCTAAGCATTCATCTGCTTATCATTATTACATAAAGTACCTGCTTTATGTGGTGTAATGTTCTGCCAGGAATCGAAAATATTCCTAATATGGGTTTTTAGACAGTTAAAGAGCAATTCCAGACAATAAATAAAAGAATTCAGTGAACTATTCATGTTATCCATCAAATGCTGCAACTGTGCTAAAAATAAAATGTAAAAAATCTGTTTGCTGTCATGTGAGTTCTGTGTTATCTAATGCAACCAAACACAAAGGATCAGCATAAAGGCAGCTAGATTGCATGTCCTGGATCTGGGCTGTGCTACTTCCTTTTTCTCTCGGCATGATCAAATAAACTTCCAAAGTATGCTTTAAGATGATTAATGTCCTAATACTGACAAGGCATGTTTTTACTTCACATTTTCTGTATGTGAAAGACCGTAAAGGACCTGCAGTTCATGTTCCAGAAGCACATGCAAGTTTGTTCTAGAATCATTAGATTACCAACAATGGGTACTTTGGTATATTGGTGCACTACTGAAATTTCTCTGTGGGTTTCTCGTACCGGACCAAAGGCGTGTGCACAGGGTGTGCCAGGTGTGCCCAGGCACACCCTAATCACCCTGTGCAGCACAGATTCCCCCTACTGCCCTGGCTTCCCCCCTCCTCCCCACAGCGCTGCCGACTTCCCTCCTCTCCCGCCAGCTGTTGCTGAGGGGAGGTATTAGGATGAGTGGGATTTACCGGTCACTTCCCTTTGTGAATAAACACCATGAGTGATCGGTAGTGTATGTCTGAGCTTTGGGGTGCACACCCTAATGCAATAGGCTGTGCACACCTATGTTTTCATATATGACAGGATTAGTAGGCTGGATTTAGAGAAGAACCCACCAAAAGACCAAATAACCTGGAAAGGCATTAACTCCTACCCTCCTTGCCGGGACAGTGTCTAACTGACTGTTTTAACCTGCTTACAGGCATAATATATGATTATGGTTAACTTATTTTTGCTTAGAATTGCTTTAAAATGCCTTTTATCTTAGTGAAAATTGCCTTCCCCTGCACTCCCACTGCTGTGCTCTATGCTGTCTTAGATTGGTAATGGCCACACCAACAAGCACCCTCATGCTCACTCGTAGTGCAGGAAATAGGGGATGTTAATCCATGGAGTGCACTGGACAGTGTGATCAAACCCTGGGGCTCATCATAATTATTCCCACTGTGCAACTGCTATAAAAGGCAAAGGGGGATTATGTGCACACAAATAGCCGCTGACTATTACTAAAAGGACATTTACCTGTCCAAGGATCCAGCTCTGTACTCACCAGGACTGGTTCTTCAGAGGTCTTTGGGTCCCTGGCTCTGCCATGTATACTAAGAGAAGCCAGATGTGACTCTTTGCAGATTTACATTAGGCTTCCCACTGCTCATAAGTGAGCCTCACTGAGCTTTGTGAATGGTCCTGCAGCCTTTTGGGACCTGTGGTGTGTCTCAGAAGGCTGCAGGCAGAGACCCCTGTAGGGTCCTTTCACATGGGCTTTTCAATAAGGTCCACCTGTCAGTTTTCAGGCAGACCTATCGGAACCTCCAGTCTCCCCTGTGCAGTGGTGGATGTTAGCTGACACCCGTCGACATCCAAGCGGATCCTGCCAGCAAAATCCAGACGAATGATGGTTCTCTTTTCCATCTGTCTGGTGGATAGGACCGGATAGGATTGGATAAAAATGAACAGGACCTCTCATCAGCCTGCTCAGTGAGAAACAGCGGAGCGTTCCCCCCCGTTGAGCAACCAGAATCCACAAAACAGAGGCACCCGTGTGAAAGGATGAAGTTAAGCTTTACTTTAGCCTTTGAGTATTAATCAGATAGATTTTGCTATCTGTACAGGTATATCATGCTCAAATTTAATAATATTATTATTTTTTTTAAATTAAGGACTAATCTAAATCATCACATACATGCCACCCTGCCATAGACTTCCAAATGTGAGGGATCTCACATTGAAAGAGGTCCAGGGAGCAATTAAATCTCTGCAGGCAGGCAAGACCCCTGGCCCCGACGGACTCCCCACGGAGTTCTACAAATCTAACCTTGAGGTGGTAGGCCCCTATTTTCACTCCACGCTCGTTGCAGTGTTGGAGAGACAAAGCCTCCCACCTTCCATGATGGAGGCGGTGATTGTAGTGATACCTAAGCCTGGGAAGGACCCGGAGCTGTGTTTGTCCTACCGGCCAATATCACTACTCAATGTGGACGCCAAAATCCTAACCAAGATCCTGGCCGGTCGGTTGAACACAGTGATCCTCTCGCTGGTGCATGGTGACCAGACGGGATTCATGCCGGGGAAGGGCACAGACATAAATATTCGCAGGCTACACACCAATATAGCACTCTTTCGCGATCAGAACACTGAGGGGGCGGTGGCTTCACTCGACGCAGAGAAGGCTTTTGACTCAGTAGAGTGGGCCTTCCTGTGGAGAGTGTTGTCTAAATTCGGTTTTGGCTCTAAGTTTATTAGCTGGATCAAACTGCTGTATGGGTCGCCTACGGCCAGGGTTCGCACTGGTGGTAACGTTTCCCCCCCATTTCGTCTGTGCAGGGGGATGTGGAAGGGCTGCCCATTGTCTCCGGGGCTCTTCGCCCTGGCCATCGAACCCATGGCTATTATGCTCCGTTCGACGCATGAGGTGAAGGGGCTGGAGGTGGGCCCGCTGACTGAAAGAGTGTCACTCTATGCTGATGACACCCTTCTGTATCTTGGCGACGACTCCCAGTCCCTAGTGGCAGCCCTTGAGATCATTGACAGATTTGGTGGGTTCTCTGGGGTCCGAATCAACTGGGGGAAATCTAGTTTATTCCGCTTAACTGCCCTTACCCCCCCTGCGGCGGATTTGACGCCGATGAGTAGAGTGTCTAAGTTTCGATATCTCGGCGTAGAGATTAGCAACTCTCTGGATCACTACCTGACCGACAACTTATACCCGGTTCTACAGGCCCTAATTGTGAAATGCCAGGCCTGGAAGTCTCTTCCCCTGACTCCGGTAGGACGGGTGAACCTTCTTAAGATGGTATTCCTCCCCAAGCTACTTTATATATTCCGAAATACCCCGGTCCCTATCCCTGCCTCCTTCTTTCGTAAGCTGGACAGCGTAGTCTCCTCATTTATTTGGGGAGGGAAGACTCCTAGAATAGCTCAGCGCAAGCTCCAGCTCCCCCTGTCTTCAGGGAGGTTGGCCTTGCCCTCCTTTAGGAAATACTATTGGGCGGCGGTGCTGATCACTGTGCGCTGGTGGTTTAAGCAGACTAGGTCCAATCCCGCTGTGAACCTTGAAGCCGCTGCTCTGGGCTCATACGCCGCTCTCACTAATTTGGTCTATAGGGGACCCAGGGCCACCCCACAGGTTACCCTTCCGATGCGTACCACAATCCAGGTGTGGGATAAAGTCACTGCAGCTATGGCGGCCCCTGACTCCATCTCGCCCCATGCTCCACTTTGGGGCAACCCGAGGCTTTCGCATTTCAGGTCTATTCCAGACCCTAGTGTCTGGGCCGGGTATGGAATAGTGAAAGTTCAACATATTATGCCCGCTGGAACACTGCTCTCATTTCCAGAGTTACGTGCAACCTTCGGACTCCCATCACGGATGTTGTTCAGATATCTGCAGCTGAGACATGCGGCCCAGGCACAATTCTCCAGGGCAACTTCGGTTGAACCACATAGGATAGAGAGGTTCCTTATCTCCCGGGGGATTGACAGAATAGTTTCCTCCACTTACCTTCGGCTCACGTGTGAAGAATCGGGAGGGGAGTCCCCCCTTCTTAGAGTTTGGAGGGTGGACATCCCGGATCTGTTGGACGAGGACTGGGAGTCTGCATTGACCCACTATATACCAACAGTTATATCTGCTAGGGACAGATTCATCCAGCTAAAGTTCTTGCATAGGGCCTACTACACCCCCCAGCGGCTTGCCCGGATATTCCGCACTCAATCGGACCAGTGTCCGAAATGCCAGGGAGAGACGGGAACGTTCTATTATGTAGTCTGGGACTGCCCTGTTATCCAGGGATACTGGGAAGAGGTGGTGGCAAAAATTACTGCCGCTACTGGACTCCGAGTACCACTGGACCCTAAGGTTCTCCTCCTGGGTATTACAGAAAATGTGACACATTCTACACACGCTGGTCTACAACTGTTTTATCTTTGTTTCTACGCCAGGAAAACGCTATTATGCCAGTGGAAGCTGGCGGCCCCCCTATAGTGGCTCAATGGCTTGCATTGGTTGACTCAGTGCTACCTCTCTACAAACTGACATACATGGGGCGGAAGTGCCCTCAGAAATTCGACAAGGTCTGGGGATCGTGGGTGGCGGCCGGGGCGACCTCTGTACAGTGACATGGCTGACGACACTCTTGGGCTCTGAGACGCCCTACATGACTGATTGAGCGGTCTCTGACGCCTTGTTGACGTGACTAGACCTACGCACCATCTCCCATATGCTGGAAAAGCTTGGTTCTTGGATGAGGACTCTGGGGCCATGACCCGCTGAGTACCATCAGTCAATACCATGCTGGTACATGCTGTCTCTTCTGTACCTCTGCGGAGGCCCGTGTTTCCCCCCCCCCCCCGTCCCGGGGGAAAACCACTCACTGCCCTGACCAAGAAATAAGTAACCTTCACCTTATCCGGCTTCCCGACCTAGACCCGGCTGGGTCTCAATCCAGTATCCCACTATGTACTTATATCAGTAATCATTCTGTGCTGTACTTTCTGATGTAATGAACCTTGCTGTACCACAGTTTTGTTGATTTGAAACTCTGCATTGTTCTGTTTACTCTGCTCCTTTTTACATTAATAAAAACATTTCTGTTAAAAAAAAAAAAAAATGTGAGGGATCTATCAACCAGGAAAGAGACATACAAGTCAACAGGTACAGTAATGCTGCGTACACGCAAACAAGCTTTGCTCAGCCAAATCACATCCGAATTCCGATGGAATCTAAAGTCAGATGGAATTTATTGGAATTTCCGATGAAAAAGCTATGATGGGGCTACACATGTTCGAAAAATCCGATGAAAAAAGACCATCTGACTTCCGATCGTGTGTACGGGGCATTATTAACATTTAAAATGTATCCAAAGTACAATTTTTTTTTAGATTTTAATAGGGTTAGAGCACTGTCAGAGTTTATAGCTGGTGTTCCCAATGCCCCATTTCACCTGACTTCCTGTCCTGTGATAGCAGGAGAAGGAATTGGCCTTCATGCCGTTAAAGAAAACCTGTCAAGGTTTATAAATACAACCTTATTACTCCTTGTTAATCTATTAACAAACACATGTCTATGTAATGTTTGTAATGAGGCATGAGTGAACCTCCAAGATGCTAAACCTGATCTACTCAGTAAACTGATGACATGGTTTAAAGGGTCACTTATCTGTTCACTTCTGTTCTGCTCTTTCCTTAGAAAGTCAAGGACAGCATGGGGATGAGGATACTCACCTTATATAGGTACATCTCAGAAAATTAAACTATCATAAAAAAAGTTCATTTATTTCAGTAATTCAATTCAAATATATTTCAACCATTCTTTCTTTTAATTTCGATGATATGGCTTAGAGTTTGTGAAAACCCAAAATTCAGTATCTCAGAAAATGTGAATATTACATAAGATTAATAAGAAAAGGTATTTTTAATACAGAAATGTTGGCTTACTGAAAGTATGTCCATGTACAGTATCGTATGCACTCAATACTCTGTCGGGGCTCCTTTTGCATGAATTACTGCATCAATGCGGCGAGGCATTGAGGTTATCAACTTGTGACACTGCTGAGGTGTTATGGAAGCCCAGGTTGCTTTGATAGTGGCCTTCAGCTCATCTGCATGGTTGGGTCTGGTGTCTCTCATCTTCCTCTTGACAATACCCCACAGGTTCTCTAGGCGGTTTAGGTCAGTCGAGTTTGCTGGTCAATTTAAGCACAGTGATACCATGATCATTAAAGTGGGTTGTAAACCCACAAAAAAAAAAAAAAAAGAAACTAACACCTGCAAGACACAGGCATAATGAGCTAGTATGCATATCATACTAGCTCATTATGTAATACTCACCTGGGATCGAAGCCCCCGACGCGGTGCCCGTCACAGCATTCGCCGCGGGAGCCGCCAGTCACGGCATGTCCTTCTTTAAAAACAGCACAATTGCCGTTTCTAAAGTGCACCTGCACCATTGTCTACGGCGCATGCAACCACTTTAAGCCAGGTATTGGTACTTTTGGCAGTGTGGGCAGGTGCCAAGCCTTGCTGGAAAATGAAATCGGCATCTCCATGAAGCTGGTCAGCAGCATAAGATAAGCGTTTTTTTTTTTTTTTTTTTACAGACAATGCCTGGTGTTAGTGCTTCAATCATTCCGGCACCATGGTTGTTATGGTGTCAGGATGATTGAAATGCATTATTTCTATCATTACACTGTAATATAAAATAGTTCAACTCACCATAAAGCAGAATGAGTGGGAGCCCTGAGCGTGTCACTTGCCACCGTTGCTTGTCACCAGATGGGGATGTCACTTGCCACGCTGCCTGTCACCAGATGGGGATGTCACTTGCCACGTTGCCTGCCAGCAGATGGGGATGTCACTTGCCACATTGCCTGCTAGCAGAATGGGGTTTTCCACAGTTACCTGGCTGCCACCCAAAAAGTACCAGTTTGTGACTAATTGCATGTAAAATCGAGCCCCCCCACCCAGCATTGCAGAGTGCTGTCAGCCTCTCCCGCGCTGGGAAACTAGCTGCATGTGAACAGTGAAACAGAGGCACAAGAGACTCGAGTGAGAGATGAGAGTCAGGGCGGGCGGTGAGAGAGGACATCATTCTCTCTCTTCTGTGTTGCGCAGCCTTTGCGGCCCTATAAGTGAGGGCGGAAGTTGGAACAGCACCGTTGAAAAATTACTTGTCTCCTCTTCCTCTGCCGCGCGGCGCCGCCCCTGCACACAGTGCCGCCCCCGAGGCCTGGCCTTGTTGGCCTTGTGGGAAATCCAGCCCTGCATGCACTTTGCAAATTTCAGCCTGGTTCTTGATGAACCGGGCGGTGGCCTTGTCGGTACCTTCCCACCTGACATCCATTGATTGAAATATCGAAGCGTCTGGGTGGAAAATTGTTGGACTTTAAAACACATCCTTGGTTTGGGGTATGCTTTCAAGTTGTATGCAGTGTTATGAAATTACATGAACAGTCTAAACTATGGGCATGGACTTTTTTTAAAGTACCGGTAAGCTTTAGGCCCCCTTCACACCAGCGGACCGATCGGGTCCACCTGTCAGTTTTTCAGGCGGACCCGATCGGACCACCTATTTTCTCTAAGGCGGCGGATGTCAGTGGACATGTGTCCGCTGACACCCGCCAGGCATCCAAGCGGATAAAATCCGCTAAAAATAGACCTATGGCGATACGTTAGCCATCCGTCCAGCGGATTGGATGACAATCGGAAGGAATCGGACATGCAGTCCATTTGCATCCGACGGCCCCATAGAGGAGAGCAAGCAGTGTCTGTGTCTGCGCTGCATAGTGGAGTGGACATGGACCTGTCATCCGCCTGCTTAGGGGGGATCAGCAGAGAGATCCTTCGCTGAGCAGGCAGATTACGCTTAGTCTGATCCACTCCATCTGAAAGGGGCTTTACAGATAGGCCCCTTTTACACTGCTCTGTAGCAAAATCATGGTAAAAATTCATATTTTACTGAGATTTTGCTGCAATGTCTATTCATTTCAATGGGAAGCTGCATTTTTGGTGTGATTTTAAAAACGGCACCGATGATGCAGCATGCAGGACTTTTCAAAACGCACTGCCCCATAGATAAAGGGAATGGTGAAAGGGCACTTAGTAAGCAAGACTGAAATGTACTGGAGACTGTAGGGCCTCATAGAAAAATGTTGAACTTTCCCTGTTTCAGCTTGTAGCTGAGGGGAAAACTGTGCTTTTTTACTGCATTGGATATACAGCGTTCATTTCCATCTTTAGAAAAAGTTCTGAGGACAATAATTCTGCACTGCTAAGACAGCTAAGCAAATGTTTCTTACTGCACAGACCTTGCGTTCGTCTCAGGGGTTCTCCTTGAAGAGTTATCTGAAAGAAATGTCTGCACCAACACAAAGTCTCTTTCAAGGGTTTTATTGAACAAACTTTCCAATAGAGGGATGGGAAGGACTCTGTATCTTACTTGCAGATCACAAATATTCTCCTAGGTCCAGAGGAACAGCCGTCTCCACACTGGACTCAGCAACCACCGGATAGGCCCACTCTCACTGTCCTAGCAGCCGGTGTAAAGCTCGCTCAAAATAAAGTCTCTGCCACAGACCTGGTAGTAGAATTTGTTCATTAGTCTCTGCCACAGACTTGGCAAACTTAGGATTCGCTCAATAGTCTCTGCCACAGACTTGTGCAGCCCCTCATTGGGTTAGCTTCTGAAGAAAAAGAACACAGCTCTCAGTGCCAGGATCTCTCAGTCGTTCCGGCAGCACTGTGAGGTAAACTTTGATCTGGATACATCCTTCAATTGAGTCCTCAATTGCTCGGTCCCTTTCCATCAGACAAGGCGACACAGGATCATTCCTGAATCAGTAGGCCCCAGTGACTTCTGGGCCTACATCTCAGTTGCGAGGTCTTGGGCCAACGTGGCCCCGAGGCGCAAACTGCCAACACATTCCTGAGGCCAGGAGGGCCCTCAGGCGAGGATCGGAAGACGAACCCCACAAAATGGTGTCTGTCTCTTAAGTACCCTCTCCCAGAATGCACAGCAGGTGCACCACGCCCTCTCAGCTGCTTACGGGAAAATAGGTACCCATTACATCCAGCCTGTTGCCTTTCCAACCCTGACCAGCGGTGACAGCGACACCCATCGTCAGGAGGAAAATCATGCAACCAGCTGAACTGAAACAGAGCCATAATTTAGACGCAATCCTTCTGAGCCAACTACTGCTCAGATAACTACAATTTTAACACATAGCGCCCACTCATTGGGAGCAGGGCGCTACACATATATAAGGGATGGCAAAATTCCTCCTTAAACTTTTTTTTTTAAACAAACATACAGTGGTTTTGCACAGAGCAGCCCTGATCCTCCTGTTCTTGGGTCCCACTGCTGCTCCTGGCTCCTCGCTCCTGCCAAGTGCCCCCAGAGCAAACAGCTTGCAATGGAGGCACCCAAGCAGGTGCGCTCCCGAGCCGCTGCCCTGCGTATCCATTCAGACACAGAGCAGCTGCTTCGCCCCTCCCCTATCTCTCCTCATTGGGTCATTAAATGTGATTAACAGCAGCGAGAGCCAATGACTGCTGTCTCAGCCAATGACGGGGAAGAGCACATCTCTGGATCAAGAGGGAGTTCAGGTAAGTATTAGGGGGGCTGCTGCACACAGAAGGCATAGAATGCATCAAGATAAAATAACTCCAGCCACCTAAATAGGGCCCCCTTCTATGCCAGGCCCCATAGCAGTTATGTGGGCTGCTTTGACTATTGTTATGCCACTACCAGAAATATTGTCATTTAGGCTGCCTGGACTGAAAGCGGGGGAATTTATAGCACTTATTTATTCATAACAAGCAGCAAGTATACATTTTTTATAGATTTGAAATAACAATGTGGTTATTTTAATGCTATTTTTTTTTTTTTTTTCATTTCAAGTGTATATTTTAATGACCGGTCCACTTTAGCATCCTAAATTTCTAAGGGGAAAGCTAAAGTAACTTGCACACATTTATAGTTTTCTCCCTCATGGTTTAACTAATTTGTCAAAGTGTGATTTCCACCATACCTCAGTGAACGTGTATCCTGCTTTTGTATTGCACCTCAGTAACATGATCAGAGCAGGGAAAATAGCAATTACCTGATAAAAGTAATCAGATGCATTCTAGAAAGAGAAAAATCCAGTCTGACAACATATTCCCCTGATTGTTCTGACTTTCTATCAAACACTTCAAGCAACTTTCAGACAGTTTATAATTTCTTTCTGTTAGTTTTCTTCTACAGGGTACTTTTTAAAAATAGATATGTTAAGGTATAATCACTACAACTTAAAGTGATTGTAAAGGCTTGTTTTTTTTTTAAATAACAAACACGTTATACCTATCTCCTCTGTGTAGTGGATTTGCACAGAACAGCCCTGATCCTCCTCTTCTCGGGTCCCTCTTCTGTGCTCCTGGGCCCTCCCTCCTGTCGAGTGCCCCCAAAGCTAGAAGCTTGTATCGGGGCACCCGAGTCGAGCCGCAGCTCTGTGTGTCCATTCAGAAACGGAGCTCCCGTTTGGCCCCACCCCACCCCTGATTGGCTAACTGACTTTGACAGCCACAGGAGCCAATGATACCGCTGCTGTGTCTCAGTCAATCAGGAGGGAGAGACCCTGAAGGCCAAGGGATTTGTGGACATCGCTGGTTAGAGAGGGTGCTCAGGTAAATTTTAGGGGGTGCTGGGAAGGCTGCTATACACAGAAGGATTTTTATCTAAATGCATAGAACGCATTAAGATAAAAAACCTTCTGCCTTTATAATTCCTTTAAAGAGTTTGTTACCTACAACAGTTCATATTCCTGTTATGTGTCTGCTGTACCATTCACGTGTTGTAACTAGTGATAATTTTGGCATCAAATTTTAATTTATTGTTAGTTATAGTCTTTTGACTAAAATTACATTTTTGTTTTAGTCCAATTTTAGTAATTTGCAATGATTTTAGTTTTAGTTGTATTATAGTCGACTAAAATCTCCAATACATTTTAGTTGAATAAAATCATTTTAGTCAACTAAAATCTGAAGTGTTTAGTTATATTGTAATGTATTATTAAACATTTCTATAGAATTTTCAAACTCATTACATACTCCTGGAGTAAATATTGTGTTCTTATTTGTGGTATTAAGGTTTAAACAAATTCACAGACACAGATTTAGCCACTCTGGACGGTCTGAGGAGGCTTGTAATGCTGCACAGTGCTCTGGATGGTGGCTGTAATGCTACACAGTGCTCTGGATTGTAATCTGAGGAGGCCTATAATGCCGCACAGTGCTCTGGATGGTAATCTGAGGAGGCCTGTAATGCAGCACAGTGCTCTGGATGGTAATCTGAGGAGGCCTGTAATGCTACACAGTGCTCTGGATTGTAATCTGAGGAGGCCTGTAATGCAGCACAGTGCTCTGGATGGTAATCTGAGGAGGCCTATAATGCCGCACAGTGCTCTGGATGGTAATCTGAGGAGGCCTGTAATGCTGCACAGTGCTCTGGATGGTAATCTGAGGAGGCCTGTAATGCCGCACAGTGCTCTGGATGGTAATCTGAGGAGGCCTGTAATGCTGCACAGTGCTCTGGATGGTAATCTGAGGAGGCCTGTAATGGTGCACAGTACTCTGGATGGTGGCTGTATTGCTACACAGTGCTCTGGATGGTGGTATGAGAGGCCTGTAATGCTGCTCTGTGCTGGATGGTGCTCTCTGCTCTGGAAGGTTGTCACCAGGAGTTGGACTCTCACCAGGAGGCCTGTTGCACAGTGCTGTTTTGGAGGGTTGTCTGAGGACTCTGAGACCTGTTGTGCTGGCTGTATAGCCTGCTAACTGCTGCTAAGCGAAGTATGCTACAGACTCAAGTTGTTTGCTGGCAGAAGCAGGCAGAGCTCCGTGGAAACCAGAAGTTCACAAGGGTAAACGTCCCTTTCTCACACTTTCGTTAGTTAACGAAAACGCAATTGATTTCCGTCATAGTTTTGTCAGTGTAAAAAGGCATCTGCCAAAAAATTTTAATTTTTTTTTCATTGACGAAATTAACACTGGTCGTAACAAGTATCCTCTTCTCTGTGTATTGCTTCCTTTGTGTGAAATACCTGGTGATCCTGCCAGTGCCCCTGTTTTCCTATTTAAAACTGACCATGCTAGGCATAGTAACACATCCATCCTGTGTTGTCAGTTTTCTGGCTGTGCTGGGAGCTCAGCCTGCCTGTCCTCCAATGTCCTAGACTTGTGCTGACACACTCCCTGCACAGCTAATCACTGGGGAGATCAGTGTAAGGCCCCTTTCACACGTGTGGACCGTATGTCCGCTTTTTCAACCATCCGTTTGTGGATGAAAAAGGGATATACATTGGTCCCAATGAGATTGTGGGTATCCGCTGACACCTGTAATCGTCCGCCTCCGCAAAGATCCGATTTTGCAGACGGAAGAAAACCCTATTTTTCTTCCGTCTGCAGAGCGGTCCGTGTTCATCCGATCCCCCCATAGGGAAGAGCGGAGAAAAGACAGGGCGGTCCCTGCACAGTGTACGGGGACCACCCTGTCATCCGCCGGCTCAGCGGGGATCAACGGAGCGATCCCCACTGAGCATACGGAGGCGGATCATTATTGATCCGCCCCGTGTGAAAGGGGCCTAATGCTGTTTCTCTCCCTCTGCTGGCATAACCCCTGCAGTTTCCACCCCCAGCTCTCTGAAGCCTCATACACACGATCGGATTTCCAATGAACAAATCCGTGGAATTTTGTGCGAAGGGCATTGGCCATGAACTTGTTCTGCATACTGACGGCAGAAATTTTTCAGCCAACATATATACAAAACTACATGGTTTTTCTGCTCTTTAGCACCACCCTTTGGGCAACTTCTGCTAATGTCGTCTTATAGTTATCATTGGTTCGGAGCATGCGTGTTTGTACTTTGGATTTTAGTCCGACGGACTTGTGTACACACGATCAGATAATCCGACGGAACACATTTGTTGTCGTAAAATTTGAGAGCATGCTATTCCACATTTGTTGTTGGAAATTCGGACAACAATTGTCAAATAGAGCGTACAAACGGTCGGATTATCCGATAAAAACCCTGCCATCCATCACATAATTGTTGTCAGAAAATCCGATGGTGTGTATGGGCCTTTAGTCTGCTGAGAACAGAGGTCATGTGATCACATTAAAAAAAAAATACACAAAGGAATTTATCATTTATTTTAATATGCATACACAAATGTTTTGCCTTTAATTTCACAAGTTGAGGTTTCACATATACTTTAATTAGCTGCTCACTGTTAGTAAACGTTCTTCTATGGGGAGTTGTGAGCAGAATCAGTGGCAGAAAGTTGAAAATGTGTCTTGTGGAAAATCCTTCATATGACTTCTGTGCAGCAGGTGATATGATCCAGACAAGCCAGCTAGATCATCAACCACCACTACACCGATGAGGTTATTCTTCCACTTTTGTCTCCTGCAAAGTATGATCACATTCTTTGACCGGCAGCACAGTACAAAGCAATAGAACCTTTATTGGCTCAGGATAAAACCCCTTCCTCTCCTATTCTAAATGCAGTTATACAGGCAGGGGATCACAAGAGGCTGATATCAATACAGATCCAGGTGCTTATGCTAGCTGCAGTAAACAACATCTAAAATATGCATGCCATAATGCTGAACACCAGGCAAACACCATAATATACAGATGAAATACATACTATATATGGGCGCTGTTTTACCTGCCCAAGGATCAGTGCCGGCCCAAGACATTGTGCTGCCTGGGACCAAGAATAAAATGCTGCCCCCCCCCCAAAAAAATCACGCCCACCAAAAAGTTCCCACATTCAGTATTTTATATCATGATAACTAAAGGGGACCCGTCATGGCTCTATACATGCAGAGGCGTTGCTAGGGGGGTGCGGTCCGCACCGGGTGACACCCGCTAGAGGGGTGACACCATCCCGTTTTTTTTTTTTTTAGCTGACATGCCCAGCCTGCAATGTGCAATCCCAGCCTGCCCTGTACCACCCCATCCTGCTCTGTGCCACCGCAGCCTGCCCTGTATCACCCAGCCTGCCCTGTACCACCCCAGCTTGCCCTGTACCACCCCAAACAGCCCTATACCACCCCAGCCTGCCCTGTACCCCCCCAAACAGCCCTGTACCACCCCAACCTGCCCTGTACCACCCCAGCCTGCCCTGTACCACCCAGCCTGCCCTGTGCCACCACAGTCTGCCCTGTACCACCCCAGCCTGCCCTGTACCACCCCAAACTTTCCCATGCCACCCCAGCTTGCCCTGTGCCACCCTAACTTGCCCTGTACCACCCCAATCTGCCCTATGCCACCATAACTTGCCCTATACCACCCCAACCTGCCCAATGCCACCCTAACTTGCCCTGTACCACCCCAACCTTTCCCATGCCATTTCAACCTGCCCTATGCAACCCTAACTTTCCCTATACCACCCCAAACTACCCTATATCACCCCAACATGTCCTATACCACCCCACTACACCAACCTGCCACTATACCACTCTATACTACCCTAACCTGCCACTATACTGCCCTATACTATCATTTACAGGGGCTAGTTTGGGGTGCGCCCGTGCCGGTGCGCTGCCTGCTTGGTGCTGGGCAGCCTAGACAGAGGGGGGTGACACCATGTTTTACCGCACCGGGTGACACCAACCATAGTGACGCCACTGTATACATGTATAAAGGAGTATAAAGAGGACCTGTCATGGCTCTCTACATGTATAAAGGAGTATAAAAGGACCTGTCAGGGTTCTATACATGTGTATAGGAGTGTAAAAGGACGTGTCATGGCTCTATACATGTATATATAAATGTTCTGCCCACCCGCTCCTGTCACCACTAACAGCAGCGGCGCCGGGCTCCTCACAGGCAGTGGCGCCTGCCCGCTCACTTGCTGACTGCTCCCCCCCCCTCTGCGAGTGTCCTCACAGGCAGCCCGGCGCCGTGCTCCTCACATGCAGCGGAGCGGGCGGAACGGGCTGGCTGGCCCCCTAAAAGTGCCGCCTGGTACCCATGGTACCACCCGGTCCCATTGTAGGGCCGGCCCTGCCAAGGATTTGTATTTATGTCTTTCCTGTTCTGAGATTCACACGGCTCAGGGGAGAGAACCTGATCTCCTTCTGCTGAACCTTCACTTACTGGTCTCCATCCTACCCCCACCCCGTGACTGGACAATGAAAAGAGAAGCAGCACTGATGGGCTTATTTCACTGTTACTCTGCTCTCTCTTCCTATGTGTATGCTCCTTGCACCACAGCACAACTGATTGGCTCCTTGTGCTGCTTCTCCCTCCCTCTATTTGAGCTTTGCTTTACAGAGACTGCAAGTTACCGATAGTAAGCCAAATTCCGCTACTTAAACTTATAAAATATACATTTATATTTTTATATATTAATAAATAAGGAGGTTCATTAATCTGTGTCTTTAATGGTTGGCTGGAGTTTAGCTTTAATGCTGCGTACACACGATAGGTTAGTCTGATGAAAACGGTCTGATGGACCGTTTTTATCAGACCAAACCGATCGTGTGTGGGCCCCATCGGTTATTTATCCAAAGGTTAAAAAAATAGGAACTTGTTTTAAAATTATTTGATAGATAAAAACTTATAGAAAAAAACGATCGTCTGTAGGTACGTCCATCGGTTAAAAATCTATGCATGCTCAGAATCAAGTCAACGCATGCTTGGAAGTATTGAACTTCATTTTTCTCTGCACGTCGTTGTGTTTTACGTCACCGCGTTCTGACACGATCAGTTTTTTTAATTGATGGTGTGTAGGCACAACTGATCATCAGTCAGCTTCATCGGATGACTGATGGAAAAATCCATCAGACCGTTTTCATCAGACTAACCTATCGTGTGTAAAGGGCATAAGACATTAACCACTTAAGGACCGCCTCCTGCACATATACGTCGGCAGAATGGCACGGCTGGGCACAAGCACGTATATATACGTCCTGTACTTGTACCCAGCCGTGGATCGCGGGCGCACGCCCGCGGCGCGCTCCCGCGACCCGGTCCGAAGCTCCGGGACCGCGGGTCCCGCGGACCCGATCGCCGATCGAGTGCGGCGATCGGTCCCCGGAGCTGAAGAACGGGGAGAGCCGTGTGTAAACACGGCTTCCCCGTGCTTCACTGTGGCAGCTTCACTGAGACACGATCGATGACGTCACACCTACAGCCACACCTCCCTACAGTTGTAAACACTCACACAGTGAACCCTAACTCCTACAGCGCCCCCTGTGGTTAACTCCCAAACTGCAACTGTCATTTTCACAATAAACAATGCAATTTAAATGCATTTTTTGCTGTGAAAATGACAATGGTCCCAAAAATGTGTCAAAATTGTCCGAAGTGTCCGCCATAATGTCGCAGTCACGAAAAAAAATCGCTGATCGCCGCCATTAGTAGTAAAAAAAAATAAAAAAAATAAAAATGCAATAAAACTATCCCCTATTTTGTAAACGCTATAAACCGATAAACGATTATTGCGATTTTTTTTTACCAAAAATAGGTAGAAGAATACGTATCGGCCTAAACTGAGGAAAAAAAAATTATATATGTTTTTGGGGGATATTTATTATAGCAAAAAGTAAAAAATATTGCATTTTTTTCAAAATTGTCGCTTTATTTTTATTTATAGCGCAAAAACTAAAAACCGCAGATGTGATCAAATACCACCAAAAGAAAGCTCTATTTGTGGGGAAAAAAGGACGCCAATTTTGTTTGGGAGCCACGTCGCACGACCGCGCAATTGTCTGTTAAAGCGACGCAGTCCCGAACTGTAAAAACACCTTGGGTCTTTAGCCAGCATATTGGTCCGGGGCTTAAGTGGTTAAAGTGTATATGCAAAACATAAAAAAAAAATGTTTTTCTTTAATTTTGAATAGAGTGGGTAAGCATTAGAACTCTCGTGAGGAGGTCGGAGGCTCCATTGTAGAGATTTCTTCACTTCCTGTCTAATATAAAGGTTGTCTCCAGGACAGGAAGTCTCTCTAGGCAAGAAGTAAAAATGTTTTTTTTTTTAAGGGAAAGTTGTTATACACCTTTATGTATACCAGTGGCTGATCCAGAGTCTAATCTCGGGAGGGGCACTGCCAGAATTTTTTTTTTTTTTTTTGGGTGGGCAATTTATTAGTGCAATGGCTGGTGTTGGTGCTTTAACCAACCTGGCACCATGGTTGTTATGGTGTCAGGATGATTGAAGCACATTATTTCTATTATTACATTGTAATAGAAAAATGAAAAGGTTCAACTCACCATAATGCAGAATCAGTGGGAGCCCCGAGTGTGTCACTTGCCACTGTTGCCTCCTACCAGGTGCAGATTGTCACTTGCCACGTCACCTGCCACACGTTTCGGATTATCACTTCCTAAACACTCAGTTTCCAAACATTACCTTTTGGCTCATAATAAAGATCCATCCAAGACAATTTTTTGTGGGATTGATAGGTACTGCCCACATTCGTGAGGAAGCTCTCTGGTGAGGAGCATCTCCAGGCTAGAAATGTCATGGATACACAAGTTAACCACTTAACGACCGCCGCATGTACATATACGTCCACAGAATGGCACGTACAGGCATATGGGCGTACAGGTACGTCCCTGCCTTTCCGCGGGTCGGGGGTCTGATCGGGACCCCCCCGTTACATGCTGCGGTCGGTTCTTCCGTGGGAGCGATCTGGGATGAGGGGGCGGCTATTCATTTCTAGCCACCCCCTCGCGATCGCTCCCCGGAGCTGAAGAACAGGGAGAGCCGAATGTAGACACGGCTTCCCCGTGCTTCACTGTGGTGGCTGCATCGATCGTGTCATCCCTTTTATAGGGAGACACAATCGATGACGTCAGACCTACAGCCACACCTCCCTACAGTTGTAAACACACACTAGGTGAAACATAACTCCTTCAGCGCCCCCTGTGGTTAACTCCCAAACTGCAACTGTCATTTTCACAATAAACAATGCAACCTGCCACACGTTGTGGATTGTCACTTGCCACATCACCAGATGCAGATTGTCACTTGACACGTCACCTGCCACATGTTGCGGATTGTCACTTGCCACATCACCTGCCACAAGTTGCGGATTGTCACTTGCCTTCCACCAGATGCAGATTGTAACTTGGCACGTCGCCTGCCATATGTTGCGGATTGTCACTTTCCACGTCACCTGCCACATGTTGCGGATTGTCACTTGCCTTCCACCAGATGCAGATTGTAACTTGGCACGTCGCCTGCCATATGTTGCGGATTGTCACTTTCCACGTCACCTGCCACATGTTGCGGATTGTCACTTGCCTTCCACCAGATGCAGATTGTAACTTGGCACGTCACCTGTCACACGTTGCGGATTGTCAATTGTCACGTCACCTGCCACAAGTTGCGACTTGCCACGTTACCTGCCATACATTGCAGATTGTCACTTGCTACGTCACCTGTCACAAGTTGTGGATTGTCACTTGCCTGCTAAGGTGGTGTTTTGTTGGTCTCTTGCTGTGTCCCAGAGTCAGGCAGCAGAGAGATGATGTAAATCACTGCACAGTGAGGGCGGAAGTTACTGCAGGGATGCAGGGCGGGTACGGCACGGTGAGAGATGAGGTCACCTCTCTGCTCCCCCGCATGCCGGCTCGCTGATTTGCCAGCTGCCCGCTCACACACCGAGCTGGCCGCTCTCTCACCCGCCCGCTCGCTCACATTGAGTCACCCGGCAGCCCAGCCCACCCGCTCTCTCACCCGCCTGCGGAGTGGCCCGCTCTCTCACCCGCCCACAACTAATTCCACCCCTGATGTATACCCAGAGAAGTGATAGCCTCAGGTAATACACATAGATTAAACAAATCCTCCTATGTAAGGTATACCTGTTTATTTGCAGCCCTCTCTTATCCACTGCTGATCAAAGTGTACAGTTTACACAGCATTTCTGATAGTGAGCAGGTAGGGGGCAGGGTTTTGATGTCACACACTACACAGCTCAGAGAGGACAGCCGAGTGTAATCTGAGACCTGAGTTATCAGCAGTGAGTTTAGCAGCAACCATGTGAACCAAACAGCCATGCTTTTAAGACTAAAAAAAGGCGCAGGGAAGGAGCAAAGGAAGGAGTGGCAATGGTGGAAGCTAAGAGGGTCTGAGCCAATCATGATAGGAAAGATAGTGATGAATGTGCAAAATATGTAGTGAAAGTTTGCTCATTGGCTCAGACCCCCCAGGCTTCCAATCACATCTGTTCTCACATCTGTCTGAAGTTATTTTATATTGATTATCAATTCACTGTTACATAGCATATTTTTTTTTATAATTCCAATACTATTCAGTATTTGATATTAAGCAGTGGCGGCTGGTGCTCAAATTTTTTGGGGGGGCGCAAACAAACTGAAAAGAAAAACAATTAAGAGCAGCCACTGTGCCCATCAAACGCAGCCACTGTATTCATAAATTGCCGCCACTGTACCATCAAATGCAGCTACTGTACCCATCAATTGCTGCCAGTGTGCTCCATCAATTGCCAAAACCGTGCCCATCAATTGCCACAACTGTACCCATCAATTGCTGCCAGTGTGCTCCATCAATTGCCAAAACCGTGCCCATCAATTGCCACAACTGTGCCCATCAATTGCCACCACTGTGTCCATCAATTGCCGCCAGTGTGCCCCATCATTTTCCACCAGTGTGCCCCATAATTTTCTGCCAGTATGCCCTATCAGTTGCTTCCAGTGTGCCCCATCAATTGCTGCCAGTGTGCCTCATCAATTGTTGCCAGTGTGCCCATCAATTGTCACCAGTGTGTCCCATCAATTACTGCCAGTGTGCCCCATCAATTGCCGCCAGTGTGCCCCATCAATTGCCGCTACTGTGCTACATCAAATGCTGCCAGTGTGCCCCCCCCCTGCACTTACCTGTCTTGGCGCTGTCCTCCATGCTCCGAGTCCTCCATGTCTTCTCCTGTCCTCTTCCCATTTTTGCTATGATTGGATGCCTCATTGCGCCCACTGTTTACGATTTTGGAAGCCTATTAGAGCCTATGGCTCTAATCAGGATGCCTTTTAGAGCCGACAGCTCTAATCAGGCGCTTCCAAAAACACCCCCGCTGCTGTAATTCAGATGCCCGGCGCCCGACAAGGGGCCGGACACCTGAATAGGGGATGGCAGCGGCGACAATAGATAGATTTATGCAATGCATGAATCTATCTATTGGTGATAGAGCGGTGCAGGAGAGAGGGGGCGGCGCTCATGCACCCTCTATGGACGCACCACCACTGGTATTAAGTATGACCTCCAGGAGAGGACAATGTATTGATATCAGAATGACATGAAGATGTCCTCATGTCTTTTCTAGTCCTGATAAAGAGGGTGCACTTGGATCCCCAAAAGATAATAGCTACTTTTTTTTTATTGCCTCCTTGGCTTTTATTGGAATAATTGGAATTTAAATTTTTCTTACTTTATACTACAAGCCAAGGAGACTGTAGAGACCCTCTGAGGTGTAGATGCCTGCCTGGGAACCAGATCATTCACACCAACATCAATATTATACTTTAGAATAGCATTACCAGTGGGGTAACCCCACAGGTCCAGAGCTATTTTTTCACTTTCCTCAACTTTTTATTGCGGCCTGTTTACCAATTGCACATATTCCCTAACTTCCTGTCCACTAAAAGGTTGTCCAAAAAAAAGGAAGTGACAATTTATTTTAGCTTGCACATGATTGGATAATAAAATCAGCAGAGCTTCCCCTCATTTCAGATCTTCTCCTCGGATTTACAGCGACTGCACTTCCAAGTGCACTTTCAGTGCAATTTCAAGTGCACTTTGCATTTGTCGTTTGCACTTGTAGTGCGAAGTGGATTTGCCTTTCGTAAATGATCTTAAAGGAACACTAAAGTTATTTTTTTTTTAAAATAACAAACTTACCTCCACTGTGCAGCTCATTTTGCACAGAGTGTCCCCGAACCCTGTCTTCTGGGGTCCCTCGGCGGCTGTCTCAGCTCCTCCTCGCAAGAGCTTTCCACCTTCATGCGAGCTCGCATGGTGGAAAGCTTTTGTGGGCGCGCTCCCGTGATACAGCGGCGGGCATAGCCGCCGACTGTATCACTCGGCCCCGCCCCCTGGCGCGCCATGTCATCCGCTGTGATTGACAGCAGCGCCAGCCAATGGCTGCGCTGCTATCAATCCGTACAGCCTAGCCAATCAACGGCCAGGCTGGGAACTAAAGAGGATCACAGGGACGCGGGCAGGACTTTCGAGGGGTGAAGTAAGTAAAACAGGGGTTCGGGGGGAGTACCGTGGGATGTTTTTTCATCAAAGCATGTACTTTATGGCCACCATTATCGAGCCCCAGGTTGGGGGTAGAGATGCACTTTAATCCTTGCAGTTGTGAATTGTTTCACACATGTTATGTAGCAGTTGTCGATCACCGCTACCATGAATGAAAAGTTCCTGAATATTTGGATGTTCTCACTTCAGATATGAGATCAGTTATTGCTGGCATCCGACTAGGAAAATGACGTATAGATATTTTTCAGTCACTTGCATTTCCTTCTAAATTAGCTTTTCTCTTTAATTTAAACTCTGGACCATATTTCACAAGCCATGCATAAACAACGTAATGTTCTTATCCTATTAAACTGGAATCATTTCCATTGGTGGCAATACAAAGGCTGCACCTTTAAACAGATTTCAAAGTTAAAATGTACAATTGATCTGTGAGAAGGAAAGACATTATTTGACTACACAGAAATTGAGCTTCCAGGATAGAGATGTAGTGCTGTGTCTGCTCTGATCTCTCCAAGCAATCATTGTGACCTGTCTCTGTGGGTATTTCCTGAGAATTAAGGGTCATTCTATCTCCACGATCTGTGCCTGCTGATCTACTGTTTTAATT